>NC_140448.1:26667160-27867160 GCF_963576455.1 Neolamprologus multifasciatus | reverse complement strand
CTCTGGAGGGCGTACAGACTTGTTGCCACGGGGACCACCACAGCAGTGGCAGTTCCCAGACTAGCGTTCAAAGCCAGGTACATGGAAGGGGCGACGGCAGCTCTGGGGGCTCTACAAAGGAGAACGGCGAGGATGCCAGTTCACCCACCTCTAAGCGCAAGCGAGTCAAGTTCACCACTTTTACCACCCTTCCCACAGAGGAGCTGCCCTATAACTCCATCCCGATAGCAGATGAAGAGGACATTCAGTGGGTTTGCCAGGATATGGGCTTTCAAGACCCAGAGGAACTGCACGATTACATGCGCAGAATAAAAGAAATAGCCTGAGATACGAGGTGCAGCGCCGAGCCCCGCTCTCGGCTTTCTAAGAAGAACGTTCCTTTCTATTTTTCTCTTTTACACCTAAGTGAAAGATAATTTTTTCACAGACTGAAAGGTCAACTGTTGTTTTGGTTAGTTTCTTTTAGTTTGCACAGTGCTGTAATCTCATACACGCTCACACAGAGGAGGACGCGAGGAAGCCAAAGACCTGACCAGAGGATCTCGATTGCTAGAGAAATCTGTAAATCTTGGCTATTGCAAACCTGTTTCACTGGGAAGCCGAGCCATGGGCGGACGGGAGAGCTGCTGCGGCTCTCTTATTTTCAGGATCTGATTTCAATGAAAGCCTGATACGGACAGGTGTATGGTCGCGGTACGGTACCGGTCGTGCTTCGGTGGGACTCTGCAGTACTGTACCTATTCCAAACAAAGAGGCCTTTGATGAGCAAATAACTGTCAAAGACTCTCATGAAAGCTATGTTTTAAAAAAAAATCATATTTTTTCTTTCGTTTCTTTGTTTTTCGCCAAAGTAGGAAAAGCGTTCTTTTAACGGCAAAACGTTCTTCATAGTTGTTGTTGGTGCGGCACACTCATGATTTGTACTCATGTTCATTCCTTACATTTTTCTACATTTCATAGGTAGTCAAAAGCAGTGCCCTACTACTACTAGTCCTCATGGTCCTGAACAAATCTTAATGCCTTATAATAAAAAAAAAAAAATGGTCACAGTTCACTCGTATATCAGCGCGGACACCCTGTTTTCTCACGACGGCTAGAGACAGTGTAGTAAGAGCTACTATGTAAAATACTACGACTGCTCTCCAGCATGAGGAATAAATACAAAGAGCTTGTGCATTGCGAGGATCTCAACAGTCTTTGCATGGAAGGGGATCTTGAGGCACAATCAGCAACTTTTTTTCCAAATTTGTAAATGTTTATATTGTAATTATATAATCATTCATACACATAACTAAACTGAATATGTTATCATGCATTACACGCATGCCATGCCAGGCCAGGCCAGGCCAGGCTTACATACATGCAGACATTCCTCTCTAGTATATGTATATATTGCATCGAGCTGGAGCCAGTTCCAGCTCGAACATTCGACAAGCTGCTTACTCCAAGGTATACGAGTGGAAGCTGGTTGAAGTCTTGAATATTTTATAGTCTTGTGGTGGGCTGAAGGTTCCCCTCGGTAATGTCACAACAGAACTGTAGATTTTTAATAAATGGTATCACATCTGACTGTCGAACGAGGGGATTTGCTATGCATCAGACTTGTAATAGATTCTAATCTTTTGATGATTTACTTCCCTTCCCCAAGTTTGGCTGGCCCTCCAGCCTTTTGGAAAAATAATAAAAAGACGAACTTCTAATGGAAACATTCTCACTGAGCACAAGATCCTCTAAACTCTGCAGGAAACGCCATCCATCCTTAAAGAAGGTTACGGAATAAATCATTGATTCCCTTCCATCATTTAAGTCATGACCATCCCATGCTGTCACACTGTTTTCAAACACACCTTTATGCGGGCCCCGTTTCGATTCTCTATTCCGGTGAACTTGTGCGTAGAGGTCACAAATTTACTTCAAATATGAACGGTGCCGGAGGGTAGTAGCTTTTGCGGGGGGAAATGCTAAATGTGCTTCTGTTACTCCAGCTGTGAGGATGATATGGATGCGGGTGTGAGATCATGTAAATGTACCTCAGGCTTTACTGACAAATCAAAGCGGTTGAAATCAACACAGCCTAAGCGTTGTTGTGCAGAAGTGTTAATTGCTGTCTTTTAAATGTTTACTGACGTGGCTTTCAGGTAAGCTCAAGCAGAAAAAATGAAAGCTCTGGAGGGTTAAGCGTAAAATATCTGAAGACTGAAAACGTCGCCAGGCAGACAGATACATAGTAACCGGGAGCAGGGCTGTATTTTTAATTACACTTGCCCTGTTGGCTTGTCTGCTTTATAGTACTTAGAGAGAATAACTAGAGACGACTTTAAAGGTTGATGTTATTCCAGCTCTGATCTCACATAAAATAAGTTCTTTTCAGGACTAATGAGACAAGCACGAGATTTTAAAAATGGCTTTCCATGTAACTTTGCTTAACTTCTGTAGTGTGCATCTAAGGGCTTGGAGTTTTCTTTTGTGTTAACTGTCTAATTTGGATCCTGCAAATAAGCAAACAAATGGGACATGCTTCTTTTTGTGGCTCTATTTGTCACTCAAAATGTATTTTGTTGCCATTTTACCTGCCTTTAAGACCCTGGAAAGGGTCTGGGTAAAGACCCAATCCAGAATTCCTCTCACTGTGGCAGCTGTTATTTAAATACCAGCTTCTTCAGATGAAAATATAGAATTAAAGACATACTTTAACTGTTTATTTTCTTTTTCACTGATTGACAATCTGTAGACACGGTCACTCGTAGCAAATACAAAAGCTGGCTTCTATTCTTTGCTCTATTTCCCATTGGAAAACCACATGTTTCAACACTCAATGTGACTACCTACCAGCAGCTGGATTAATCCTTTCAAGGGGCCAGTTCACCGCAAAATAAATACAAAAACATATTTTAAAATATACGATATGTGGTATTTCCAGTTATAGAGATATAAGCAGGAGTATTGTTCTCCTTCTCTTGAATATAATGAAACCAGATGGCTCTTGTCTTGAGGCGCTCAAGGTTGTTAAAACCTCAACAGCAACGTCTGTTTCAGAAATCATGAACCAGTTCTTCGAAAAAAACCTCTACAAACCTCGCTTGGAGCGATTTCTTCTTTAAACTATTTTCTTTCTAGTGTCTGCAAACACTGAAAAACGAAGCGTGCAGCTTGTTAACATTGCAGCTCAGCTGTAAATGAAGGCTTGACGCTATTTATGTTGTTTACATCATGTCACTGTCACTAGGGTGTGCATTGTGTCATGAGTAGATTGATGCTTTCTTCTGCACAGTGTTATGGTTGGTGGGTGTAGTTGGGTGGAGAGAAGATAGTTCCTGCTGAACATGAAAGTGCGCACCACAAGGTTTGTGGATCACTTTGTGTAATCAGGTCATGATCTATGTGATGAGAGCTTTTTTTTTTTCTATAAAACTGGGAAAATCCCCCAAAAACAACATGATTAAATATCACTACAACCCAGAGGTTTCGTTTAGGGTGAACTGTCCCTTTAATTCTTGTCTGAAAGTGGGCGTGAGATAATTTCTCATCACTAAACTGTACTTTTCCGTATATTACTTGTATATAGACCCACAGCTGATCTACATAAATCCTGGATTGGGACTTTAAGGGTTTGATTTGCTGCATGCCCTCTCTGTGTTCCATGTGGTTGAAAAGAATAATGACCAATTCTGGTTTTAATAATTTTTAAATCGGTGTTATCGGCTACAAACGAGACGACGTTCGCGACGGTCCAAGCCCGACCTCCTTCAGCTACGACATCGACATGTTTTCCTGTGAACTAGAGAGAAAAATCAGTGTGTTTGAGTTTTGACTTCAAATGACAGTCTCTCAGGATGAATGTAGAATTCCTAACTAAGCCTGGTTCTTTTGTGATTAGTGTTAACCTGGTTAGTCTGATCTGGTGACTTTACAGATTAAGTGTCTAATAGCAGCTTCAGTTTTCACGTTTCTTCCCCTCCTCGCTGACGTACTCACACAGTATTTAATATGTTATTTTTATTATGATTTTTACATCCTCCAGTCCCTTCCTGCTTTGGCAAAATGTAGATATTGCTCATTTTGTATCTTCTTCAAGCTGCTAATAGAAACTTAGACTGCTTATAACATGTAAATGAAGATTTTGAATTGTATCCCCACCCTCACCCCCCGCCCATGGTGAAATGTGCACAACGTGCACGGCTCGATTGGCTGTGCCAAGTAACCACCACACTGACTATAATATTGTAATGTACAGAGCACTGTTAAATTTCCTGTATTCTCTTGAAAGCAAACCCTTGTATTTTCCCGTTATATGTAAAGTACTAAAGAAAATGCAATACACAAATGGCGGTGTCGTCTTTACTTTGCTTTCCATTGTTAACACGAGTGGGAATTTTTTCATCATCTCACATGTTTTTGGCACGATGTGTGCCTGTGTCAGCGTGAGTTATGTCAAGAATTCAGCCTCAGTAGCTTCATATATGAAGGGACGCGCTGACCTTGAAGGATTTTGGCTCATTGGGTGCCTAATATCTCACAAGGGGACCTGATTTATACAGCATGTGAAAGTAATGGCGTTACGCACTTTTTGGAAGTTATTATTTGTTTATGCCGATTTAAAATTCAAACCTCTTTTTATCTCACGGGTAACAGATCCATTCAAGGGCAAAGGATGTGGAGACAAAAGACGAGGTTAATTTAAAGCGACTGCTCTTTTTTTTTTGCGGTTTTTGTATTTTAATGATGCATCGTCTCCTAGTGCACGTCTGCCCGTGTGTCCCTGATAGTCCAGCTTATATTTGAAGGTTATATATCGGTGCTTTTCACCCTGCCCTCAGCTGTGTGCATCTCCCGCAGCAGCAAGACGCTTCTGCAAAGGTGGGTATAGAAACCTACTGTAGTGTGTTTGGTCTCATCCAGCGGCTCCCATCCATTAAAATCCACACTTGGAGGTGTTTACTCAAAGTCTGGAGTGTTTACTCCTTTGATTCACTTCACTTGGGCAGCTGAGATCAAAGCCCTTTGAACTCAGGTGAGACGCAGGTCGCTAGAGAGCAGTAAGTGGGGTTTTGGAACTTGGGATATGGATGCTTACTTTGGACCGTTGGAAGAAAACAAATGCATGATACAGCTGAATACGCTGCACACTAAATGGATCTTTACATATCTGAGTCATACCAAATATTTTCAGCTGCTACTGCTGATCATATATGAGTCCGCTGTGTCTGGTTCCTGGTTTTCTTTTAGGTGTAGGTGTGAAAAATGACAGAAAAATGTGTATCAAAGTATGACGATTCAAATGGTTCATTAGCTGGATTTTATGAGCTCTTATGCATCCGAAGCTAAAATTGTCCTCATATGCGTTTCATTTTAGGATCAGCTTTAACATCTCTGAAGGACTTTTATTACAAATAAACTGTGTTTACATTGATCTGATTCACACAGCACAAACATTTGTCACATCAGTGATGCCACAATAAGAAAACGGCGGGTCGTTTTTATCGTCATCTCATTTGCACCTTCTCCAGATTCTCATAACAGATTCAAAAGAACCTCTTACAAAGCATAAATATATTTTAAGGAGAAAATGCAGCCCGCTCTCGGAGGTGCTGCCACACTGAATCCATTTGCGTCTATGAGACTGAGTGCCCGAGGCGTCTGGGCTCTGGTGAGCAGTGGCCTCTCTGCAGCTGTCAGCAGCTTCTATAATCGTCCACCATACAGTGCGGGACAATATGTGTTAACTGGCTGTATCTCATCTTTTGGTGATTGAAATCTATTGGGTGTTTATAATAAAAATAGCATGAAGTACTATTAATACACATCTGACGCACCCCAGACATGGAAAATGTGACAATGCAAGAAAATAAATCTGCTTTTCACTTAAATAACTGAAAAGCTTTACCCGAGAGTCCCGTGGAAAATTGAGTATACCCATGATTCAGTACCTTCTAGAACCACACTTAGTAGCAATAACGTCAAGTAATAGTTTTCTGTATGACTTTATCAGTCTCTAATGTTGTTGTGGACGAACTTTGGCCCACTTTGCTTTATAATGTTACTGCAGCTCATGCATTTATATATAACCCTCCACAGGTTTTCAATCGAGTTGAGGTCTGGAGTTTAACTGGGCCACTGCAACATGTTGATTTTCTTTTTTAGTCACTTTCTTATAGATTTGCTGCTGTGCTTGGGATCATTGTCCAAATTGGAGGATCCCATTTCGGCCAAGCTTTAACTGTCAGACAGATGACCTCACCTCTGACTCTAGGACACTTTGGTATACACAGGAGTTCATGGTCAATTCAATGACTGCAAGTTGTCCAGGTCCCATGGCTGAGGAACAAGCCCAAATCATCGCCACACCACCACCATGCTTCACAGTTGGTACAATACAAGCAGTGTTGGGGAGTAACGGAATACATGTACCGCCGTTACGTATTTAAAATACAAAATATGAGTAACTGTATTCCGTTACAGTTGCCGTTTAAAAAGGTGGTATTTAGAATACAGTTACTTTGTTGAAATAAATGGATTACACGGCGGTACTTCCCTGTTTCATATTGTCGCGGGTCAGGCCTGTTTGGGTTTTGTTTGACAGCTATGTTCTGTTGTCCCAGGTGGCCGCGTTACGGTTGCCATGGTTACAGGGTGACGCTCTCTCTCTGCGTGTTTCCTGGGTGAGAGAGCGCCTTTTTGTTGTTGTTGTGCTAAGCTAACAGGCAGAATGCTACAGACATAGCTCTAAAGAATGTAGCATCATAGGCAGTGTAGTCCGTGCTGCAGGGAGAATGGACTGCCATACCGTTATGTGTCTGTGAGCGAGGGAGGGAGAAAAAGGAAAAGTACGAGCTGTCATCGAGCAAAAACGGGAGCTGGAAGCATGTAAATATAATAATAACCACTGCAGCCAAGAAGAGAGCCTGACGAGCCCAGTTGTAAGTAAAGTAAGCTATTAACCGTGTTCGTGTTTTCCTCTAAAAACAATAAGTTCTGTTGGAGCAGCCTTTCAACGCCTCTCTCTGTCTCTCGCAAGCAAAGTTGACCCAGACAACAAAGTAAAGCTATTTTTCAGCTACAAGCCCGACATGAGCCCACCGTATTAGTCAGAGGTCCCTTTACTACGGTTCGGAGCCGCGGACCTTCAGTAACAGTAACTTTCTTCATACAAGCCACACTTATGAAGTGTGGCTTGTATGAAGAAAGCCTCTTGGCTTTTTCTAACAGACTGTCGTGAACTTTAACATTTAACATGCTAACTGAGGGCTTAGGTGTAGCTCTACATGCTCTGACCTTTGGGTGAATTTGTTAGAACATCCACTGCTGAAAAGATTATGGCACCTTGTTAACACACACCTGAATGCTTCAGAGCAGCAACCTGCCAACATTTTTATTTTATAGAGGTGCTCATGCTTACTCATGATCACATGATCAGGTGCATTTGATTAGTGGCTCTATTTATGCTCTTAATTCCCAGGGAAGCAGGAAGGGTGTACTTTTTTGCAGGCTTGCATAGCGTCCTGTGAAAACTCTCTTGTTCACATGACTGTATATAGCAATGATGCTCAAATCAATCATTGCCAAAGTTTCAAATCATCAGTGTATGTACAAATAATCCCTGTGAGGCCTTCCGGCTGCTCAGTTTTGCATTTGTATAATTTCACCGAGAGCCAGTTTCCCCAACATGGTCATGTTGGGCACACAGCTCTGGCTGTGAGCACACAAGCTCCACCGATTGGTTGCTCAAATCTTTTGCCTGCACTCAGAAGAAAGCTGGGTGAGAGGGAGAAGTTTAAATCAGACCGAGGATGAAATAAGGGGCTGCAGGAAGGCTCAAGATGAAATAAATAAGAATTCTTTTGAAGCATGAATCATGAAAAGCTACTTTAGTCCAAGTCCAAGAATACAAATACGGAGCTGGAAATGACCAGAGCACGTCTACTTTAAGTAGCATCATTTTGTTCATGATGAACTAACTCCTCAGCCTTTTTTAACAAACTGCAACAGTTTTGTAATATTCTTCTTTTTCACTGCCAGCAAATTGTTTTATACAACACATGAAGTGATCGTAAGAATTACTTCCTATTTTTCACCAGGATGGAGATGGATTGTTGCAGCATTAAACATCAGTAAATCATGTTCTTGGGATTAAATAACACATCCCCTCTATGTATTTATTTATTACTGAGTCAGTCAGACATAAGAACTTAATGCCAGGTAAGTACACTATTTGCTGTTTTTGAGTAAAATTGGACAAAAAACTGTCATTGTTACCTCTAGGAAAAATAAAGCTACATATTTTGTGACTGAGAGCTGTAGGTAAGCAGGAAATGATATTATTCATGTGTGTTTTTACTATTTTTTGCAGAATTTACAGACAGTCGGGAGAAATATGGCAGCACTAGGGATGGGTACCGGTATCCGGTTCTGACATAAACAGTAGTAACCAGACCGGAAAGCAGCGCACATTTCGGTGCTTTTTTTCCCCCCTGAGATCTTTAGATTCTAGCCAATCATTTTACGTTTCCGAGGATAGTAGGCGGGTCCAGGTACGTACGTTCCTTTAGAGCAGAGCTACAGATTAAAAATGCCCAAGGCGAAGCGGTCAAAGTCTGCCTGTACTTCACAGCAAAAGATGCAAACTCAGCAGCCTGCAACAAGTGCTTTAAGGTGATACTGTGATACTGTCAAAGGAGGTAACACCTCGAATCTGATGACACACCTGGCGACATAGCGCATTTTGTTAAAAGCCGAGAAATGCGCCGTATTTGATAGCTTGCTGCGAGACCTCACACCGAGCACATCTACTGCGTGGGTTGCCTGTTATCGGACCCGGAGTTAGCAACATCCCCCAAAAACCCGAAGAGGAGAGTCTTGGCCCCTAGCCCTGCCAGTGTAGCAGAAATGATGACGGCAGCAGCAGCCGTTCTTCTCTGCGTGAGTAGCTTAATGTTGTACGTGTGTAATTGACGTTGAGTAGGCTAACCACGTTAGTAAATTAATGCATGTAAGGTGAACTAGCAAACACTGTTGTAGCTACATGCGGCTGTCTTCTTGTTTGATGGCAGATACTCCCTTCACTCTGGCCAAAAAGGTTAAAATGACCAAAGAAAAAGTGGAAAATGTGTTTTTTTCCCCATTGTTTAAGCACTGCTTCCAGCCAAGAGTGATGCCATAAATCCCCTATAGCTGCAGAAAAGGCTAATATTGTTATCTTTTTACAAAAAAACAGTTAAACATGAGAGGTTTTTGGACAAAGTTTGTGTTTTTTCCATTGTTTAAGCACTGCTTCCAGCCAAGAGTGATGCCATAAATCCCCTATAGCTGCAGAAAAGGCTAACATTGTTATCTTCTTACAAAGCAACAGCTGAATATGAGAGGTTTTTGGACCAATTTTGTGTTCTCCATTCTTTAAGCACCGTTTAAGCACCGGCACCGTTTCAAAAGTACTGGTTTGGTACTGGTATCGGATAAAACCTAAACGATACCCATTCCTAGGCAGCACAGTCTCTCAAAATATCTTTGCACATACATGCGTTTTCAGATTTCAGCTTTAAGTAATGATTTTAATGACGTGCACTTTAGACTAATAAACAATCTCCATAGTGAGGATGTCTACAGTTTCACTTCCTGCATTAACAGTCTGGATGCAGCTTTCAAATGGTCCGGCCATACTTACAGGCTATGGTATGATATAATGCTAATATATGGAAAAATGTACAGCGCACATTTATGCCATTTTGTCATCCGATTCTCTGCTGGAAATCTAATTTAGCAAAATTATGATTGCACAGACAAAGAGTACAAGTGCACCTCTGGCAATAACAGGACTTCTTTGTCTAACTTATTATTTTTCTGATGTGGCATGACTGGCGTTTCAGCAGTCGAGTAAATTTAGCTCAGTGATAATTTGGTTCAGCGTGGAGTGCAGAGTTGACTCAAAGTGAAATCAATCTGCAGCCCCGCTGTGACTATACCAGCCATTTATGCCTTATCTAACCTGTAATAAAGGTTCAGTTCCGCACTGGGGGTGCCAGAATACCAGAATTCACACCAGACCTCTAAGGAGGAATCCCACTGTCAAAGAAAAATGTATGATATCCGCAGTGCACTAATGCAGCACTTAAATACTTTGACTTTGGTTTAATTACAGTTATTTTCTTTATATTTTACAGATAGATTGATGGAAGGAAAAGGCGGGGAAATATGAATTTCTGTAGCTGGTGTTGCAGCTATATTTGTGGCCCAGTTTTTGTGTTTTGTAATGGCTTTGTTATTTTCTTCCTGTGGATAACAGACCAGTCATAGACACTATGATCTCATGTCAAGATATTTCCAGAGTGGCTAGAATGAAACCTGACAGCAGAAATATCTTTAACTATATAAAACATCAACGGCAAATGTCAGATTTTGGTGTCAGTCCTTCTAAATCAAAGACACTGGCTTCTTTCTAGACAATTTTCAAAGAGGTTCAGCAACGATACAGGGAAAAATCCATCACAGGAGAAGCAGAGATAATAACTTCACACTGACAGCTGCCTCTATAGACTAGAAATACAATACTGAGACAAGACATGTTGCACTTTACATAATAGGTGAGCGCCACAACTCATTATGTAACTGGTGAAACTATTGATGTGGCTTTGCTGTTCCTCGTCTCCTCTGGAGAGATGACAGTAAAACATCACAACCTGAAATGGACCCGAGAGAACATTTTTATTCCCTTCTTCAATTATAACTCCTTTTGTGCAATATACAATGCAAGTTAATGGAAGTTGTGTGTCTGGAGCTTTTTAATGTTTCCGCTACTCTCAACTAGCTCCTTTTGGAAAAACAACAACCGTTTTCTTATTAGTAGATCATGTTTGGTAGCCAGTTCTCATGAAGTGGTATAAGACAGATCAAAGTGCTGCAAGTTTTATGGACTGACCAGTTCAAAGCACATTGGTGCAATTATCCCACAACAGTAAAAGAGAAATATGAAAATGCAGAAGAACTAACGGATACGTGATTTCCTGTTTTCTTTCCTGACATTTCCCAAATGTCTGCACCATCAAAATGCTAAAATATTTTAGTTTATATTGATAAACAGTGATCATACCATTAGTGATGAAAAAGTTCACGAGGATTAATTTGCATCTGTAGAGTACTGTGCTTGTTTCTTTGTGTTTTGCTATTTTGCTATACGATTTTACGAAGCTACGTTTATTCTAACACACTGTGAACTATGTTAGGAAGGTTTCTTGTAATTTCTTTAAGTAGTCTTCTTGAAGGACATTCAAAGCTGATCTGTGGATCTTTGCTGCCTTTTGTTCCATTCTCTGTGAAGAGTATCCCAAACTTCTTCAATGTTGTTGAGGTCCAGGCTCTGGGGAGGCTGCTCCATGACTGATAGGGTTCCATTGTGTGTTTTTCTATCCAAGTATGCTTTGACTGCTCTGGCAGTGTGTTTTGAATCATCGTTCTTGTCACAGAACAGGTGTGGGTGTGTTGGGCCCAAATGCAGGACTCGTGAGACAGGATATAAACTCAAAAGAGCAGCTTTAATCTGGAATTCTCTTTCAAAGTACCACAATATACAAAACCAGGCAGAGCTGGAGCCAGAAAAGCAAAAACTTAGAGACAAAGGGAAACCACACAACAAGGGAGCATATAGCACGAGGGAGGACATGACAAAAAACTGGGGAAAACTGAGGGCTGAAGTACACAAATAAGGCAGTAAGGAAGCAGGGAAACAACCGGTGAAATCAAGACATGTGAATAGAATCTAACTAATGATACAAACGGATACACAACTATACACAACGCACATGAGAAAAGAGACTGACACACATTTTTGTTATTACCATTTTTATTATTACAAGACATGATTTAGAGTATAGACCTGTCTAGTGGATGGTTGTGGCTATTGATGAAGTAGCAACAAAGTAGCAACGTTACAATGTTACATACATGTATTTAATTGTTGCAGCTTGCTAGCCAAGCATTCTAAAGTATAGTGATAACCAGTGTTGATCAAGTTACTTGAACAAAGTAATTAGTAACTGATTACTTCTCCAAAAAAGTAATCCTATTACTTAAAAAAAAAAAAACAATAGACCTTTCAGTCCAGTTCTATTTTTTCTGCATAATCCATCATATAAAATTGAATCTAATGAAAAAGTCTCTTTAAAACTTGTTTTTTTAGTTTTTAATCTTTTAACTTTATGCACATTGCATCAAGCAAAAATTACATTTCATGCAACTGTCTTTGACTTAAAGAAATTTGTTTCACATTTAAACCGATTTTCTACATATTCGAGCATATAAAATAATTAGAGTGTGTTTACACTCACTCTTTCAAATAGATTCAAGTAAAACAGCAGAAAATAAATAAAATCAAAAATTCAGCAGCACTAAGTCCTGTTGCTCTTAAATCTATTTTCACCTGTTTAGCAGGAGTGGAGCAGGTGGAGGTTTGCCCGGTGCAGCACCGGTCATGTCAGTGGGAGGATCCGGGGTTTCTCTGTGAATTTCACATTCCCGTGGCAGTGTGCTAAATTGCTTGCTCAGAAGTTTAGGGTTGTTGTTACAGTAACACATTACTCCCCATCTTTGGTGACAACTCAGCCTTTTATGATTTCATCCAAACGTAGTCACTTCTGGCTCCAATAAACCAATGTGACATGTTGAGGTTTCAAAAAATGTGGATTTTAGAGAACTATAACTGCGGCCACCATTCTGGAAGCACTAATGATTTCCACGTCCTTCCCATATTTTCCATATTTGTCATATTTACTGACCTTGAAATTGATCAAATCAAACTCTGCACTCTTCCATCCATCCCTTGTACTTAAAACCACAATTAGATATTTCGTGCAGCTCTGACACAGACATATTGCACTTTAGGTAACAGACATAATTCACAGCTTTAAATACTGTGAAATCATTAGCTGCTGTGAAGCAAGTGTGTCCTCCCACTACTTAACTTGCAGAACTCCAGCATGCATTACCTTTTTTTTCTTAATCTTAGGGATTGGCTCTGAAGACCGAGCGCACCTTCCAGCTTCCTGGTCTTTTTGTTGTTTTCTTTATTCCTCTGTCTGGGTGTTTGTTTGTTTCTTTGTGTTTTGGGGATTGTTTTGTTTCATAAGGGGGGATAGTTTTTGCTACCAAGGACAACAAAACCATTTTTCATCACGCTGGGCAAGACGGCTTTTAAAACTTTTATTGAGGCTCAAGGTATGCCTTTGTAAGCATGTCATGTCTTCAGCCTTGGCCATTAAAAGCTTAGTAAATTGAGGGGATTGCAAGCTCACCTATGGGAAGAGTTTCAAGGCTTTCTTGTGTGTGGAATCATATATGCTCTTAAAGATTTAAAAATCATAAAGACAAACACTACAGCTATTATAGTTCTGGTTTTCATCCAAGCACTTTATTACTTTTACTGAAATTGCAAAGCAGGCTTGGAGACCTCAACTATACGACACACAAAACAAGCATTTATATTCTATTTTTTTTAGTGAAATACCAAATTAAATATTTAATTATTCTGTCACAAACACAAATTGTCATTTTCTTCCTGTCCTATAATGTCTGGAATCATAACTTAGATGACAAGGTTCAGTTTTATTTGCTGGAGCTTGCATGGACAACAATAACAGTGTTGACAGCTCATACCATCACATCCTGACATACACCCTGAGTCACTCAGTTTCAGGGCATTTCACAGTGACCACTAGCGCACACTGATTGTTCAAGCGTATGTGTGAGGAAGTCTGTTGGGCTCCTGGTGCGTTTTTAGAAAACAACAGTCAGTGCGCAATAAGATCTCACTGATACCTGATATAATCTGCACTTGTGTATTTAGACTGTTGCTCCCTGCTATGTTAGCAGACACTCTGAGCAAATGCCACCCCAAAACACCTTCTAGGCATCATCCCTGCGGTGACCTAACCTCGGGGATGATGCTCTTTTCCAGCTGCAAAAGGGCTAACACATTCTGCTGGAAAATGCGAATCGTATTTAGACATTTATATATGTGACATTTAATAACGGTAGGGGAAATAATTATTTGAGCTCCTGCTGAATTTATAAGCTGACTTCCAAAGAAATGAACAATCTCTAATTTTTATGGAAGTTTTATTTTAATGGCAGTTACAGAATCAATCAAAAATCCAGAAAAAACACATTACATTAAAGTTATAAATTAATTTGGATATCATTGAATGAAATAAGTAATTCTGGTTCCCACAGATGGCCGTGTGCCCATGCTGCAGTCAATCAATAAAATCAATAAATTACACATATTCCCTGTCCTCAGAATCAATGTCATCATTCTAACCTCTCCACCACCACGGAAAAGCTCGCAAAGGACGTCAGGGACAGGACTGTCAACCTGCACAAGACCATCAGCGAGAAGCTTGGTGAGAAGGTGCCATTCCCTGATGCTGTTTATCAAGAAATGAAAGAAAAATTAAATGACCATCAATTGCCCTCCATCTGGACCTCGTGTGCTGAAACCACATGGAAAGATCTTGTTAATGGTCTGAAGAAAGTTGGGATCACAGTCACCAAAAACACCATTGGTAACACACTATGCATAAAGGACTAAAATCTTGCAGCATCCGTATGGTCTCTCTGACCAAGAAGGCACATGTACAGAACCACTGTTTGCCAGTGAAGACCTAAATAATTCAGAGAATCAAGCTTTTGGCATCAACTTGACCCGTCATGTTTGGAGCAAGAGAGATGTTGAATATGACCCAAAGAACACCATCCCCACCGTTAAGCATGGAGGTAGAAACATTATGCTTTAGGGCTGTTATGCCAGGGCAAGAAAAGAGCATCTAAATAAGAGGCAAGAAGTCAGTGAGTGGCCTAGCTCATCTTCAGACCTTAGTCCTGTAGAAAATAAGTGGAGGGAGCAAACCTAAGGGATATACAGTGTCTTTTAGTGATGGGTCGGTCGCGAACGAAATGGCTTTTAGAGCCGGATCTTTGAAGCGAACGATGCGAGCAGGCTGTGGGTTTTTTTCCCTCTTTCTCCTGCCCTGTCTTTCACACCCTTGTGTTTGCGCTGAGTAGAGACGGCAAACAGAGCCTTGTGTTTGCGCCCCGCCCCCTCTGCTCAGCGCTGAGCTGAGGGGGCGGGGCGGTAGTTACACTCGCAACAGCAGTAGCACACAACAAGAGAAAGAAAGAGAGCCGGGAGCAACAACAAGAGACAACACCGTCACATTGGAAAGGTACAGTAAAGAAAATGAGTGACACCAAGAAAAGAAGCAAAGTCTTCAGTCTTATTGACAAAACAAAGGCAGAGTGTAGTCTACAAGAAAAGGATGTCATATAGAGCCGGCTCCACAAACAACATGCACAGGCACCTAAGAACTGTCCACCCATCAGTGCAATGGGAAGATAAAACGCAGTCAGTTGAGTGTGATATTAATATTTTCTAAATGCCAACCTTTCCCTTAATTAAAGATCTGGGCGTTCTTTTTTCCCCCTTTTTTTCCATATTTTAATTTATATTTTATTGTGTTGTGGTTTGCAGTGTTTTGTGTTGTTTCACTTTAAATTTGTTTAAAAGGAAAAAGCTGAAAATTTAAGTAGTTAAAAGTTGAAATGTATGAAATGTAAATAGTTGGTTGGTACCAACAATCTGATTGGGTGTGTGGTAGTAACAGGTAATTGAAGTTTTTTTTTTAATTATTTGAATATATATATATATATACATATATATATATATATATATATATATATATATATATATATATATATATATATATATTAGTGTTTGTGTATTAATACAAAAACAATAGACATATGAATTCGATTCAATTTAAGTGATCTAGGTAGCTCTGTTTTGGAAGTTCAGTTAACCCTAGGTATGTGCTTTGGAGTTTGTACGTGTTTTGTCTCTAGGGGCCCCCCATAAATATTTATATATAAACATACATAAAGAAAACCACGTTTTTTTGCATTACTAATTCCTTTTGTGCATAATTTTACATTGTTGTTGATAATTAATTAATTAAAGCGACAAAACAACCTGAAGAGCCGGTTCGGAGCCGAAAGAGCCAGCTCTTTTTAGTGAGCTGAGCCGAAAGAGCCGGTTCTCTAAAAAGAGACGTAAATCCCATCACTAGTATCTTTAAAGAGCAGTGTACCAGATCCATAATGTGTGCAAACCTGGTGACTACCACTACCACTGTGCTTGCTAAAAAGGGTTTCTCCTGATACTAAGTCATGTTTTGTTTGAGGATAAAATACTTAGTCGCTGATGTGCAAATAAATGAATAACTTTTATGTTGTGCTGTTATTCTGTTTTGTTTTCTTTTTTATGTTTGGTTGATATTGTCTCACTCATTGAACTGAAATGTCTTTCAAAGTGAGCAAACTTACAAATTCAACAGGGTATCAGATAATTACTTCTCTCACTGTATGTAAAACAGCGTGAAAGACAGAGATAGGGTTGCAAAGTGGCTTGCAGGTGAGCAGTTGTTGAGGGCAGGCTTAAATAGTAAGGTCTGCATGCCTATAATATTTGCCAATTAGATGTATAGAATAGCTGATTTGACAGGTTTATGGACATGTTCTGCTAAAATAATGCACATTGTTCAGTTCCTGTACCAGTAAAAACACCAGTTAAACTGCGCTGGACTGCTTTTGTGGGTTGCAGCAGCCTGTTGCTCTACTTTATGAAGGATGACAGGTAAAGCCCGCTTTTTAAAAATTATTTCTTGTCTGTTGCCATTGGGTTTTGCAGCAATCTCCGTGTAATGACATGCAAATGCACCACTCAGACAGTGGAAATGTGTTTTTAGTCCATTGCCACCTTCACAGCAGGTCTGGGAAGCTCAGTCTGCTTTGAAGTCTGAGCTGAGCTCCTGATGAGTTCATGTCAAGTCTGCTGAGGCTCCAACGTCACCTACTTAGTGTCATGAATTGCAGAGCGTTGTATCACAGGCAAACGTGGCACTGTATGCTGATTTTTGATGAGAAGAAAAAAGTGATCCGTTTTGATTACTTAAGCAAAATTACATTTATTTGTGAAACATATTTTCTATTGTAGTTATAGTTGATTTTAAGGGATTTAATGTCACAGCTGCAGTGATGTTAGGAACAAAAGAATACAAACTAAACTGCCTAAAATATAGACACAACACTAACAGTTTTAACATTTTCAGTCATGACCATTGCCCACAAACATGGTGGCGGTGAAGCACACACAGACTTAATAGGAACTGTTGGCAGCCTCTATTAAATGGCTGAGAAAGAGAGGGTTTACAGCCTCTGTGGGAGTGAGCGTCTTGTCAGGGTCCATCGGCAGCAAGCCCTCTGTAAGAAGGTGATAACCCTGAGCCTGTTTCCCAGCCAGCATGTCCAACTTAATCATGAGTAAGAAGAGGAAATGCAACGAAAGCAAATAAAGCCTCAACCGCAACAAACCGACCCCGTGTTTATGTAATCCACATGACAGTTTGATGAGAGAGATTCACGTATATTGGGTGCACTAAAAGTAAACACAAAAAAGTGAAAAGAAAAAATAAAGAAATCCAAAGTTAAAAAAAAATGCTCCACAAACATAATTTCACTAATCTCCTGATTTGACTTCTTTTGTTGCATTCCTGTAAACACTAGCAAAAAAATGTTTTTGAAATGTGCAAATAAATATTGGAAACTCTTCAGCAAAAGAAAATTGCTTTGTACTGTGTTTCCACTATTGAGCTCAGATTATCATATGTAATTATTGCATTATACGCACCTGTCCCTAAAAAGCAACAAGAAGTTGCACACAGGGATAAATATATAGGATCAAAATTGTAAATCAAAGCTCCATGAAAAAAAAGCCTACTCACGTACATTATCCAGAATAATGTCAATAGCAGGCATTATTGTTTATTAAGGAATATATATTTCTTACCCAGTGTGACTGACTGACTGTAAGGTATGTGTGCTATGTTTGAAGCATTTTAAGTTCAGAGGAAGGACGCCGCATCTAACGTCTTCGTTAGATGGGATTACTGACATTACATTAGAAGGTGAAGGGTTAAACAACCACTGCATGCCACCATGCCCTGCTCTGCTTGTATATTAAGGGAGTCCATCATGTTACAAGACTGCCGAAGACACGCTTTACATAATTCATGCTTCATACATGATTCATCCCTACCTATAAAACTAAGTCCAGTCAGGCTCCCACTGAAAAGAAAACTGTCGCAGTGGTTAGGATGCTTTGAAAAATGCAGATTTTTTTAACAAGTTTACATTATAAAATTTTTTCACCTACCAAGTAGCTGCAAAATGTGATGTTTCAGCTATGTAGGGTTGAGGCTGTGCTGTGAATTAGTTCTGGGTTATGAAATGCAAAGATAAAGCAGTTCACAAAGACTATTTGTGGCAAAAACTGAATTTCATGCAATCTGTGCAAATCTACTGTGGCGATGGGGTCAGAGCTTTTAGTTGCTCTTGACTTCTTTACCTTCTGATATCATAAATACTGATTAATTACTACTTTTAAAATATTGTACAGTGTCCTTGGGTGTTTCGAAAGGCAACTATAAATAAAACTTTATCATTAATATTATTGTTATTATTTTTTGTCCGTTCCTGTGGGAGGAGAGAATTTGTTGCAATGGCAAAAGATACTTGTGATCATAAATGTGAAAGCATAAAAGAAGAAAACGCAGTGGCGGGAGGTTGTCACAGAAGTAACAGAAGTACTGTAGTGTACCATAGCACAGCATATATACGCCAGTATATCAATTCAACAGCTAATGTAAATACTTTCCTTTTTGGATAGTATTATATAAGCTATATTTTCATACGTTATTATTATGCCGCGTTATCTTCTGCAGTGCTAATCCCACTGTTTTCCAAACCTCAATATGAAACAGACTATGTATAACCGTGACTTTGATTAAGTTTGACAGACTCAGCGCTGCTCTGCTAACGCTACGCAGCAGGTGATTGGGTATGAAGTACTCTCAGAATCCTTCACTTTTGTCTTGCAAGGCATTAAATCCAAAAAAGGCTGAAAAACTTTCCTTTTTTAAAAAAAGAGAACTACAGGATAATGTAACATCTTCATGGTTGACATTTGCCTTCAATCTTGCTTTTTTTTGTTTTGTTTCGTTTTGTAATCAACTCCTGAAATGAGCTTCAGTTATTTTTCCCCCCATAGTTTTAGATAGTGATTGCTTCCTTCCAGATTGCCTGATAGTTGTTGTCTTAGCTTTTTCTTTCTTTTCTTTTTCTTTTTTCTTTTTTTATAAAGATTGTACATTTTTTCACACAGTCAGTCCCGAACAAAAGTTTAAGACCATTTGAAAAATGGCAAAAAATCATATTTTGCATGGTTGGATCTGAAGGTTCCAAGTAGAGCTTCAACATACAACAAGAAGAAATGGAAGTGAGAAAAAAAAAAATTGAGCAATTTATTGAAAGCAATGCTTAAACTGAAACAGGCTGTTTTTTTCAAGTGGTCTTAAACTTTTGATTGGAACTGTATTATTTTTAGTAAACCCAACCACCACATTAGCAACTGATAACTAAAAAAAACAAAAGCTGTAGCTGAAAACCCCACATTTAAATTGCTTAAAATAACTCCAAAGCATATTTCTATCATCATGCAATGACAATGAGATAACATTGACGTTGCACTGTATTTAGTGTCACTGATAAGTTGCAATTAAAATTTTGTAAGAATAAGAGGCTCATGCGAGGCAGCTGTGATCTGACTATTTTCAAAGCACAGTCTGTTTCTTTGTCTGATCAGAGTCCTTGCAGATAAGGAAGCTTCACACAGATATGTGGATAACCATGAATCCAAAATGGCTTCCCGCTGATGCTGAACCCGTTTGCTTCTGTTGCTATCGTCTTCTGTTAGGTTGTTTGGCGCATGACAATTTGTGAGTCTTTAATTGAACTAAAAGTAGTTTAAGAGTTGTGCATGACTGATATTTTTTTAAATCAACATCAGAACAAACTAAAGTACCCCCTCGTGGTTCTCAAAAGTACACCCAGGGGTTTTAGTACCTCATTTGAGATGCACTGTCTTAGATTAACTGGAAGGTTTAAAGAATTCATTTCTTTGGCTAAAATAGCAAATGAATCTTCTTTAAACACAGTGGAGCCTTATTAAAGTAATGGATCAACAAACATGCTCTGATCTTAAACAAATCCATCTAATAAATAGATTAAACCTTTACAAATTAACATAATTTCTCCTACAGAGAGCATTAAGTTGCAGATATAAAAATAAACCGGTGACCAAGTGAACATGCTTTTTTTGCGACAGCCCTGTGTCTTCATAGCGAGGCTGTAAAAGAGTCGGCCTCCTGCGCCGATGAAGAACAACGGGTGCTTTCTGCTACATCAATCATTCCTTGGAATCCCATGAATAATTTCAACACCCTTAATATGTTGTAGTAATTTTCATTCATTATTGATATCTAATAGCAAACAATGCACACTACCTGCTAGTTAAAAAGGCCATCTTTAGCGAGCAAATGGCCTGGAAACACTATAAACATTCATTCTACGCTGGATATAATAAATCATTTACAGAACAGGCTATGCCGCTCTCCAAACGGCACCGCCTATGCGATCTGTTAAGTCAATACTACCCCACAGTAGAGTTCTTTTTATTATTTGTCTCATTTGTTTCGAATAAGACAGGTAATCAGGTTTGGAGATTGAATTGTTGCAATAAAGGTGGTTATTTTAAAATGGCCATGGGGTGCAGCGATTGTTGAGGCTCTCTACACATTTAGGCCTGATAGACTGAATGTAACCTGCTGGGATTGATGTGCAGTTAAGTAACCGGTGTGATGTATACTGTTTAAAATGGAGCCATCAATAAAGACAAAAGTTAGCTGAGAACTCAATTGATGAGATGGGATCCTCAGAAGAGCTGTGTGATAGATGGAGAAATCTTCCTCCCTTTAAATGTCCCTTCTGTAATTTATCTTTCCTCCTTTTGTGGTTTCACCTGAGCGACGTACGAGATTTATAGTAGCATCGGTACAAACTCTGGATTGTTATGATTATCAGTTCCACTGATTACACTGAGAGTCCCCACACTGGCAGACAATCATTATTATTTTTGTTTTTCTTCCCTATGCATCCAGGGCCAGTGGTAAATCTTATAGTCTGCTATGTTAACAGGCTTTTATTAATTTCTTAGGGTTCTGGAGCTTTCAGAAGTATGAGGCTCACCTTCAAAGCATCCCCCCATATTCTATCCTCAAAGCTCTGCAGTATTTTGCATTGAACTTCCAGAAACATCTCATTTTTGACCTCTCTGCCCTCAACAGCAAAGCCCTCCTTCATAACATGTGCAGTGAGAATTATGCTGTTTTTTTATAACTCCTCCCTTTGGTGAGGCTTTAAACTGTGGAGTCCAAAACCAGTAGGTGATGCTGCTGCCATCTTTTATATGCAATTTGTACTTTTAGCAGGAAAAATGTGCCTGAAGAGACCAGGCTCGAGCTTCCATCTGCTGGATGGGTCACACATGAGCTGCAGGCTTGAACTTTTCTCGACAAAAATGTCCAACGGCTCAGAGGTTATGTAGACTAACCTGCCAGCAAACAACAACAAACTCTCTGTCCACGTGAGAATAGCAATAAATTCACAGTAAGTGAGTAGACGTCATGTGCCTTGAATCCTGGAAGCTACAGTGTACCCAGGCGGCGCCCTCACCCAGACCAAACGACGGTATAATCAGGAGCGAGAAAGGGCAACGACTGACGATGTCTTGACATGACTGTTTCAGCGTGTTGGCTTCATGTGTGAAAACAGCCAAAGTCAATAAAACAATGAACAATATAACAAGAACCACTTGACAGATTGCAGATAGTGTAAAAAAAAAAAAAGGTACAGAGAGGAAAATCACAAACTGAGAGAGAGTGAAGAAGCAAATTGATGATGTGCACCAATAAATTCTAAATCCACAGAAAGTGAAATAGATAGAAAAACAGAGAACATATTTAAGCCCTCCACCTCTTAGTCACATGCGCTTTGTATTTCCTGGCATCACTTTACAAAACACTCATTTGAAAATTTTGGTTCACTCACCAGCTTTTCAGCGCTTTTCACATTTATCTTACACAAATCTTCAGTAAACAGCACTGATTCATATGTGACTATGTTAAGTGTATACATCTAATCAAGCTGGTTATATTAAAACCAAGGGCATGACAAAGCAAGTAAAGTCTTTTCTTTTGCATCATTTTACCCTGAAATGAAAGCATCAACTCACCAAAAGTGCTCCCAGCATCTTCTGGAAAAAGTTAAAAGTCATCAACCAGCAGAGAAAGATCAAAGAAGCAATTCACATCTGACCAGCAGGTCAAAACTTTCACTTACATAAGACTGACAGGCAGAAATATTTGTACAGATAGTAATAATGTAATGTTCCCAGGAGAATGAATCATAATGGCTTTGGTGATTACCTGGCTTTTCCTCAGGCAGGGTCTCATTTGTATTTCATGGTAAAATGTCTCTATGGTATGACTTTAGACCTTTGCAGTCTCTTAACTTGTCATTTTGTTCCATAATTAGGTTAAACTTTTAATTTGTCCAATTCACTTAATATTTTAACGGCAATTTTATAGAGTTGAGAATGACTTTGGCCTGTATTTACATACTGGCATTTGTTTCAAAAACCTTAAAATAACCTTAAAATAATCCAAAATATGAAGAAGGCATTTATCAAAAGGTAAGATGAAGAGAACTGAGACCATACAAACTTTCCCTGAAAGGGTCCCAAGTAATGGTGCTTATTAACATGGTGCTTTTCTGAGCTAGCAGTGCAAAAAAATGGCCTCTTGATACACTGCTACACCTGAGTTAAGTGTGATTTCGTCTTATAACATAGGTTATAATATTGCTCATAACATAGGTCAAATGATAAGTAGGCCTTGTTTAATTAAAGTGGACCTATTTAGTTCATTTTCAGTTCGAAATTTATCTTCTTGCACTTAAGTTCAAAATAATCTGTTTTGGTTTGATACTAGGTAAAGGCACAGCCTAAACAAACTCTTTTAGCTCCACCCCTATTAAAGCCACCCTCCCTTTAGGCCATCTTTCTTCTGATTGGCTGCCCCTCTCAAAGAACAGCAGATGGGCGGAGTTTCTGTGCTCACTGCAAAAACGACATGCCTGAGTCTGAACTCCACATGTATCCAGATTTCCAGTTACCATTTAGTAATTGTACATCGACAGACCTCACTATCTGAAACTCTGATTTTGTTTAATATAAGCATCACCCCCGTGTCAGTGTAAAGTAATGTCATAAAAGGAGGAAAATGGTCCTTCCAAATGAAATGCTGTAATGTGGCTTTCACAGACTCCTGGCACAGTTAAGTGTCTGGTGTTCTACAAGTGAGATTTGACACCACTCCCTGACAAAAACAAGATCTGCTAATAGAAGCCGAAACATCTCAGACCCCAATCTCTGCTCCTCTGCATGTGTGAAATTGGGTGGAAATGTGATGACTGGGACGGCTGTGGTGTTTGTTGTGAAAACAAGCTACGCATAAGTGAGGCTGAAATGGCAACTTTGCTTCCATTTGGTAAAAATGGGACTGAGCCATTATTTACTCTGCTGGGTTGATATACTGACAGATCACAAGGGGTCTCTCTTTTTTTAAGCATTCATACTTCAGATATCGAAGCCGTTTGAAGTTTTTTTCCCATACTGTCCTATGCATATTAACTTCCACTCATTGGGGTTGGTGCAGTTAGAACAAAGGTGGTGCTGCGGCCTCTTCATTTTTTCAATATGCTCTTTTAAGATCAATCTACAAACTTAAGTATGTTCTTTTATCCTGGCCATACCTAACACGTTACGAGTTTGACTGCATTTCAGTTGCCTTCTCCTACAACTGTTTTAGAGACTGTGTGTTGATAAGATTATCTTCCATCAAAGCAGATATTCTTTGTCATATGATTTCCAACAAACAGCGTCACTTTGTGTGACTGGGTTTTGCCTCAAACTAATTAAAAGCACCACAGCTCAACATTTAATTTCGGTAGCTTGAGAAGATGGTGAATGTTTTTTTTAAACTCCTGTTTCATCTCACTGGTGACCGATTTTGTTTGAACTAATTCATTTATTCAGATGTTGAGAAATGTTTGAGCACATCTTTTCATGTTTAACTACTGGCTGCAGTTCCTTCAAGTATCCTGCTCTTCTACAGTAACACTGAAGGCTTCACTGTTCCAGTCAAGCTGCATTTGTATGTATGGTTTGGGTTGAGTTTGTTTAAGGAATTGGTTTTGTGATGTCACACCGGATTCGTTTTACAAGGCTTAACTGAAAGTACCTGAAAGTGCTGAAATATATTTGTAGGAATTGAGCTTCAGAGTAGAACAGCAGAAAGAGAAGAGCAGAGCAGATCCAAACCGCAATAATACCTACATGTTGCAAAAAGGAACCTGAAGTCCTGGTTAAAAAAAAAAAAAATCAAAAACAGCAAAATATTTTTAAAATTTTAAATGTTTAACCGTGCATTATAGACACCGTGCCATCACCCATGGGTCTGAACTCATCATATTGAAGACTCTGGACATTTATGTTGATATCATGTTGGCTTTTTGGAGCCAGAGGTCGCCATAGTTGAAAGAGAGGGTGGAGTGCATAGTTATATGCACTAGGCTTACAACTAGCTAGCTCCTAACTTTGAAACCTAACAGATTCCACACAGGTGAGCAATATTTTTATCTATCTATCTATCTATCTATCTGTCTATCTGTCTGTCTGTCTGTCTGTCGAGATATAGATCTATCGAGATATAGATCTATCGAGATATAGATCTATCTATCTATCTATCTATCTATCTATCTATCGAGATATAGATCTGTCTGTCTGTCTGTCTGTCTGACTGTCGAGATATAGATCTATCGAGATATAGATCGATCTATCGAGATATAGATCTATCTATCTATCTATCTATTGAGATATAGATCTATCTATCTATCTATCTATCTATCGAGATATAGATCTATCTATCTATCTATCTATCTATCTATCTATCTATCGAGATATAGATCTATCTATCTATCTATCTATCTACCTATCTATTTATCTGTCTGTCTGTCTGTCTGTCGAGATATAGATCTATCGAGATATAGATCTATCGAGATATAGATCTATCTATCGAGATATAGATCTATCTATCTATCGAGATATAGATCTATCTATCTATCTATCTATCTATCTATCTATCTATCGAGATATAGATCTATCTATCTATCTATCTATCTATCTATCTATCGAGATATAGATCTATCGAGATATAGATCTATCTATCTATCTATCGAGATATAGATCTATCTATCTATCTATCGAGATATAGATCTATCTATCTATCTATCGAGATATAGATCTATCTATCTATCTATCTATCTATCTATCTATCTATCTATCTATCTATCTATCTATCGAGATATAGATCTATCTATCTATCGAGATATAGATCTATCTATCTATCGATCTATCGAGATATAGATCTATCTATACATATATATATCTCACCTGTACTCTCAAATGCCCCAAATGCTTTTTAATGCTAGACAGTTAGTCATTTTAATGTGAGAGGGTACGAGGATTGACTCACTTTTTGAGTCAGCCTCAAGTGGCTACTCCAGGAACTGCAGTTTTTTGTTTTTTGGGGGTGGGGGGTGGGGGGGTGTTTCTAGTCCTGGTTGTTTTTTCTTGCTTGTAACGAATATCTTAGCGCCCTGCCTGCAGCTCAACCCATCTTGTGTCCTTTGAAAACCAATCACGGTTCACAGAATCCAGCATGAGTCACTCTTGATCATCTGCTTAATCAAATACAAGTTAAGCCTCCCTTTACTGCGGCGCTGCCTCATTTTAATTAGCTTTCTAACTTTCTTTCACTAAATTTAGGTTTATAGTTACAAGAACACACACACACACGTACAAATTTTAAAAAAAACATGTCACCTCATTTTCTTCGACACGTCTGGCCCTTATCCTGCTTTCAGTATCAATGAGATCCACTTTAAGCCATATTAGTAAAACTAATGAGAAAATATTTTCATGCATGAGATTTAAGTTAAGTGCTTAAATAAAAGGGCGTCTTACAACATACTGTACACCTCACGGACCAGTTTGTTTCCTTTATTTACGCCCACAGTATGTACGCAGGGATTTGGTTCAGGAAACAAAAATAACCTTTCAGAAAAGGCCTTCAGTAACGGAGTGAGCAGCAGAAACTAAACCAGTGCAAACCTAAACTTCATCATTCATTCAGCAAGTGATTAACCTAGTATCTGCTCTTTATCCGTAACTTTAATGCAATTCATTTAGGAACGTAAAAGGTTTTTAGAGGAATCTTTATAGCTCTCTGACATAATCATATTTTGTCTTGTATCCCTTCCATGGGATATCAAATCTAATAAATCTAATTTTATTTATATAGCACACAGTGAATGACATTTTAAACTGAGCACACCCTTCTCCCTGTAGGAGATTAGGAAAATTATTACTTTGAATAACTAAAGAAAATAAGATTTTTAGGTATAAAAAAATGACAGCTTGTCTGCATAGTGTCCTTGTTTCATACAGGCTGGGAAATATTTGCTTACAGAAGAAATTATATTGTTTATGGACAAAAAAAAGCCGTACTAATGATACTGCCCTTTCTTTCCAGAAACACATCCGAGCAGAGCACACATTCACTGATAGATGTGCTGAAAGAGTGGCCAGCTGAGCATCAGTCAGTTCCTTGTGATGATGAGCATGTGACAGAGTTATGATCGCTGTATTGTTCGGTAAGAGGTCACTCTTAAGATAAGTGCACTCAGGGCACTCAGGACACTCAGTGCCCAAAGTGCTGTGACTACTTCTGCACTTGAGATAACTCTGATTCTTCTAGAAGGGACGAGGTAAAACCTAAAAAAAATTCCTTCAAATCTCTAGACCAAAAAAACAAAATCCAAAATGGAGTTTGTGTGAGGCTTTATTTCCTTGAAGCAAAGAATAGAAGAATATAGATATTCTTATGTCACGGCTGTAACACTTGTTTCTCTTCATTTTCTTATTTATCACGTGTGTTATTTTATAACAGAATCACTTTGGGATTAAACAGCATTTTGAGCCAAGGACTGAAATTTTGACTTGCTTTTGCTCACGAAAGTGAATTCAAGAGTCTCACCAGATAACAAAGACTTTAATGCAACAGAAAAAAAGGGAATAGTTGAGTGTGGAAAACCATCCCCTGAGACAATAAAAAACAAACATTTGCTGTCATTTACTATAAGCTGGAAAACTGCATTCAAATAAATACATATTTTTCTTTTCTGCCAGAATTTGTTTTTCATGTGATTGATGCCAAAGCTTTCATCCGTATAGACTGTCGGTTATTATTTTTATCCAAACTCAACCTATGGAAGTTTGCCACTGGAAAAAAAAGCTAATAGCTCAAAACTTTTTAGAAAATAACTCAAAAGTTTTTCATAGTTATTTTGAAATTTAGAGTTACAAAATTTTAGAAAATGCCAAAAATCTAAGTTTTCCACTTACTATGTTGAAAATTCGAGTATCTAAGTAAAACAAATACATTAAAAAAGAAAGGGCTGCAGAAACAATACCTTCCAGATCCCAATCACCCTGTTATCCACTGTAGCATTTTCTTTTAAATCCTGTCCCGTCTGGCAGATTTTGCAATCAGAATTATAATCTCAATGTGCTGTTGTCCCAAACACAGCTTACTTCTTCAAGATCAGCTCTACAAATTCTCCACAGGCTCCCTTGTTCAGGGTTTATCTGCTTATTTCTTCATTTCTATTCCTGTTATTTCAGTTATTACATTATGTGTGGTATACACAGTATGACTATGTCTAAGACAGGACAGGCAAGAAAAAAAAATGAGGGGGGAGACATTATAAAATGATAGAGTACAAATAAAAATATACAAAACAAATATACAACACCTGGGATACTTCAATAGTCTTTTTGTGGTGTGTGTGTGTGTGAGAAAGAGAAAATGTACCTGAAAATGAGGGTGGGAAGCTGCAGTAACGCCCCCTTGGTGCCAGAGGCAGACAGAGATAAATCCAGAGGACCCCCCTCCCCCTGACACTGATGAGGTCCAAGCCACTCTGGATCACCAAGGGAGTTGGTCAGTGACCACGCCAGAACATCCAGCCACGTGCCCTGGAACTAACATGTGCTTGCAGCCCAGTGGGGGGTAGCAGTGGCCAGCAGGGAGCAGTGGAGGATGAACCCCTTCCTCCATAACCATGTTCCATAGGGGCCAAGGCTCAGCAAGCCCCAGGCACAAGCCCAGCCATGCACACACACTCACCATTCCCTCACTAACTCACATACCCACCCACCAAACCACTAATGACACGCGGAAACATACAGGGACATGCACACACATCTAACGGAGATGCAACCAGAGCACCAAACAAACCGCCCGTAGACCACTGTACCTGGCAGGGTGTGTGGAACAGGGGTTTAGGAAGATGCCCCTCCACTCAGTGTTGAAGGTGCTATGTTTTGCAGGTGTGCTGTGGAGTGTGAGTGTACAAAGTTTACAAGATGAGTATTTCTGTATGAAAACCAGAGTGCTGGGGTGGGGTGTGACACAAGCACCCCTCTGCTGAACAGTAGTGCTAGTCCCCACCTCCACCCATCCCCAAGACCCTCCATGTCTAAGTTGCAGATAAAATTAAGGGACAGATAGCAGTGAAGGGTTGAATGGGGCCACGGTAGCAACCCCACCCATTAGTCTCTAGTTAACACACCTGCCCCCAAGGCTCTATGGTTGTGGTGATGTTGTGAACCATAATGACTATAGTGTAATTAAAAAGGAGGGGCAGGTCGCCGCAGTACAGCCAGCAGAGCCACGTGAATGGCTCCACCCACTGTGATCTACACCACTTACAACCCTCCATCAAGACCCTGCATGTATGAGTGATGTGTTCTATGAGGGAGGGAGAGCCGGGTACGTTAGACCGGGAGGTAGAGGGCTACCTCCGGAAGGAGAGAGCCAAGAAAATGTATTTTTTTCTACAACTTTATTTCAGTTTTTCGTTTAAGTCAAAGATTTAATGAAGACAAATCGTTTAAGTCCACGACAGTTACAGGTGTGTTAAAATACTTTGCAAAAATAGGCTAACGTACGCCTTAATAACAGTATACTACATTACCCACAAGCGAATGAGTGCAAAATATCCTACGGCAAGCAAAAAGCCTTCGCGTATTTTCCCTCGCCTCCGCGTACGCTAATAACGAAGTTAAGCAGAAGTTTTTGTAGAAGTGTACCTGTGTCAGTTCACCTGGTGTTGTTACGTTTTAAATGTTAGGAACGGTTATTTATACCGACTTTAACAACGCAAACAGCGGAAGAGTTTGCCAAAGTTAGCCGCAAAGCTAAAACAACTGTCTGGGAAAGCTAAAAACAACTGTAGCTAGCGGCATATGTATAGTTAGTTAAGTAACCTCTTTTTACTAGCAGCTTCATCATGCGTCCTGATGTTTTCAGTCACATATGAATTAATCTTAAAATATGCAAGACCATGGTCGTACTAAGAGAGGGGATGTGTCCTGGACTGGATGAAGACTTATTACGCGACCTTCGTGCTGCTGATATTAAAACAGGTGAGTTTGTGGGGCAATGTGTCCGTTTTAGCTTAATCACAGACAAGTTATCGATAACACGTCTGATTTCTTGGTTTCACAGTGGAGGACCTGGTTTCATCAGACATTGAGGGCCTTGCTCAGAAATGTTCTGTATCCTATAAGGTATGTATACTTTAATCCTAATCATAGATCCCTAAGAACACGAGATAGTGACCCTTACAAGAGTGCACTGTCAGTTTCCAGCTTACCCAACATATTACTCCAATTTAATCGAGGTGCTGCCTCGAAATTATCCCTATCACAGCAGTTTATTTAGTGGTGTTAGGAAGGAATTTAAAGTGGGCTTGTAATGCTGCTCCTCATTTTCTGCCACAGTCCATATTGAACACGGCCAAACTTGCTTATAATGAGGTCCGTGTATGTACAAGTAATCTCTATGAGTCATAAGCTCAGGCAACTGCTTTAAACCTGCAATTTCAGACAGTTTTTTTTCCCTACTCTTGGCTGGGTGTGATGTCAAAGGGAGTAAATCTTCTTAATTTGGTCGTCTCAGGTGCACAGCTTTTATGAGACCTGTTTGTTTGGTCCAGCCAGTCAGCAGAGAGTTGTCTACAAGGGCTTGTTTGAGAAAGTGGATGAACTAAGGAGCTGCACAAAGGTTAGATTGGAGATGAGTATTATTTTGTGGGTGTGAGTCCTGCAAAGCTATTCTAGCATAAGTCCAAGAATTAAAATTCTAGATTTGGAAATTAGCTTAAAAGATGCCCTTTAAATTAACACAGAGATCACCCACATGTTATAGCATGTTATAGTATCTTCCTGAGCTTAGATACACACTACCACATGCAGCATGAGTTTCCCATTGTGTAAGTGGTTTATATTATTATGTGGGATACCTTCTTTTTTTAAAGTCATCCATAATGGAAGCAGACCTCCCACTGGGTGCATTATATATACCCACTGCAAACAAGCTCATTTGGTTAACAAGCCAGGAAGGGCTGCTTTTTATTACTGGGTTAAATCAAGGTTAAGCATCACATTTGCTTCCTATCCTTTCCTATATTTTTTGTCCAGAGCTGCAGTTAAAACTGTTTTTATGCTTTGTGTTGATATAATAGAATATCAGCATGAAAAATGTATCTAAAAAGAAATGAAAGCGATATCTATATTTCCACAGAAAATGATAAACGGTGAAAAACTTTCTAGCTAAAAAAGAAGCTAAAAACCTCCTTCTGAGTTCCCCCACAAAGTCCTTCATTATCAGTCTGAACCTGCAACGATAGGTCAGCTCTCTTAGTTTTAAATCAGTGTGCAGTGAGAACCAGAAAAAAAGCAGAGATCATGAAAGAAATCCTGTCTAACTCGGAACTGGCCTTCTGGGCAGATAACGATAACTATATTTTTTAGACCATGAATAGTGTTTTCCACCAAACTTTTCAGAGATATAAGAACACAAATGATCATGAAGGGTACCCGGGAGGGTTTTATAAATAAAAGTGTATCGGGGAGTACTTGTGTGGGTGGATGTGGCACTGAAGCCAACCCAGACTTTCTTGGTAAAAAGATGAGTGAGCATTTCCGTCAGTCAACCATCCTCTGTGGTCTGTGTCTGGACATGCAGACTGAAAATGTATAGGATGAAAATTTTGCAGCCCCAGGGGGATTAAAAAGCTAAGAAATGGCAAGAGAACATTTAGAAAGGTGCAAAATAAATTATGCCATTTCCATACTTATACACTTGCACCATATCTCTCCATATAGCCTCTCTGTAATTTCACTTTCTACATTTTTAAAGCCAGTTTCATGGAGGAAACCTTCACCTGACTAATTTGAAAAACATCTTCCTGTTTCTGTACAGTAAAGCATGTAAGAGAAATAATGACCAAAATGCATTTTTATACTGGAGAGAGACTTTGAAGATGTTTTCCCCATTAGATCATTATGCTTTTCAAATATTGTTTTTTTTTCCATCACTGCCTGCAGCAGGCTCAGGCTCATCCCAGTGGCCGAGCTAGACTTTCTAACCAGCTTGCTCAGCCTGCAGGCATCCCCTGAGCTGATTACCGGGCATCCCTGTGCTCCATCAGACTCCTGCTGCTTTCTGAACCGTTGTCCTGCCCACACAACAGAGATGAGGTCAATGCTAGGTCACCTATACATTATCTGACTAAAGCGGCCTCCTACAGTTAAATTAAAGCTACACGAGACGAAGCTTTCATGTAAAAACATACCTGTCTCATGAGCCCACAAGCCAAATTTGGAGTGCCAACCTTCTTCCCACTAATTGAGACCCAACAGATTTGTCTGATTTCCCTAAATAAATTTCAGCTGTTGGGCATGAAGTCTAACAGGAAATCCTCTCTGCCCAGAAGGAGAGACTAATCAGAGTTTAACTCTGCTTAACAACATTAAGTGCTCTTTCTAGAGAAAGCTGGACTGCCCAGCATTTGATAGTTTTGCGGTTGAGCTTCATATGAAGCATCACACGTCAGCCTGGTTAGTGAGCAGTGCTCTTGTGCAGCTGTGATGCTGGAGGAGCCAGTGGAATACGGTCGGAGTTTTAAAGTAAACTTGAAGCTAAACACAGCTCTGTGCACACATGCAGGGATGTTTTATTTAAAACAGAAAACCAAAGATCATGAGGGATGATGGCATGGGAGAGCAATAATGACGTATTGATTTGTTAGCCGTATTCTATTCTACATACACCTGCGTTGTTAACATTATTAGATCTGGAGCAAGAAAGCAAGGGAGAAATTAACTGTATGTAACGCTGGGTAAAGAATCTATAGAGACTTGTTTGCCAGCTAAGCGGTGGTAACTTGTATGATGTTACCTATTTTTCTATGTTAAGTAAGAGATCTGTGTAGTATAATTTAATTTTATTAAGACATTATTGTCCATTTGAATTTACAAGAACAATGAAAGTAATGAAGAAAACACATAAATGTTAACAAAAAGTGTTACTGAAGTGACTCAGATAGACTCTGCATTAGGTAAAGGCTTGGGTGCTACGTGTTCAGTCCCACTACCCAACGTTGATATTTGGCATTGCTGTTGGCACAAACGAGATCTGCACACACTAAGTAAAGGTCAGAGTAAAAATCGTCCACGTCTTAGGAGAGTCTTCATTCAGACACGACTATTAAAGGAAGATACCCCCGCTGTAATCATGACTGGCTCACCTCTGGTACTTTACCTGATAAATGTATTGGGCAGTGAGAACACTTCTTATACAGTGACACCGTAATAATACTGTCAGGATAGCTTATTGGTGTCACCGGTGGAATTAAGAGTAGAGAAAGAAAGTAAGGAAGCTGTTGCTTGGCTGGTGCCCCTATCTCAACGTAATACCAACACAAAGACTAAGATGATGCCAACTGGTTATTATTATAGCAGGACAGCTTCAGTGTGCCTTTTAAAAATGTCTCTAATTCTACTGGAGAAATCGAATATCTTCTTTCAAAACTATATTCGGTTGCACCAACTCATCTTCATTAAGCGTGGTCCTGATCTGGTCTTTATTTTATAGTCTTTTGAATTTACCTCAGGTTGATTGCGGCGACCTAGCTAAGCCTAGACTTTACCACCTCCTGTCCTAGCATTCACTTGTATTCACATGCGAGTACGACTTGCCTGTTAGCATGTGCTGCTTTGCGGCAATTATAACAAATATATATTGGGGGTTTTAACCAACATAAGAAAATTGGCTAATTGAATACAGTAAGCACTAAACACTAATTGCCAAGCAGTATAACTTGCTAACAATCAAGAAGCTATTGAGTTGGAAATAAATATTGCTTTGACATGAGCTCAGAAAATGATTCATGGAAAAAAAAAAAGATTTCCAAAGCAAAGACACTTTTTAATTAAAAAGAAATATCCATCAAAGGGGCTGGCATCCCAGTGCTATCGTTGACATTTGTGGAGATGATTCACCTGCTTTTCTTGTTTAGTCAACATCGGAGCCAACTGTCCCATGACGGCTCTTTGGTTAGTTCAGATAGATTTCTTGTTATTGCAATCTCTCAATAAGCTGCTCATAGTTGTGTCCAGCTTATTGCTTCCTGTCTATTTAGTGGCGTCTGACATGCATGTTTCCTACATGTTGGTCGTGACTTTGCAATTCGAATTGATTGCTGGTGGTAATGAGAAGGTCAGACTTTGAATGCCACCTTATGACTGACTTATCTTGAGACGGCGTTGATGTGGTGGAGGTGGTGAGCATTTTCTAACATGGACGTCATCAATTGTGTTGAGAGTTTTTAACTTCAAAGTTAGGATACGATTTGCATCATTTTCACACACACCAAAGCATTCTGGGTGCAGCTGGTGCCCTTTGGATGGGCGGGCATTATCATCCTGAAAAGGTCGCTCCTATCAGGATGGAAATGTTTCGTTGTAGGTTAAAGGTGATCACTCAGAACAACTTTGTGCTAATTTGACTTTATGTCAACAGAAGTGGATCCAAACCATGCAAGAAAAATGTCCCCTACAGCTTAAGAGTCAAGAGATGGCCTCACAGCTGGGGTCAAGGGTTCAGCTCTTTCCTTTAAGTTGTACTCATTTGTAGCGGTTGAGCTGAAATACTGGCAGAAACTGAGCTGATTCGCTAATTAAACTAACTGCTAGTCCCTGCAACCATTTGGATAGTATGCCCAAAATGAAGCTTAAAAAATAATCCACGATATCACTGTCTCAACTTGTTTTTTTCCATCTAAAGTGATATAACATGGAGCAAAACCAAGATCTGGCATTTACTTTAATTATGAAGCAAATGATGAATGAGGGCATTATTAAAAAAATCCTTCTAATCACATGAAAACAAGCTGAATTTTTGCATTTGGATTATAATTAAAATGGCCTAGTTGGAAATAAAACTCCCCAATATGGCAACACTGAGTTTTTTTGTGTTGCAGCTGATCCATGTGTGAACATTTGTGTGAGCCTCACATGCCGTCATTTTTCTATTTCAGGCTCTGTTTGCCATCCGCCGAGTGCTGCTAGCCCAGCACACAGCATTTCCTGTGTCAGGTGCTGATCTGTATGAGGAGCTATTGAGCTCAACAGCCATCCTCTCCACTGGAAACCCCAGGTAAAGACAATGCTGCTCACACAGCAGAGCACGCTTCTTTGTGTTTCAGGGGCTGGAGGGGATTTAACGACAGGCTCGATGCCACAAGGAAGGTTCATCTCCAGAATCAAATATGCGTTCCTGAGGACACATTCTTAGGGTTTGAAATGCACTGGCTTTATTTTTTTTTATCCTTTCCACTGGATTAGAGTCTTTGAAAGTCTAATGCCATGATTTTTGATGGACAAAACTTTCAGTCTTTGCCAAATAAATTTAAGCAGCTTTGTTGGGGGATAAAAGTTTTATTATGTTTGCCAGCTTTTCTGTTCATCTTTGCAAACCTACACGGACGCTGCAAACCATGTAAAGTCAATAGTATCATACATTAGCAAAGATGTTTGTATCTTACATCGATCCATTTTTATCAAACTAGAATCTTCATTCTCAATCAATGCTGAAATTCAGTTTGCATTGAACTACGCCGGATTATCCATCTGGAACATGGCTGCTGCTGTTGTTAAAAATATATCTGAGCAAAAGAGTCTTTTAGAAAAAGGCCTGCGTGCCACATTCCTGCACTGAGGAAACATTTTAGCAGCTAAAGCTGACTTTTTTCCTTTTTCTTTTTGCTTGTTCTTCCATTTGGCTCGTAAACGTAGCCTAAAGTGGTTTCTGATATATCAGCTGCATTAACTTGGCCTCCAGCTTGACTACTTTCCTCTGAAAAACAAACACCACTGGCAAGTCTTTCAGAACATTTTTTGTGGTACATCAAAAAATTAAATTTTCATGATTTGACGAAACCTCAAGTTCCCTCTGCAACCAGCACAACATTGTATTACAGGAGTACTTACAATTAACCTGTAAAACTGAGACACTGAATCTGATGAAAGGTTTCACACAGAGGTGTGCACTGGAATCCGAAATTCAGCTGTCTGTATGCCGTCAAAGAACAAAGCATTCCGCATAAATATTCCACTTTTGGATGGGAAGTACTCTTCAGCCAGGACACAGACTTATCTGGACGAGTCTGTGAATTGGCATAATTCATAAGCTGCTACCTTTTCCACAGTTAAACTCACTGTTGTAGCATAATTAATGACCACAGGTGTTTTTTGGCCTCCCCATGGTTCTTTTTTTTGAAAAGTGGTTTTCATAAATTAGTTAGTGCCTTGGATTAGTGATATGAAACTGAATCAGTCGTGCGAGCGCAGTAGTGGGATTTGAGTGTGTCTTGGCTGCGCTCTACTGGTGGAAAGGTGAACTGGTGAATGTTGCGTTTTGATGTCCATCATGTCAGTTTGTACTGTGAGTACGCTGTTTGCTTCATGCACAGAGTAATGAAGCACACACTTACTTAGCTTTAAGTTTATTAGAGACTACAGCCTAATGTAGGTTTAAGCCTAAAACTGTCTGAGTAATAGTCATTTCTGTTTAAATTAAAATAAGTAACAAGTTAGAGTAAATATCACAAACACGTCTCGTTTTCTATGTGGTTAAAAAAAATAAGGCCACGTTTTTTCTTCTTCAGTACATGTGTGTTATTAACTTAAAGCCTGAATACAGTAGAGAGACAATCAGTAACATTAAAAAAAGGAATAACAGAAGAAAGAATATGATAACTTTTTTTGTCTGTTTTGTTATTGAAGTTCAAAATGAAATAAAAATTGTTGAAGATAAAAAAAAAAAGGAATAATAATAGGATGATGGGATATCTATCATAAGGCATAGGATTTAGATTTAACAGGACCCCAGTTCCCACCTCTCCCCCTTTAAATTTGTAATTTTAATCGCTTTAAAATTTGAATTCCAACATTTTTAGGACAGATGCAGATATTTAGTGATTTAAAAACCCGATATTCCAAATCATCGGATGTTGTATCCCAATATTTGGTATATCAGTTTAATTATGTTCTCATTTACATAGACTTCCCTGTTTATGCCCCTAAAGAAGTACAAAAAATAGTCCTTCCCAGTAGTATTTGTTTATTTTTCTTTTTTTCACTCGTTCAAAGGCACTTATCCCTTTCAGAATCAGCATTATTTTTAATGTTTGGATTCTTTTTAAATACTTTTTTATTGAAAGGAAATAGTGATTGAATCTGCTGGCTGCTTCTGTGGAACATCTGGAATTTTGTAGTTATTCCCTTCCATAGTATCCGACATGAGTGGTTCCAACTTTTAATGCTGAATTGTTGTGTTGCTGTGCTTGAGCCCACCAACATGTGGTAAATTAGTTCTGTTTTCTTGCCACAGGCGGGTTGATTGTAGAAAAACATTATTAATTTTAATGACAAATAATTAACTAGTGCTTCTTCTGTTTAATTTCAGTTTTAGAGAAGAATCCAGTTTCAATTGAAAAATCCAAATATTTCGTTTTTATATATTTTCTTAACCATGAACACTGGAGATGCCTTTAGTGCCTGAAAGTTGCAAAAGCCTTTGAACACTTTCCTTTCTTCTTCCAGTTGTTTTGATGTACACCCAGTGAAGAGGAAACTTTTTTTGGTTTGATTTCAACAACTTAAATTTAATGTAAATAAAAAATCAGTTTAACTTTCCTGCTAAAACATTGTAAATATGGAAAACTTTCCTTGGACTGTCAAAAAGTTTTGAGCTCCTTGGTTATAGCTGAACGCTTACTGTACCTGTCTCATTAAATATCAAAAGGGAGCTACTTTTTGTCTTTAGCAGCACAGAAATACTCCCGAAACTTGCATTTAATAGACTTAAATCGCAGCTCAAGCAATAAAACTCAAAAGCAGTTTAATAGTGAATGAATGATAAATAGTATTTGCTTGTGTGGCTGCGGAATATCAAACAATATGTACAAAGTAAGGCTAAACAAACCTTATCAGATTTTCTGGCCGCTACACAAACGGGATGTGTGATGATGACTGATAATGATTCAGAGCTATCTCATGCAGCCCACGAAGTAATTGTGCCAACACTCGATAGCGCGGTAATAGCAGAATAAGCGTGTATCTGAACCATTGTAGAGATGTTTGGCTGTGATCAAGTGCTGAAATTCAGCACCAAATCAGAAGAGTCACTTAAAACCTCATTGAGAATGGCAGCGATTTTCTTCTGTCTGAGCCGTCTCATGAGGAATTCAGCCTTGAAGCTCAATGTCAATGGTTAGTTAATGAAGCTTAACACAAGTATTACACAAGTATCACAGCCCCCCTTAAGTAAGATCCTGCTAATTCCCACTATTTGTTTAAATAATCATTCTGGAACGGGGTATGGCCGGCAGAAAATATCTGTCCACGGGAATCTTAAAATCATCTGTTATAGAAAAGCAGAGTGCAACAAAGGCTGAGCCTCTTCATTGCTTCCTTTCCTTGGGGTCCAAGGACTGCACAGTCTTCTGAGCACACTGATGAGGGCAGCCTGTGGGAGATTTTGAATGTGTGACTTTTCAAGGGCAATCACTTTCATCCTTCTGAGTCCTTACAAGAACCTAACTTGACGATCAACAGTGCAGCTCTCACAGCACTGTTGTCACAGAAGGCAAGAGTAATGCAAATACATCCATACCCACCAATTCTTCTCTTCAGAGTCACGCCGTGGGTGGTGAGAACTGCTATCAAGCAGCCACAGGCTTCCAGCGATGCTTAACCTTCAAGCTGGAGGACCTTGGTTATGTAAATTTAACTGCATGTCTGTCACATCCGTCATCACGAGAAAGATGAGATTCCACAAACTGCACAGATCACTGATCTGAGCTCCAACAGACACAAATCAAAATGCTGAAAGAGAACAAGTTCTCCGTTTCCCTGACTTGGATTAGGCCTGCTGTGAGACCATAAACTTGTTTTTTGGTTGGTTTTTTTGGTAGAGATCTTCATTGAATTTTTCTTTTCTTCTGGGACTAGACTTCAACCGTGTCTGGAAAACTGCCTATGATAGAAGTCATGAGAATATAATCATTTATATAATCATTTTTTATTACTTTTGATTTTTACTTTCTTTGTCATTTCTTTTGTGAGTCCAGTTTAGTTTCAGCTGTTTTCCAGAGTGGGTTTGTTCATTTCGCTGTGGTTTTAGAGGTCTAACTGACCTCATGCTTCAGTATGAAATGTATGCTGTAGCTACATCGTAACCACAAACGCCTCTCAAACCCCGTGCCAGGGATGGGGAAGTCCAGTGTCCTGCAGGTTTTAGATGTGTCCTTGATCCAACACAGCTAATTCAAATGGCTAGATTACCTCCTCCTGTCTTGAAGTTCTCCAGAGGCCTGGTAATGAACAAATCATTGGATTCAGGTATGTTGACCCAGGGTGACATCTAGCCCTTCAGGCCTGGATTTCCCACCCCTGCCCTATGCCATAACCTACAGCGTAACCTGATATTCTCCTGTCTAGAAATGCAACCACGCGTCAGGTCGACGTCAGACCAGAACTATTGCGATTGGCCTCTTCATCAATTCCTCCTGTGCAAAATGTCATGATAATAAGAAACATCCAGCCAATATTTATAAAGGATATTCTGATCATTGCAGTGGATGCATCAAGACACATTGGCAAAGGGTTAAACCAAACCAAGTGTTTTCAGGTATTTATTTATTTATTTTTGTTTGTGTTTGTAGTTTTACCTTTTATACCAGCGTTCCCCGTGAACGTCTGTGAGTCGTTTGGTACCAGGCAGCGAGAGTTGAGGCTCGGGTGTGAAATATTGTTACTGGTTTTATTTTCTTGTATTTATCCGTGACACCTTAAAGGCCGGTCCGTGAAAATATCGTCGGACATAATCCGGTCCGTGGCGCAAAAAGGGTCGGGGAGCGCTGTTTTATACCACCACAGTAGATTTGAAATCAAACAATAAAGATGTGATTGAAGTGCAAACTTTTAGCTTTAAGAGGTTTAACAAAAGTATTTCATTAACTGCTGAGGAATTGTATAGATTTTTATAGCAAGTGCCCCATTTTTAGATGCTGAATAGTAGCATAATTTTATATATAAGGATTATTTTTAATACTTGGAAAATCTTCAGCTGTCAATGCACTGCCTGCACTCTAGACTCCATTTCTGCAGCCACCAGCAGGCGTTGCTTGTTTATGAGTCTCTCTGCTTCAGTGTTGTCTTCAGTAACTGAAAGCATGCTCTGTTGGGTCGACAAGAGGTGACTGACCTGGTGTTTGAAGAATTTCCCTTTCCATTGCTTTGAAAAATGTTATTTCAGTATGCTTTAGGTCATTATCCGTTTGCACTGTGAAGCTCCGTCTCGTCGGTTTTGCAGCGTTTGCTTAATCTGAGCAGAGCATTTGCAGTTTTGGGAAGCTGACCGTTTGCCATCTCTCTATATGTCTTAGTTGGTTTTACAATCTAATGATGCCCTCCTTCACTTCCATCGTCATATCTTTGTGAACAGTGAACAGCTACTAAATGCAACTTCAACACTTGGAATCAAGTTCAGGTTTTTTGGAAAGAACGCGTCTCATCCAGGCATAACGCTGCTTGTCAGTTAATTCTCCAATTACTTCTGAGCCTCTGAAAATGAGGGACTTTGTATAAAAATGGCTTTAATTACTGAACAGTTAATGCAATACTTTTGCTAAACCCTTTGAAATAAAGGTGGAATTTGCACTTCAATCACATTCATTGTTTGATTTTAAATCCATGGGGGAGCTGTAGCGGGACTAAATGAGAAGACAAAATTGCCTCATTGTCAACAAACCTGACTGTATGATTAAAATATAAACTGATACTGCAGAATAAAATGAGTCTTTTTTTGGTCATTAAAGTAGAAGTGATGTAAGAAGAATAAGAGGAGTCTACATGTGACTTTGTATTCTGTTACCAGGAGCTGTCAGTTTCTGAACCAGCTGACAGTTTTTGGTGTTGTCTGCTATCGACATATTTGGGGCAATACTCAGTAAGCATTTAGGCTCAGCCATCAGCGTTGACACAAAATACAAAAAATCGACCAAAACACACCAAAAACTCTGTTTTTCTCACCTGCAGCAGCTTCTGGTTTCCTCAACTTTCAGCTGACAGTTTTCTTAATATTTCTCAGTGAGGAGTCGTCTATATCAGCGGTCCCCAAACCCCAGGCCTTAGACTGGCACCGGTCCGTGAGTCGTTTGGTACCGGGCCGCGAGAGTTGAGGCTCAGGTGTGAAATGTATCGTTTTCAGGGTTTTTATCGGTTTTCAGCGTTATTTTGTTATCGTTTTTATCGTTAACTCGATTTTCCTGGGTCTTTTCACGTGTGTTATGAATAAATCTTCTTTTTTTCGGTACCAGTACTAGTTTTATTTTGTTGTATTTATCCGCAACACCTTAAAGGCCGGTCCGTGAAAATATTGTCGGGCATAAACCGGTCCATGGCACAAAAAAGGTTGGGGACCGCTGGTCTATATTATTGGAGAATTAGCAATTTTATGGCCATTGGTTGTAGTAATTCAGTTTGAGAGTGAATGCTCTTCCTGTTCTGTATTTCATACAACGTGGTTACCTTTTCCATTTAAATTAAGTGAAAATCGGAGCTGCATAAAATACTTTGTCGTTACAGTTGGGAACAAAGGTTCACACTATGGATTTTAAAATAAACATTGAGGTGAAGCCGCTCGAGATTTTATCAGGTTTCCATAAACCATAGCGATGATTTGATGCTTCTTAATGAAGTAATCCACTGAGAGTTGCAGTTGGCTATTTTTACATTTTTATGGAAATGGATTTGTACCTTTTGACTTTTTATCTAAAAGACATGTTCTTCTGCTAATGGAGTTGTTCATCGTTTGTACTGATGACTCAGCTGGGAGAATCGTGCATCATTGTCTGTGCAGAACATGGCAGGGTGTTTGTACCTGCTGTAACCCCTGGCATCTTGAATTACTCCTCCCACCTGTCAGAATAATTGAAGATGCATAGGACATAACAAATCCAAGCAGTAATGAGCCCAAATGGTCATTTGAGGTGATTAAGAGAGATTATAAAGGAGTTGATAAACACTGCTTGATGTGTTCTGCTTTGGGAAAAAGCTCTGATAGCATCTTCAACTCTATTGGATTGTTTTTGCTTTTTCAGCGTTGTTTATGAGAACTTGACAGTTGCATTACCCCGTGAAGTTTGATGAAGTAAGCACTTAGCATTAATTAAAAAGAAAGATACCAAAATCAGCTGACTCGTGTGTGAGCTTATCGGTGCCCCAGTAAATGACGGAGCAGCCCTCCAAGCACAGATGTGGAAACATGCATTTCTGTAGTATTTCAAGCTTTGAGTTATGGACAGGGCTGTAAACAAACTTGACAGGCGTTCTGCTCCTGCTCCGCAGAACTCTGATCTGAAGTCAGGTTGTAAGGATGAGGTTAAAAAGCAGCCCCAGAATGATATGAGATGTTGACAGCAGGTTGTGAAACTTTCGACCATGGCCTTCCTTTTAATCACATCTGTAGCATCACATAAGTCGAGCCCGCTGCTCACTCAGTTCAGTAGGAAATTAATGGAGCTCTGGTGATATACCGCTTAAGTTTCTTGTGGCATGAACGCATAAAGAGAGCGGATACACCGGGGTCGAAGAGGTTGCGTATAAACGACCCAGGGTGTGCAAAAGGGGAACTCGGGGGAGATTTACTTGCACAGCAACAATGAAACCCACAGCAAGACTGACAAGTCTGTAAATCCTAAGCACACTCTCATCACTCACTATACTGATGTGAAGAAATATAGTTGAAAGTAGCATCTCTGACTGTTGCTGCAAGAGTTTGCGGCACTTGAATCTATTTGGGATGGAAACAGTTTAATATAGAAATATATATAAGTGAGGATTTCAGAACTGTTTGCAGCTCAAAGGGTGTCGAGTTCAAACACCAAGTTTGGTGTGAGTAAATAAAAAATTGGTTATCTTGAGATATTATCTCACTTCCTGTTTGTCTGCTTCATGTGATAATAGCTCTACAGGGCTGAGCTGCTGCGGTGAATAAACAGGAGATTTTAGGAGCAGACTTTTTATTTATGCCCTTGTTTTTTATTCATAGAGACAAAGATTCTTTATGACTAGTTAAAAAAGGAACTATTTTAAGTGTCTCAGCTCTTCATGAAACTATCTTTGAACATTTAGACATCATATCTGTGCCCACTATCAGTGACTGTCATCCTATGTGCTCACATCAGTCACCCTGAATACTGATGTGTCCCCAACAGATTCCATATCTTGTGGCCACAATTTTGTTATCACGTCGCCATGCATCGCTAACTCGAGGCCACACAATAATATGTTACCGGGATGGTTTCCACTGAGAACGATAATGTGAAAGATTTACTTTTAAAGTATTTAATTACACTTGAGAATATTTCTGCACACCATTTAAAGGCTATAGTTTCAGTTTGCGATCATGGTGCACATGAGATTTTATGATGTTCATGCCACAAAATTAGACTTTATATCTTCTGTTATTTATTTAAATTATACTTGTATGTCTCAAAAAAAACTTTCATTCATTCATTGATCCACGTCAAGCCCCTCCCTGAGCCTGGTTCTGACTGAGGTTTGTTTTCCGGTTGAGAGTTTTTCCTCCTCGTGTCACAAGAACGTGGTCAATCATCTGATTGTTGGGGTTTCATCTCTAATATTATCCGGTCTTTAGCTTACAAAGTACAATATAAAGCACTTTAAGGTGACAGGTGTTGTGATTTGAAGCAATATAAATCAAATCGAATTGAACTCATTCATTCATGACTTCAAGCTCTTGAAAATCGGAAACCCAGTATCTCATATTATTACAATATTCTTGTTTGAGTAAGTTATTGTTCAGTGCACACAACCATACAATCATGGGGAAGACTGCTGACTCTGCAGTTGTCCAAATGAAGATCATCAACACTTTCCCAAGGAGGGTGAGACACAGATATTAATTGCTGAAAAGGCTGGCTGCCTGCAGCATTCCTTACCAAAGCATATTTATGGAAAGTTGGTTAGAAGTACATTTAGAACTTTAGGAAGCGTCACACGGAGTGGACTGAGGCTGGTGTGACTTCATCACAAGCCACCACATCAGGACCGGAGCAACAGCTGTCACATTGCTGATGTTAATTCCTAATATCGAGCTAGTCCTGAACTAGAGGCAACATCAGAATTGTGTAATCTGGGCTAAAAGGAAAAAGAGCTGAACTCTTGCTCAGTGGTCCGAAGTCCTTCTAACAGATGAAAGTAAATTTTGCATTTCATTTGTAAATCAAAGTCGTAGTCTCTGGAGGAAACATGGCAAGGAACAGAAAGGTGTTTGAAGTCTCGTGTGAAGTTTCTGCAGTTGGTAATGACTTGGTGTGGCTCATTTGCTGGTGCTTTTGGTGACTGGGCAACTTTATTTGGTCAAAGTCAATGAAGCCAGATACCAGGATCACTTCCCAGCACTGCTGAGGAGTTTTGTGGAAATACCGATTTCCTTTTCCAGCAGCACTTAAAACATGCCTGTAGTGCCAAAACTGTGACCGACCACCCAACTAACCTGACCTGAAACCCAAAGAGAATCTGTGGGACCGCTATCAAAGCAAACCCTCAATACATTAGCAGGTGTAGCAAGCTGATCGCCTTCAAACCACATTGATGCTTTGGTGCAGTAAGAACTAAAACAGTTCCAACCGAGGACTAAAACCTCACAGAAGTCGGACTCATTTTTGATTGATCATAGAAAATACTCCATGAGCCATCATCATGAAAACACTTGAGATATTTCACTTTACATGTACTGAAAATAAAATATTTGAAAATTTTCATTTTGTATAAAAAGGATGAAAACAAATGGACTTTTTCTTGACACTCTCTTGTGGCCTGATTTAAAGTTAGAAAATTGTATGTCAAACCTTTTTTTAGGTATATGTAAAACAAAGAAACAGACTTGCAATCCCTTTTGCTCTAGGTACAGATCATTGCTGCACATCTAAACCACATCAGACAATCTAACTGTTTTAATTAAAAAGCGAATGATGTTTTGTGATTCACTAAAACTCAGGCTCTATAGATTTGTAACCTGTAGAAAAACAACAGCTCACTTAAGCACTGAGAAAGATACAAAATCCTTTAAAAAGCAGTTAATGAAAAACCAACGATTTCTGAATGAATTTGAAAGCTGCAGTTGGTGCCTGAGCTTGACAAGAAGCAATCAAACGGCAGCTGGAATTAAGAATTGGCCGAGTATCTTAAGAGTAGTCTGGAGTCAGGCTCAGTTTGTATTATGTTTACCCAGCTGCAGTTTTTGCCGGCTCTACGGCTGCACTTAATGGTTTATTACATTGGATGGCAGTTGTGAGTAATGAATTGTACCTTGTTTCTTGCAGCTTAGATAAACTGCTGGATTCGGGCTTGTATACTGGAGAGATAACAGAGCTGTCGGGAGGCCCGGGAAGTGGCAAATCTCAGGTGAACATTTCCTACCTTACCTCTCCGTCACTGATAATTTCAGCCTCATAAATTCACTCCTTTTTAGAATTCCCCGTTCTCCCGTAGAATAAGAAAATGCACCTTCCAGAGTCACTGTTTAACCGAAACAAATTGTTCATGTTAACTTTAACTCTCCCCGACATGCTTCCCTTCGCTTGTAGGTGTGCTTCGGTGTTGCAGTGCACATTTCTTACCAGCTGAAACAGAGTGTGATCTATATCGATACGACAGGAGGGCTGGCTGCCGGCCGCTTGCTTCAGATGCTGCAGGCTGAAACCAGCAACACAGAAGAGCAGGTGAATTGCCTGAAGCTGCACTGAAAATTTTGGGTTATCTGAAGGAAAATAAAAACAAGCAACTTCTGCTTTACAGATGGAAGCTCTTCAGAGGATCCACGTCTTCCGTTTGTTTGACGTTTACGCTCTGCTCGACTGTCTGTACAGTCTTCGCAGTGGTGGGCTTCAGCAGGTTTGTTGACGATTGTTTTTTTTATTTCGCTTAAAATACACCAGCAGTCGTTGTGTAGCTGGGGAACCTTTGTAGAAAGACGAATCAAATTTCAGCAATCTAATTTTGTCACATTTTGTATTAGGTGTCTGTTGGCGGCGGCTCTGTCAAGGCGGTGATTGTGGACTCTGTGTCAGCTGTTATCTCGCCTCTACTGGGAGGCAAACAGAATGAAGGTGATATCTCTCTCTGCTGGTCCATCATAGTCAATCATACCTGAGGCTGTTTTTACGCCTTCAGCCATAAAACTGAAAATAAATGTCACAACAGGGTTTAAACACATCTGTGGAAGCATGACAGCCAGCCATAAGAAAGTGGCAAAATAACACACTAATATTTGTGCTGTCACATTAAACCACAAACCATTACAGTTTAAGCATGAGCTCGAACCTCTGCTGTCAGTTATAAATAGAGCTGTTTTCATTAAATATGTAATTGCTTAAACTCGAGTCTGGCCTCTTGGGACTCAAAATAATTGAAATTGGTAATCCAAGTGAACTTCATTCAATTTGTAATGTTTGTAGAAAGCTCCAAAACTGTCATCTAATTAGACAGACAGTCAGTGCACCCAAATTCAAAGGTTCTTATCTAAAATAAACCTGCCTGTAAAAAGACATAACAATGCAAGCTATTAGCACTCTGCAGTCTCTTCTGGTCTGTGGAGTGCAGCTCCTGATTGCTGAATAACTCGATTCAAAGAGAAAACCAAAACCAGAAGAAGAAAATCCAAAAAATGAAACCAAACTATCGGATGACATCGCAACACATGAAGACAATAACATTTCTCTTACCTGGAAACCTTTCGGCCTCATTTTCAACTCCACATTTTTATTCCTGGAATCCTCTGTAGTACCGTATTTTTCATACATAAGGCGCACCAGATTATAAGGCGCATTAAGCGAAACAAAACAGTCAAATAAGTCCAACTTTACTCAACTCATTCTTCTTGCTTCCTCCACTTCCGTACCATTGATTCATTAATGCTGAATTCTCTCACAGTTGCAGTATATTAATGACTAACCTCGTATTGTAGATGGATTATCTCAGTTGTTCTCCTGACTGAAGTTTGGTCTGTTTACAGCATCCTGCCATGCGATTGCATTTGTCCCTAACCACCAGGAACCCTCACGTTAACTTTTATAGAGTGGAAAAAAGTTAGCGTTCATCCTCCAGTTTCACTGTTTATGTTATGCTAACATAGCAGTGTTGCTAGCGATCAAGTAGTACATCATTACATACCAGCTAGCCCAACTTCAGTAACCCTACAAACGTCACTGCTGTTTAGTTTTCTGTTTTCATTTATGTTGGAAGTGACAGCAGAGCTGTACGTTTTAATTTTTTCAGAAATCTCAGTCAGAACATGCTATATCATGTTTAGGTGGAAACTAGCGAGCTAACTTCCTGCTAACTTCTAACTCTGTTAAATTTATAAATTCTGTTTTCATGGATGCCTGGATGTTAAACATAATTGTTACACCAGGTAAAGCAGCAACGCTGATTATTTTATTAAAGATGAAAGAATTTAGACAGTTTTTAACTCTCAGTGATGCTGCAGTGTTCGTTTGACTTTGGAACCTGAAGCGGACGGAGTTTAGGACCCAGATTACTCTGGGAGGCTCCTGACTATGGTAGCAGTAATGCTCCGACACCATCAAGCAGTGCGGCTTCGTAGCTTACCAAAGTCATACTAAAACATTTTTTGACAGATTTTTGAGCGCTGTGTACCACATAAAATCGGTTCAAAGTCAGTAAGTACAACCAGAATTCATACATAAGATGCACCGGATTATAAGGCGCACTGTCAATTTTTGAGAAAATTAAAGGATTTTAAGTGCGCCTTATAGTCTGAAAAATATGGTACGTTTACATGTATTTAGCTCCTCTTCCTTTAAGGCCACCTTCCTTTAAACCAGGGTTGTCAAACTCAATTTTAGCTGGAGGTACTACGTGTACAGAAGTATTTGGCTAAATCTCTTACCTCTGAATTCAGGTGTTTTCAGTCACAGGTGTATTAAATCAAGCACTTAGCCATGCAGTCTGTCTTTACACATATTTGTGAAAGGATGGGCTGTTCGAAAGAGCTCACTGAATTTGAGCACGGTATGGTAATAAGATGCCACTGCGTGAAATTTCTTACAACTACACTTCCTGTAGGTATGAGGTGTAGGTGGTAGAGATGGCACGATACCACTTTTTTATGTCCGATACCGATACCGATATCATAAATTTGGATATCTGCCGATACCGATATGAATCCGATATAGCGTGTTTTTTAAATCAATAAAACGTTTTTTTAATATCTTGCTGCATTTTGTATAAGTTTATACTCAAGTTTAAATAAACAACAACACTAAAGCTATTCTGTTATACCTGTATGTAAAAAAATACACTGCACCCAAAATATTTCATAGTTCAGCAATACTGATCAATCTAATAAACTTAAACCTACTCCATCCTCCCTATTCTGGTATTTTAAAGAGCACTTAGCAGAAATATTAAGCAACCTAACTAATAGGGTTGCAAACTCCCAGCAAAAAAAAATAGGGAACCACCCTCGACCTCATGATGCTTAATCGACGTAATCAACTGTAATTTGATGCAGGGTGAAAAATGCACAAAAATAAATTATTTTTCAAGAATAATTAAATAGATTCAACATCTTTCTTCAACAGAACTGCAGAATTCACAGATGGAAAAAGTACTATAGCTTACTAGGGTATATTAGACTTAATAGTTACTATATACAGTAATGGACTTCTATACATTTTACATCAGATTAAAACTTTGGGTGTAAGAGTCAGATAATTATTTATTAAAAACTAGACATTTTAAATGAGAATAAGAAAGAAAAGTATGTCTTTGTGCCCCCTTTTCCCTGTTCATGCAATATTGGCCCCCCTGGCTACACTTTGCTAGATCCGCCCCTGCACAGTTACCAGCCGTCAGCTACGTAGAAAAAGATCCTGGTGTAGAAATAATATTAAATAAATTCTAACAACAGCTTATCAAGCTTAAACGTGCTGCTGTTGTTCAGCCGCTGGTTTCCTCTTTCTGGTGAGAAGTGGGCCAAAAACAAAGAAGAGAGACGGACTCGTGACAGAAAAGCCGATCAGCTGATCATTAAGCAGTTTCACGATTGAAGTAGCAGCAGGAGAGAGAGGGAGAAAGGCAGTCGCTCCATATATCTGTTGTTAAGCTTAACGTGGGAATGCTTTACAAACATTCAGAGATGAACTTACACACTTGCTTTACTTCTCTCTGGGATAACTTCCTCGGAGATGAAATGCTGGTTTGGTAGCGAGGCTACAAATACACACAGCCGCTCTATCACGTGATGCATACTGCTCCAACGTGCTACGGTTATGAGCCGAGTTACAGCGTGTAGCAAGTTTTGTGAGGTGCTTTTTTGATATTTAATGGATCGGATTACATTTTTTATTTCTCGCCGATATCCGATCCAGTAATTTGGGTCAGTATCGGACCGATACCGATACGTAATATCGGATCGGTCCATCTCTAGTAGGTGGTATTGTTCATTTATCCTTATAGTTTATGTAGTTCAATGATGTGTTAATGGATTAAAAGAGTAAACAAATCATTGATTTTAAGTTTGAATGCATATAAAAAATAAAAATGAAAAAGTTGCATAACCATGATTCTGTTCAATCAAGAACAACTACTGACAGTAGGAGGTGTTTGTTTAGCTTACTTTTGGGAATGTTAATAAACCTACAGCCTGCAGTTTTCCAGAAACTACACTGATTGATAGGCCACATTAAAATTAGCAAAGGACTGGATATGGCCCACAGACCTTGAGTTAAACACATGTGCTTCAGGCAAACAACAGTGAGAGAGGAGTGTTGGTGAGGAAGCCATATTAAAGTTATCCACACTTGCTCACGTCATCCAGAGCTGAGAGTAGAAAACTGCTGGAAACAGTCTTCGGAGCAGGTTGAAGCTCAAGATCATTTAAATGCTGCGTTTAAATATGAGCATCCAGCAGAAAATAAGAAAAGCATAATAGGTCCTCTTTATAGATGAAACAAATGCACTCCTTTCAGTAAATAAGGGCGTCTTTGGTTTTTACAGCCCACCGTCAAGTAATTCATTGAATGTTTCCAATGCACTCCTTAGAAAAGGAGTCAGCCCTTTACTGCTGGATTATAATTCCAAATGTAATTTGTGATCTGGGGCACACTGCTGCTGTGCTCAACTAATTACAGTAATGAACAGCACAGTGGAAAATTGTATCCAGTAATTTGGGTTTAGACGCACAGTAGAGTTCATATGACTTCTGAAGAAAAAGGTAACATTTATAAGGTTTTAATTAAGGAATATTCAAAGCACAGAGTAATGTTTGGATTGTTATGGTTATGAATTTGGCAAGATATTAAACATGCAACAGATCACAAGATGATAAATTTAAAAGCAAAATTAGGAAGCAACTGAAAAACATTAAAAACGCATTTTAAAAAATAGAGGAAGGTGAAAATCTCAACGTTGATATGATCCGTGTGACTTTTATACTCGGTACAATTAAAGAGTGTTCCTTATATTTCATGCACCATTTCAGCCTTAAAATGACTGAAAATGAGTGCACCATCTGTAGTTACTTTCTGCCACATGATTACCACCACCACATGCTTTTGTCGTTTTATTTTGTCAGCTGCGACCAAGCTTATTTGGTAGTGCTATACCAAGACAACAGCCATCGGTTAGCCTGCTAATATGTGTAATTTAGCACCAAATGTAAAGGTTAGCTTGCTACTTTTGCAGATTTTTATTAGGAAACTTTGGAACAACAAGCTTTTACAGTTCGATGCACTGGTGAAATACAAATGTCTGTATCTAAAGTGACAGATCCGTCATAGGCATCGCTACAAGCTTCAACAAGCAACCGCAGCTTTTTTAAGTCAACTCCAGCAATTTTTAGGAATGTAAATTTCGCTGTAATAAATTTAGCTTGAGCTGCTACTGTTGAATTGCTTTGAAAGTTCCTGTGACAGAGCCTGAGAGTATTCTGTACATGAACTAACCTCTCTACAACTTCCTTTGCCTCCAGGCATGTCCTTGATGATACAAGTGGCAGGAGCTCTTAAGACGATGGCAAAGGACTTCAACGTTGCTGCTTTGGTACGGATGACTCAGTCTTTGATGTGTGCTGCTCTAAATGCAAGATGCACTTCCAGTGTCAATCTAAAGTCTACACAAACTATTTCTTGTTATTCTTTCTGAGAAAACTAAACATTTTACTGCTTTTTTGGGTTAATAAATATGATTATAATAATTCAAAACAATAGTTTTAAAGTAAAATCAACCCTCTTTAGTGAACTGCAGGTTTTAATTATGTTTAAAAAAAGGAGTATGCACATTTAAAAAGCATGCACCAAAGAAAACTGATCTTCACCTCAAGTGATGAAGTTATTTGAAGGGAGATAAAGATAATTTGGTAGCCTGATGATGTCCCATTTCCATAAAAGTGGGACGATCTGCTTGTCCCACTTATATTTTACATCTTCTAAAGCTTGTGTTACGCGTGGGAAGCTGTACCAAAGCATGGTGCGATAATCTCTTGAGAGTGAGGGAAGAAACTAACACGATGGTGTCTGGGCCCACAGGTAACAAACCATGTAACGAGAAGTGGCAGCGGGGAAGTGCAGCCCGGCCTCGGCGTTTCGTGGAGTCACATCCCGAGAACCAGGATCCTGCTGGAGCGAGTAGAGAAGGCGGCGGCTGTCAGCCGGCCCAGTCTGCGCTCTGCAAAGCTGATCAAGTCTTCCAGACAGGTACAAGAAACAGCATTAACTTGCAGAGCAACCAGCTCAGTGTTGATTCTGTCGAGGGGTTTCGTTGTTGTCAAAACATCTTGTTAAAATGGAGACTTTGAAGTCGTGTTTGCCCTTTAAAAAACCGGTCTGGTTTGATAAAGATATGTTTTATTCCTCCGCCGAGACATGAGCCAAGGCGAGGAACGTTTTCCGTTTGTTTGTCCTCGAGATTAAAAACACTACCAGATCAGATTTGAGTAAAATTTCTGGAGAAGAGGAGCATGGGCAAAGGAGAAACCTATTAGTGGGGATAAGGATCACTTACATTTTTGCTTAGCTTCCACACTCCTCCTGTATTTAAACTGGGAAGGCTATTCCAGTAACGTAATGTTGCTTTATCCATTCCAAAACCAGTTTTGATGTTTGTTTGGGGTCATTGTGTTGATCCCAATTCTACATAAAGTTTCATCTGTCTAGCTGCTGATTTGAGGTGCTGTTGAAGAATTTGGAGGTAGTTTTCCTTCATTATTCCGTCCACTGCAATGTACGAGTAGCACTGGCAGCAAAACAGGGCATGATGCTACCACCACCAAGCGAAGATTCAAAATAAATTCAGTCTTGTGCCCAATTCTTGTTTTTAAGTAATTTAAACAACGATTTCTTAAGTTCATCAACCATGAGAAATGAGTTGGTCTGTTATGGACGCCATGACAGGTCGACTCGTTGTTCAGACTTTTTGGATGTTCACTTAGTTCATCCCTTTTTTTTCCCAGCACCATATGAGGTCACCTTTGGTCTTCTTCAGTGGGATTTTCACTGTAATTTTCAGACACAGGCCTGTGTTTGTTAGTAAATGCAGATTATTTCTGAAACTGCACTAAAACGTGTCTCAGTGGGGATTACTTTCATTTCACAACTGAATTTGTTTTGATAGCATCTTAGTTTGAACGTATCCTCTCGGGTTTAATAACGATCACTGATATATCCTTTGACATTAAAGATCTTGTAAACCAACATTTTTATTAAAAATAATGGGAGAAAATTCACTCTGCATTTTCTGCTCCGGAGTTATAAAAGACGTCAGCGGAAACAAAGCAGCTTCAGAATGAACCGAGCCAGTGAATATTTAATATTGTGGCAGCGTTGTGTTTAACTAGGTCTAAATCAACTGTCATGTGCTCTGTTTCTTAGCCTTGTCACATCAAAGAGGAATTTGACTTGCAGTGGTGGAGTCGCTCAGAAAAAGGGTCCTCGGGAAAGAGGAAGCTGGATGAGACGGATTCCTGATGAGAGCAGCCGTAATCCTCTGCATAAATGTCACACCAAAGGTACACGCATGTTTCTGGGTCGAATTTGGGAGAAAATGTCTTTTTGAAGTACTCTGCTAGCATTCAAGCGATAACTAAACTTTATTCCAATTAAAAACGGTCGCCACAGTTATTAGCTACAAAATTGACCTATTTAGATACTGCCGGCGTCATGCTCTGTCAGTCATCTGCTGCAGCTTTGGCATACTGGCCTGAGATTTTATTCTTACCTGTTGGAAAAGCGGGAGGAATATAAAGGCTTTTCTCGTGTTTCTTTCAGGCATAGCTGGGTAGGCTCATGCGAATTCTTCTCAGAGTGCGAATACGTTCGAACATTTAATTAAAGCCACCTCATAGCCTGAAGTATCCCACGGATGAAAAAGGCAAATCTGAATTATCCCTGAAAGCCATTCTGATGCAGCAGGCTGAAGGGAAAAAAACCTCTCAGCATTTCACTGGATCATACAAGGAGTCTCCCGATTGAGAAAGGGAAATGTATTTGGTTTAGCTGGAGCAACGCCTTTTTAAAACAAATCCTCTCCGTATGGTTTTGGGGAAATCTGGCACAAGCAGAGCTCTCCGGAGATTTGCGCATGTTCATAACTTGTAGCTTCGGAGGCCAGCATTTATGCCATTAGAGATTCATCTCTGTGACACCACAGTTTTTATTGCAAGTGGCTCCAATGCAAATCAGTGCGACGCTCCAAACACAAACCGATGAAAATGAGACACGCTAGAAGGATGTTACAGGGACATTTTTATTGTCTTTGTCAGGTTTGTTTATTCCTAATGGCAGACAGATTTGTTTGTTTTCAGTGCAGGAGCTGAGCTTTAATATCAGCCAGTCGAAAGTATTGCTTGATGCTTATTTTAAAAAAACAAAACTGGTCCATATCCTAGACTTGTGTGTAAAATCAGTGTCAAACTGTACGTTACTCATGATTTAGAGGCTATATTCTACATTGTTACAAAATATTCTACACCTCATATAATCATAGACTAATCTAGCACTCTACCTCCAACCTAAATGTGTACTGTGTGTTGCATCTGTTGGTCCGCATGAGCAGAATGCAGAAAGGTTCAAAAAGAATAAATTAAAATGACCTGAGAGCAGTGGCATTTGAAAACATAGACAGTCCCTGGTGTCACGGTAACATCCCCAAACTTAGAGCTGCCCTCTGAACAAATAACATCACCAGAAAACCAGCAGTTCATGGCTGGGTGAAAGCAGTGTATAAAATGTAGTTTCCTCCTCTTCTTTTATTAACAGGGAGCTACGACACGCCTCTTGCGGATACATTCCCAGATCCAGCTGGGGGTCACTTTCTGAGCCTGGCTCTGTTCTTCGGGTTCGGCCAGAGTGTGCGTGGCGGAGGCTGCGTCGTAATCTGGCACGAGGTCCCCGTCGTACGCCACGAAGTATCGCCTCAGCTTGTTAAAGTCCTGCACCGAGTCGGGCAGGAAAAGCTTCACGCCGCTGAAGATGTCCAGCAGCGTCTACGGGGAAAACGGTGAGGTCAGCAGAACAGACACCCTGCAGCAATACTTTCCCTACATTCAAGGGAGCAAAGTGCTCTGCTTTTCTGCACTGTTCAGGCTGTGTAATATTACCAAGTCACTGATGGAAATGATGAAGAAAAAGACTATTTGATATAAAGACATAAAAAGGCTTTGTAGAGCTCAGTCTGTGATTAATATCAGTCCAACTCTAACCTCTAACAGAATCTCTTCACGTCCAAAGATGCATTTACAAACACCTGCATTAAAGGACGCACACCCAGGCCTTGTTGAAATATTATTGTGGCAGTAATTAAGGAACAATAAACAGCCAGTTTCCTTTTCACCTGCTTTGAGTAGCTGATCAGCAGAGCTTGTGATTGCTTGAGATAGTGGAATGGTGTTAGTGAGGTGGCCACATTTCACAGAGTGAAGACAAACCTGGATGTGAATAAACATTCAAGTTGGGTCTAACAATCACAGCGACTGCTCGGCCAATACTCAGCACAAACCGGCCTGTTGACCTGGTTCAGTTAATGACCTCTTATACGCAACGTTGTACATGTAAACTTTTCTTCAGAAATTGGGAATTATTGGCATAATTTTAGCTTCAAAAACAGTCGATAAGCCGGTTAAACGTTCCCCTGCCGTTCCCGTTTCTGTCCTTTGACAGCAGTTACCAGAGTTGCAAATATAAAGAGCCACTGAACTGGAATATTTGTATCTTTAACACTGTACTGAAAACGAGAAAAAAGTTTTAAAACTGTCAAGATTTTATTAGTCAGCTGGCCTCTGAGTGTTGTAATCTATAACCTGTCAAAGCCATAAACAATGCACTGGCACACAGGATTACAGCTTTTAACAAACAGTTACTTTGTTTTATGATTGTCAGACCGTAAAAGAAACTTAAAGATGGATTTTGTTTAATAATCCTAAATAGCATTTGTTTGTGTCCACAGAACACATTTAAACACACGTTGTGTTACTAACCTTGTCATTCCTTGGCTCCAGTTTTTGTGAGGTAGCTTTTGCTTTAGTTTGCCCGTTGCTGTGGACACTCTCACTCTTCTTCACCTGATAAGAAACAGTCTAACGTTAGGTCATCACTGCAGCTTTGGGTTTGTGCAATTCTCGTGTTCTGTAACGATGAAACTTTACATCTCATGTGCTACATTAAAGAAAAGAACATTACCTTCTTAGCACTGGGTGCATCTGAGCTGGGAGTGCGAGGCTGGGATTTCACCGCCTTGGCTTTGGCTGGAGTGCTGCTGCCTGCAGAGTGCATGTTATTGATTACACTTATAACAAAGCAGCATTTGCAGCACTGGGGTCACTTTCAAAGTGTCCACAAATTTATTTCTGCATTATATTAACTTCAATTATGAACCAATGTCTAGAATAAAGGACATGCATATGAACATATCTGTGTGAGCCTGCTTCTTTAAGTAGAGACATTAAAGGTGAACAGAGGTGCTTTACTATTAGATATCACTATTAAATTACTGCAGTTGATTAGTTACGATAAGAAATTATTTCCTGTATTAGAAGTTTCTGAAATGTTGTGTTTAGTTGCGTAAACTAAGTTTAAAACAGTTAAAGCATCATGCAAATATTTATAAATAAAGAATTGCACGATGCGAGCAAACCTGCAGAATCTAGACAGGAGTGTTTGGTTTATGTAAGTGTTAGTTCAATACATGTTTATGTGTAAAATTCTATTATCATTGGTGGAAAACAATTTACTGGTTAAAAAAAAAATTTTTATCTTCAGGGGGAAAAAAAGTATTGCTCCTAATAAATGTCCACTAACCTGCAGATAAATCTTAAAATCTCACATATGCGTTTATGGAATTTTCTTAAATAAACATCTGCATGATAGAGACTACTTTTTCTTTATGTGGGGGTTTCCAGGAAGGGCAGAGACGCCTGCAAGTTGAAAGCGATTTATTTGAAATCTCAGGGTCCCTCATCAGTCTCAGGCCAGACTGTCAACAAGCTCAGTGCATATTGTGCACATTTGTGTTGCAGACACAGTCAAAGCATCGCCTCGATTATAACTGGAGGGTTTTACTTATTGTGTGTGCAAAGATGCTAAACTTTAACTCAGTTACAATGAAACAACAAGGCCTCAAACATTTTAACAATAACTATTCTGCCTCAAATACAAGGTTATGAATTTACTGATTATGTAAACAAAACTGTATCAATATCATTGGTGGCATTTTAAAGGGAAGTTTCCAAAAATTAAAAACAAGAGTCTTTAACCACAAATAAATTGTGGTCATTTGAATCTTCACTTAAATCCGGACACACAACAACAATGTCATTTCCCTTTATGTACGTGACTTGGGAACTTACTCGTCTTCTTGGGCGGAGCGCCTTTGTTGGAGGAGGATGATGGCGAGCTTCCTCCGCTGTCTCCCCCCGATGAGCCCTTGTCATCGTTGGACGTAGACGGACCTGCTGTCACTTTGAAGTCGCAGTTCTCCTTCGATATGCGGTACAGCTCCTGTGCAGAGTGATGAAATGACAACATGGGCTTCGGCCAAGAGATGTAATGTTCTGTGTCAGTGGAGATTGAAGACCCGTGCCGGATTCAAATAATTAAGCCCAGGCATGTTTTACTGCCTCGGCCAATATTTCAACTCATCCGTCAATACTCGCGGGAAGACTGCAAATTTGCTCCTCCTCCCCGCTGTTTCAATCATACTTCATGCTGTCCCCCTGGGTGCTTTGTTTAACAGTGGCATTAATTATTTCATTCCTCCCATCACCTGTATTACTACACATCCTCCCATTTTTCCCCTATCATATTTTACAATAGAAAGCAATTAGCAACAAGCATCCCTAGAAGATACGCCTCAGTTTTAAATGAATGGCTGATTTCTAAAACGTCTTTTGTGCCGTCTCAATAAAACTTCATCACTGAGCAGCGGCTAATTGTTTCTCAAGCGCTACAAATCAAAAACGCTGATATCCTACTTTAAGCTGGTGCAAGTTGGTGGCGCTCTTCCAGTCCTTGTCATCGCGGATTCTCGTCATGCGGGGGAAGCGGATGGAGATGCCATCAGCGGTGTGCATTTCCGATTTGGAAAACTCTGCGCCTGTTATCTCCCACACAGGTGCTTTCTGTAGCACAGGAAACACATAATCATATATAAAAGCCACAAAGGGTCACTGCATGCATTAAAAACACCTCCCATCTCAGAGCCCATCATTATCTCGGAGCATTTCGGGGGTAATTCATTTAAAGGAATTCCCGTGGATACGCGCAAGAGACGCTTTCAACTTCTAATTTCATTCAAAGGGTGTGCAGTATCCAGATATACAACTGTGCTCTGCGTGAACAGGCCCGCTGGGAAATCCAAATGTGCTGAGTAGTGACATCTCACCTCAGGATCGCGGATAATGAAATCTGGATAATAGTTCTTGATGATTTTCAACCAGCTAGGGATTTTGCTCGGCTCCTACATTAAGACACAAACACGCACAGACACACAAAAGATTAATTTTCAATTTTATGATATCAGCTCAATATTCCTGGTTAACCTCTAAGTGGATTCTCTCTGACCTTGCTGATTTTGATCACATCCAGCTCTTTCTGGAGCCTCGCCAACATGGCGTCATCGTAGCCTCCGGAGCACTTGGTGACTGTGCACCATTTCTTGGAGTCTGGGTCGTAACAGCCCATTAGAAAACTGGACATGATGCCCCCTGGTGGGTAGAAGAAGACACGCAAGCATTAGGAGAACTGCTTCCCACAGAATAGTCTCTCCACCAGCACCGACTTCTCAAAACCCGCCTCTTCAAATGATCTTTTTTTTCTCCTTCCCACTCACTTCCTACAGCCTCTTACGACAAGCGTTTCATCTGATTTATTGTTTCTGCTCTATTAGCTCGTTTTCAACTACACGAGTCGTTTCATTAAGCACGCTTTGAAAACTTGTACCTTTCTCGTTGTGTTTGTTATGTTGCTGCACACTCATTAACCAGCCTCCTCAATGGCCCCTGCTTCAAATCTCACCTGCTTCTCTATTTCACCCATTGGCATCTTCTCCTTATGTAACAGCCTGTATCTGCACATTTTTCATATGAAATCCTCCAATTTGGTTATGTTTTCCCAGAGTAATGGAGCTGTCTTGTTAATTTCATCATCCTATCTCAACATAATACATGCAAGAATCTTATCTTGTATTTATATTTTCGCTTTGTGGCTGAACGTGAAGTGTCACACCTGCAGAAGGCTTGACCCCGTGTTTCACGGCAACATTAACAGTTGGGGGCAAAAGTAAAACTGTCTTAACCGTTCAAAGCTGTTTTCATACATTAACTCTAACAAATGTCTGGAGAATACAGTCAGGAAATCATCTGAAGCTGTCCTTTTCCCCCTGCAGCACACAGCAGGAAAGATTTTGCATCAGACTAATTCTCACTGCTGGAAAAAAATTGTTCAAGAAAAGTTGCTGCCTGACTGAAGTGTGTGTGGATTAACTGGACTATTACCAGTGTTGGGACTAACGCGTTATTAAGTAACGCGTTACAGTAACTACGTTATTATTGTGGTAACGAGCACGGTAACTAGTTATTATGCCAAAATCAGGAACGCGTTAGTCGTTACTGGGATTTAGATAGGGTCGTTACTCGTTACTTCGTGTGGTGGCTATCGCGGAGCTTCCACAGATTCAATAACATTAGCAAGTGGTGGAGGCAGCAGGTGGATGAGGGAAAGGGGACGCAGAAAGAAAAGAGACCCGAGGCGGCCGCCGGTCCAAGTGTGAACTGAACTTCAGGTAAGAAGTTTTGACCTGCAGTCTATCTGGGTCAGATATAAACCAAGTTTAGGTGGAGTTTATTTTCGTTATTCTGACTTTTTCCGTACTGCGTACTAGCTAGCATGACGGAGTTTCTATACAGCTGGGTGGGTGCTATGAAGTTAATGTTGAACTTTATTTTGCTCATAAGTTATTAGAGTTGCCAACCGTCTCGTCTGGTATTCAGAGAAAATATTACGCGTTTCTTATTGAGGTGAACAGGAACAGTTTGTCCCGTAATTCAGCTACAATGAAAAAGGCACAAAGCTGGAGTTATTCTGTGTCTTTGCTGCACAGCTGCCTCTTCTTCTTTCATTCTCCCCCCTCCCTCTCCCGTTTCTACTTCAATCATGAAAACTGATCAATGATCAGCTGATCGGCTCTCTTGTTTGTTTATCGGCCACTTTGCGCCAGAAAGAGGAAACCAGCTGATGTCACGTTAAACAACAGCAGCACGTTTAAGCTTGATCAGCTGTTAGAATTTATTTAATATTAATTTCTAGTATCAGCTGATGTTTGCTGGAGCCACAGCTGCAAAAAAGCTGCTGGTCATGATATCGGTTTGTTTATCTGGTGAGAGGGAAACATGAAGATGAAACCAGGAGACGTCCTTACTGAATCATCAGAGCTGAACAGGTGATGGAGAAACAGGTTTACCTTTTAGGTGACATAAATGAGTTGAAGGGAAGTTATGAACTGTTTCTGAGAGACAGATAACCCCAGGATCCTTTTTTAGGTAGCTGACAGCTGGTAACTGTGCAGGTGCGGATCTAGCAAAGTTTTGCCAGGGGGGCCAGGTTGGGCATTAACAGGGAGAGACTTTTCTTTCTTATTCTCATTTAAAATGTCTCGCTTTTAAAAAATAATTATCTGAATCTTACAACAAACGATTGATAGATTGATGCATATATACCATCAAGACAGTGTACATCACTGTCACAACAGCGTTTGTTTTCATTCAAAGGCTTTATGATTTTTCCTATAATGGTGGGCCGGTCTCTAGTCAAAATGCCCGGGCCAATTTTTTGTCCCCGTCCAGCCCTGTATGCAGCTCATCACTTTGTTAAAGGCCTTTAATGTCCTGACTGCATCAGACATTTCATTTCAGTTCAATTCTATTTTTGTAGTTCCAATTCACGACAACCTAGTATAAGCCTGTACTTGGTGACAGTAGGAACAAAGAAATCCCCTTTAACAGGAAGCAGGAACAGCTATCCACCACAAGAGGGCGTAAAACAAAAAGAGCATAGAAAGAGACCACAAAATAAAGAGAAATCAGTCAAAAGTTAACGGCATGCAGTAGCGGCATTTAACCACACCAGGAGAGAAAAGGGGTGACGGGAGAAGTGCTCGGTGCATTATGGGAAATGTCCAAGCAGTCTGAGTCCATAGGATTATAACTAAGGAATAGTTGAGGGTCACCTGATCCAGCCATAACTGTAAGCTTTATCAAAAAGGAACATTTGAAGCCGAATCATTAAAGTAAAGATGGTATCTGTCTGAAGCTTCCACAGAAGAGAGGCCCTGACAGCTTTAGGCTCTGCCTCCATTCTACTTTTAAAACGTGTAAAGATCACAAATAAACCAGAGAAAAGTGCTCTATTTGGATAGTATAGTGCAATGAGGTCTTTGCATTCCCGCATGTGCTTTTGTTGAGTAATGTCTATAGTTCAGTGATCCATTAAAATGTGTGAAAATGGCTTAAATCACCTCATTTTATGGCGAAACAGAATTGTCAGGGTGAATAAAATAAAGCATCGAGAAGGGGAAAAGCGTCCATGCCTAATGAAGCAGATGGTTAAGGCTTTACAGACCGTTTGAGCCTTTCCCGTAGAAGGCTCCCAGCACCACCAGGTCAGCCGTGTCCGCCATCGCCCCTTCATTCAAATAGTCCTTCTTTACTTTCAGCCAGTGGCGCTTCCCCGGCTCATAGGTGCTCTGAGACACGCACAGATATAAAGCGTCATCATCACAATGTTTCAGCTACACGTAGTTTAAGCATAACTTGAGAAATTGAACAGTAAATAAATCTGATCAACCAACCAACTCACCTTTACGTCTTTTAGCACCAGACCTTCAAGTCCCTCCCTGATGACACGAGTTATCATATCCGCCAGATCCCCTGCTCTCTGACACACACACAGACGCACATTTTCAACATGTGTACGCATACAGCACAAAGACACATTCACAGTTATACTTACAGTGACGTGCTTCATCTCTGAGAACAGGATCCTGTTGGAGACTTCAACCATGTTGTCATGCAGGAACTTCCTGCGTTCACACAGAGGCCTGAAGAAGACAAAGCCAGCGGACATGTGAAAGCAAACGTGCTATTTATGAAGGCAACTATATTTACGGTACTCCATATTTAAAAATAGAAAGGCTCGTCTGTATATCAGAAATGTGAAGGTTTAATTTAAAACATCTTCTAGTGAAACATCTCTAACAGTGACTCCAAAATGTCTCGCCTCTGTCAGTGCGCTCCAGGGCAGCTGTGGCTACAATGTAGCTTGCCATCACCAGTGTGTGAATGGGTGGATGACTGAATGTAGTGTAAAGCGCTTTGGGGTCCATAGGAACTAAGTAAAGCGCTATACAAATACAGGCCATTTAAGGAGCTGCATCCTGGCTGCTAACACACAATAGATTTCAATGATTTTACTTAGCTGCTAATGTTAATGTTTAACTACATTTTACAAGATTTAAAACAAACTAAAGAACACCAAAGGATAAAGTTCTTCCACAGAAAAATCCACAAGTTTTCTCTCTGCAGTGCTCTAAAAGTTTGTAAACTTCTGGCTTTGACTGGGATTCAAACTCCACTCGCACGGGTAAAATCCTCTGCTGCATCCCCACCTCCACATTTGTGCTCTTTATAGTCCTCACCTGATCTGCTGTGCAAAGAGCTGGGTTATTCCACGAAGAATCAATTAGTGCCTCCCAGCTGAGCCTCACAGAATCAGCCAATGTTTTGGTACAGTAATTTTTAGGATACCAGATAAAATCAGCCAAAACAAAATATGCCCACCTATGCTGTGGCGGTCCATTGTGAATAAGGGAGCGGCTGAAAGAAGCTTCTTTAACTTTTAGTATATTCAATAAAGGCATTCAAAGTTTTACTTTTATACTAAGAAAACACTCAGTTACAGGCCTTTGAAGTATCTAAGGGTGGGTGCAGCACTTTTTGAGAATAACTAAAGTTTAGTAAGTACAACGAAATTTTCAGGAGTGGAAAACACAGTTAAGCTCTGTGTAAATCAACTTTATACTTTACACCACTATTTCTATGAGCAACTCTGAGCATAAATATCATTACATGTGTCACAATTTTAATAGGAAATCTGCACCGTTTAACTTATATTACATACAGTTAGAGTAAATAAGCACTGGAAGTCTGGATGTTTAATCTGTTGTCTGATCATACACAGGAGGGCATTTTAAAAAAGTGCATTGTGGGTAAACTCACAGGGCTCATATCACCATGAGAGAGGTGATTAGTCAAAGAGGTCCCCTTTTTATGAACTCTCTGATGCCAGGCAATCAGATTCTGGAGCCAATCCCCTCTGGCAGGAGGGAGTATTGGAGAAGTGCTCAGTGCATTCTGGGAAGTCCCCCAGTAGTCAGTGCCCATAGAAGCATAACTAAGGAAGGATTCAAGGTCACTTGATCTAGCCATAACTCTAAGCTTTATCAAAAAGGAACATTTGAAGCCGAATCATTAAAGTAAAGAACTGAAGTTTCCACAGAAGAGAGAGGCCCATGACTCCATGCCCAGTGAAGTGGATGGGTTAGGCTTCACCCTGGACATAAAGTTTTTGAGTCACTCCCCTCTGGCAGGAAGCTGCAAACCCATCGGGATCAATACTTCACTGCATTCAAACAGCAGCTTCTTTCCATCTGCAGCGGAACTGCTCAACAAAGCCTCCTCCACCGATTCACTTTATAATCACCGTTTCCCATTAACACGCCATTATGCTTATTCAGCCCATTAACATTTGCACATTGGACTCCACTGCACATTTGAAAATTTATATTTACATATTCTCATAGTGCCTCTATAGAAGAACAGCTTAAGTATTTGTCCAACAAATTGAAGATCCCTGGTTCGTTCCTGCGAGGAAGACGAATCCATTTGTGGAAGGCATAAAAAAAAGTATGTACCAAATCAAACTCTACCTGAGCACACAGGCATGATTTTGTGCTTTTGTATCAAACATTCACTCACATTTATACTTGGATGAACACACTAGACAGCAAACTGGGGCTCAGCATCTTGTATGAGGATACTTAGGCATGCAGACTGAAGCAAAGATCAATCCCCAACCTTCCGATTAGCTCTACAGCTACCATCGATATAATAAGGGAGCAGCTGAAAGTAGCCGTTATATATTTTTCTTTTGCACCACTGTTACACAAAGTCACATTACTTGTTTGTGTTAAAACTTGGAAATAATGTGATTCTGGTTCTGAGGTTTGCATAAATGAATTTTGATTTTTAAGGATCCTCAGACACCCTGTTACATGAACTACTCGTGCTCAAGTGGATGTGAATTTGAAGGTCACTAGATGCTGAAGACTGGTCCTCAGTGTCCTTCATTAATCATTTCAAAGTCCCCTGTTCCAGACATACGAGCTCGAGTACTGATAATAAGTTATTATTTTCTTTCATTAGAAAAAAAAGGACTGCAAATAAAGTGAAATCTTTCCATAAAACCACAAATTAACCACACAACAGCGAGTGAGCAAACCACAAGGACAGAGCAGCCTATTAATGTTAAAAACGACATGCTTGCATCATCCCCATAAGGGGTTACTCTGCACAGTGAAGTGCAAAGTCATTTCTGAGACAAAGGATGGATTGAAAGAGCATTACCTCTCCATGAGACTCACACCATTGAAGTAGATACAGTCGAAAACAAAAAGGCACACCTTGGCGTCTTGAAAGGCTGCTTTCTGAAGGGAGAGGAGAGGAGAGGAAGGTTTGTGGGGTGACAAGAAAGCCAAGAGGGAGAAAGGAAAAAAAAGCTGTGTGACAAAACAAAGAGCATAAAGTGGCTGCAGTGTTCTCACCTTGTGTACACCCAAGGTCCCGAAGGGCAGGGGTTTACTGGTCTTTGTGTCAATTAGGAGGACTTCAGCATCCAGTATCATGCTGTGGCCACCAGGAAAAGCCTGAGGGATGTATTCTTTGAAATGGGCCACCTGAAACATCAACACGGACACACACAGGGAGCTCAGTTACTGAGTGGAAACAAGTAGCATGTGAAACAACTATTACAACAAGCACAAACCTGTAAAAACAATAGGTTTCATTAATAAAGTGCATTATTTTCAACCAAAAAATGTTTTAAAAAGCAAAGATCAAATGAGACATTTGATGCTCGTGGTCCAGGCTTGTACCCACCATCCTTTTATAACACTGTGGGGGATGATCTAAACAGTTCTCCGCCGTTATCATTCATCAGAATAAAGAACATTAGGTACCTTGGACTGTTGTAATTAGACTCCATTCCCACCCCCACAGAATGTTAACCTAGCATTAACATAAATTGCCTAATTACAGCGGCTGAGGCTGCATAATTAGCCATTTGGCTGATGGGCTGCAATGACAAGACGGTCACTCAAGACAAAATATCTGAAGCCTTCAGGCTAGAGGACTAAAAGTGGACCGCAGACACCATAAAAACAAGTACCAGGCTTTAAAATGCCTCAGAAAGCATGGGCTACACTTCCACATGAGAAGCCTGGAAAAATACGGCGTGTATACATCACGCACAAGAGCTACATGGCTTTTTTCCGACTTGTGCCATGCTTGGCATCCTCTTCTTTATAATTGTTGTGAAGTGTGTTTTGTGTGCACAGAAGCAATTTCAAAGGGCTAATGAACATGATGCAGAGCTATTTATTCCTGCACGTTTAAGTCTCTGTGCATCATGCTGAGAAAGCAAATGCTGGAAAATCACTGTGGGAAATGTCTGAATTTCACGCTGGGAAAATACCTTTAAGCTGCTAATCCTGCCGGGGCAAACCTGAACACACTGCATCCTGATGAGCATTGTTACATTAATCAGTAAATAGCTTCACGGACCGGGAGCCCGCACATTTGCATCTGTGCTGTCTGTGCACGTGCGCGATAAGACTGACTTTGTGAGGCAGCACTGGTTTGAGGCTGCGGCTGAAGTAGCTGAAGTTGTCTCCGTTCTTGTGGACCTGCACGCGCTCGCCATCGTACTTGATCTCCGAGTACATCCCGTTGGGGCATTTCTTCATGGCGTACTCGATGGATTTACACGCCTCCGCCTGAAACCACAACAAGGAAACAATCGTTTCTGAAGTTCTAATTGCTTTATGTGAACTTACTTTTCATGAAAGGTTTAATCAGGTTGATCCGATTTAAGAAGACAAACAAGAAAAAAAGGTTATCAATCATGTAGGATTAACAGTAGATTCAACACTTTCCTTCACAATATGAGACCATTAATAAAAACATGCAGTTATTTTTGTGAGAATCACCAAGTTTGAAACCACGAGGGTGATGAAATTTTGTAAAACTTCGGGGGTTTAAGTTTATGTCAGTATACGGCAAAAAGAGGGTAAACTGTGACATTTAAGTCTCCTCCAGGGATCAAACCTGGGATCTTTCAGGGTTTCTGTTGCTGGGAACCTCAGCAGCACACCTGGTTCATTAGAAAGTAGGGGTGGGGGGAAAAAATCGATACTGTGTAGTATGGTGATATTTTGTTTGCTAATAATGTATCGATACAGGGACAGCAGAAATCGATATTTTGTTACAAAAAGGTTTTTGTGCTCTGACTTCAGAGCATGTTGATCCTTTTTCTGAGCAAGAATCCTGACATTCCTTCACTGTCCAAATGTGTTTAACTTTTTTTTGGCAACAATAAACATGTTTTATTTTAATTAAGTTTAAAACTTTTTTATTTAATGTAAAATTATATTTTGTTTTAATTTACTTTCAAATTCTTCAGTTGCTGAAGGGGCTGCATAGTTTTCATAAACTGCATAGTTCAGAATAGCTATAATTGTACCAGATGGTTGCGTTCAGTTAAGTTGGACTAGACTGTAATACAAACCGTTCAGTTTGTCAACAATAAAACTGAAATGAGAGAAAGACTGAGTGTGAGACTTTGATATTACATAAAATGAATATTGATAAAGTTTACATTTATGTACAGAATCTGAATATCGCAAAATATTTTAAAAAATTGCAATAATATCGTATCGTGCGTTAAGTATTGTGAGGATATCGTATCGTGGGATGTATGGTGATTCCCACCTCTATTAGAAAGCCTTGAATTTCTTTAATCATTAGGAAGTTTTGCAGGCAACTACATGATGTAGACATACAGAAGATGGCCAAAACTATAAAATCAACAACAATTTTTTGCACGTCTGTTTCACCGAGCAAAGGGAAACAACAATAATCATGACAACATCAATATCAACTAAAAATATTCAATTGATTATTTATTATTATGACTTCAAAGTGGCTACTCATTTACACAACACCAACCTAAATGACTATTTTGTATCCACTGAAAGACGATCTAGCGCTTCATCTTCTGCGAGCTCATGTTAGGAGAACAAAGTTAAAACTAATAACACAGAAGTCGCTCGCCTGTGGATCGTTAGAGAACGGCCTGTGCTAATCATTTGTAACCTAAAATGCGATGCGGGGATAGCTGCAGCGCATTTCCATTTTCTTTTATTTGGTGTAATTAAAGGGCCGCTGTGTAATGTGCAATTTAATGGTCTGTAAAACACATTTTAAATCATGCTGAATTAATATTTGCACTTCAGGACGGGTTGGGGACAGTTACGTGTCTGCAGTGCAGAGTTATCTGCAGGATCCAGCTGCTGCGTGTCTGGCTGTCGAGTAACAAACCATCAGGCAAAAAAAAAACCCCATTATATTCTCTAAACATTCAGACATTTTAACTTAACATAAAGTAAACTTTGGCTCATGCTAAATCTTTAAGCGGGCTGCAAACAGACAGAGTGACTCAGCTGAATAGCCAAGTCATTCTCTCAGTGAATGTGTGAAGTTGGGACTGCTTTGTTTAGACTTGATGTATGGCCATCTTAACGACCGCTGCACAGAAAAGTACTTGTGCTCAGGATGAATGACGACAGACAGAAGAGCTGACCTTCTAAACTGAGGATTTTCTGTAATCCACATCTTTTCCTTGCATACAGAACTGCACAAAGCCTTTGAGCACACATCAGATTTAACACCTCTAATCTAATGTTTTTGCAGTGAACCACGGCAAACAAAAGTAAGAGTTGCAAGATTTACTGCTGCAGAAGCCTTGAGGCATGCCCAGAGCTCAATCTACAAACAAGATGTTTGTCTAGACTATTTTAAAGAGAAACATGGAAGTACCGAAATGCGAACAAACACTCGTGCTACGACGACTTCACTGCCAAGTACGACAAAGTGACCATATTCTGGTGTTCAGTTAGGCTGACAGGCTGTGAATGCTGCAGCACAGGATCCACATCATTTTAATCAAACCCCTGATTAACCCAATCCTCTTATAGACCACTCCCACCAGGCTAGAGCTGCTTCCTCACAGGTTAAAGGTCATCACTCCAGGCAACTTTATATTCATCTGTAGCGCCACTTCCCTCTAACGCACACCGGGGTCAGGGGTTAACTTTCTCTTTTAATTTGTTACCGTGTCTGTATCCCCAATTTATATCCTGGTTTATTTTCACAGGTAACATCCGTCCCGTCCCCTGACATGTGTAATAAATCAGCAAAATAAATGAGGCCATTGCTCGGGGAAAAGTATCCTAATACTTATGTAAATATTTTAATTTTGTACCGTGCGTGTGTGTCTCGTGTGATTTATGAGGTCAGAAAGGTCAGATGACAGACACCCTCTATTCCCTAATTGAGTTAATTAAGTTGAATTAGCTCACATAGTTTTTAAATGAGACTGCTTCTTCTTCTCTTTTTTTACATCACTGGTTCAAACACCTCAGCTTTGCATTCACATGAAGACTCAGAGATAAAAAGCAGACAAACACTGTGTGTATGTGCATCTGTACTGTATAATTTGACACTTTTACTAGGAATCCTTACCAACATGGGCTGGACGGGGGTCATAAGTGAGGCCTCGATAGTGAGGAGCTTCTTAGGTCCTGAACCATTGGACGCCTCCTGCTGATTCTTTAACACCCTTTCAATCACGTCTCCCAGATTACGCGAGGCCTTGAACGCATCGTAAGCGTTTGGATCCACTGCATCCAAGCTGCATAAAGAGGCAACAATGACAGGCTGCTATTAAAATAAAAATCACAGATCACATGATGGTCAGCCTGCAGGTCACAAGCAGGCTGGATCTGACTGAGAAAACACAGCAGTGTCCTTTCTCTCTAGGGCAGGGACGAGCAATAAGCTGAACTCAATTCTGCTCAATATTAATTTTGTCTCTTTATAAATTACTGGTAAAGTCCTTCACAACAGTCCCAGTTTGTCATGTGGTCCCCTTGGGAACATTACTGCGCACCCCTGCGCTCTAATGCCTTCACGCAGCATAACAGTGCCTAACAGATGCCCTCATTGTAGGATCAAGGATCATGCTTTTTCAGTGCATCTGTAGCCTTGATTTATTACGTTTATTTTTACAGAAGCCCACATATCTTTACCTGAAATGTATAATTTATGACCACAAAGAATGAAAGGTTGGTAAAGATCATAAATTACACAGACAAGATGGTCATAGTCACCATAACGTTGCCCAACAGCCACAAAAATCCTGGTGTGCACTTTTTTTGTCCTTTTTTTCTCTCTAATGAGCTATAATTTACAAAAATGATGTTATTGTGATCAAAAAGAATTGAAATGAGAGATTAAGAACAGAAACACAGATGATGGGAGTCACAGGGTAGTTTTTCCATAACCTTCTGCACAGTGACTTTTTGAAACCGGAGGAGCTGCCCTCTTCTGGTCATTTTAGAGAATGCAGCTTTAATGCAGCTTTAAAGCAACTGCCTCACTATTCAGACTTTCCATCTTTGCGTAAAATAAACCTGCCTCTGTCATGTTCAAAGAGAATAACTAAATAATCCAAAGATACTTACACGTGTTTAGCACCAGCGTTCATCTTCAAATCGTGCTTAATTAGGCGAACGATGCATTTCAGGTCATTACTGGTGCATCTGTGGGGAAGGGAAAATTCAGACTATTACTGTGAAGCAAATTCTGAAGCATTACAACATTTTGGGAAGAAGAAATCTAAAAGCAAACAAATGACAAATATAAAATGATTGGATTAAAATGCCTTAAAGTGATTAATGGAAGCTGCACACACCTCAGAAAGAACCTGCTTCATTAGAGGCAGCTGAAAGACGAACACTTGAGCACTGCAAGTTCACTTTACTTGCTTTGTCCTATTAATGTTATATTATGCTAACAAACCCTTTAGTTGGTACAGCGAAAAAATAATGTCCATGTCTGTTTACAGCTTGCAAGATGCAATTTATGACAAACAAACACAGCCTGGTGTCTGCTGCAGCGCAGGGGAGAATGTCAAATAAAGATGTTGGGATAATGTACGTGTTTGTGTTAGACATGACCGAGGCAGGCAATCGAGAAAGGAGGGAAAAGTACAGAAATGCAGGCAATAGAAAAGAAAAAAAATAATAAGTGGAAGGAAATAATTGTACCATAAATACTGGAAAATGGAATCTCTAAGTACGTCTTCCTGCTTCTACGGAGCTATCGGAACTTTCACAGGCAGTAAAGCAAAGACGTCACGTGGAGAGGTGCAGCTACAAACACCAAGGTCAGCCTTATTGGGGTTATTTGTAAGAATTACCATATCTTTTAACAATTTAACACTCAGCCTGACTGATATAAAAAATGATTATGTGTTTTATTACTTTTTGGCAATATCCTCCAGCTCGTTCTGCTGCTCATCCTCCTTCGTCAGCTGGGAAAGTCGGGTCAGGGATGCGTCCACTTCCTGGATGGTAAGGAGACTTTTGGCAGCCGGGGGAAATGATTTACTCTCATCAAAGAACATCCTCACCGTCTCAGACACGTCACCCTTAAAAGGAAAAACAAAACAAAAACAGACACGATGTCAAGAGCCTGTAATTCTGCGTTCGTGTTAAGAGTCTGTCCACTTTGAACACTGAAATACTGTAAGAGTGGCGATTTATGGACGACAGACCTGCTCCAGATCGCGCACCATGTCATCCTGGTTGCTCCTGAATATGCGGCTGAAGAGTTTTACAATCTGCTTGTCATTGAGGTTGTAGACGCTTTTCACAACACCCGGCAGGAGCAATTTCACAGTCAGGTAAAGATCGCCGTGGAACTTATCTAGGATTGAAGACAAAGGAGAAAATTCACAGAAATGTAAAGATAAAGATGACGTGCTGGATTTTGTCTATATAAAGAAAAAGGTAGAAAAAATAAGAGCGAGACAGCTACCTCCACTTGTGCCCTTCCTGAGGAACTTTTCAATAATCTGCGTCTTTGTATTGTAGCTGTTGTTTTCGGCCACCGTGGCACAGAGCTTGCGAAACTCTCTGAAGAGGCAGTCTTTGTGCTGGGGGTCACAGAGCTGGGTGGACAGCGCGCTGCCTTGGCTGGCTTTGGCAGGGGAAGAGGACGCCCCAGGGCTGCTGCTAGAACTGCCAGCCTTTGTTGCTGTGAGGAGAGTGAAGGGGAACAGTGCAGAGACCATGATTTATTGATCACTATGAAGGGGCCGGAGTGGATTCTGAAAAATGTCAGCCTTTGTACTTAAGCCCAAATTCTTTACAACACTGATACTGGCTGAAACCATTGTTTTCAGAGCACGCCATATTCATATTATTTTTATTCCTATTCTAGCCGTGGCCCTCAGACTGTAGTGCACGAGTTTCCCTGCTTATTCAATCCAGTTTATTACTGGTGGCTTACATCACCACTGGGAATATGAAAGCAGTTTTGCTTCCACCTGTTTATTGCTTCAGTTTGCTGACTTGTGGATACCTGTAATTGAGCTATAAGCTGCAAAGGGAAACTACTAACAGAAAGCCGCTTTAAAGATCCCACATAAGTTTATGTTTACTTTTCTAAAGTGTTTTCCTTTTAATTTTATTAACGTATGCATTTAGGTCCATTATGGAAAACTGCCAGATTTAGCCTCACAGGCTCATTTCCACCTGCAGTCCCTGGCAGGTTGACGACATTCATTCTATGCATACAAAAGACCCAGAAGCATATAAGTGATGTGTGTATTTGGTTTACACAACTGCTAGTGACTATCTTGTGAATTCTTTGCATGTTAACACGTGTAAATTAATAATTAATAAGGACTGTTTTTTCTTTTTTTCTGAGTGACTTGAATTTCGACATAACTCACCAGTGAAGCCTGAAAACTTCCTTGGCGCATTGACAGATGGGTCAGCGGGGGGCGCCATCAGCTGACCGGTGGTGTTCAACTTGGCCTGCACCTTCTTTTTTGGACTTGCATTAACTTTGGCCATCAAGTCTGCAAGACAAGGTGAGTGGCTTTAGAAGAAAGAAGACCTGAAACTTATTTATGTAATGTTGACAATATACTAGTGAGATCACACATAAGTGATGTGTATGGGACCTAGCTGTCACAAGACTACATATCAAAGAGTTTGCTGTATAATGCTATATGAATACATAAGCCAGGACATGCCTACAGTCTTTACGGCTGTTTGTTCATTATCCTGTAACCTGCATTCAACAGCCTACACAAGGAAACCAGGAAATTAATCATTTTCCTCAAGAGAAGCAAAGAAAGCACAAGTTGCATGTATGCCCTAAATCTATACACAACCTATGCAGGTACCCAACGCTGCTTACAGCATTTATACTTGTGTCTCTTTTGCACTGCAACCAAAATGCTAGCTGTTGAGTTTCTGACTTCAAGTTGATCCACTGTCTTCCAGTCAGTTACAAAAAAACCAACAAAAACAATTCACAATTACAATAATGTTCAGGTACATTTCCAGGAAGGCATACATCAGGTTACAGCGTAGAGTTTCAAAGAGGTTTGCTCCTGCATAGATTTAATATAGATGCATAAATCCAAATTAAATCTCATTTTCCCTAATGACACAGTTTAACTATAAATAAATATAAATAAATGGGCGAGTCAATTACTGGTAAATATTTTTGACACATTATTGCAGCTTTCACTTGATAAACATTAAGTAAACATGTTGCCATGCCTTCACTGAATGGCCATCTAATTATTTGTACGGGTACAACAAGTAAGTTGACACTGGGCGGGAAGATGTGAGCCACACCAAACATGCAGTCGAGCAACTTTAGCAACAACAACAACAAGAGTTCTTGTGTGTGTGGGCCACTGGTTTCATATCAGTATCCCGCATGTATTCACAATACTACTAGTATATCAGTCAGCTGCTGCACTTCAACTGATTTGCGGGATTGTGAATTGAAATTTCAAGAATAGATCAGGTCACATCAAAAGGGCACTGCAGCTGACTGTTGACTTTATGAACACAGGAGCTTGATCTGATTCCAATAATGGGTAAAATTTTCCTTTGGCCAAGGCTTAAATATTGCTTGTGAGTAGAAGGGTTTAAATATACAATAAATGTATATTCACAGACAATTTTTCTGCATAATAAGCATTTTAAAAATGTGAAATTTACATTTTGAGTGGCTTTTGTACCTGAAACGTGTTTATTTATAATCTCCTTGTCGTCATCCTGTAATTCCTCCCAGCCCTCCAGGTCGGTGATATCCTCGATCTTCTTCGTGGTGGCTCTGGCTCTTTCCAGCTTTTCGAATATACACTTCACATGGTACCACTCTTTCATCTCCCCTGCAGACTCACTGAAAGGGTTGGGCACAACTTTGCCTATGCGCACTATTCCCTTCTGGATTTTGTCCTTGCATTTCTTACATCCTGCTGTGCCACGTTTGGCATATTCAACGAGAAACCTCTGATCTGCCATATCCGGCTGATTGGAGAAACTTTGATGCAGGAAAAGCCAGGGAGGATAGTTTGGGAGAAGACTGTGCTTTTGGGATACCGAGGATAATGCAGAGATTTTCCTTGTAAAACGTAACTCATGAAAAGACAAAGGTAGACGCTCAGCACATGAATAGACAGAAAAGGCCCTACACAACCTGAAGTATTTCTGACATCTAACAAGTTTTCCACAGGGATTTAGGACTACGCAGATAGTCTTTTGATTCAATAAAATGAGAGTTTTCTGCATTAAGTTGCAATGATGAACAGTTCAGAACCTAAAAAAAGCAAAAGGACATAATGGTTAATGACACAGCTTTCTTTTAAATACAAGGTACCTCAATATACTAAAGAAAACTAATGCTAACAGCTCTAATAAAAGGTTCACTGACTCAGCAATATGTTATGCATTCATTGCAAGTGTAAATTTCCTGATTCCAGTTAGGCAGTAACATTGCTTCCTACTGCACATTTACAGGGCTTCTGCAGGGTTCATAAAGGCAAATTCATTACATTGGATCCCTTTTTAAGGCAATTTAATACAATTTATAGTTGTATAATCCAAAATATTAACGATAAATAGAAAGCTAGTAGGGCCAGTATGACAAAACATTATTTGTAATATTTCAGCACTTACTTAAAATCATATAAAAATGTTTTTAACAACACAACTGAGTTATTTCATGCAACGCTGACCTAAATCAGTGCGACTCTGGAGCCACATGAGTCTCTTTGATCCTGCTCTTGTGGCTCCAGGTGGCTTTGACAAAACAATTAGCAATCTCTGAAGAAATGGACTATGAATCCAAAAAACAAACAGAAAAAAAAAACAAAAAAAAAACCCACAAAATGAAACTTAGACTGGTCGTTTTTTGTTTGTTTTGCTACTTTTAAAGCTATTGTGTTGTTATATGTTTTATTTATTGTCAAAATAGGCTACTTTTGCATTTCAAAAACTTTTGTTCAGAGTTTTTAAGTTAAAAAAAAAAGCCCTACATTTCGACAATAAATTACACAGATTTCACTGCTCTTGCAGTAGGCAGTAAAGAAGGAAAAGGTCAGGATGCTCCATGCATACAAACATGACCTTACAATTCTCTAACACAAATCTACAAAAAACAAAAGAGCACAAGGATTACCCTGTTAGACAGAACAAAAAAAGTAAAAGACTATTACATGTCATATATGAGCTTTCGAATAATGGCAAACAGCTAAAATTTAAAGGATTAACGAACACAGATCTATCAAAGTGCTCTAGAGTGTCACTGGGCAGTTTTTCTATCTTGTTTATTCTTTACTGTAGTGACTTTAATGCAACACAATGTTTTCAGTTCAAGGCTAATAAAGGATTTTGGAAAAGACACAAAGTACACGTTGACTTATTTTAATATTTACACATATTCGAAATACAAAAACAACAACATGCTTATTCAGTTACACAAACGAGCATTTTTAAATGTTAACGTTAAGCGCACCTCCAAAACATCCGACGTGTAAGTTTGATGACACGAAGGCAAGTGGATATGCTCACTAACGTTAGCATTAGCAATGCTCACTTTGTTCTACGCACACGTGAAATTATCACGTCGACTTAATAGGCTGCACACCAGTTATCACAAATACTTTAACATGCTGCTAAAAGTGCTACACGTGTTTATGTACTGTACCTTAGAGAAGCCGAGTAAACGGTAATAGGACGCTTTAAACTGCTAGCACTCCGCATTGTTGTTAGCCAACAGCCCAGCGACGTTAAGTCAGCGTCGTTGCAATTTAAATATGCAAAGCACTTCCGGTTTGGCTCCGCAAAAATAAAAGTACTGAAATTTGTAGTAGCTCCATTTAGAACATTTCCGACTATTTACGACTTGTATGTAACTCCGTTGTACTAATTGCATGAAACTGTCCTCTTACAAAAATAGGAAGAGGTGCCCTAATTTGTATCCAAAAAGGAAACTTCGCGCTTTATTTTAAAAGACAAGCAGCCATTTCCGGAAACTCTCTGCTTAACCCCGATTAACTTGACACAACTAGCAATCCTAAAGGGGCTAGTGTGTAGGCTAAGAAGCATGGGCTGCAGCCTTTTTTCCTTTCCAAAAACTTTATTTAAACAAATATAAACAGCAACGTATCAATAACAATGACAGTATATGACCAATTTTACAGTCAAAAAGAGGTAAATAAAGTTCCAGGGAACAGTTGAAACGTAATAATGAGAGGTAAAGAGTAAAAATGACATAATAATATTTGGAAATGTTGATAGAGATCGCACCAGAGTTTTTTCTGCATTCGATTTGCTTTGATTAGTCAATAATTTTATACATATCAAGTACTGTTAGGGTCGTTGCCGCTGTTTTAGTTTTCAAATCTCATCTATGCTAAAATTAAATGAAATATCAATTAAAAATATACCAACATTTTTTAAATTAATTTTATTTTTCGTACATGAAACGTCCCCAGAATTATCAGAAACTTCGCTAGAAAACAAATGTTCACAAAATAAAACAGCTGTATCACAAAGCATGGGCATTTTACCTGGTTTTTGTTTTGTTTTTTTTAATTAAAAACTATTGCACATTAATCCCGCATATTTTGGAATACATATACTAACAAAATAAATGAGGAATAGTTTATTTATTTAAATCACAGAAATAATCAATGTTCAGTTTAAACTTTCCCAGGCTTTAAATTACTATTGCTATTTTAAAGTTTTTTTTTTTATTATTATTATTATTTTAGTCACAATGCAGTATTTGTCTGATATGTCTGGTCCATGTTCTATATTTGTAACATGGAATTCACTATAAGATAACAACCTATCTTCGAATGACATCATTGTAGATGATCCATTTCTGGATTAAAATAATTTTGTGTTTTAGTTGAATAACTTTATTGTTCCATATGTAAGATCTGTGTGTTGAGAAGTTGTGTTTAGAGGCCTAGGTCAACGTTCCCTGTTTATGGAAATGATGTGTAATTTCTGGAGTAGTTGCTGAGTTGATAGGCTGCAGACTGCAGTTATGGGGAAAAGATCCATTCAGCAACAGGCTTCTGGTAGCAGTCATTTTTCAAGCATCGCAACCAGCCGCTTTAAAAAAATAAAATAAAATACACATGTGCAAGTTCGTCTTTTGGTTTAACACCGTTTGTAACCTCCATCGCTTCTCAACGTGTGCCATCAACGAGTTTACCTTGTCGTAAATCCTTTACAGCCCGATCAACTGCTTTAGCAAAACAGTAGCGCTTTATGGGCAAACTTGACTTTGCTGTAAGATAAACGAAAGCATGTAAAAAGTGATTCATTTCAGTTCTGGCCAACTGCATTTGCCATATTTGCGAAAACTGAAATGCTTGTTTTGGCTAGAAACACGAGTTTCTAGTCCTTTAGCGACCTCTGCTGCGCCTAAGGCTGAACTGCAGGAGGCAGTATATTATATATATATAATATAATATAATATATATATTATTCAAATAAGTTATAAATCCACGTTTTTATTCTGATTTGTGTCTGATTGTTGAACCACTGTTCAACATATTTTAAAAAGTCAACGGTAGACCGAACATATAAATCAAACATTATCCTTTTCAGCGTAGCGTGGGGCGAGGGCTTGGAGGCTTCCCAGCTTAAATCAAACATTCCAAAACAACAACAACAACAACAACAAAAATATAACACTTCTGCTTTTCTGAGTATTTATTTGTTACATGTCACGACTCTACATCTAAAAAGAAATATATCAAATCAACCTGTTATCTTGTGCAACCCCGTTACTCTAATTTTAACCCTGTTATCGTAACAGTTAAATGTTTTTATTAGCCCACAATAGTGTATTTGAGCAAAGATTTGAAAATAAGTGCTGAAAACTTTTTTTTTTTTTAAAGAACAAAGCAAAATGTGTGTCTATTAAAAAGTAGGGCAAGGTCGATTTTGATGGTAATATAAGTTAAACAATATTAATATTAACTTTTTCAGGTTTTAGAGTATTGGTTGTACCAATACTTGCATAGCAGACGCCAATAAAATATCTTACTAAAGGTGTACCTTTGATTCCTGAGTTGGAACAAGCTATTTTCTTGATGGTTTATTATTTGGTTTTCGTAAATACATAACATAAATAACGGATCAGTTTTTTACGACTTTTCAACCCTTTACAATGGGACATTTGGAAACATGACAAAATAAAGAAGAAAAAAGAAAACGTCAGACGTTCCCTTTCAAACCTTTCGTTTCCTATGGTACCTTAACGCTGCAAAAAAGCTCTAATGATTTGTGCTGAATCGCTTGTACTCTACGTAAATTACGTAAGCCTGTGCAACACCGACGTACTGACGTCTATTTTCAGGCGCAGGTTCTATGAAAATAACGCGACGGCGGCGGTGCGGTGCGACGTTTTTACTACGCAGTGCGGGGGCGCGGACGATATGTCGGCAGAGGGAGGACCCGGAGACATTGACGTTGTTACAGGCTGTACGAGAAAAAATACTTCTCATTAGTGCAGCGGTGAGCTATAGAGCAAAGAATGGGAAGCAGTACACACGGTGTTTGGTGTGCTGAAAGCCCGGCTGTCTCAAGCGAACACCGATTTTTGCTGTTCCGCGGGATATTCAGCAGGGACTAGCTTCAGGAAAGCGAGTAAGCTAGCAGCACAGGCTAGCTTCGCAGAGAGCTAGCTGCCTTGTTATTGTGATACCGAAACGAACCTTCCAGCTAGCATCCGTCAGAGGAACACACGGGAAAAATGGTAAGGAAGGCTTGTGCGTGCTTTTCATCTAATTTAGCCAGCTTCGTCACTTTGTCGAGGTAGCTAGCGACCCGAGTCGTAGTATGTTACTGAGAGCTTGTCACCTGCCTGTCGTTTAAACACAGGGCTGAATTAACGCACGTCTGCAGTTTTAAACGATTTCCTGTCATAATATCGACGGTTTCTTCTGGTAGGGCGTTAATTGTAGAATTAGATGTTCACACTATCGTCCCAATTCTGTTGCATCAACATTTTGCATTAATTCTTTGAAATATTTCAGTATACAGTTGGATGTTTTGACAACTTTAGAGAAAGATAAAGTCACATGGCTCCACCAAATACGCGGAAATGTCCTTGCTTATTGTACTGCACACTCGGTACAGGGCAATGAGTTCGATAAACATGCATAAAAAGCTCACACGGGATCCTTGAATGATGTAGAGGTGCTGTAATTATTTGAGCCAACCGTTTATCTTAGTTCCTCATCGTGGTAAACATCATGTCAAAGGCCGTGAGCATATTGCCTGCATAGTTCCATCTGACTGTGTTTGCAAGTGTAAAATAATTTGCATTTTATGATCTGTTCCAAAGCATCAGTGCAATTTTCAAAGTTTTATTTGATTGAGTGAGAAGAATTTTTTAAAGGTAGCTCTGCGGCTAAATGTCCTGTTTAAATAATTACACAGCCAAAGCAACTTGCTGAACCAGTTGAGTGCCATTTTCGAAGAACCTGTGGGCAATTTGTGTATACCAGTCTGATTTGACTCCGGTGTCATTTAACAACATTAACAACATTGCTGTCTTAGTTTATTATCCGAATATGATGAACTGTATCAGTGGGTCTTAACCAGTTACAATGCTGAATAATTTTTTAGTGTTATTTTATGTTGATGATACACAGTATTTATATGATGCACAGTTGTACAACAAAATACACAATAAACCATAACCATAAGTTAAGTGTGATTGCAGAGTTGGCGTGTTTGAAATTGGTTGAAATATGTAGCACATTACTTTATTACAACTGGTAATTCAAGTATTCACTTCCCTATGCTTCCCTATGTGTGAGGTGTAAAGTACCAAAATAACACCTATATGTGAGACATTCTTAGATTCTAATGTTAGAGATCCTGCAACTGCCGTTGGGCTGTGCAGGGCTCTCTCTCTTCCGGAAGATGATTGAATAAATAATTATAAATGTTTTGAACACTATGAGTCGGGTTTTCTCTGTTCTATCATGGGGATCAAAGAATAGGGTTTTATTACAAGACAGATCATTTAAATGTGGTTTGCCTAGAATGCTTCACTAGTGATGACTCTGGTGGCGAACTGTCTGCCAGAGATGGCCTCATTTGCTTAAATTTCAGATAATGTAATTGTATGGTGCAGAGTAACTCTGAAGCATAATTTTTAAAGGTTAAAGGTAGATTTAAGTGTGAGCCCAGCATATTTGTTGCTGTTTAGTCTGTGCACGATCTTAAACTGGACTCTAAAGCAAACTTCTTCTTTTTTTCTTCATTTGAAACTGTGATCACTGCTAATGCTGTGTTTAAAGCATTTAATGCATCACTTTGTCATCGTGAGTGACACGTATGCCTTGTGTCAGTCATTTAAGTTAGGTTTGTCTCTTAGTGCAAACCTCGATGCAAAGCAAGTCACACTCTCTCACATACTTAAATATTAGCTAATCTGTGTTTGTCTGTGTGCAGGTGTACTTGTTAAATCCTATAGACAACCTGAGAAGCTACATCAACAACCGTCCACCTCTGGTCATTTTTATGATCAGTGTAAGTGCAGTGGCCATCGCCTTCCTGACCATCGGTTATTTCTTCAAGATTAAAGAGATCAAGTCTCCAGAGTTGACCGAGGTAAGGCACATCCGTGCAGTTTTTTGAAGTAGATGAAATTATGTGGTCCTAAAAACGGTAAAGTGTGATCACTGCTAATGCTGAATGTCAGGTGGTGACCTTTGTTGCCTGCTTTAAAACTAAAGGGTGCATTTTTTTTTTCTTTTATTAAAACCATGCTTCAACTGCACTACAGGATGTAAGGCTATATATGTATCTATATATGTATCTGACCCGTTTTCACCTGGCTCTGATGTGAGTCAGATTTAAGGGCATTTGGAGCACATGGTGCTCTGCCAAGCCGAGTTCAAAAGAAAATGATTTGGACCTGCACATTTCATGGATTCTTCTTTTGATCATGCACCATCTCTCATTCAGGATTTATGAAGTTTGATCAGGTTGCTTTTGGATGATAAAGCTGACAATCAAACAACCTGCACTAAGCAACTAGCTCTGCCCTAGCTCTCGGCATGCAGAGGGAACAAGTTATGATATAATATACACATTCTCTGCACAGTGTGCAGCATGTAAATCTGAAAGGAGGCATATGCAAATGAAAAAGGTTGTTCTAGTTAAATAATTGGATGCATTGTAACCAAACTAAATATTGCACATAGGTTAAATATTGACTACAAATACATACAGTAACAGCAACATTGTACATGAATTTCTGTGCATGCTGTCATGTCTGGCAGTTAAAAACATATTCACTGTTTTCACAGGACTGGAACACTTTTCTGTTGCGCTTCAATGAGCTGGACTTTTGTGTGTCAGAGAATGAAACGATAAAGCACGGCCTGAACGAGTCGACCACGCCGGAGAGCATGGTGGTGACTAGCGGCCAGGCTCGTTCCAGCACTCAGGTTCCCCTACTGCTGGAGGACTCGGGGCCCATTAACATCTCAGTCCCCATCACCCTCACGCTGGACCCTCAGCGTCCATTTGGAGGGTATTCTCGCAATATCACCCACCTGTATGCCACGGTGCTGGGACAGCAAGTAGGCCTCTCAGGTAGGTTCTCATATTTCTTTGCTAGGTTTGATTGCTCTGTAGTCAGTTTGACTTGTAAAGTAGGATAAACTACTTCCCGGTTTATCTACATCCGTAAAAGAAAACTGTTTTCACATGATTCCAGTTAATATACATGAAGGTTGCATAGCCAGAAATATTTCCAAAATGCCACGTGTTGTTGTCATACAATGTCTAATTGCCTTGTAGCTTTATTAAGGAAGAAGAAAGATTGTTACTTGCCACTGCAGGTGGTAGATGTACGCCTAATACATGCCAGCTCATACAGATGTAGAGTAGCCTTAAAAACAATGTTTCACAACAATATGTTGGTTTTTAGGGGTCGTTTAAAGGTTTGAAATCAAAATCGGTCAAGTTCTTAATTGCCTCTATATTTCCCCTAAATTTGTAAGAGGTATCAAATGTGCACAAGGTATTTTAAGACTGGTTAAAAAGCAGACCCTTTTATCTAAAATCAATGGGATACAGCTAAGTCAGCTGTGGCTCAAACGGCTGTCAGTGTACTATACATCTTCAACTTCCTTGTTTAGTTTGGCCAGCATCCAAAAGTTCAGAGATTCGCTTTAATTTCATGTAAAGGCGAGCCTTAAATCCTGTGCTGTTGGGATGATTTTACAGTTAGCTGTATACCAAGCAGTAGTGTATCTTGTCTATAAAAGGCAAAAATATAATACCTTATATCAGTGTTATTTTCTCTTATTTCTTAATTTTCAGGTATTAAAAAGCATTTGTTTCGAGTGTTTAAAATGGTGCAGGAGTCTTGATGTGACAGGTGGTGATCAGGCCTTTCAGGCATTGCTTAGCAGAGGATATCTTTGTATCTAACAAATTAGGAATTCCGCATTTGCTCTGAACCCTTTCATGGAAAGGCAAGTTTGGAAACTCGGATGAATTCTACACTCATTGCTCGTGCTATGCAACAGGTGCTTTCTTTAATTATCATGGGAAAACGTGTGTTCTCTATAGTGTGGAGAGTTTTTGCGTTGTGGATCTTCTGTTGGGCTTTTTACTTTACCTCTCTGTGCTGTGACTTTACTTCAACATGGTGAGCAAACAGCAGAGGTGTTGTGTAACGTTAAGCTGGTGAGCCCACCTGTCAAAGTGAAACGTGAATTCTTAAAATTCTGTGAAGCTTCTGAATGTGTCTGCGGGCTTATCTGAGCGTGCGTTAGCAAACTTTTCCTGATGATGCCCTCAGGGGTCGGTGCGTTGGTGGTTCTTGGTGTCCGGGGCTGGGCACTCAGGTATGTACCAGCTCACTCCCGGTGACTACTTGGCCTGGTGCCTGTTGCTCGGTCAGGCCTCTTCCGGGGCAAAGGGGGCCCTCCGGCCTCTGGGCCTGCCGCTCGGTTCACTCTGGCACAGCTGGCTGCCGGCAGAGCCGGCGGGCACGCCATTGCAGCCCCCTCTGGCTTCTGCTCCGTGGCTACTGGGTGACCCCTCATCTGGGGCTCTCCTCAGCTCTTCCCAGGAGGGTGGCACGGATGCCCCTCCGGTGGTCCTCCTTGGGCTCTTGCACTCTGGGGCCTCTGGCTGTCTGGAGCCTGGATCTCCTCCATGCCTGCTTCATGCCCTGGGGGGCAGGGCTATGGCTCTCTACATCCTCTAGCAGATCATTACATGGGGAAACCTTTTGAATACAAGTGCGCTGATCCACACAGGTGCTCACTGTTCATAGACATAAACTACACCTTTATTGGCCGCTATTTCCAAGCACATTGTGCGCTGTCGGTCCTACGTGCTGCACAACAACATTCAATATTTAGTATTTACTGCTGTTTACACTTAGCTAGATTAACGTGATGGTGTTGTGTTTAGTATGTTGCTCTGGTTTTTTTGCTTGTTTTCTCTTCTTTTTCTCTCAACAGGTGATCCAGGAGATTTTTTTTCTCTTCTTTCTCTTTTTAAGTGCCCTTTCTCACTGTCGCTCTCTCCTTCTGTTTTTCTTTTCCTTCATCTTTCTTTCTCCCTTTCCTATCCCTCAGTCATGTCTGTCCCGTCTGTAACAACTGAAAATAAAATAAATAATAACAACAAAGGTTGATCAAATGGACCAATACGGCAAGGTCGTGATGATCCATTTGGCAAAGTAAATCCAGTGGGTATCCTTGTTGGTCTTCAGACATCAATTCTAACGGCTAAAGAACCAAATGGGACAGGCAAACAAAAAAAAAAGCAAACTTTTCCTTTTGTCTAGGGTGCTCATACACACTGAAAGACCATGTGTGTTTTCTTGCTGCTTCGCTTCTGAGGTGCTGCATGTTGGAATTAGGGAGGCATGTTAAAAAAATGTGTGAAACATTACACTTGGTAGATTTCTGGCTAACAGACTCTGCATAATGTAGCCAACTTTCAAAGTTCAGGATTTACTATGTCCACATGAAGTCCAATTTTTTAAATTTTTTCTATTACTTAGAGGCAACGTTTTTAGTCAAATGATTTTTTTTATATTACTTGAATGCAGCGCTTGTTTGGAGAGAGTGTAAGCCTGGTTATTTGGAAATGGCTACAGTTTACAGAATGTCACATGCAGTCAGAACGCACTGCTTTAAACAAGGACAGCTATCAGGAAACGGTTATTATTAGTGTGTAAGAGGGAGTGTGTTTGTGATTGTGCTTGTTGAAAAAGGGCAGATTGTGGCTTCCTTGCATTTTGATTGTTCTAATTATATGAGTGAATTAAGTCATTTATCACAGGAAACCAAAACAAATGATGATAAAAAACCAAAAATGTACTTTGTACATGTCCAACTGTAAGAGGCTGGGGGATGCATTAATGTTAATCAGTATTCTCATAAAGAGAGTCAAGCAAACATGCCTGTATGTGCATGTCTTCTGACAGTGTAGGTGAAACATTGGCAACAAATAACAGTTTTTATCTAAATTATAACCATGGGGTCAAATTTGACCCCATGGTTTCTCCAGGGTTAAAATAAATAACTCTGTGATTTAAGTTTAGTGGCACAACTATTGCTGTGTCTGTTCGGAGTGACCCATGCTCTCCTTTTAAGGGCAGGTTTCTGGTTGCAGGTTCCTGTTGCCTCAGTCACTTTGCATCATTGACTGTAGTGTTGAACGTGTCATTTTAGATTCAAATTCACCCTTAAAAAACAAGTAGTCATCTGCAATTCTCTATTCAAAGAAAGCGATTTAGTTCCTGTTTACACAAACCAAAAATTATTGTTATTGTCGATGTTAATGGATAATGATGAACTATTATTGTCACGCATACAGCTGGTTGGAGTAACTTTCTCAGACTTTATGCTGTTATTTCTTGTTGGACTGGAAAGTCAGTGGACGATTTGCTTGAGTCTTTCTTGAGGGCAGAGATCCAAACGCTGGCATGACTTTCTGAATGAAACCGATTATGTAACATAACATCAAAATATACTCATCTGAACTGCACGGTTTCACCTCGATTCTCGTTTAAAATTATACACTGCAGCCTTATTTTGTAAATTACATTTCATAAAGAGGCCCTAGTTTGTCTTATTTTATTGTGCCGGTGTTGTGATTGGCTGAGCTGTTAGCCAGGAACAGCATTATCGTGAATTTGAATGGCAACAAATGTATTACTCGGAGAGAAAAATCAAATGCAAATGCTGCATATTACTTCTATGACAGGTTTTTTTTTTTTTAGTATAAATGCTTATTTTTATTATTGTACATCAAAGTTTCTTATCTGTTTAAACTAGAGTGGTATAAAGCACAAGTTGCCTAGTAGAACAGTTTTTGGACTTAGTGAGAATTCCTTTTGTTTTCTCTATTGTCTCCTCCATCTGGATGAACACGTCAGTCCTAAATCACACCCAGGAGTCCACTCAGTTTGACTGATAATCCTCTAATCTCCTTTGCAGTTTGAAAAATATTGCATAAGCCTACAAAATCAGCCTGTCATTAGTTATCAGGAGGTAGCTTGGTATGAGCCTCCTGCTGCAGGAGTTGCATTCATACTGTTTGGACTGTTCATACCTCTGATATTCGCTTTAGAGCTCAGAGGTTTTTAGCTTGATCCTGGGGTCATGGAAATGCAACACGAGGTTGCCTTAAAAACATTACATTGTGATTAAAATGTAAAAGAAATGAGTTGGTGACATCTTGTCGTGAAAAGTTTAAAACAATCTCTGCTGCTCTCGTTGTCTTTGTTTTGCCTGTAGGCCGAGAAGCTCATGAAGAAATAAACATCACGTTTACTCTGCCCGTATCCTGGAACTCGGACGACTGTGTTCTGCACGGTCACTGCGAGCAGGTGGTGTTCAGCACTTGCATGACCATCACAGCGGCCAGCAATATCTTCCCAGTCACAGTGTGAGTTGGACTGCCTCCATAACTCAAGGGAACAAGCGCACTAAATTAGTCTTGAGCTTTCTGATGCAGACTAAATGAAATGCAGCTTTGAGGAGTTTATCATTCAGTAAAGGCAATAAGTCTGCGTTGCCTTGTTTTACAGAAACATGCATTTTTTTGTTGGTGTTTGTTATTTTGAACCATTTGAGAAACCACAAAATGTGCAGTAATGTGCAGCTTCCTTTTGTAGCTCTGCAGTTAAAGTGATTTGCAAGTACTTTGTTACTACAGCGTTACATTTTGCAAATGAATGACTCACAAATATTTTTGCAGGGCTTGTGCATGCCCATGCAAAGAACAGACATATGCCGCTCAATTTGATTAATTGAATCTGTCAACATAAGCAAGAGGTAGTCATGGTGCAAATTGCATCACCTTGCATGTTGCAAATATGATGAAACGCGGGCCTGGACCTAAGCAGTACTTGAGATCAGTGATAGGATGACTTGTCACTTTGTAAAACTAAAGATAGCCAAAGCAGTCTTGCTAAAGTGTAGAGGCAGTGTGAGTGAGGCTCCATCAGACAAATTAAGCTTCATTTGTTATGTTTTACTGAACAATTGCATTTATCAGTGTAGTAGCAGTACTTTTATTATTATTTGTAGACAGTCATATTGTTTCATTGGATCAGTTGCCTTGGATACTGCTTTAGAGCCCCCTGGTGGCCCAGTTGTAAACTGCATAATATGAAATTATACATTAAGAAGTTATAAGTTGTTATCCACAATTTTTACTTTACTTATTTATTACTATAATTATTATTTAAAATTGATCAAAACCTCTTGATATGTCTGCTCTTGTGCTTTTTTCCCCCTGTCAGCAGCTGTGGCATCTGTGTGCATTTGTTTTCCTTCCTGTCAGGATGGATAATCTGTTGTCACCCAAATAAGCAATTTTTCATAATAAGGCTGTTTGACACAAATAAACATAAGAAAATATACAGAGCAGATAAACAGCAACAACATCTGTACGTCTTTCTGCTATAATATGGTGTGAACAATTCCACTGCACCAGTTAACAAAAGCCCCTGTGTTTTTGTTTGCAGGCAGCCACCACACTGCGTGCCAGAGACGTACACCAATGCCACATCTTGGTACAAGGTGTTCACCACGGTCCGAGACTCAGATACCAAGTACAGTCAGGACTACAACCCCTTCTGGTGTTACAAAGGAGCCATTGGCAAAGTGTACCACGCACTCAACCCAAAACTTACCGTGATTGTTCCAGATGTGAGTCACCACAGCTCCTCACAGTTTTTGAATTTCAACAGTAGTTCTTTATGTCTCATTTCATTTAAATACTTAAAGGTAAAAAACAAAGTTTCTGTGATATAGTGTAATTTCCCCATGATTTAAACAAGTAGGATGACTGAGAATAAGAATGGTATACTTTGTTGATAGTATTTTTTAACCCATTGTAACACAGAGAGATCATTTAGGGCTAAATGTTCCTAAACCTCTAGTTTATTCTGAAGGGCATTTAGATCTGTGCTGATGGGCGTAGGTTGTTCCAGGAACAGTGAGCTGCATTTGAGCTGCAAATGTACCAGCAAGGCTGGAATTAAATTATCATTAGAGTGGACCTAATATGCTTTTCCCCAATATATGTACTGGTACAATGTTATAGGCTCACGTTACATACTGCCAGAGTTTCAGATTAATCAGGTTATCGTACGTGTGAGTAATCCATGTGAACCAAAAGCTCAGGCCTCAGACTGCTATAAACACTCTCACATCAGTCTTTTGCACATTAGTCTCCCCCGGGGGTTCAAAACTTTTGTTTATAAGGGGCCAATCAAAGAAAGTTGGGGTTAAAGAGCAGGAGGAAGGGATCTTAAATACGTCGTTTCAGACTGAGGATTAACTGAAGTGTTGCACCAAGGTCCAGCGTAAGATAAAGAAGGATGATCTCGAACTCTGAATCTGAAGCTGTTCTGACAGAGTGCAGGAATAAAAAGTACAGATTTGGACATGATTATAATGGCTCTGCTTTAATTATGTTTTAATATTTCACTCTAGAAGGTTACTGTGCAGTTAAATGTGCTTGTGTTTCAACTCTAATTTTGCATTAGATTATATCAGACAGCAGCCAGAAGGGCCTGTCATTCTAAAAAGAGCGGGCCATTAAGTTGTACTGTCAACTCGATATAAACTACCCACCTGTAGAGACGACGCATCAGGTAACCATGAATACCTTGTGTCAGTGTGGGTTTTTAAGTTTCACCTGAACCTTCATTAGGTACTTACAGTAACACAAAGACAAGACTGAACAATGAGGGAACGCGTTTGTGATTTTGAGCAATTTTTGATGATGCGTTTTGAGGAGGAGGCGCAAAGTGGAGTTCAGAGGAAAATCGCATACTGTTGTCTGAGGTATTGACGCAGGCACCACAGTAAGTATGAACAGCAGCTGAAGAATACACCTGAAAACTGCAGACCTGTTAAGACCTATTCTAACGAGAAATGGCTGATCTGTTTAACATGGAGCTGCAGCTGTTATGAGAAAACCCACATGCATGCAGTAACTATTATACGTATTTTTTTAGTGTACCACCTTCACCAAAAACTACAGGTAACTTGTGCAGTGAGCAATAAAGAAATCAAGCTTGTAGCCTTCTGCTTGAAATAAAACCTGAAGTTACTCTGTGACATTAAACTGTGTCTTTTAACGCTTGTCTTACTAGGACGACCGTTCCCTCATCAACCTTCACCTGATGCACACTAGCTACTTCCTGTTTGTCATGGTCATCACTATGTTCTGCTATGCAGTCATAAAAGGGCGGCCTGGCAAAGTGCGACAAACCAACCCTGACTTCTGTCCTGAGAAGGTACAACAGACACCAGCAGTGCTATATGACTTCAACAGGTAGTTTCAGTCAAGTATCAACTGACCAGTGATCGGTCAAAGACTCGCTCCAATCAATGACTCTGCTGATTTCCTGCTATTTCTGCTTTTTGTTTGTTTGTTTTGGCACATGAACTCCTTACAAACTCCAAACCAAATGAAAGAATATTTAAGCTTCCCTTGATAGCATAATAAAGACGTCCGAATGCTGTAAGATTTGGTGTAAAAGTCTGGGTGAACATTATGGTAATGATCCTTGACTGTGCCTGGTATATGAAGTAGTTGCATCTCACTTCCAGAGGTGAAGGGAGTTCGTCCTCCTTGATCTTTTTGTTCGTTGCATGTAGCACAGTTTGTTTTCCGCATACACATAGCGAGTTCACACCAGTTGAGAGAGAGCGTATTTTAACATAGCTGTTTTTTTTGTTTGCTTGGATAAGGAAGGTGGGGCAACAGCTGCAGATTTCTTTATCTAAGAGCTCATGTTGGGACTCTTAGTTTGAAATATTGAAGGGAGGAGCAAAACAAACAGAGTGCAGTTTGTCTGTCTTCTTGGTGTGTTTACCTCTGCATGACTCTGCCTTGGTTACACCCAAACTACCAGTCCAGTAACTTGCAGTTTCCCGCATATTCATTGGTCTGTGTGTTTTGTTCTAAAGTGGAGACCACCAGCAAGCAAACAGATGGACTCTTTGATGTCTCTAACGTAACAAACACAAGGAAAAATAATATGTGTGTTTATGTAGCATCGTCTCCAGGTTAGATTGTTGGAGCTTAAATTTGTGAGGCACATAAATGTCGAACACTCAAATCACAGAGACTATAAGCCACATTTAACCACACGTTCATAACTATACAAGGTTCTGTTCAACCTCTCATCTACTTACGAGTCACCAGATAATTTGAGATCCATGTCTTTGCACTGTGGGAGGAAGCTGGAGGAACCCCACACAGGCACGGGGTGTAGCCCCAGCTTGGGTATAAACCAGTGATGACCATTACACTGGTGCTTAACATCAACTATCCACTGCTACCTCTCCACACTGCTGTATTTGGTGTTCACACATAGGGACCTGGTATTTTGATTGCGCACCTGTCTCATTTTGCACTTACAATGCTTGATCTGTGACAGCGTGCTGACTTGCGGGCAAAGCTGTTTAGTTCAGTCTTGCTCTGTTTATATTCCCTTCATTGCTGGTGGGAAGACAACAGCAAACAAACAGCAGTTTGGAAGGATTTCACAAATGCAGCGCCATGTTTGCAGTTTTTTTTCTTCTTGGTGGTCCAGTGGTTTAACACAGCGCTTGTCCTGTTTGCTTCTCTTGCTCACTTTCCCCACTGCTTATGTTTGCTATAACAATTTCTGGGAAACTTTACTGCACTTATGGGATCTTAAGCATTTTCTATCAATTTATTTACTGTTGTTGTTGTTGTTATTAATCTTGTTAAAGTTCCCCTATATGTCATCACTTCTATTTCACATGTGGAAGTGAGACTAGAACAAAAAAGTCGAGTTGAGCAGCAGAAATAGTTCATGTTATTTGTCGTGATCCTTTTGTCATTATTTTACTAATGACTTCCTGTTAAGTGAAATTATCTTCTCAATTGTATTTGCTAGTGATAATTTAGCTTCTATTGTTTGGAAAGCAATGTGAAAGTGGAACCTAATGTTGCCTTATACATAAAGGAAAGGTTCATATTCACTCTGAGTAGCAGGAAGTCCAGCTTACTAATTTGATTTGTTAACTTAATTTCACTCTGGCATCATGTCTGTTTTCTGTATCAACAGATAACGAAGCCAGAGTATCTGTATCATAGCAGAACTGGGGAAAGAATCATGGATAGTTGCATCCCGAGACAGATATGATGAGAATTGGATACTGTCTGTGTACCACTTTCTTAAGGATGCTGAGATGTAAATTTTCAAAATAAAATAGTACAAATCACTCAAAATATTGCAGCAGAAAACAACAGGGGATGCACTGGAAGAGTCACCAATAGCTGATAAAGTCCAGTCGTGTTTCCCAAATAAACATCAGTGAAGTGCATCAGCTTTGATTGATCAGCTGGGGGTGGGGGGTTAAATGCTTGCAAAATGCGTCTGTGTGTAAACAGACAAGTAAACAAGATTCTTGTCTTCCTCTGTCACACTTTCACCGCTCTTTGCTACATCACCAGATTTTGGTATCATAAATTTCTGTAATTACTGAAACTGAATTCCATTTCTTTTGTTGCAGGTGGCGTTGTCAGAGGGTTAAAAAGACATCAGAGAATGGCAGGACTTACCTGTAACATGGACAAAATTAAAGAAAGAGAAGAAATTAATTAAAAAAAACAAAAACACGACTTACCAGTTGCCTAGTGGACCCTGGAAATACAATAAGGGACACAAAAGCTCTGTGAATGCATTACTCTTGCAATGTTGGGTTTCTCCAACCAAAGATATACAAGTGCCTGTATCTGTGGTGTAAATATTTCTAGGAACTCTTTGGTTTTGGTTTTTTTTTCCCTTTTTGTTATTTCTTTTGATTTTTGCCTGAGCCCCCCAGTGCCATGTCCAAACATGCAGTACAGAAACAAAGCAGAAGGCCACATCCAAGAGCTACTTCTTTTTTCTGGTGGCGATTAGGTCTCACCTTATCAAGCATGATAGACAGAAGTGTTTTATCAAAGTGGTAAATGTTTAGATATCTTAAGGTCAAAGTGGTTTTGTCGCCCTGATAACAAAGCGTGATGTTTAATCACTTGGAGCATGTTTAAGGAAACAGAAAGCAGGTAAATAATGATTAAATCCTCAGCGTGCGCTCACCATAGCAGCTTAAGCGAGGAATGGAATAAAGGAGTACTTTTCTCTGCACCAAATTTGATGGTTTAATTAAAATTCTAGTTAGAATCAGGTTCTTTAAAGTCCATTTAGTGACATTTAAGTGATTTAAGAATTTCCCATCTTCCTTTTACAAACTGCTTTTGATTAGCAGTTAAAGAATTACCAGAACTTCCTGTTGTTTGTTGTTGAAATTTGTCACATATTCTTTTCTTCTTCTTCTTTTTTGGCCTTATGCTTTCCTCTGTCAGTTGCTTCTTCACTCAACTGCCTCTTGAATTTAATTTTCTGCCAGTCACTGTGCAGCAGTTTTGATGTTTGATCCAGTCCTCTCTGTCGCACCCAGGAGATGCAGAACATTTGATCTTGCCTTACCTACGGTGGACTTGCTTGCTTGAAAATAGGCGTGGGTCATCACTTTTGTCCCTTTCCCCACATTAACTCTCCGCCCCTTTCTTCCGCAGCCAAATATCACATTTTATTTGTTCTGGTATGATGAGCCTGTGGTTTGAAATCAAGCTTGTGCTCTTTGTCCTGTTATTGTAAATGTCGGGTGACCCTTGAGTTACTTTATATTAGACACTTTAGTTACTTCACCTTTTTGAAATGATAAATTATATGAGTTGCACATGTTAAAGTGTTTTCATAGATGGTGCACCTTTGGATGTCTTGCACATTTTGTTATTATCTCCTGTGATTATTTCTTTTTATGTAAATAAACTAATTGGCCTTCATGTAAAAAGTAAATATGATTATTATGCTGCTGCTCAGACGTTTACAATAACCATCCTTGTTTGTTTTAAAGAAAAGTTTTCATCTAATATAATGTGAAATGTTAAAAAATACTGTAAATCATTCAGTGAATCCTTTGGTTATTAATAACTTGTCATTTTTAATACATCTATGTAGGTGTTCAGAGGCCCAATTTCAGCAACTATTACTCCTGTGCTCTTGGGACTCCATATATTAGCAAATGCAAGTTTATCATGGTAAAAGTTTGATGTTTCCATTATATGTAAGGCATCAGTCGCAGAGTCATAGTGACTGAAAAATGTACACTGACTGGTTGGCAAGTGGTTTCAGGAAGTTGCTGGCTGATGATCGGTGAAATTGATCGCAAAGGGAGTGCTGCACCAGAACCTGGCAGATCACTTTGGTCTGCTATAGCTTACATGAAATAGGGAGATTTCACAAGCTGCAGCTTTTAGTTTGACGGTGGACTGTTTCCATTTTCAGTTTGCATCACACTGTTCGGTTTCACTGCCATTTGGCAGTTAGTTGGCAAGTGTTTACAGATATGTTGTTGTTCTCCATGCAAACTACAGGCAATTCTTTGACTCTGCTTGCAACCAGTAATAGCAAGGTAGTTTTTGGTGTTGCACTGTATACCTTGGTGCAGTTTCACCTAATGACAGGCAGCCTCAGGCAATCGTTTGCTAACCAATAAAAGAATACACGTTTTTCTCTGGCAGCCAGTAGTTAACGAAGGTTGCTGACCCCTCTTTCATACGACGGTGTGCACTACTCCCCCTAGAGGACAACTTAAAATGCCTCCAAGCAGAAGAGAAAGAAGTAGGAGGAGTTGGTCCACCGCTGAGTGCATCAGAGTTTGAGAAACCCTGAAGTGGCAGTTTCATGGTCTCTGAAGGGAGTAGTAAACACCAATGTTCTTCCTGTTCTTAAAACAGGAAACACTGAGTTTCACAATAAAATTGTTTTTTAAGGAGGCATCCAAAGCACTCTACTAGCCAAGTGTGTTGGTTCTTTAATGATAATACTGGTTTTTGGATGTAATGTATAACAAACAATTTGCGTTTTACCAGAATATACTTTCATTTGAGAATACATTATACCATCAGAACAGAGGGACTATTGCAACATTTCTCACTATTAAGAACTGTAGCGAATACGAATGTACTTTTCTTTCAAAAAACAAGGACAAACTTTTGAGCAGCAGTGGGAATACCGTTATCATATTTATCCATTTATTATATATTAATTATTAAACTAACATTTGTATTATTTTGAATGACATGAAACTGTGCAAAGACTCATTTTGTGTGTGAATGCATGAGAGTTTTGGATGAAGAAGTGTAGCTGCAGACTGCAATTCTCTGAAATCTCGTTTCCGAGCGTCTGATTTTTGAAAAGGATTCTGTCGCAGAGACAAAACAGCCACCTCCCCCGACTTCCACCTGCAAAACTTTCAATCTGTTGTTGCTGTTTGTTTGCGTTTCTCTCTGAGAGCAGCACAGCAGCACATATTAGATCTGCAAAAACAAAAAGACAGTGCTATATGTCTGCTGGTTTGTTGCATTGGTCTGTGTCCAGAGATTTGAGTAAAAACCTTCCTACAGTCTTAACAGAAGTAAAGATTGCCTGTTTGTAATTACGTATTTTGTTTCCTTTTCAATAGCAATTACCGATACATTTAACTTACCTCTGCTATATTTTGCTCCATAATTGATGTACCTGTTGAATGTACTGTTTTTATAAGCAGCGTAATCTAAATCTGAGATGCAAGAATTCCAAGTGATTCAAAATATGTTATATAAATATATAATTTTTTTTTTCAGTTTGGGAGGCTTTACTTGAATTGTGTTGTTTGTTTTGATTGGTTTCCATAGTGTAAGGTTTTCCCGTCATGTTGTTGTATGAAACGCTGTACTTAACATTTGCGTTTTTCGTGTGTATGTCAGTGAATGACTGGTTTTGGTTGTAATGGTTACGATACCCTCCCCCAAACATACACACAGAAAATGATGCTAGAAAAAGTCTTCCTAATTCTATTGTTCAGATGATGAGCATGGATCTGTTGCGTTCTCTCATCCATCTATTGTGCTCCCACCTGTTTTTGTTTTCTTCTTTTGGAAGATCTGGCAGCTCTTATTGGTCTGTTTGGGTATGGATGGGTAGCCGGGATCGATTTAAAGGAACTTGAAGTTGTGAATGAAGCTGTCTTAACACGTATCACTTGCATTTACCTGCTTCATATCCTTTTCTCTGCGATTTTCACCCCCCTCCCTTGGGTTAAATTTGCATCTCTGACTGCAAAAAATGCCTTAACATCGTCTTTGCTTCATCTATCACATATTGTAAATCGCACAGGAAAAACTAAAGCAAATCTTAACTATTGTGAAGTGTACATTTAAAGGATTTTAAAGGAGCAGATGCTTGCTGTTGTAGTTTTCAAATTACTCCACTATATCACTAATGACGTGAAAACAGTTGCGCCATATTCACCTTAAGTTGCACCATGTCGCTGTGTATGGAGGACTGAAACTGCCAAAAAAACACAAAGCTCAGTGAAAGAAGGTCTTAGTCATGCAGTTTGCTGAGAAAACAAACAAGGAAATTTGAGATGAAATTGGTTGCAAAGACTTATACGGTGCTGCATTACAAACCTTGCGATTGCTTTGCACCCTAATAGATTGCCACAGTTGCCCATATCTTAGAGGGAAGATGCAAACTTGCCACCTTACTGCCGGGTTTCTTACCAACCACAACAGGTTGCAGCGGTAAGGCAACTAAAGCAATTGCAAGGTTTTCAGTGGAGTTTGCAATCAATTGTACCTCCTGGTTGCCAGCAACCACTTGCCAACCAGTCAGGGAATGCAAATTTTTCCCTAGCGACTGGACGGTTGACATGGCTTTGTCACATCTAGATGCCGCCTGATTGGAGGGAGCTGTTTGTGCAGAAAGTTTACCTAGTAACACGCACTGTATGACTCCTTCAGATGTATATTAAAGCAAAAAATGGCTAAAAAATAAGAAAATAAAGTAAATTATGAAACAGGTGGCAAATGAAAAATACAAATAATATAAAAGAAAAAGCAAAAAAAGAGTGAAATTAATTCAAACAATACAAAATGACAAAAACATTTAAACAAATCAGCACATTTAACTAAATGATGCCTACATTCATTTTAATTTGTTTCATCTGTGCTGTTGGCAGTTTCAAGCTACCATACCAGTGTTTTGTGTTTTTTGCTATAACATGACTCCAATAAAAGGTGCCCTTCCTCCTCTCTGTCATCCTTTTTGTCATGTTAGCAGCGCTTACAGGCAAATATTAAGCCAACTCTGTGCCTTCTGCACTGTCGAGCTGCATCCTCCTCCCTGTACATACAGTAGATAGGACCATAGGTTTTAATGTGGCTAGGATGTCATTCAGACCCTTTTCCTCCCCAGTGGAACTGCTGTAAATGAATTCAAGTTTAAATAAACTGTCTCTGAAGTTCAACCGCTCTTCGTCTCTGACTCTCCCTTTATCCCCAACACCACAGCATTTATTAATTTAGATTAGGGAGATTAATGATCTGCCAGGGAGAATAAACTAATTTGGCTCTACCTAAGATAAGAGGTCAGAGAAATATTAAGATCTGTAAGCTCTAGCTCTCTCTGCATGAAATAAGGATTGTACTGGTGATGTTAACGTATTTCCATGGTGTCATGTGAGTACGCTGTAGTCAAGACACTTTAGCATTACGATGAAGTACATGGCATCAGTTTTTCCAGGTTCTTCACATTATCTGTGTGACTTAAAGGGCAGATGGCAGCAAGGCAGAATTACCAAGTAGGGCCTGACTGCTGGAGATGAAGAAATGCCAAACTAGCCCTCGAGACCCAAATTGCCAAGCAATCCCCTGAATGGACAACTCAGGATGAAGGTGAGGCTCCAAGAATATTTAAAGCAGAGCTGAAGTTCAGCCAATCATTTTGTTTCAATGGTTCATTCATGTAAAGCAGAGATGGGCAACTCCAGGACCTGAGTGCCAATGTCCTGCAGGTTTTGGATGTAGGGGACTTTTACTCATGGAGGTAATATAAGTATTGTTCTGTGATGTACCAGTATAGATGTGTGTAGTCATCATATATGTTCTCTTGGCTTCTCTGGTGACTAGGAAGTGCTATGTGATCTGGTATTGGTGTCATCCTAAGGGAAACTCCATTTACTTATTACCAATTCACTAATGTTAACAGTGCATACAGAAAGTATTCAGTGCTTCTCTCTTCCACATTTTGTCATGTTATAGCCTTATTCCAAAATGGATTCAATTCATTTTCACTTCAGAAATCTACACACAATATCCCATAATGATAAAGTAAATCTTGCAAATTCAGTTAATGCAGTTAAAAGGACTAGATGTTAAAATAAAAAACAAAATATAACATCCAACACATAAGTATTCATAGCCTCTGATCACTACTTTGTTGAAGGACCTTTCCCAGATGTTAAAGCCTTTTTGTGTCTCTTTGCGTATGATCCTAGAGTATTGGCACACCTATTTTGGGGCAGTTTGTTCCTCTTTGCAGACACTTTCAAGCTCCATCAGGTCAGATGGGGTGCATGCATTCACAGCCATTTCCAGATCTCTCTAAAAATGTTCAGTTGTATTCAAGTCTGGGCTCTAACTGAGCCGTTCAAGGTAGTGATCCCCAGTCTGAGGTTAAGTCTGGAGTAGGTTATTATCAAGGATGTTTATGTGCATTCATCTTTCATTTCCTGCTGCCGATAAACATCCCCACAGCATGATACTGTGACCACCATGCTTCACTGTAACAATGATTTCGACCAAACGATGGGCACTGCCTGGTTTGCCCCAGACACGATGCTCGACATTCAGGCCAAAGAGTTCAATCTTTTGGATGGTCTGAGAACCCTCCTGGTGCCTCTTGGCAAACTCCAAGCAGGCTGTCATGTGCCTCTTACTGAGGAGTGGCTTCCATCTGTCCACTCTGTCATACAGGCCTAATTGGTCGAGTGCTGCAGAAATGGTTGTCCTTCTCTCCACAGAGAAATTATGAAGCTCTGTCAGAGTGATCATAGTCACCTCCCTGACTAACGCCCTTCTATGCCGTTTGCTCAGATTTGCCAGTTGGCCACCTCTAAAAGAGTTCTGGTGGTCCCAAACAACTTCTATTTACACATGATGGAGGTCACCGTGCTCCTTTAGTGCTGCAGAAATATTTCTGTACCCTTTTCCATAAACCAACATCCATTGGACAGACACAATACAAACGCTAACCTTTTGTCAGCGTACTCCTCAGTCATATGTTGGCCATGTAAACTGGAGCTGGTCATCAAAAGAGTATGATTGGATATTTTCTCTCTCTTTTCACGCCATTCTCTGTAAATCCTAGAGATGCTTGTGTGGGAAAATTGCAATAGATCAGCAGATTCTGAAATACTCAGACCAGCGGGCACCAACCATGCCACAAAGTCACTTAAATCCCAGTTTCGTTTCTTTTTCAACTTCAGCAGATCTACTTGATCTTCTCTGCATGCCTACATGCATTTAGCTGCTACCGTGTGAACTGCAGAATGGATGTTTGTGCTATCGAGAAGTGGCCAGTGAGTGTATATTTAGTCTTTGTTAAGATCACAGAGCTGCTTGGAGCCGTGCGATGGTAAAATCTACAGCGTGTTCATCATCGGTGCTCAGCCTGACCCTAAATCAAAGGACAAAGAAAAACAAAATAATTCTAACTGACAAAAAGTGTGACTGGAAAACTTAGGGTTAGGATTCTTTCCCCTTTAAGTACCCATCACCTGCATTCATGTCACTTTTCCATCAGAATCAACTCTGAGACTGGCACAGTGTTTCAGCTTTCCATGCGCCTCTTTTCCTCATTTGCACTTATTTTTGCAGAAATTCAAACTTGCATTCAAAACCTGGACAGTCAGAAGCTCATAAGTATTGGAGAACATTTGGCTCCATTGATTTCCTCCTGTCAGTAATATAATCAGAAACACCAACACCGTGCTTACCCAGCTCCGGACAGTCTACCAGCAGGAACAAGGCATAGTGCATAAGCCCAACATGCGTCAGTGCTGACAAAAGCTTATTCTTATTTTTTTGTACATAAACTATTTAAAGTGCATAAATGAGTCTTTTTATTACACTGGGTGATGTTCTGTCTTCACAAACAAACAACGGCATTGTGTTTATTTTGAGTCCTCATGCGCCATCCTGCTGTCGTAAGTGCTCAACAGAGCACAGTTTGTGTGGGCTTTGGTGTCATCCAGGGATTTTCAGACAATAAGAAAAAGAAAAAAAAATGCCAGACTTGTGTTTAGAGGAAAGGATAAACACTTTATTTTTTAATTCAAGAAGGCAAGGCATCACATCCTGTCGATAAATGCAATTTATATGAAAAAATGGCAAATATGATTCATGCAGTATCAACCACAACACGGAAACTAATCCGTGCAAACAAGGAGGCACAGACTGTCCAGCAACAGAGATGTGATACATAAAAAACGTGTAATTGGATAAAATAACATGTAATTTTAGTCTAAGGCAGATGACTATAAATCAACCACTTAGCAATGCTGAGAAAACAGTATGTTTACAGCTGTTTATGGAGTGGGAGGAGGCAGAGAAAAGCTACACAGTCAAGAAAGACATTAGGAGGCGATTATTATCCATCATCTGTTCGTGAAGCTCAGTGCTTGTCATGAGGCTCTTAATGGGAATGAAAGTCGGTAAACAAGGAGTGATTAATGTTTTAAATTCACATCCTGTTACTTATTCTGATAAATTCCCACAAAATTAAGAGGGAAAGCCAAATGTCTGCACAGGAGCCAAATGAATGACTACTACGATATGGTGTAATGTGGCGAAACCTCCCTCCAAAGTGTGTTTCATCTATTATTAATAGTTATAACCTGAAACTCCAAAACACTGCCAGGCATAGAGTCAGAAGGTCTAAAGCACCAAGTCAGTTTTGATGCCAAGCGTTCCCACTCTGCTCTCATTCACGAGCACAGCAAAGAAGCAAATGAAGCCGGTTGGCTCGAAGCAAAAGAAATCTGGCATGTGTTGTATTTGCACACCTGTAGGAAAGAAAATCATTGCCGTCCTCCTTAGTACCACTCATCTTTTCATTTTTAGCTCATTATTTTAGTTTCCTGTCCTGAAACTTTGCTCACAAAACAGCAGGCAGCAGCTGTTTTCAGCAGAAAAGCTCAGATAAGAGTCGTGTACTACAACTAGACCGTGCAAGAAACCGTTTTGCAGGAAATGAGATAAACTGTTTTTCTCAGGAGTTGCTGACGAGCAAAACAGAGGTCAAATGTGAGTGAATATCGGGTAGGCAGTAGAGTTGGCAAAAACACAACTCCAGATGAATAATGATTTAGCTCCACGTCTGCTGGATGAATAGGCAGCTGCATGAGGTCATAAAATCTCACCGTCATGTTTTCAGCTTGTTCTGCTGCCTTAAAGTTGCCAATAAAATGCATATTTAGATGCTACAGGAGACATTATTTTCTTACCTGCGCAAAATGGATAAATAATAATAAAATATCAGATGACTGAGGGCTCACAACCACACAGGAAGCAAGTGACGATAAAAATGTAACAAAAACAGAGCTCGGGTATTGTAATTATAATCAGATCAGGAGAGACAGCTGCAAGAAAAACAAAATAAAGAAATCATAAACCACCATTCCTCTCGACATTTAATTCTGGTGTTTCATTCTGTGGCAAAAATGAGGATATTTACCAGTAATTTGTTATGATAAATAAAAAAACCACCACATTTATAAGTCACCCATTTTTAACTAGAGATATAGCGATCAACTGGGCATGGGCAGCGTGGTCGACATGGAAACAGGCCAGTCAGCAAAGACGTAAAGTTTGCTAGTTGTGAATATTTTTGTGAATGAACTCAACAACAAGAAGTCTTAGCAGACTCAAGTCACTTTCACCTAACTGAACACAGACATAAAGAGTCTAACAAAGGCTTGGAGCCAGAAACATGCTAGCAGCCTCGGTATTAGCAATGCATCAAAGCAGTTACAAAACAAGAAAAAGAATAAAAAAGAGTTGGTGTCTTCTTATTTGGGGAAGTTATAAAGCAGAACAGAACAGATATTTGTTTTCTTTAATAAAGCTGTGGCACCTGCTTTAGTTCAGTGGGTAAAGTACAGTATGTCCAGTAAAGGCGGAGCAAGTTAATATCTGCTAATTATTTCAGAGCAGAGCACTTTAGTCAGTTATTTCAGTGAGAGAAGATCTTTACAATTTAGTGCAATTTAATAAAATGTATTTAATTATGATTATATAGTTATTAGAAAGAATCAAATCAGGAACCACTCAAGAAAATCACAGTTGGTGCATCCCTACTTTTAACTATGTTAAAGCTTTAGGTCTGCATTATTAGAGGCGTGGCCTTTCTGAGTTACAGGTAGGTGCTGACTCAGCTGGCCTTATTCGTAGTTGCACTAAAAGGCTATCCAGTCTTTATTTAAGTTGATGAGAGAAAATCTAGCAATTTAATTGTACGTAACTAAAAGGCATCCGTGTCTGTACCATGCACAGTCTGTGGTTGCAGCTTGATAACCAAGCTAGCAAGAGACAACTTACTGGAGATGTGATCCACAACAGCAACACTGTGATGGACACGATGCAAAACTGGGATCCTCAAATTTAATGAGTGGCAACATCATAGCTGCTACGTCCATCTTTTTTATACAGTCAAGTAGGGAAGCAAGCACAATAGGCTTGTATTCTGGTCTTACAAAGCCTATAATGGTCCCTCAGTAAATAACAGTTGTGCTGTACCGAACGTGTTTTTCTGATATTCATCTTTTCTCATATCTGTAAACTTTGCAGGTAAAATACTGGAAAACACACTTTAGCCTCTGCAACCATAATAATACTGTTAAATCAGTAGCTTTGGCAGTCGTAACTGAACATTACTACCTCAATTTACTAAAAATATAATGTTAAGCCCAGGTCATTTTTCTGAAAGGGGGTAATTCTCTTCATCTGTAGCTTGCCGCTGCACTGTAAAGTTAATGTTGCTCTCTTCTATAGTCTAATCTTTGATTTATACGTTGCTTTCTTATGGGAATTACATGAAACACGAGCTTGTTGCAACATTATGCTTTCACAGGGGAAGCAAAGCAATCTCTGTGGAGAGTAAAGTTCAATTTACACCACCAGAGGGCAGGGTTAGCAGATAAAGAGTTGAGAGACTGGATCCAAAGAACCAATTTCTTTGCCTTTCAGACACTGTCCTTCAAGGTCTGAGTGTTGAGTGTTTTATAGCACTAAAATCCTGGAGAATAACACTAGCATATATAAAAAGACATAAAAAAGAGACACTCCAATCAATAAAAGCTGTAGTGCTGAAATGGATGCAAGTGCTTGCATTCAGACATTTTTCGCTGAAGAGAGTTTGACTCTTTGCCCTCCTGGTTTAATCTGATGAGTTGGTTAATATTCAGCCAAAGTGTAGGGATGAAATTTAGGCATCAGCGCGAAACCATTATGAACAAGAACATTTGTAAAGGTCACTCTTACTCTTGACTCCCTCATTTGCACGGAGTTTCTGGGTGACTGGAGAGTTGGAGTCTCCTTGCAACGCTTGTTAAGAGACCATTAATCAGATTTCTCCAGGCTCGGTATGCAATTTGAGATTGTTTATCCTTTTGTCATTTGCACCCCTTCTCTGAATCAGGGCGGCGTAAACAAAGACTCATTTAGGGCTCAGTTCTGTTCAAAGCTGCTTGTTAGTGCCCAATATAGCTGACTGTTGCTTAATGGAGAAATCAAGACAGTCCAACGCACATTTCCTTCTCTCTCCAGATAAATTTAATCAGAAGTTAACGATCGAGGGCACAGCTGGTTAAAAAAAAGCCTTTTTTGTATCAAATATGGACCAAATATAATAATGCAATGAGAATTAATGAGCTTGTACAAAGAACTACAAATTGCTAGATGGAGCCACTTTGCTCTTGTGGGTCGATTTTCACTTAATTTGGCCTAAATTGGCCTAAACTTTTTAACTTTTAACATTTTAACTTTAAGAAAAAAAAAACTTTTTCTTGTTTTCCTTAAGCTCAGAGAATGAAATGGGTGCAGAATTACCAACCAAATGAACAAAGCACGCTCTACCAGCCGTTAATTTAAGAATAATTCAGATTTAGTGAAATGTAGGTCTCATTTGTCTGGTCTGTCATTACAGTGTCACGGTTAAACATCAACTGCCAGACAGTTCTCACACGGCTAAGAGCTGAAAATATTGTATCGTGAGTATGTTGGGCCGATGCTTTAGCCATGAGATCATTATTGTGTTTGTCATGGGTGGTTTGAAACAGATCAGAACACTTCACCTCACTCACGGTCGTTCAGTTCCAGTGGGGTTCATTTCGAAGCATTTTTAATGCGACCGTCTGTGGCTTGGTGTGTGTTATAAACCATGTCCTTGACTGTGTTCCAGTTTTTGTGACTAAAATTCTCGGATTTAATTAGTCTGTTGCTTAGCACTAATTAGCAGGAATCGTATTGATGCACTCATAGAGTTTATGCTTGGTAAAGAAGCTTGTTAGTTGATAACTAACATCACAGTGTCTTTTGTAAACAGCCTGTGGTTCCAAACCATTTCAGCAATTGGGCTGCATGCTCTGATCAATGTATTTTGATAATCACCTGTTATTGACCACTATCTACCCATGATCTGAGTGTCACTACTGGCAAAGGTAATGTTGCACAGGTAGTCCAGCTCGTTCAGGATGCACGACATGGCATGGCCTCATGTGGCGAGAGTATGGATGCAGTTCCTTGAGGATGAAGGAATTGATACCACTGACTGGCCCCCATGCTTGGACCACCTGTATGGCATTACTTTTCAGGCCATCCGTCACACTGCCAGGTTGAACCTGTCCAGGATCCCTCACGACACCATCCGTCATCTCATTAGGAGGGTGCCCCAATGACATCATGTTGTCAGGCATGCATCCAAGAACTTGGAGGTCATACAAACTACTAAGTAACATTTTGAGTTGCTGCAATTAAATTCAGTAAATGGACCAGCCTGCTGAAGCGTCTTTAACTGTGATTTCTGGGGTGTTTTTGAATTCAGCCCTGTGTAGGTTGATAATTTTCACTTCCATCAAACAAGTTGGCATCCTTTCATTCCCAGCACATTACCCAGTCCATATCAGTATAGATATGGCACATTTTATTTTCTCATTGAGTCTGATATGTTTTCAAAGTGTTCCTTTAGCTTTTTTTTTAGCAGTGTACAGAGCCCAACCCAAGAGACTGTGTCGACTGAAACAGGTGGTAAATATTCTTTCATGATAGGACATGATGAAGTACAAATATTCCAAAAAAACTGAACTGATGCTGTTAACAGTTAACAGAGCTGGAAAAGCTCTGTTCTTCCATTTGCGACATGTACACATACACGTATTCTAAACACTGCTACTATAATTATCATCCACTCGAATGACAGGGATGCACTCTGCCACATTAGCAAAAATCTGGAAACATGGTAATTCTCACGAGGAAAAGTGGAATTTTCTCTATTTGGTAATTTCATGGTGCATCATGTCGTTGCTAAAAATCAACACTTGAAGGGAGAGTGAATACAAATTGTGGGTCGTGGTGTAATTTTCGTGTCCCTCTCATATCATCTCTCAGAGCAGCTGCAGGCATTCGGTGCATTTTTAGTAACTTAAAGGGAAAGTTCACCCCGAAGTCAAACAGTGACAAAACACCGGCTGTACCGATGAAGCTGCAGGAGCTCCTTGGAGTGCAGAAAAATCAGCAGTAATATCTCTTTTCAGAAGTGATGACTCTGCTGATGCAAAACTTTGTTGTGAGCAGATTTATGGTGGGCCAGTGTCATTGGTGCCTTCACAGGAAGGCAGAAAGAAAGAGATTAGGAAGTGAATCTGGCTTAAGAGTTGTTTTAAAATGATGCTCTTGTGAAACTTGAGTCAGTCATCGACTGACGGGATGAGGTTTGCTCTTCCTCTGACTTCTTACTGAAAATGTGGCTCAGCAAAAAAACTCCACACCCTGCAGTTGTTTGGTGGGAGGATCAATCTGTTTTCAAATTCTGCTAGATGTCTTTTTGATCCAGCACCCATCCTGTGGAACATTGAATGTGCCCATCTTTTTCATCTTTTCTGTTTTTGGGAGGTGGGTTACAAATGTGAGATATCAGAGGCCTGGCGTGATTTTGGAACATCTTTGCATTGGACATTATTGTGCATGAATCATACCCAAGCTCTCTTGCTCAATAATCAGGTGAATACAAAGGAAAACCTGAAAGAAAGCTGCCAGTCGCTTCAATTAAACAACAAAACACAATGAAGTCATTTTACAGAGGCATATCTGAGTCTGTAGAAAACTCATTACCTGTAACAAAAGGTTCAGACATTATTTATAACTCCACTGAGGGGACAGTGTGCTATCAGCATCCAGAGTAAAACTGCCAGTATGCATCATTACCCACAGAAAACACGGTCACCAAGGTGTTTGTATTTCAGCAACATGAAGTCAAATTTCGGAGGTAAATGGAGTATTTATTATGCACTGCGTTTTATATTCAACCTTTGGACCCAGGGGTGCACTGAAGCAATAATTCAAGCTGGGAGTTTAAATCCACCCGAGGCCACTCGGTGCTCTCACCTCATGCGAATCGACTAACCCAATGTGTTATTTAAACCGTCACAGCTCAGTTTGTCTTCTGGCCAAAAAGAATTTACTTTGGAAAACAAGCTTGAATAAACACGGAGGTATCACTCAGCTGTGTGTTATCTCTCTTTTTGACAAATGAATTAAACTTAAGTTAGAAAGGAAATCTGTATATATAGCTATATATGGAAAAATGACACCTTTTATTAAGATATTACCATATTTTTCGGACTACAAGGGGCACTTAAAATCCTTTAATTTTCTCAGAAATCGACAGTGCGCCTTATGCATGAATTCTGGTTGTGCTTACTGAATTTGCTCAAACATCTGTCAAAAATGTTTTTGTACGACTTCGGTAAGCTATGAAGCCGCACTGCTTGATTGATTGTTGGAGCATTACGGCTACCGTAGTCAGGAGCCTCCTGGAGTAATCTGGGTCCCAAACTCCGTCTTCTTCAGGTTCCAAAGTCAAACAAACACTGCAGCGTCACTGAGAGTTAAAAACTTTCATCTTTAATAAAATAATCAGTGTTTACCAGGTGTAACAATTAAGTTTAACATCCAGGCATCCATGAAAACAGAATTTATTAAATTTAACAGAGTTAGAAGTTAGCAGGAAGTTAGCTCGCTAGTTTCCGCCTAAACATGATATAGCATGTTCTGATTGAGAGATTTCTGAAAAAATTAAAACATACAGCTCTGCTATCACTTCCAACATAAATGAAGACAGAAAACTAAACAGCAGTGATGTTTGTAGGGTTACTGAAGTTGGAGCTGGAGGATGAATGCTAACTTTTTTCCACTCAATAAAAGTTAATGTGAGGGCTCCCAATTGGTCAGGGACAAATGCAATCGCATGGCAGGATGCTGTAAACGGGCCAAGCTTCAGTCAGGAGAACAACTGAGATAACCCATCTACAATATGAGGTTAGTCATTAATATATTGCAACAACATGGGGATAGAGCAGCTGCGAGAGAATTTAGCATTAATGAATCAATGGTACGGAAGTGGAGGAAGCAAGAAGAATGAGTTGAGTAAAGTTGGACTTATCTGACTGTTTTGTTTTGCTTAATGCGCCTTATAATCCAGGGCGCCTTATGGTCCCAAAAATACAGCATAAGTGTTATTAACATAATATCTTTAACTCTGATTTTGACCACACTTTTCAACAGTTTGAAAGTTATATAGATGACAAATTAAGACATATTAAGCCCATTAAGCTATGGGATCCACCAATCATTGCATAAACAGATGCACAGACCAGACAAGAACAACAGAATTAGCTCATGTAAAGACAGCTCTGTATCTGTGGCAAAAGCTTAAAGAAATAACTTCGCACATGTCCTCTGGAACTGAACACAGGTTTGAACAACTAATACACAAATACTCTGTGTGTGTGTGCATGTGCATGTTTTACCTTGTGCTTTTTACTGACCTGCTCCCAGACTGGCACTTATTTTTTAGCACTTAGCTCCATCTTATTCTCTGCCTCTCTCCTCCACCTTTCCTTGTGACAATCCATTTTGTCAGGCATCTATTATGTTTAGAGAGGCAGGCAAACATTGGCAGCTGCGCTGATAGAGAGAGAGGGTGTGATGCCTGAATTCTGTTGATATTCCTTGTTTTTATGTTATGGCTGTTCTGACCCTCAGGCCATGAGAAAAAGTCCAGTTTGGACCTCAGGAACATTTATGATGCGGGGGTTTTCCTTAAAGGTGTGTCACTGCGCCCCTAATTTTAAAAAAGGACTGAAGGCTTTAGCCCTCTCAGCTCTGCCTTTTTGAGCTGCCATCAGTCTCAATAACAAGTAACCAAAATATTTAAATGGAAATGGCACCAATGGCAGGCCATCCATTGTGTGCACTGCATTTTTCATATGGCCGTCGTCCAGTTGAAAAATGTAGGAAAACATTGCTCACCTGATTTTCACCTGGTATGCACTAACGGGAAGGAAAACACATTGTTTACATTGTAGGTAAGCATCGCTTTTTAGTTCTCGCTTCTCATCTGATTTCATCTGTTGTGTAAGTTGGACTTTGTTTGCTTACTAAGAAGTTGTAGGTTATATATCCAAATAGTCATGTTTACATTGTTGGATCTTTCACTCAGATGGTAAAGGTACTGAAACGAAGCCAACTGTGTGTTTATGTGTCCTACAACACTTAAATCATCAGCCTGAGGGTTAACGGTTTTTCTCGGCTGCAATGTGACACAAAGCTAACGAGCACATACAGAGATATGCAGAGATTTACAGCAACTTAGTTCATGTTAAGTTTCCCAGAAGAAAATGTTAGAAGACAGAGACCGACAGCAAAGAAGAGACATCCAGGGTTTTGCAGCTGTCGTTTCAGACTTTGACAGGATTGGACAGCCAGCTTGTTTTAGATGATGACATTTACCATCTTTAGAGGTTGATGTCACAAATATTAGAGTAGTAGTGTTACATTTTTAATATCTCTTGTAATCGAACGATAATGGCTTCTATTTATTTCAAACAATAATTTAAAATCATAAGTAAAACAAACAGCATGAATCATGTGAGAACTGAATGAAATATAAAGTAATACGTCCATGGCTTCAACTTTGTAATGAACTTGGTTGCTTGTAAAATATAATGTAGTGAGATTTTTACTCAGGAGACGGGGAAAGAACTATCCACACACTAAAAAGGATGCTATTATACGTTAAGGCTTATATTATGTTTAGAGTAGCTATCATTGTTATCCCAAGCAACAGACTGGGAAAGCAAGAGGTGAAGAAGGATAGCAGCAAGAGTGAAAGGGAAGGTTTGCAAGATGGTAGTGACCTGCTATGATGTTTGGGTTGGAGATGATAGCACTGATTAAAAGCAATGAAGCCAAGCTGGAAGTGGCAGAGTTGAAGATGTTAGGTTTTTCATTGGGAGTGACCAGGATGGACGGTATTAGACAGAAGCACATCAGTGGGACAGCTCAGGTTGAGCATTTTGGAGACAAAGTTAGAGAAGCAAGGCTGAGAGGGTTTGGATATGTGCAGACGAGGGATGGTGGATATGATGGACATGAAGGTGGAACTTCCAGGCCGGAGGAAAAGAGGAAGACCACAGAGAAGATTAATGGATTTTGTGAAGGAGGAAATGCAGATGATCTAAAGGGAACAGCAGACCACCACAGAGACTATCTGTTGAACCAGAAACCCTGGCTGAACGCAGAGGTTCGATGAGGTTCGCTGACAGACAGGGATGCTGCATCTAGGTCCACTGATGCTACGAGCAGGCTTCAGATGGGCAAAAGCCACAAAGACCCAGAAGATTAAGAGACACTTCTCCCACAACAACTAAAGGGATTTATGGAAAGGCATTAAGTGAATCATAGACTTTCTGGTCTCTAAGTCTGACGTCAGTAGCTGTAGCTGGGCCCAAACTCCGCTACAGGTCCCAAAGTCAAACAATCACTGCAACATCACTGAGAGTTGAAAGAATTTAGACAGTTTTTGTCTTCCAGGTGTAAAAATTAAGTTTAACATCCAGGCATCCATGAAAACAGAATTTAATAAATTTAACAGAGTTTGAAGTTAGCATGGAGTTAGCTTGCTAGCTTCCATCTAAATATAATATAGCATGTTCTGACTGAGCGATTTCTGAAACAAATTAAGTCGTACAGCTCTGCTGTCACTTCCAACATAAATGAAGACAGAAAACTAAACAGCAGTGACGTTTGTAGGGTTACTGAAGTTGGGCTAGCTGCTATATAATGATGTGCTACATGATCGCTAGCGACACAGCTATGTTAGCATAACATAAACACAGTGAAGCTGGAGGATTTTTCCACTCCATAAAATTTAATGTGAGGGTTCCTGATGGTTAGGGACAAATATAATCGCATGGCAGGATGCTGTAAAAGGACCAAACTTCAGTCAGGAGAACAACTGAGATAATCCATCCACAATACGAGGTTAGTCATTAATATACTGCTGCATGAGCTGGGCTGTAGTAACGTGCAAGGTTTTAAAAACTGAGCTTTAAAATGAATAATGGTAATTAAAGCTGAGAGAGGCCGACAGTGATCACTGACTGTTTTTAGGGGCTCTTTGAGATTAAATAGAACAAGATACAAAGCATTAAAACATGTTAAAAACACAAAAGCTTTATTAAACGCAGGGTTGTTTGGGCCCGGAAGCAGGATTCATCACGTCATCACTTAAAGACCGGATAGTACTAAACATGCAAAATACCCCAGGCACCTTCCTGATGCTCTTTGAGGACTCAAACACCTCCCCTGCATCAGACTTACTCGAACACCAAATGACCTACTGCTCAGTGATAGTTCATTAAACGAGGCCCTCATAAAGCTGCAGGCACTGACACTATTCCAGGACAGGTACCGAGAGACTGTCCACATCAGCTGTTAGTGCCATACATCAGCGGTCCCCAACCTTTTTTGCGCCACGGACCGGTTTATGCCCGACAATATTTTCTCGGCCTTTAAGGTGTCGCGGATAAATACAACAAAATAAAACTAGTACCGGTACCGAAAAAAAGAAAATTTATTCATAACACACGTGAAAAGACCCAGGAAAACCGAGTTAACGATAAAAACGATGACAAAATAACGCTCAAAACTGATAAAAACCCTAAAAACCATAAATTTCACACCTGAGCCTCAACTCTCGCGGCCCGGTACCAAACGACTCACGGACCGGTATCCGAGGCCCGGAGGTTAGGGACTGCTGCCATACATCTCCGCTTTGATCATGTGCTCAGATTCTGGGTGAAAGTGGTGTCAGCTCTAGTGGATGCTCTTTTCCAAAATATTTTGACTTCATCTTCATGCGTCCCACTCACATTTTCTGTCTTTCCCACAGGAGCCATTCGCTAATCAGTGAACTCTCGGTTAACCCATTCAGCAGCGCCCGACTGTGATGCTCCTAGCTGCCTTTTCTACTTGTCTCAAGAGAGCCACCAAGTTAAATTACATTCCTTTACTCTGAAGGCTCTAGCAGACCTCTTTTGAGTTATCGACCCACCATGCTGGAGTGGCTGTGAGTGCCGGCATTGATTGATGCTAGAAAAACGTCTTTCATATTTAAATGGTGCTTTTAAACAAGTTGTAGAAAAAGTAAATGACATAATAATAATAATTCACTTGTCTGCTCTTTAAGGTGGAAATTTGGAGGCAGTAGAAATAACTTGTGACATATCACTTTCTAAATAACTGTGTTGAATTCATTAACTATAAGCAACTTTTAGAAAAACATTAGCCTTTATTGGAGTTGTGTTTCTGGCAACCTAATGAATGGAAATCCAATACTGACTCTGCTTCAGGTCGGTTTTTGTCTCCTGAGAGAAATGCCTGACTCCACTGTGTACCCCAGCCAATCTCTCAGAGTATCAGTGAACTGCTTCATAATTTAGTGATATTTACGGTGTCTGCCGGATTACAGCGAGTGCCTTCAATTTAAATTCTAAAGCTCTCCTTGGATGCTGCCACTCCTTAATGCTTCGTGCTATTTAATATCAGGAGCTGAAAAGGAAAGGAGAACAAACGGTTATTCCAAAACACCACAGGACTTCATAATGAAATGTAAAACTCTGAGTAGGGTTTAAATGACTGCTTAAAGGGTATCAAAGTAATGCTGCAGGGGAAAACAGTGGTTGGAGCCCGTGGCATAACCAAAATTACTAGCAATGTGCCGCGTACTTAAAATCTCCTTATGTTTGGTCGGCTCAAAGAGGAGATCGGGTCTGCAACCACTTGTGTGACTTTGGTGAATCAAGAACAGCAATAAGGCTGAATCAGTTCGCTGTCAGTTTACAATCGAATATGTTAACGTTGGCAATTACATGCAATCTGTTTGTAAAACCTAACGATGATAAAATAGTGAAAATAGCAAATCTGTTGTTGGAAATGACCAAATTGTGACCAAATCCTAGACTTTTATTTAAATCTTACATTCTTGTTTGCTGAATTAAACTAAGATAATCCTCTTGAGCTGATAATCATTGTTTATCTGAACTGCTTTGGTTCTGATAGGGAGGAGATCTTTGGCACATATCCTGCGGGGATGCACTGCTTTTTTATTAGAGGAAGGACATAATCGGGGACACCTGTCCAGACGGCGCAAAATGAGGTGAGGAATGAAATCTCTTTGAAGGCATTGTTGTCAAGCATCGTTTATGACACATAAAGGAAGCATTTTCCTGTAGAACTGAACAAATAATTGATGTGTAGCACCTGTGTCAAATAATCATGTGAAATTAATACAGTTAACGAATGCAAAGGACCGGCCTCTGAACCCCAAAGCTACATTTAGTTACTCACGACTGACACAAGAGGGTGCTACATCATCTGTTCACTGCAGGCATGTTTGTTTTGTTTGTGAATGGATGAAGGCTGAGCTGCAGAGGCTGGAGTAAATCTGCAGCCAGAATGATTTTCTGTTATGTAATGTGACAAAGCATTGAGCTCATGCTTGGGGTGTCTGAGGGTGAAAGTCAGCTTTGACATGCTGTGAACTGCACTCCTGGATATAGAGATTCACATACACATAAGGGATTTTTGGACTTACTTACACATAAATCCTGTAGCTAATGCTTTCTCTATGTGTGGCTCTCTGTAAACACTGATGTGCCATGACAGGAAGGGTCTCACCTAGTCTGGCATCAACATCAGCGGGTCACGGTGTCAGCCAGATCCATACACAGTAAGCAATCTGAGAGTGTACATATTTCCACCGCCACCTATAATTGTGTAACAGGTGGTAAGGAATTAAATAACATGTGAAAACATCAGGGTGTATAATTTGTACTCGGGGATGGGTGTATATGCACATTTAAACAGGTGGTTCTGCACAAATGAAACAATAAATGGTAAATAGTCTGCACTTGTATAGCTGCTTTTAACTAAAGCGAATTCTAATGTTTCTCATAGAGACACAAACAATTACCGGCTCAGCTGCCACACAAGGTGTTTGTGTGCCGTCTGGAGATCAAACCGTCGAACACTGTAGTCAACAATGTTTCAGTCTATCACCTGAGCCGCATCCGCCCCAACAACATGCTTATGAAAATAAGATCAGGCCTTAAATCGAACCCTGGGGCACTCCACATGTAATGGAAATTAACAGGAAGGACGTAATTGAGGGCAGCTGAATGATGTGTAGCAGTTAAAATAAGCCGATATGACACACGATCAGATTTCCACCAGGATAACTGTTGCAGCTGCTGCAGCTGAGACACAGTGGTTATGTGGTGCACTCAGTTCACGTAGCTCCATCTGTCCACTTTAACCTCTGATATTTGTAGTGCTTTGTTCCTTAAAAAACAGTCCTTCATAGTTTTTAGTTCTGTTTATGTGTAAAAATGGTTAACGAAAAATAAGGTACCTTATATAGCTTATAGCTAGTTGTTCATTATTATTATTATTATTATTATTATTATTATTATTATTATTATTATTATTATTATTATTATAGCCCAGCCAATAATCTAAAGTTTGTAATAAGCTGGTGAAAACAAATCCAATTCACTGCTTTGGCTATTCTTATAGCACTAGTTCACGACGATCGTCACCTGAGGGGCTTTATATTGTAAGGTAACAACATTACCATCTTACCAGCCTTGCAATATTTGTATAATATTGCAGGGTATTAAGATATATGTGTTGATTAGTGTAATGGAAACAAATGAAACAATGAATTAAAATCTGAATGCAATGGCAGTAGCAGGAGCACATTTAGATATTTTGGGGCCCGAGGGGAGAACTCGCCTTGGTCGGCCCCTCTACTCTCATTGTTTTCTCACTCTGAAAAACCAAATCAGTGTCTGGTGGTACGCTGAAATTTTAGAAAACAGGTGAAATCGGTTTTCTCATTCGGGTGTTTGCAGTTGAGAATTAATCGAGTGCGACTGATTTTCAGCACGAAAACATCCTGGAAGGGATTCACAAAGCGTCAATTCATGCCTCATTGTCCAGGTTATCACAGCACGTGACGCGCACAGACACACACGCACGCACGCCCACGCGCTCAAGGAGACACAAATTCACATGCGTCTGGCATGGCTGTGGATCGTCCCTCCCACTGACAGATGGATGGGGTTAATATCATAATTAAGCACCTCGGCCGACGGTTCCTGTTTACTGCTTGGTTGCTAGGCAGTGACATCAGCTGATCCCTCCCTCCTTCCTCTCTAATCCCTTCCCTCTCCCTCACAGTCCCTCTCTCTCTTTCACACACACACACCACTCTTATGCTCTCTCTCTCTGATAGGCAGCGCAGACGTGGGCAGAGTGTGGGGGTATAGGAAGAGGAGAGAGCGGGAGGGTAGGTAGTAGTGTGTGTGAGGCTGTCAGACAGCATGGTCTGGGTCTGAGGACAGCACTGGAAGACAAAACAGCCGCCTACTGAACTCCATGTAGACCAGAGTGGCGCCATCCACAGATCACCTGGACCTGTCCACTCAGCAGCACCCACCCAAGACAACACCTGCCTCTTCTAGAGAAGTAAGCGGAGTAGGACCAGGGAGGTGGGTCTGTTTATATTCTTTTTCTTTTATTATTTTCTCAGTTTTTTGGTTTTTGGAGTTGGCTCCTGGCTGGACCGCATGCATGACACAACGCAAAGGCGAGAAACCCACCATCAGCATCCAGGAGCACATGGCCATTGACGTGTGCCCCGGCCCCATCCAGCCCATCAAGCAGATCTCTGACTACTTTCCCCGGTACCCACGGGGCCTTCCCCCTACTCTGCCCCACGTTGGGCCCCTCCGCTCTGCCCTCTCCACCTCCTCAGCTTCTGCCTCCACGACTGCTGCTGCTGAGAGTGACCGCCCCAATGAGGATAACCCAGACCGGGCTCTTGCCGGAGCCTCCGCCTCCTTACAGGCCACCAAAAAGGACGAGGAGCCTGATGTGGAGGGATACGACTCAGATGACTCCAGTGAGTGATGATTTCCCCACTTGTCTCCATGCAACTGTTTACCACGATGTTTCCTAACATTTCTACGCGTGTGTGTGTGTGTGTCCCTTTCAGCTCTTTCTCTCTGCCTTTCTCTTATTACTGCATCTCCATTTTTGCCACCGGTTGCCAGGCATCCCTCCAGCCTTGTGGCTTTGTGGCTTTATCTGTCACCTTTCTCTTCTCTCAGCTCCCCCGTCCATCTCTTTCTATCTCCAGTCGCCTGGCGTATGTGCGCATGCTAACTCTTTGCCTCTCAGTCGACAGACAGCCAACTGTTGCTGCTGCAAAGAATACCGCTCCCCCTCCTTCTCCACCTCTTCAGCTCTCCTCCAACTGAAAGGATGTGTGATGTTATTGAAGTGAACGATTGCAGTCGTTGTGTGTGCATTTTCCTCTTCCCGGCGTCTACGGGGTGCCTGATCTATACTGTCGATCAGTCTCACCAGACTGCGTTTTCTCGGCTCCTTGATGAAGCCTCAAATTAGTCGCAGTTTTGAGCTCAGTGGGCTGCATCTGTAAAGCCCATCCACATTTTTATACTGACTAGTGGCAAGACGGCCACAAAGTTCCTTTCGTGTGACTGTATTGTCCATTCGTTGGTCTGTTTTGTGTTAGTTTCTAAAGCATGAAGATATGTGCGTGTCTGTGCGTGCATGTATGTGTGTGTGTGTTTGCATATCTCTCTCCATCACAGAGGGGAGGCTCCTTTTGAGAAAGCTTTTTGCCGAATGTCATTTCTTTTAATCTAACAGCTTTGAGTGGCCGAATAATAATAGGAATTAATATGCAGCACTGCTATTGCAAGTGACAGAGACAGAGCAAGATTCCAGCATCCTGCAAAAACCATTTTCACTCACAGCATAGATCTTGATGAGAAGATAACGTGACAGTCTTCACAACTCGAGTAAATGTACTGCCAAAATAGAAGCTGTTGCTACCTTCTTCTTTTTTTAAAGAAACCTCTGGATCCGCCTGATTAATCAGTGAGACAGCAACGGTGGCTTTTTTTCCTTTTTTCTGTTATTGGTAGTGAACTCGGCCTGCCTCGCATCACTCTGAATTACACGTTGCTCTCGCAGCGCACAAAAACAGAACAAACGCTTCCCGGTTGGTTTTTGTCAGACTCTAACAACACACGGAGGTTTGTGTCCTTTGCACAAGAGACTTCTGATTGCAGGTTAATGTGTGACAGCAGTGCAGCTTCTGTGAGAGTTAATCCATGCAGAGCAGCAGGCAAGGGGGGGCTTAGGCCAGCTCTAATCCAGAACTGGACAGGAGTAGGAGAGTGGTTTAAGAAGGGGGGTTGGTAGAGAGCAGGGTAGGCAGATGTTGGTCAATGAACTCTGCCAGGCAACCAGAATTTCACTCAGTGTGCAAAAATAGACGGAGGAAGACATTCTTCAAATCTATGAAGGACGGCTTCATTAGAAAAGAAATGACTCCTGCCATGTTTTCCTTTCTTCAGCCATCACCACCTAGAGTTTTAAGATGTTTTGTGTGGGAATTCATACTATAAACTGCAAAGCGACTCTTATCTTTACATGCTTGTGAAAACTGCTGTTTATGTAGCTTTTCAAACTGCTTTTGTTTTTAGATATTGAAAGCTGATTGCGGCTCCTTATACACATAATAAAATACTTTGTCTTTGCACATTGCTACAAATTCTACCTCAATTTTGTGCTTGCTCAGTCCAATAAGTTAGCAGCAGAAGCAGAAGTGCAGCATGATTATATGACCGCAAGTGTCAGAACCACGGGAAACTGCCTTCTGATTGTTATAGTGTAGCTAATTTAGCACTTACTGCTATTTTAAGTGAATACTTTACCAGGAAACTGACGTTGAAGGAGCGAATAGCTCAATAGGCAAACCTTAGAGGACTTACTAGGTTGACTAAAAGCATCTGAAGACACTTTTCTGACTGTGAAGTCCACAAGGTGGGGCTGTATTGGCCAATTTCAGTCATTTTGTGAGAGGATTGTAGGCAGTATGAGGATTGTACCTGCTTTGCATTTGCACAGGGACTGGACTGCGGAGGTGTGTAAGAGTAGGCAGCGTTTCAACGTCTCTATAAGGTGCTTTTAATTGCTTCTAGTGCAAAGAATGCCTTGTGTGACTGTTTGAAAGTGTGCACCATTATATCCGACTTTACGGCTCATCATCCAGAAACTTGAAAGACTTGATAAAGTTAGTCTGGAAAGAGATTAGAGAAGCAGTGGAATGCAGGGCGAGCAGATATGTCACCGAGCTTTTCACTCCTTAAGCAAACGCTGTGTGATCCTGGGCAGTCCCAGAGAAAGGTGACCAACTGTGACAATGTCTTTGCTCGTGGCTCTAACACTGCGGTCCCGCGTTACACCGTGAGAGAGCTTCAAAGTTAGCCGTTCCAACGGCTAACGTGATGTAAGATAGCCTGGAACAATATTCTAACAGTGTTAAATTTAGGAGGGCTTTCGCACAGTGTTGTTACAGCTATGACCTGTTAAGCAACCATTAACAACGCAGCATAAAAATGACTTGAAGATCATTGAGTCTTTATGTAAGATCAGAAATATATAAAGTCTATATAAAGTTATATAAGGTCGGAAAAGTGAAGCCAGTGCCAAAGTGCTTTAAACTTGCATTTTTCCAGCAGCGAATGAGTCTTCTGGTGGTCAGAAGAAATCAGATTTTTTAAAATAAATCTATGAGAAAATGACCCTGTGGTGAGTTTTTGGTCTCTGCCACTAGTTTCTCGTCTTATTTAAAGCAAGAAAATGCTCATTTTGTGAAGTAAGAGTGCATAATGGGTTAAACAGAAGATAAAGAAGCGTATGCTTTAGTGCTTTGCTATGATATTAACATGCAGCGTCCATTGGTTTCTCACTCAGTGTCAAAACACCAAGATGGAGATCTCAAAAATGCTTCTTTCAAGACTTCAAAACACAACTTTATAAATCAAGTATGTAATATGTGGCTTCACCTGCAGTCCTTAAAAAAAGTCATTGTACTGATTCATTAATACTGATAATAACTGCTGCTTTTACTGCCTGCAGATTGTGCAGCGATCCCTTCATGAAAGCAACCATAGGCGGTGTACAGTGTTGCACACTTAACTTTTGAACTGTTAAGAGTATTTGTAGATCGCTCCATGTAACTGATACTTGATAGGATGCATATACTTAAAACAGTGAATCTGCAAAATATGGAAGTATGTGTACAAACTGGTCATGATTACCTTTACCACCTAAACGAAAGATCCACCCGCTCAGACTCGCTCTAATCCGCATATCCAAAGATGTTCTGCTCAAGGCTTCAGAACAAGACTTTGAATCCAGTGTGGGAAGTTTATCGGGTTACATCCATCTTTGATATACAGTCAGTGGAAAACCTGTGCCACTGAAAAACCAACAAAAAGCACAATATACGGGGGTAAAATGAAACAAGAGTCCAAAATGCAAGAAAATGTAGTTGTGATGTGTCAACAGAAGCCTGGCTTCTCCGATGTGTTTTCCAGCTGTTATTATGACCTAGCATCAACTCATAAGACTACTGAGCTCTCCATCTGTAATGCCTTTGAAGTAAGACCATTCAGAATGAATTCATTTTGGAAGTCGATGAATAAAAAGCGATACGTCTAAGACTTACAGTCTCACAGATTATCTATGCGCCTCTGAAAAACAGATGCAACCCTTACAACATCTGGCATGAATGTGTGTTCGTTTTAATCTCTAATGCTTCTCGGTGACATTTGCATTCATTTTTTCCTCCGGAGCAGTTGCTATCCAATCTGTCCGAGATGCATGAAAAAGCGGCGGTGTGTTTGCTCTGTGCAACAGGTGGCGTGTTGCGGCATGCGTGTTACTGCAAGTTTATCAAAGAGGACTGGGTGCACGGTTCTAATCATGTCAGCTGAGGATTGGTCACACTGCAGGTTTATTCAAACATCAAACCCCAGCTTCCCTCCACCCTCCCTCCTAATAGGGCAATTAGACCCAAACATCTGCCGGTGTATAGTCTTAATGATTTTGCAATCACCTGAAGAGTCATCAGTGATGCACGATAATTACAATGTCAGCTCCGCTTTGAAAAAAGAAAAAGAAAAAAGAGAAAGGCCAAAGAAGGAAGGAGTATGAAAAGTATAAAGTATGTTGAATGCGTTATCCAAAGTATGAGTCATCTGTATGCTTGTCACCAGCCTCAACTACTCTCTAATGAACGTAGGCACTAAAATATATAATTAAGAAATGAATAACAAGTAGCTGTTTGGGTCTGATGCAATGCCTTAAATAATCCCAAGCTGCTTTTTCTGCTGCTGATGCTACCGCCATGGGAGTTTCAAAGGAGATAAAGAAGCATAATACTGCTGCAGCGGCTCACAATCTGCTTTTAGAAATTGCGTCATGGGTTCTGTATAGTGTATAGAAAAAGACAGACCAAAACACTGCAACAGTACAGGTGATGAATGCATGTGCTGTCTGGCTCCGATCTGCTGTTGCGTATGAAAGTTAATTCCGAGGTGACATTTTCAAACATGGAAAAAGATGACCCCATACTGGGATGCCTGCAGCAGCTCCAGTGATGATTCATATTGGAAATAACTCAGCAGGTTTTGGTGTCAATCTCAGAATCGCCGTTTCGGTGTTGTCAGTCACAGCCACAAGACAAATTACAGTTTACTGCAGCCGCGTGTGTTTTGGATTAAGATGAAAAACTGACTTTTTTGCCCGTGTCTGGCAGCAAAAGCTACTGTAAATGCTCTTCACGAACTTATGGCATTATGCTATAGGAAAGCATTTTGCTGGATATTAATTTTCTAGTCCAGTCAAGGCCTTGTGTGCAAAGAAAATGAAAGGACATTCATAAAAGCGAATGTGAATCTCGAAAATGTTAATCAACGTGCAATGACAAATAAGCCCTTGAACACCGTATAAACATCATGGATTGATGTGCATCGCTGTGGATGGATTTTTGCTTTAAGCTACCCTGCTACCCTCATTTGTTTGTGTTGAAAGACTTACTGAAGGACAGCTGTACCCAGGCTATATAATAAAAGCTATCTATAAAAGCAGGTCTGCAAAAATAATATGTTCTCTAACAGCTTCTACTAGCTTATAGGAATAAAACTAATTAAAATCTACTTTCTCCCGTGTTGTCTGCTTTGCTTATGCGTGTTTCCTGCCTTATTCCATCTTGGGTGGTGGCTGACATTTTATCGCACCTGTTGCGAGGCTGATCTGATAACGCTTGGACTCATACATATGAAGCGCGCACTGAGGTAAAGTAATTTCTCCCTCCTGGCAGTGAAGCGAGCACCGCTGTGAGCCAAATGAAAACGCTGCTTTACTTTGAGTTTGTTCGTCTAGAAGTTGGAACTTTTGCTCTGCTGCGGCACAAAATTCAAGCCTCTCTCTTTCTCTTTGCTGTTTGTAATTTAAAAGAGCCAGCGCTGCCCCAAATTGGCTCTTCATTGTCCTGCGGGACTTGATCCAGTATCTGCGTGGTTCCTCTTGGGAGTGGGTGGAGCAGCGTGGCAGTGTTCTCCCTTATGAACCAAATCACACAGGGACCTCTCAATCCTTGCTAAGAACCTGCTGGCTAATCTGCATAACGGCAACATTTTCTGATTCGCTGTGACTCAACCTTGATTTTAATTGAAACGGAAAAGTGCATCACCCACCAAGGGTCCCCTGCAAAAGGGGGGGAGGGGGTAATCAAAAGCATTTGAACATCCGGATCCTTGCCACATTAATTAATGATTGTTCGTAGTGAGAGCCATGTCCCTGTCAGAGCCCAAAGAAGTGACCCACATTGGAGAGCTTGTGTTTCTGAGAGATAAGCTTCCGAGCCTTGCTATGTGTTGATGAAGCTAACACGGGGTGGCCGGGGGCGCTGGGCGGGGTCGGGTCCACAGTGTCTGCACACACAGGTCTCCCCCGAGGTGTCTTGCTCTGGCAGTGCAGTGCTGTCTGCTGTTGTCGTCTCAGACAAGTTTTGAGCTACAGCATTTGCTTGTAGTTGTCAGACGGTGAAGAGGCGCTGTCGGAGCAGAAGAGAAGAGTCTAAAACAGGACAGTAACGCACCAGAAGAAGCAAATCTCTAAGTGTAGTTTATGTTTTGTTGCAGTGAATGTGGAATTAATTTCTTTTTTATTTATGTATGTGACAGAATTAGGACAAACTGTGTGTTTCCTAAGATTGCAGCAGTTCAGGTGTCGGAGCTTCTGATATCAAAGGTGCTGAGGATCGAGCTTGAGGACTGTGGTGGTCCACTGACTTGCACAGGGCACTTCTCTGCTTTGTTGAATTTGATCTCTTAATTGTAACTCAACCACCTCAACCTGTCTCCAAATAATCGTGGTCTGACTCTGACCCTTGACTCAACTGGTTGCCAACTGGCTGTATTCTATATAAAAGCAAGGTTACCAAGGTTACTGTGCGAGTAAATCACCATCCTTCAACAACTCTTTCCTATTGGGTGCTGGTCTCTACTCTGAGTGTAAACCTTTGTGTGTATGTATAGCAACAGATCTGCAATTTTTGTTGATTTATCACAGTTGATCAGCATTTTATCTTAAAGAGTTACCGTGTTATTGCCAGCTTGACCCTAGTAGACCACAGTCTGACTCTGTCTTATTGCCATTTCGTTGTTATCTTGACTCACAAAAGTCGGTGTGAAGATGACTGTGAATGTTTGCACACCTATTTCCTGTCGTTGACTGTATAAAAGGAGCCCTAATTTGCAAAATTAGCACCGTGTTGCCAAAAAAAGAAGCTAAGACCATAAAATCATCCGGAAAATGTGTACTATGATCACCAATTAAATAAGAAAGACAGCTTTTTAACTCATAGACTTTTATATAGTCTCATTTTTTTGTTTGAATTTATTTTGTATTTTGTAATTAGAGTTGCCCCCTTACAAGCTTTAATACAAGCTTTAGACTTTTTAAACTTGCTGTTACCATCTTTTACATGCAGTCTGGTTTCAGTGTAATATAACATCTGCGTGTGGTCAAACGTTTACATCAAGGTCTGTATCAGAACTTATCAGTGTTAAACAAGTTAAAACTATACTATTAATTCAGCAGCGCCTTTCATGCAGGATTTAACATGACTTTCCTTTTTAAAGTTCAGCAGTACTCTGGGGCTCTGCCACGTCGTGCCTTGTAGTTAATTAAAACAATTTTAAGACTGATTCTAAAACAAACTGGGGGACTGAATAACGAGGCCAAAACTGAGGTAATTTTCTTTTTAAAGCCTACAGAACCTTCTCAGGGGCCCAGTGAGAGCACACAAACCTCTGCTAAAGCCAGAAAAATAAATGGCAGCACAGTTATCAGGTAGGAGAGTTGAGATGAAGTTATTTCCCTATGCACCATTCCAATTTGCATTCAGATGATGAGGATTACTCAAATATTTGTTGTCTTTTATGAGTAATATAAGTGCAAAAGTTTGCAAGCACAGTCAGAGAACAAGTTAAGGCTTGGAGATTTACTGGCAATGCGGCATATTGTAGAGTGACACGTAAGCTAACGAGGATTCTACCAAATTCAATAAACAACCATTTTTAAACACACCGAGTAACAATTTTCCAAAGTTGCTGCTATTTGGCGGGCAGTTCAACAGCAATGTTTAAATGCTTGTATTTAGCCAGTGAGATAATCACCTAAAAACTCTGCGTGGTACTTTAAGGACGAGTGCAAGGGAGGCCTTGAGCCATCTGTTGCCTCTCTTAGACCAAAAGCCATTTCCAAACCTTTGATAAACACAGGGCTGCCGCAATCCACTTGAAAACATCCCCCGAGCCTCATAATGCTCGGTTCAATGTAAAGAGTGAGTTCAGCACTGCCATGCCCTGCACACCAGAATCCTATTAAGAGTCTATCTGCAAGCTGTCATGCAGTAGTAATGACTCACTGTAGTGTTCCATGTTTTCCTGTGACTAACCCAGCACTAACAAAGCAGGCCAGATTGTCAGCCTGGTCACATTATGGGTTATTATTACTGGTGCTGTCTCTCAACAGGAGCCACTGAGTGTTTTAAGTTAGCAGCAGCCCCGCTTCATCAGATATAAATTCTGCTCTGCCCTCCCTTCATCCCAGTAAGCACATTATGTAATGATAATGCCGCTATTACACAGATACATTTGGCTTCTGGGGCTGTCATCAATAGGGAGAAATGCTGTTTGGCTTTAGTTTGCCACACTTCACATGCATGTATTGAGGATGTGTGTGCTCATTGCTGGTGATGCACGGGCTTTTTAAAAGCTTCAGCTTTTTAAAAAGCTGAATCCACCTGTGTTTAAACCCCACAGAGAGGGGTTAAGAGTAGTACTTCATCCTCCTCCACTGAGAAGCCAAAGACCCACTCCATTTGCCGAAATTAAATCCTGGTGTCTGATCACTTCCCTGCCCACACAATGTGATGAATCAAAACATAACTAACTTAACCACAACTTTATTGAGTGGGCACCCGACAAGCTCAGTTCACCGATAGCCTTCCATCTCTTTAGGATCCTTTGGTGTGTGCAGCTTAATGAGGCAACATAAGGGATAACTGGAGATGAAAGTTCAAAGCTTTCAACTTGTTACTTCTGACTGCCACGCGAAATTAAGGGTGAAGTTACACAGTGCACTTGTTGATTATATTTACATGCCTGCCTTATTCCATCTTGCCCATATTTAGATACAAAAAAAAGAGTTTCCATTGTAAGTGCTGAAGAGTAGCTTGGCTTTGGAATTACATCCCCTATGTTAAAAATAAGACTGAATACAATTAGCTGCTGATTTTTATTGGCTATATTATTGAACTCTGGCTGGTTTCACTTCCTGTAGCTACGGCCATGTCTGTTCCTGTTCAATAAGCTGTGGTGAGACCGCCAAGAGCTAGCAAAGGCTGGAGAAAGTTAGCAGCTAGCAGGTGAAAAACAACAAGCATTCCACTTTGCATTGCATTGGGCAGCGACAAGCATGGCACATCATCGACATCAGAAATGTAGTGTTATGTGTAGTCAGAGTGTTGACAAGCTGTAGATTTACATGTTACAGTTTACACAGTTTCACTCTTTTGTACTGCATGAGAGTGAATGGACTGAGGTATCTAAACTGAGATACAGTAATTGCGTGTGATTTGTCACAACCTGGCTCATAAACTGCAACAAAACAGAGGGAGATTCAACGAATAGTAAAGTATAATTAACTCTATGCAACATAATAGATAATGATAATGTGTTTCTCAGCGTGCATGGATCTGTGGCAGCGTGTGCAGAAAGCAAAACCTTGGAACACATGCTAAGCTAAGCTAAGCTAAGCTAAGATGATCCAATTCAGTAAGCTGGTTTCCAAATCAGGACAGTGATCAGAAGAGAACAGCTAGCTAAAGAAGAGAGCTTTATAACCAGACTCACTGGGCCTAGGTGTAGCTCCAACAGCAAATTACTTCCCCTGCATACCAAAGCATAGCACAAACCACAACACAAAACCAGAATAGAGAAAACTAGTGCCCCAGGTCATCACAGTGTTTAGCTGCTTTAAAGTTCTTCTTCCTCTAGTGGCCAAGTGTAGTCAGCGCAAAGTACAGTTTTAATGTTATTTTATGTTGTATCTGCACAAATATTTGGACATTATATGTATTTTTGACAATATAGTTGACTTTCACCTGCAGGGGCTACTACAAGAACTGCAGTACAGACACAAATCGATGGCTTCACCGTGTCTACATTTAAATGTAGTTGCTGCCGCTTGACTGAAGCTGAAATTATACTTGTCATGTCTGTGTAACTGTGATTTATCACTACGCATATGAAGACACACTCAGTGCAGTAAAAACAGACTGATAAATACCAAACATGTCCCTATCTGTTAGGGAGTTTGAAATGACACATAGTGTACATTACATAAGTGCTAATGACCCTACCAGATGTCTACGAAGTCCTACCTAATCTCCACTTATTCCTACCATATGCTTTAGTTTTAAATAGCTCAAAAATCAAATCAAATGAAAAATCCTCACACTTTCAGTGTGTTTACTGGGATGACTCCAGATTCCATAACAGTGATAAGGAACTGCACATGTCCCTGGAAGACATGGTTTTCAATGCCCTAAATACTTACTTAAGGTTCTTTTTCCAGTTGTTCCAACACTTGACCTCTACTGTAACATCTACTGCTGTATTATTTCTCTACTACACACACACACAAACCCCACAACGTGTTTTTGTTTCCTCAGTGGACTGAAGCTTGCAGAGCCAAACACTTTCAACCGTCTTACTTGGCTAAAGAGGCTTCACTTCTGTCCTCTGACTTCTTCTAGTTACTCTCTGAGAAGATGCTGAACTTGTGTTTTTCAACCAGGTTTCTGCATCCCACCTCAGAAGGATCAATAAAAGGTCTCTGCCCTGCTGCTTTTGACTCCTGGCAGCGGTATCTTTTAGTATTTCACTCTTGTGCTCTCTTGTCCCGTAGGGGAGAACTCAATGAGTTGTTCAATACAGCTCTGCTTAGACAGACCACAATGTCAGGCCTTAGAGAGGAGTGCTGGACAGTTGCTGAGCTCACCAGGACTAATACCAGCGAGGCAGGAGGATTTCCTTGTGTATCTGTATTGTGTGATCGCTTCATTGTCAGCTAAAGTGGATTTGATTTCCTTGGAGTGGGCGATGTCAGTCTTGCCAAGTGGTTTCCAGAAAACTGTAAGCTTAAAGATTATGTATGTAATCTCTGATCATACTGTATTATAGTTACAAGGAATTTACATTTTCTAATACATGCAATACGTTTTGATTTTGAATAGGAAGAAAACGTAAAGTGATTTGCTAATGTCACTGAGTCATCAAATAAGAAAGGTTTATTTATTTGGGAACATGCCAGTTCTTAGAAAATATTGCTGATATCGACTTCTGATTTTGAAGTCCCATGATTTGCCTTTTGCGAGATATTTTATGTTTTGAATGAATCTGAGGAGTTTGGGCTTCAGTTCTAATGATTTACTGAATTTGAAAGAACATTACACCATGATAAGAAAAGTTTAGAGCAGCGGTCCCCAACCCCCGGGCCTCGGACCGGTACCGGTCCGTGACTCGTTTGGTACCGGGCCGCGAGAGTTGAGGCTCGGATGTGAAATGTATGGTTTCAGCGTTATTTTGTTATTGTTTTTATTGTTAACTCGGTTTTCCTGGGTCTTTTCACGTGTGTTATGAATAAATTTTCTTTTTTTCGGTACCGGTACTAGTTTTATTTTGTTGTATTTATCCGCGACACCTTAAAGGCCGGTCCGTGAAAATATTGTCGGGCATAAACCGGTCAGTGGCGCAAAAAAGGTTGGGGACCGCTGCTTTAGAGGACTATATTCAGAATGTTTGCATGTGATCATAAATATTTCTAACTTTTTGTAGGTATTTTGGATTTCAGTCAGCTGAGAAACACAGGCCGTATGTAAAAGGTGGGCACTGATTTATGGATCATTACTTTGAAGCTTATGTGATCATACTTGGACGAGGGTAATCATCTGCATTTTGTTGCCCTGTACCTGTGACATGTGCAATGACAATAAAGTTGAATTCTAGTCTATTCCATTCTATTCTATTCTATTCTACTCTATTCTATTCATCTTAGTTATCAGGCAGAGCTACCTTAGTTTGAAAGATAGATTGTTTGGATGACAGACACAAATACTTCCTTTTTGATCCCTTGTTCTCTGTTTGGGTCATAGTTTGTTGTTCCTAGATTTTCATGTATCCTAGGCTTTCGATTCTTAGTCACCGTTAGTATTAGAGTTCATTTTTCCCTCATTCTTTCCTGTCTATTTTCGTAAGTTCATTCAAGTGACCCCCACCCCCCGCCCCTCACAGACCGACACCACCACCATGTTAATGTCGCTGATTACAATTACCTATGTTTTGTTACCCTCCCGTGTCCACTTCCCTGATTACCCTTTTGTGCGTAAACAGTTCCGTCTTCTCCTCTCGCTCTGTCTCAGTGTCTGTTTATTGAATAAAGAGAATTTAGTTTACATTTTCACTGCGGACTCTCTCGTTCGTCTGAACGAGTCTGCATTTAATAATCTTAGAATTCACTCAAAGAAAAAAATCAACTTCTCAGATGGTCTGTTGCTAAATGCACAACACATAACTGCATTAAAATCTTCTAAATGGAACAAAGACGACAGAGACTCAAATTCGCTGAGGTAGCATTTGGAAGACAGCTAGTGCCGGTAACCACTTTGGCTCAAATCCACTGAGGTCGACCAAATTGTATAACTTTGTAGAAAATATGTTTATTTCTGTTGTAGTTGGTCATTTTCACATGGGAGTCCGACTTGCTTTGTGAGACTAGCCTCGAGTAGCCACTCACATTTTTTTTGCCCATCCACTTCAGCCCTACAGGTTGCAAAACAGTGTTGTGAAGTTCATAATTGATAGGTTCATCCTCTCGAGAATATACTACTGCTTTCTGTTCCTGTTAAGTGTATTCATCTCAGCTCACAGGGATTAAATATTTAACTATGGAACTCTGTTACTTTCAGTTGTTCTGCTTGCTTGATTTGTATTCTGGTGTGAACTTTATCAGCTTGAATATGGATAGAAGTCCATAACAAGCAGCCCCGCACTGCCGCTTACTGCTCATTCTGTAACTCCGAAGTGTCTGCAGCAGTGTTGCATTTCTGTATGTGATGTTTCAACACCAGTATTGTGAGCTGGTGTACTACTTTCTAATGCATTAGGATGTGCATTCAGTTTCAATCTGCACCATGAAACCTTCTAGTTGCATTGTTATTTATTTCTTTGTGTTTTGTGTGTCTGTCAGCATTGTGTTGCTCCATTAAAAATTGTATTCATTAGTATCACGCAATTAAATTGAACTAATTTTCACACATTTCTTTATCTAAATTTGACTATCTTGTACTTTTCTTCATTTTCATGAGAATCCAAAAGATGGTGGTGGAAAGTATAGGCAGTCAGACGAGGCTGTGCTCATCATTAGTGCCTTAGCTGCCTCATTTGCATTACAAGCTAGCAAATGAGTCCTCAGATTTGTTGGTGCTGCAGTGTGAGGGACTCTTTAAACTACTTCTACAGGCCTCTGAGATACTTCAGTTTCTTGGTTATTAACCCTGTTCTTTGCTTTCATAAATATTGACAGTTCTGCTCCAGTTTTATTTATGATGAAGCCTGATGAAGGTGCTCATCAGGCTCACATCCTCAGTGCTGCCTTGGGAAGACCACCAAACCCTAAAATATCCTGTACAGCATTCATGACAGTTTTGAGGCATCATTTGAAGCTAAACTTCAATGCTTTTTGCTGTTAAAGACGACCACGGGGAATCCCTTCCTCAGATGAAGCCAGGTGTTGTTGCACAAAGCTCTCTTTTCTTCATACCTGATTGTGCTGGCAGTGATAAAGAATGGATGGTTCTGCCTAAAACTATTGTTCTCCATCCAAGTGAGCGGGTAAATCTGTCAATATAGAATGAGTCATAGTTTAACAAGAATGCGGCTGAAGAAAAAAAGCTTCAGCCGCATTCTGCGGTAAGGGTTTTCAGAGAAACATAAACCCTGACCTCCGGCATCTGTGCAGTAAAAATTCTCTTTCTGATGACCCGTGGATGGAAAATATGTTGGCTGTGAATGTAATCCTGGCAGCAAGTGGTTTTCCTCCATATCAAAGATGCATTTCCATTTTCTAAACAGCTAGGTGCGGACTCAACAAGTGAAAATTTAACTGGATTTTAGCCTTTGGCTGTTTGCCAGATATATTTAAGGCCTGTAATCAAGAGAAAATTGCTCAATGGGATATTAGTGAATGGCTGAAAATAGGTTGAATTAAAGTCTTTTGTAGCTTGAAAAGTGTTTAACCTTTCATCTAAATTTAGACTAAAAGGATGTCTTTTTAAAGGCTGTGAGTGGATGAACAAATTTAGCCTGGAAAACAACATCTGTGGATGTTTGGTGTGTGCGTATATGTGTCTTACAATTTCCAGGGTGAATGAGTGGGTCAGTTTTTACCAAAACGGTTCATGTGACAAACAGTTTAGGAAGCAGTGGGTAATGTTAGTTTCTACTGCATTTTATAAGATTGGAGGTGTATTTTGCAACTGTAGGCTGAGTAAATATACTTGCCACCACGTCTCAAAAGTAAACTTGAACATAGGGAGGGGGGCACGCCTGCAGCACTTTGCTCATCTCAACTCGATTAGCATTTGTTCTCATCCCACCAGGTAGAAATCTGAGTGTTACTGAGCAGAGCAGCAGAACAAAAATCCCACACAGGGCTCCAAAGAATATATCGGGGAGCTACATCATCGCAGCATTTCCAAGAACCGATGCAGTGATTTTCAAAGGTTTGCCTCCCTGCAGGTTCTTATCTTTCTGTGTGTGTTCTGACTCACGTTGTCTCTGCAAGTTTCTTTTTAATTGTTTTAGTTTTAAATCTGCAGTTTATATTACTCACCCACAAACTAAATCTGTCTGCAGAAAGTACTTTATAGTGATCGCCGATCAGAGCTTTCAAACTCTGTACTGTTTATTATTTATTTCGTTTTTCCAGGGAGAGTGGGTTGCTCCTGGACTTCTATCTAAAAGTGAAATAATTTTTAGGTTAAGAAATTTGTCTTCACACACTACTTTTTAAAAAAATATCTCATCAAATACGCCAAAGAGGGATTGGGAATATTGCCCCATCCTGTAGGCGGGTAAACTAAGAGATAAAAATATATCCAGTATATGTATACAAAATGAAGCAAAATTAAGGACACTTGGCCGCAGCTTTGGAAGCATCTTAGCGAGTCTGATTGCTGCACAAATGTTGCTCTGCAAATTCCCATTATCGCTTATGTAAACCTCTTCATTTAATAGAGTGGGATTAGAGAATTGTGTAATATGGCGTATGTTTTAGATTGACGTAACCGAGGGATTTCTTTTACTTACCAAGGTTGTCCAGCTCTCGGAAGCTCTGTCGATAAAAACAATAAAATCTACACGTACAAAAAATTAATATTCATGTCAAGTGCATGGTACAGCGTTACACATAGACCTCAAAGCTGGCAGCACATGAATTAGTAGAGAAATGAAGTTCTTTCATCTTCTAATTTACCCGCCCTGCTCTCTCAAAGTCAGACGCTTCTCACAGAGAGACTCTCAATGCAGATGAAGACCACTTGGTGATGCAGTGGGCTTCAAGATATAACTTGGACACGTAGCCCATATCAACCAGCTGATATTCAAAGCAAATCAGACTGGTTTTATCTACTGTGCTCCGATGAGAGAGAAGCGGTCGATTGTTAGAATACAAGGTGTGATAAATAAAGTGCGCTGCTTTTGTGAATCATACATGAATCCTCACTCAGCAGGGTAAAAGTACCGAATCGACTCTTCACTGACCAAATGTGCTTCGTAAACTGACAGCTACTCTGCTGCTTTATGCTTAATATTCCTAGAGTTACAGTACTTCCTTCTTTGACTGTTGCACTATGTTTACTTCCAGTTCATGTCCCAAGTTCCCCACAAATGTCCCGAGGAAGAAAACTAGCAGCAGATGGCCTGCTGACAGCAACAGCATTTTGTGAATGAGGAAATCTTTTCCCAAAACATGCCACAGAGCCTGTGTGAATATGAATCTGGCTTTAGCAGTTTTCCTGCTTTGTTCCTTTTGTTATGTCACTGATTTCTCGCCTGAACTACCAATCAGAAGTCCCTGACTTCAGTGTAGGATTGCAGCAACAACACACAGCAGGGAGTGTGTCCAGTTGTGGTAAAATATGCTGGTATGTCAATTGCAATATGTTTGGGCAATAAAAAAATAAGGAAGTTCAGTAACTGTGTTTCTATGAATTCTGGTTGCCTCATAGATGAATTACCGTAGCCATTAACCAACAACTGTTTATTAAGAATGGGTATAATCTCTGTTTGATTGTATAATAATCTGCGGGAAAACTATTATTTCTCGCTTGATTTGTGCCTTAATAAATATTTCCCCAGTTAATTCATGGTCTCAGTCACTAAAGTAGTCAGAACATTATTCATTTTGTAATTATGGTCACATTTAGCATAATTAAATGAAACTCTCTAACATACCCATACATATTTGTTCAATTACAAAACCTTCATCAGGTGTATGGACTCCACATATTTATGTAATCATAAGCGAAGGAGTACTGAGATAAGTCTGACTAATGAAGATTGTACGTACATTTGTTGTGTCTAAATACTATAAATGTACACAGCATAGTGATTTTTTAAATTAAACAATCAAGATGTGATTGAAGTGAAGACTTACGCTTCAATTTAAGAAGGCTGACAAAAGTCAAATGGCCATTTATATGCACAGCGCCGAACAAAGTTTCCTCCCTTGAGATTCTCTGCCTGCGCGTTGCTGCAACCACCTTCAGCTGCTGCTTGTTTGTGGATCTCTCTGCCCTCAGTGCTGTCTTCTGTGACTGAAAAGCATGCTCTATTGGGCTCAGATCAGGTGACTGACTTGGCTGTTGAAGAATATCCTATTTCCTTGCCTCGAGAAACTCCTGTGTTGCTTTTGCAGCTTTGGATCATTTGCATCATGCACAGAATCACATCTGTAATGTCTGGGTTTAAAACTGGAATGCACACAATGTAATGCGGACAGTATTTTTTTTCTTTGTTTATGTAATGGTTAATCTAATCCATGAGCAAGCTCTTGAATTAAGTCTATAATTCTAAAATATAATTATTGTTGTTATCCAATAATTGTCAAATTTAATGTTTTACAAAAAAACCCTCCATTATTATTTTTTGATTAAGGTGCTAATTTAGTTATTTACTTCCATTCCTGAACAGAAAAACTAATTTCACTGGACGAATGTTGTGCTTGATTAATTTCTGACTTCTCAGTAAAGTTGGCCCAGATTTGGGTATATATATATAAAAAAAAGAATTCAGTTTATTTGCCTAATAAATAACACATTTTTTAATTAGTGGTCCAATAAATTTGTTGAGCGCTGCACATCCATCTTTTATACCTGCTCATTGGCTTTAACCAGCCTAAATCCACTTGATGGATATCATATCATAAAGTCATCAATCCAACTTTGAGGGAACTGTCATATGCAATAATAATCATATTCTCTAATAGTTTCTTTGAAGATATTGAGAAGCACTGGCCTTCAACCTTGCTGATATTAGCTGCATAGAGTAACTTTTTTTGGAGAAAAGCTGGTTACTGCTGATGTCATTAACTAGTACTTTTAAAGGTCATACGAGTAAATGAAACTGCATGGAAACCTGTCAAACACAAAGAGCAAGGAGGTGTGATAAAAATAGGCTGTGGTTACATGCATTTCATTATAAAGGCGACTTTTTCTATCAACAAGCTGATAGAAAACGGAAGTCTTGCAGTCTGTTCAAAGATTCAAGCTGCTTTGCTGTATAGCTCTGTTGTCAAACATCATTTTATCAGCTTTCATCAAAGTCAACTACCCCCACTCTCCTCTCCACTAGACCCCCACCTCTCTCTTCACTGTGCCTGTAGAGATTGTGGTTTCTCTGAAAAAGCTCCATTTGTATAGATCGGAGTGCAGTTTGATCAGATCCTGCTGGCTCTAATGAGTCAGCAAGACCTCAGTAAGCTGGCCCTTGAGCCCTTGAGAGATGCATTTACACACAATACCAAATAAGGGCCAAAAGTAGCGTGATGGTGCCATGCTGCTGTTTGACAGGGGTTTCAGGTTATTTTGTAGGTTTCAGTCTCACTTTTATTCACCTCTCGCCGCAGCAGGCATGTGCAGCTTTTTTGCATTGGTAAACAGAAATGCTGAATGCTACGCTTACAAACAAAACCAGCTATCAAAAAATAAATAAATAAATAACAAGGTGTAGATGGTATTAATAACTGATTTTAGCTGCTTTCTGCATTTTAAGAGGGATCCCGTTAAAGGCCGGGATAGAGACACGAAAAGATTTCCACAGTCGCTCTGAAGATGGATTGTTTATACACTGTGTTCTCTAAAACGCCTCAATGACCTTTATGTTTGCTTTGACTCAGGAATTGAAGTATTGCGTAAAGGGCCTACATTAAATCCTCCGGTATTCTAGCAAGCCCGCTTATTCAAATGTACAACCAAACCTCATAACATAGTTGTCTCACTTTGGAAGGCTTGCAGGTAAAACCTCCTACAGGCTGTATGACATTTAAAATCAAAGCAAACTCACTTGGCAGCAGCAAACCAGGGCTCTTCTTTGTTGGATTGTTAGAACGTTAGATTGATTGCTTGGTAAAGTAAGTCATTTTATTCCATTTATAATGCATATTCAAAAAAGGGCCACGCTGAAACTGATTGTTTAGATATTTCTAAAACTGTAGATGTGATTTATGATCATTTAAGATGAAACGGAATCTTTTGTAAATTTGTAACAAATTTACTGTTAATAATTACTTTCGACACTACTGGTGTAAACATGTCACACTGACATTCTGATGTCATGTCATCCAAGACGATGTTGTTCACATAGGCCAGAGATCGGCTGGCAACCAGCTGGTGCCCACCAGTCGCTAGGGACAAAAGTGTATTCTCTGACTGGTTGGTGAGTGTTTGCTGGCAGTTGCTATTGTCTAAATTCATTGCTAAATCAGTTGCTAAAGACTGGTTCTTTGGTGTGTTCCAGTATCCATATTGATAAAATATATCTGAACTGCAGGGTTGCTGCTTTTTTTCTTTGTGAAATTTTATTTATGAAAAGTTATTTATGGATTTTTCTGACTGGAAAGAAAAAAAAAACATAATTTATCCAAATTGAGCACTTTGAAAAAACTGGAAAATGTTAGTCACTAAGTATAAGAGACGTGTCCTCATCACCAGGCAAAAAAATTCAGTTAAAAAAGAAAAGGAAAACCGTGGCTCATCATCCAAATAGTAAATTTGAAAGTTAATTTACCTTTATGGCAATGAACCAAACTCACGGATGCTTTCAAATCTTTCTCAGCTACAATTAGAATCTGAAGTGAAAGAAATGAAACACAATCACAGCACACAGAGCTGGATGGTCTTTTAAAAAATATATATATATATATATTTTTTTGGAGCTAAAGTTGTAACAATGAGTGATCTTTGGCATCCTGATAACAACCCCTCAGGCACAAATACTGTCAAGTCAGCATAATTTTACTGTATCTGCACTTTTATCTGCATTCAGAACGTGTGTGTGTGTGTGTGTGTGTACCTGTTTAGATGTCTTGGTGGGATCCAAAAATTGGAATGGTCCTATACTTGTGGGGACCAACAATTACTTATTAGGACAAAAGTGCCTGTCCTCACAAGTTTGAAGGCATTACTGCGACTCAAAATGTGGTTTTAGTGTCAGGGTTACAATTAGTTTATGGTTAGGGTTAGGCATTCATTTTTGATGGTTAGGGTAAGTTGCTTGGGAAAGTAATATGTCAATTCAATGTCCTCACTAAGATAGCAAAACGAGAACGTGTGTGTTTCAATCCAGCTTTGCATCCATGAAAGTCTAACATAAAGTTATAGGTTTATACCAGAATATTGGCAGCAGAATAATAATAATAAGTGACCCCTTTCATCTTACCCATTTCAAGTACTTTAGCATGTCAATTGCCGTTTTTTCCCAAAGACTTTGAATGCGACTTTAAGGGTCTTTAAACTGCTGCTGTGGTTTTACTCTAGTTGGGATTATTAGCTCAGTAACCTTTATCAGTAACCTTTATACTGTTAACTACAGCGCCAAGAGGGAAAGCAGAAGGGGGATACTGCTGTTACACTGCATCGGCAATGTACATAACATTTAGATTACTGTTACACTGAGACCTGGGCATAGCTACACATTGTTTTGGGTGATTACATTAACTTGGCATCTGTAACCATCACACACAAACACACACATTGTCATTACAAAATTCCTGTGAGTGGGCAAATTCTGAACTTTAAAAGGAGTTTTGGGAGTTCAGATCTGGATTTTAAGACTAATGCTCCCAATTTTGAGGAGGCAGCCCTACCATTTCTCCTTCTTTTGCTCTTAGTGTACATTTAACTCGTTTACTTTTCCAATAAAGAATAATTATTGAATAACTATTTTCCTCCAGGCATGCTGGTTTCCTGTCACAGTCCAAAGAGATGCCCCTTCCAACCTTAAGTTGTAATCTTAGTAACTTGCTTAAAAAAGGCCATTTAAAAGAAATATTTTTTGAAATGGCCTTTTTTATTTGCTAATTCTTTTAAAACCTTACCATCAATTTAACCTTTTAGATTCATAATAGCAGAGTTTTCTGGAAGTAAAACTTTACCGACAGCCTGGAAAACGTTTCCTGTTTGCGTCTATGTAGCAAGCAGTAAATGATTTCTCTAAAAAGAGTAAAGCTTACGATGCAAAAACCGCACTATAAAGTGGCACCGACATGTACGGAGGGAGGCAGGGGATGGGGTGTAACTCTGAAAACAAATATCTTCTAGCATCGAGGCAGTCTCTCTTCAATCAGGAACATGAAAAAAAACCCAAGTGGCGTTTCACATTGTGCAGCTGACTCGTCTTGCTTGAATGCACTCCATGATGGAGCCCAGCCTCTAAATGCTTTTGCAGGGTTCGTGTGTGTATGAATGTCTCAGGCTGTGGCATTGTCTTGCTTTTATTGCTGCGTTTGCTGTGTTTATTTCATGGTTTTTTATCAATGAATCTCCCAGCCTGTGTTTTCTGTCATTACTAGTGCACAGTTTATGGCTGATATGCTCTGGGTGGTTTGATTTTTCAAGCAGAAACCACACGTTCTAAAACTATAGCCAATCTGCTCTTGGGTGGGCCTCACAGTTTTGAGGTGTTGTGGCATTTTAGTTTTTTTTGTGATTGATCTCAAGGTAGAAAGACAGTGAACATTATGCAAGGGAGACAGAAGAGCACAGGGAGGAGGAGGCAATGCGGTGTGGTTGATGCCCGAACAGGCTCGGTATGTCGTGTTTACATCCCCTCAGGCATCAGGATGCACTCGGATTTTAAAAACACGACCTGTACTTCCTTCTAGAAGTCTGACCACAGATCATTTCAAGGGTCAGATAATGGCCCAGAGTTCTGACATCACATAGCCTGAAGCTACGTTTGACCCTCAAAGAAGCACTGCATGAATAATGGCCAGTGCTTTATAAATATTTTCTACGTTTCACATTTTGATTATGTAGATGTGAGACTTGGTTTGTTCCATTGCTACTGGAGGGATTGGCACACACTTTAATTTGTTTTTTCTATGAATAAATTCTGTGTATTTAGGTAATCCCCAGGATTTCCCTCAAGCAACACAAGTTTTCATTGATCAAGCAGAATGTGTCACAAACTGCTGACAGATTAATGCACAATTATACATCTGTCCCCCACAACATTAAAGCTGTCTGCCTTATACTGTGTGCAGCTCTGATGGATCGTGGTGGTTATGCACAGGCTCATTTAGTTTTGGATCTGCACAGCTGTAAGGGGTTAGGGCTTTGCTTCTTTCCGAGCTGTTCTTGCAGCGTGGCAGGGTGCATTACTGCTGGAGGAGACTGTTGCCACTGGGGAGTGCCATTTGCTATTGAGCTTGGGTTAAGAAACAGTTTGGGTAAACAATACATGCAGAGAAGAGCCACTAGGATGAGGGATGGTCTCTCTCTCTATTCAGATTACACGGCTGGCATGATAAAGGACACATGTGCTATGAATGAACTCATTTTCTCACTGAGTAAATATTCAGTTCAATTAAATTTTATTTAAACAGCACCAAATCACAACAACAGTCGCCTCAAGGTGCTTTATATTGTAAGGTAGATCCTACAATAATACATACAGAGAAAAATACAACAATCATATGACCCTCTATGAGCAAGCACTTTGGCGACAGTGGGAAGGAAAAACCTCCAACAGAACCAGGCTCAGGGAGGGGCGGCCATCTGCTGCGACCAGTTGGGGTGAGAGAAGGAAGACAGGATAAAGACATGCTGTGGAAGAGACAGAGATTAATAGCAGGTACAATTCAATGCAGAGAGGTCTGTTAACACATAGTGAGTGAGAAAGGTGACTGGAAAAGGAAAAACTCAATGCATCATGGGAATTCCCCGGCAGCCTACGTCTATTGCAGCATAACTAAGGGAGGATTCAGGGTCACCTGATCCAGCCCTAACTATATGCTTTAGCAAAAAGGAAAGTTTTAAGCCTAATCTTAAAAGTAGAGATAGTGTCTGTCTCCCGAATGCAAACTGGAAGCTGGTTCCACAGAAGAGGGGCCTGAAGGGGGCTTTATATGTACAAATATAGTACATATAAATGTGAGCCTATGTTTGTTTTTATTATTTTCATCTTATTTCTGTTATTTCCGCCTAGCTTTGGGTTTTAGAAATGATTCATCCATAGATCTGCATCTCTTTTTGATCTGTCTGTGTGTTGGCTTCTGTAAACGTGAGGAACCAATCAGAAATGCAGGACAGTGCCTCAATATGTGGGACGTGAGGAAGAAGGGTATAAAATGCTGTGCAGTCTAGGGCTGCCACAAACGATTATTTTGATAGTCGACTAGTCACTGATTATTTTTGCGATTAGTCGACTAATCAGATCATCATCCATTGGACGTACAGTGTACAGCTTATTGCACCAGCAGCATCTGCTCTTATATAACTATCATTAGCTTACAGCTTTAAGTGTTTAAGGTATGTGCTAACTAAAAATAAAAACAAGATTATAATTTATTAAATTTTAATGAAATTTGCAGATTGTTTCAGTGAAGTTTAATAAACTCCTTGCTATCTAAAATATAACAGGACACCGGAGTAAACTCTCGAGCATCTCACACTTCTGATAATCAGTTGTCTGCTTGACGTTTATTCAGCTGTGTAAAAACTATAACTTTAATCTCAAACAAACCGATTTACTCAGGAACAAATAAAAATACTAAAAAAAAGCCAAACAATAACATTTTTAAGTTATCTAAGTGACTTATATATGTTTAACCTGAGTAGCAAAAGACGACGGTGGGTTTGAAAACGATTTGCCGGGAGTCCGGTGTTCTCAGCGGCTCTAGTGAGTCTTGCCCCCGGCTAGCTATCGAGCTAGTGGGTAACAGGCGTCTCCGAAAACGTTGAGGGCTTTTGAAAATATGTGGTATCTTGATAAACTGAGCAGATATTTGAGGTTTACACAGCTACATTCTCGCCTGAAAATATGTTAAACGTTTATTTTGTGACCCAGAAAGAATAATAGGAGTAATATTAAAACTAACTAGCTGCCGCCATTGTTGTAAACTGAGCAGGGCCGCGCTATGAATTCTGGGACAGAACTACTTCTTCTTCGGGGTTTAACGGCAGCTGGCATCCTTGTACATGCAGTGCTGCCATCTTCTGTTTCAGTCCGTTATTACACTCTTAAATCCTACTACTTATTCCTGCGTCTTTTGTGATCTTACAAAGCTTCAAACGACGCGTCGACTATTAAATCAGTCGTCGACGATTTTAATAGTCGACTAATCGTGGCAGCCCTTGTGCAGTCCCATGTAAATTTTGACACCTGGTCACCCTACCTGAACAGCAGTGCCTACAGTTTTCAAGAAGAATGTGACATCGTAGCAAGATGATCATTCACTCCACCTGTCAGAGGTTTCAAAAGAAAATTCAAGTAAATTCACACAACAAGAGAGGCACGGCGTATTGGGAGCACTCAGACGTTTCCCAGTGGGAACTTTGACGGGTGATATTATGTCAAACAGAAGTGAGTTGGCAGATCTGTCAGAATCAGAATGATGTTCCTGTCACAGCGTTCTTGGTGGACGAGAACAAAAAAAAAAGAGATGTGCACATGCAGCCTCTGTCTCCCTTTGCCTCTTGGCAAGAAAGTATTTTCCACATATAATCTGAAATGCCAAAGAAATAAATTTATACTGCTGTAATTTGTGCCAGTTCTACTGAGTGTTTCTGAATCTTTTTTGACACTTTGTGCTTGCATATAGAAATACTGATTTTATAGTTTGTACCCGATCTGTGTCTCAGTCTCTGTGTCAGTGTCACACCTTGTAAATCTGTGAGCTGAGCCTTAACAGGTGATAACCCAAAACCAACCCCGTGCTAATACTTTGGGGAAAAATTAAAGTGCACTCTTAGATTAAATGTTTCTTTGTTCCCTGATTTCCAAGAACAATTTAATAAACACAAAAATGACATTTTCTGATAGACTAGGTTTAGGTTTGTGTGAACATTCGTGATTCTGGCTGGTTTTTGTTTGTTTGTTTGTTTTTGTAACCACATGGACTTGGACTTGTTTAGGGTTTATGTGAACATTCATGATTCTGGCTGGTTTTTGTTTGTTTGTTTGTTTGTTTGTTTGTTTGTTTGTTTTTGTAACCACATGGACTTGGACTTGTTTAGGGTTTGTGTGAACATTCGTGATTCTGGCTGGTTTTTGTTTGTTTGTTTGTTTTTGTAACTACATGGACTTGGACTTGCAGGAAAGACACATTGCCAGCCAAATATGCAGAACAGGTGGCAAACTAAAAATGTATAACTGAAGGTATTACTCGGCAGGTCTCCAGCCATCCGTGTCCGCATCCGCAATGCAGTGTAACTGAGGCACTCGACCTAAGAGGGTTAAAAAGCTTAAAGGTATTGGCAATAATGTTGATATCACATAATATTGTCGCCAGAGTCTCGGTGAACACACTCAGACTGACAGACCAAAATGTTCTTATGATGAGTGGACAGTCGTTAATGATTTAATCAACAGCTGAATTTATGTAGGAGCTCACACTGTTTCAACGGGATCTCAGTGGATATTTGTTCTTGGCTGGTGAAGGACTTCAGGAGATTTAATAAAAAGGCAATGAGCAGAGTCTGTTCCTTCCCTTGTTGCATTCAGCGCTTGCCCCGAGGCACAAGCTTAGTAGCTGCCAAACCAGCAAATTACAAATCACTGCTTTCACGTGAAATCCTTGCAGCTCAGAGAACCTCTACCGCTCAGAAGCCTATACTTTAGATTATAGCGAGAACACTTCAAAAGCAGACACATGCACAGACACAAATTTGCTTTCCTGTGATCCCAGCAAATAGGAGAAGTCATTATCAGAGAGCCGTCACAAGGACGAGTACGAGGATGAGAGTGAAGCTACAAAGAATTGAATGCGACTGCCAAAATAAAAAAAAAAGAAACTCACAAATTCAATCACTCCTTGAGCTTTGAATCTCCGCCCCATATACAGCGTCTGCAGTAGTGCACATCATTTCATGCACACTACCCACCAGACATCACGAGGTTTTAAATAAAGTTCATTAAGTTTGAACGACGATTCACCATGTGACACGTGGCAGCTCTTCTGCTATAATTTTGTTCGTATTGCATTATATTTCTTCACGTCAATATACGGGCCGCAAGTAGGAGTGACGTGGGGCTCAAGTGGTCCCCGGGCCCCCTGTTGAGACCCCTCTTCCAGAAGAAAGTCTTGCCGCCACACAGCCATGATGGAAAATGCCTCAGGGTAGTTATTTGTGCAGCTATTTTGAAGCTCCTACCTAAATGTGAGTGAATAATCACTTCATCTTTGATGGTCAGTGGAATTACATGTAAAGAATCACCAACAAGTCAAATCTTATCAAAAAAACACTTAATGTTATGGCTTGGCCCCAAAATGTGATAATTACTGTGAATGTGGAACATTATATTTTCTTTAATGTTCTAATTAAGAGTGAAAAATGTCCAGAACAAATTTCACACTAATTCATGTTACAGTCAGACAAGAAAAACAATAAGCACACTTACCTACATCTTCATCCTACAGTAACAAGTAGATACGGCTTCTGTGAGCCAATTCAGACAGTCGTGCATGTGGCCCTGCAACTAAACATATCAATGCTCATTGTTGAGTGGCACATGTCAGTTCTTTTAAAGCAATAGAAAGCAACACCCCAAGTATATCACATCAGTTTACAAGCTCTGCAGCTTGACATGAATGACGTTAAAAATTGTGTTGTGAGATAGAATATAACATCTGTAATGTAATGTAGCATACAATAACAATTGAATTGGCATGTATAGCAGTCCATGTGTTTAGAGCTTGAAAAACTAGTCTTCTCTAAGTTGGCAATTCCAAAGTTCAGCAGCTTACTATTTTTAAGCTCTCAAGACTAAGATTAAGGGAATTCACTCAGACCTCGAAATGTAAATGTCAAGATACATCTTCTAATTACCATTCACCAACCCCATGGTAGCCACTGCCCCAAGCCCTGCCACGCCATAAAGATTGCTCAGCAAAGGTTTGAGAAAGACAGCAAAGAGCCAAAGGTGTGCATCCGATATACGAACTCCCCAGAACACAATCTCATCGAGGGGCTACAGACTGCACCAAAGCCAGATGGATCTCTTGAGACTACAAGCCTCAGAACTGAACGAATCGGCTGCCAGCGTGTTAGTGCCAGACACCGGTGCCACAAAAAATTGCCAGAGGTCTATTATTCCTGCCTCAGTGAGTCAGAAGTCTTTTGACAGCATGAGGGGGGGGCTGCACAATGTTTGGCCCTGATCCGTTGAAAAGCATTTTTTTGTGCATGTCACTAGAAAGTAAACTGTGCTGCAACTTTTAGAAATACCCACTTTATTTGTGTAACTTGTGTAAAGTTGGCAATTGTAATGATTGAAAAGAAAAGCAATTAAAGTGACCAGTAAGTCTCCGAACAGATCAATGAGAAGACATATTGATTTAATATTTGGAGAAATAGCAACACATTCTGAAGTACACTTTATTTTGTCACTTTTAAACAGATTAGCTCTTGAAGGCTCATCTCGACGAGCTCCTCAGTAAAGTGAAGGCCTGCCTCGCTCCACATGACTGAATGTTTGGCCTGGATCAGTTGTTACTTTGTTTCCTGCAGGTTGTACAAAATGCAACTTTTGACAGTAAAGAAATAGCATGTTTATATCACACCTGTACTCACCTCTCTACACCGGCTTGTAGTCCATTTCATTTAACAGGAAGTAACCTTTGTCAGAACCAGGCTCAGGGAGGGGCGCCTATCAGCCTATCAGAGGGGAGGAAGACGGGACAAAAGATACACTTTCAGGAGAGACAGAGATTAATGATAACCAATGATTAAATGCAGAGTGTTGTATAAACACACTCAGCAAAAAAGGTGAGTAAAGAAGAAACAGTGCATAATGGGGCGCCGCAGGCAGCCTCGGCCTATTACAGTGTGACTAAAGAAGGATTTAGGGTCGCCTGATCCACCCCTAACTATACGCTTTGTCAAAAAAAAAGCAAAGTTCGAAGCCTTATCTTAAAAATACAGAGGGTGTCTGTCTCTTGAAGCCAAACTGGGAGCTGGTTCCACAGAAGAGGGGCCTGAAAGCTGAAGGCTCTGCCTCCCATTTTACTTTTAAAGGACCCACAAGTAAGCCCGCAGTCTGAGAGCAACGTGCTCTATTGGGGTGATACAGTGCAGTGAGGTCTTCAAGATAAGATGGGGCCTGATTATTCAAGACCTTGTATGTCAGGAGGAGGATTTTAAATTTGAGTCTACATTTAACAGGGAGCCGATGAAGGGAAGCCAATATGGGACAGAAAGGCTCTCTCTTTCTGCTCCCTGTCAGTACTCTGGCTGGATCAGATAGAGGCTTTTAGGACAACCCAATAATAATGAATTATAATAGTTGAGTCTAGAAGTAATAAATGCATGAACTAGTTTTTCAGCTTTACACTGAAATGGGATGTTTATCATTTTAGAGATATTGCAGATATTGCAAAGCCGAGGCGACAGAGCCTTTTTGGTGGCGTCCCCTAAAATTTGGAACAACCTCACCCTTTCACGTGAGAGCTTCGCAGTCACTCAATCATTTTAAATCCCTGTTTAAAACAACAACAACAACTCATGCTTGCCAGCTTTATAGGATATCCTGGCTTTTATTGTGAAAACAGAGCTCATTTACTTCTACCGTTGTTTCATTTGATTTTGTTAAATCAAGGTTTGTGTTTTTATTGTGTTTTAGTGCACATTTATTGTTAATTTCAGATATATCCTGTGCAGCACTTTGCTGAGGTGATATTGCTTCAAACGTGATGTAGAAATAATCTTTGACTTGATTTTCCAGTGCTAATGCTAGATACTCGAAATACAGTGAAATCTGTGTAAGCATGTCACTGAAACCCTGTAAATTATATCGCACAAATGCAGCTTCACTTCAGGAAGCGAGGCCAGTGTATCCACCGTTGCCCTCTGCTCTACGTGCTGTCAGAGATCGTATCTTGCGGCTGACGGCGTCTGTTTAGTGGAGATTCAATAAGGTGTGGCAGTGACAGCTTCATCTTCACTCTGTAGACTCGGTGAGAGGCACCACGAGTCAAACAGCACACTGCTCGCCTGCTCTCACGAATGTACAAAATGGATCCGGAGGATAAAAGCAATTAGAGGTTATTTTTTCTCTCTTCTTGGCTGTCTCTCATTTGCTCTCTTGTTCAGAGTGAAAGAATAATCTTTTCTTTGTGCAATCCCCTCCTGATTTCTCACTTTCTGGAAGATGAATTGTGCTAATAATTGGAATTGAAGTGCTGAAAATTCTAATGAGCCCTTGCATATATTTTGTTGCTCATGCTCATTTTTCATGGGCTAAAGCGCCTTTTTTTTTTCTTCTTACATTAAGCCTGACCGGTTATTTTCAATTAATCCTGAGGCTCACTGTAATTGGCTTCCACACCCAGATTTAAGACTAAGAAAATCTATTATTTATTTGCTTTTCTTCCACCCTTCCCACTTGCAGCCTATCCTGCTCACTGCCAATAAAAAAGGCCTTCCATGTCTTAATTTATTACAAGTGAAGTGAAGAAGCATTAGTAATCATGAGTCATGTCCCCATCTTTTCACCCCAACAGCTCTGCTGTCACTGTGCGGTCACCAACCACCAGGTTTTTAGGGCTAACATCCAATGTGAACTCAGGAGATTACCTGACTGACTAAAATAGTCTTCTGAGAAGATGTGAAACTAAGATAGAAAACCAGACAGCACCCCGACCTTCTTGCAGGAGAATCTGCAAAAATGTTTACTTCTGCAAAAAATGGGTAGAATCTGTGAAAGCCATTCATATTTCTTTGGAAGAACCCTACAGCCACAGGCATACCGTGCATTAAAAATAAACCTAAAAGCAAGCAATTAGATTCCATATGGAAGACATTTTTATTACAGACAACACACGTGAAGAAGAAAATAGAATTCAGTAGGTGTATCTATGGAGAAAATCTAGTACAGCCCTGCAGAAACACTCAGCAGGCATTTTCCTGCTGGCTCATACAACACGGTGTCTGACCACAGACTCCTGCTGGCTAACATAATGTAATCCGTCTGTCTCCTCCTCGCCGCACACTCAAACCTCTTTATCCCCCTCTATTTAATCAGAAAACAACTAAAACAACAGCCTCCCTTTATTTTTCACATCTCTGCGCACACGGTATGCACGCTCACACACCTGCTTCTCTTCCTTAAACCTCTGGTTAAGGATCACATTGGATGGTTCCCAGTATAAAATCTAATCTGGTGGTTGGTATAGCAACAGGATGACAAGGTGTTTAAAATAAATTCTGTTCTTAGCCATCTTTGGTACCAGATGAGGCTTTTTTTTAAAGTCACATCATCAACAGGTGCTGTGTTCTCTGAGGAAAATGATGGCAGGCATCTTGCTGATCCTCAGACAGCAAAGGCAACTGAATCTTTGAGGGACACATCTGGACAGAGGTGGGTTTGTTTCTTGAAAGGTGGATGCTGCTCCAAAGTTGTTCCCCCACATGAACCAAATGCCGTGTTGCAAAATGGGCTCCACTTTAATCAAATAAATGTAAAAAACAAAAACCAGAGAAAACAGCCTTAAAATCATTAAAAAAGTTAGTTTCAATCAAATAAATAAATAAATAAATCAACCATGGGCTACATTCTGACATAATGGGAAGTTTTGTTTATCTTAGAAGCACAGTTTTGGGAATTTACAATTATGATGTTAATTTATCATAACTGTGTCCACGGATCTTAAAAGACTTCCCTCATATTGAAACATGTCATGCCACTTTAAAGCCTTCTTGAAAAGCTTTAATTTCAGTTGTTACCAGGATAAAAAAACAACAACAACAAAAACAGCATGTATAGAACCCCCACCAACACCACCTCCCTGACCTTTCATTGCTGTACATTTATGTTTTCTTACATTCCCTATTGAAAAAACAAACTGCACAGTGCATCAATATTTAACATTCCGTACTCGTTACTTTAAGTTTTATGCACATTTTGGACCAAATGAGCTAAAATGAGTCTTTAATTGGTTCTTCTAATACCGTTGTACTTAAACCCTTGTAAGGGAACAAAACCTTCACTCCTGTTTCTGTTTCTTATTGGCAATATTCACTAAACTATATAGAAAAAAATACTTAACTATAACTAATGAAAACCCTTTACATTACTTTGTCACTGTGAATGTACTTTGTGTTGATTCAATACAGCTTTTTGTTAAAAAATGTGTTATTTTCTGTGAACAGCAGCCCCACCAACGTGTCATGTGGCTCATAGCGATAACCTTTGCTATCTATGCAGCTATACTGAATGCTAATGTACAGATAACAACATACTTAAAATTATACTCCTGCCATCATCTTTACTGAATGAGAAGGCTACAGATTCAAGTCTGTGTCCTGTAAGTGCCCTGACTCTATATTTTATTGTGTTTAGTTTAGCATGGCAGGATGCTAATACTAATTAGGCCTACTTACATTGTATCCTATCCATTAGGCTGATGGCAAAATTGTTTGCTTTCCAGCACCTCATTTTTATAGAGTGTCTGATTTAATCATAGGCATATCTGTTATCTTCGATGCATGCTTTTTATGCACTTTAGGTCTTGCTGCTGCACTTCTTGCCTCTGAATGTCACGATCCTGGCTCTCTGACCCAGCGTTTTCAGTTTACGTTTTGAGTTCTTAAGTTACTTTTAGAGTAACTTAAGAACTCTAAAAGTTCTTAGTTACTCTAAAATCTTGGTGCAGACCCATACCATGAAACATAAATTGCTGCAGACAGAAATTTTCCTTTGACTAAAGTGGACCCAGCTGAAATAAGACTTTGAGCTAGTGATGCTGCTTGATTAAAGGTTAAAGGGATAATCAGTGTGGTTGCAGTGCATCCCAAGGGGAGCATGGATGTGAGTTTTCACAACAAGTGTTCCAGATGTTATTTGATCCATCTATCCATGTCTTTCCATGTATCCAATTCAGGGTCATATCCCAGCTGTCACAGAGGCACACCTCTGGGTACACCCTCGAAAGGTCACCAGTCTGTCGCAGGCTAACACACAGTGATAGACAACCATTCACACCTACAGTCAATGTAGAATCACCAGTTAACCTAACCCCACGAACTGCATGTGTTCAGAACCCACTTTATTTGATGTGTTACAAAATATCAAAGCTGTCAACCAATCCATGGCACTAAAGCAGAGTTAGGGAACGTTAGTCCTCGAGAGCTGGTGTCCTGCAGGTTTTAGATCTCACCCTGGGTCACCACACCTGAATCAAATGATTAGTTCATTACCAGGCCTCTGGAGAACTTCAAGACATGCTGAGGAGCTAATTTAGCCATTTAAATCAGCTGTGTTGGATCAAGGACACATCTAAAACCTGCAGGACACCGGCTCTCGAGGCCTGGAGTTGCCGACCCCTGCACTAAAGGAACGGTCCAAGTCATGACGATCAATCCAGCTAATCCAGTTTGAACTAGTGGACTGGTCTAAAGACCAACAAACCTTCCAGTGTTACCAAACCTAAAGCCCCTTTGACAGGGCCAAAACCCTGTAATTATGAAACAGACTTATTCGTCAAAACAGTGTGCCACAAAAATCCTCCTTTTATCTCAATAAATCTTCTTTATTGTGCTATGTGCCATGCATCTTTACCTCCTGACTAAAATGTTAAAGGTACAGAGAACACAGCCATCTGTCTGGGTTAGAAATTGAGATGATTAATTAACTCTCTGATGTCTCCAAAGGAAGCAGTTTCAAGCTATCAGTGATGATATATTGGCGCATCTGAGCACCCTCAAATTCTGGTACAATCAAGCGTCTCAAACTGTGAGCTGAGCAGTAGTTCATTGCTAGCCAGAGGATTCAGTACTGCTGTGCTGTCAGTTCTACACTGATCGTTACCATAGACAGCGATGAGGCCAGAGAGGCCTTTTAAACCTTACTGTATACTAACATCATCGTCATCAGTTTATCATGCTATAAGTTATGTGTCACTCTGTAACTGTTACAGAGTGAGACATGCTGCACGTGTGCTGCGAGGTGTGTGATGAAATAGGCCTGTGAACAGAATAAAAGCTCTAACACAAAGTAAAGTATTATCATGGAGTCCTTTATTCTATACTAGCATAAGTATACGCCTCATTTCATCACACAGGTAATGCATCACCTGAGCATGCTCAGGACCACCAATCAAACACGCCAACCTTGTTTAAAGACCAACAGGTGGTGGTGGAGGTAACATGCTCAAGCTGGGATTTCTACATTTATTGAGATGCTGCCTTCAGTTGTACATGTTTCTAGAAAAATGAGGAGCACAGAGAGAACTTTTAAATGAGCCACGTATGGATGTAACATAATTTAAAGAGCCGACTTTCAAGAAGATATAAAGTGTCTGGTGTCTAAAAAAAATTTAAGGAAATATTATTGGTTTGCCCTGAAATGCCTCTTACCAGACACAGTGAGAGGTTTTAGTGGCCTATAGAGCTGCATCATCACTGTGTATAGTTTTTGGTCACTCTTTACTTTATGGTACACTAATAAAGGTACCGACTTATACTTTGTATTAACCCTTTAAGGCCTGAACCATAAATTTATAGCTAGAAAATTCAATTTTCTTGTTGAACCTACTAACAAATTAAAAAATTAAAAGAAATTAAATATCAATTTAATACATCTGGAGTTTGTGCAAAAAGATTGCTCGCAGTTTATCTTACACAAAAACATATAAGGGAGTTAGGATAAAAAACGTCACACTCATGTTATAAATGTCTCAAAAACTCTGATGTCAAAGTAATAGACATCACGTAAAGATACACGTGGCATTACAGGGTTAAATTAGACAAAACTTGAAATAGGTTCTTTATGTATACACAGTGTTGGGGAGTAACGGAATACATGTACCGCCGTTACGTATTTAAAATACAAAATATGAGTAACTGTATTGCGTTACAGTTACCGTTTAAAAATGCGGTATTCAGAATACAGTTACTTTGTTGAAATAAATGGATTACACGGCGGTACTTCCCTGTTTCATATTGTGGAGGGTCAGGCCTGTTTGGGTTTTGTTTGACAGCTACGTTGTTCCAGGCGGCAGCGTTACGGTTGCCATGGTTACAGGGTGACGCTTTCTCTCTGTGCGTTTCCTGGGTGAGAGAGCGCCTTTTTGTTGTTGGTGGTGTGCTAAGCTAATAGGCAGAATGCTACAGGCATAGCTTTAAAGAATGTAGCCTGATGGGCAGTGTAGTCCGTGCTGCAGGGAGAATGGACTGGCATACACGTTATGTGTCTGTGAGCGAGGGAGGGAGAAAAAGGAAATGTAGGAGCTGTCATCGAGCAAAAGAAGAGTGCCTGAGGAGCCCAGTTGTAAGTAAGCTATTAAGACTCGACTGTACACTGTGTTCGTGTTTTCCTCCTCCAAAAACAATAAGTTCCGTTGGAGCAGCCTTTCAACGCCTCTCTCTGTCTCTCGCAAGCAAAGTTGACCCAGACAACAAAGTAAAGCTAGTTTTCGGCTACTAGCTGACACAGAACCCACCATATTAGCCAGAGGTCCCTTTACTACGGTTCGGAGCCGCGGACCTTCAGTAACAGTAATAAATCACAGCAATAGTACATTCATGTGGTTGTAAACAGCATGATAATATATTAAGTAATCCAAAGTATTCAGAATATGTTACTCTCATTGAGTAACGTAACGGAATACGTTACAGAATACATTTTGGGGCATGTATTCTGTATTCTGTAATGGAATACATTTTAAAAGTAACCTTCCCAACACTGACTGTATACATAAGCGCACACAAGAAATCCCTAGCTAGACACTTTACAGCTAAATTAGCGACTGTTTGGAAAGTACATGCTGTTAGAGTGTGGCAGCAGTGCCTGTAGCATGCAGAGAGCAGCCACTGGTTGTCTCTACACACTCTAGCACTGGTCTGCTAAATGGATAACTATGTTAGCCCAAGCGACAACCTCCAGAGCTGAAAGCTGAAGCTAGTAAGCTAATGTTAGCATGTTAGCTCTGCTAGCCACCACTGGAGGCTGACTCAAAATGCGAGTCATTTGATTCAAAATCATGTTTACAGCCTGGCATAACAATCATTTTCAGCCCCTATGGATAATTTCCACATTTATAACAACTCTAGTGGAGCTGAAGCTTTATTTATCTCATCATCCTCACTACTGGGGTTGTCGGTGTGTCCTCGTTAACTGACAAGTGTCCACAAACGGGAAAATGTGACTGATTAGTGTCTGCTAGGCTTCACCTTCACTAATTAGAGTCACTGCACTAGACCTTTTTGTGGTGTTTTTGCTGTGTGTAATATGTTTTGTCATTCAAGTGTCAACGAGACACTGAATTTAAATCCTCTCATTTATTTTGTTGATTTTCTTTTTCATCTGCAGCTTCCAGGCTTTAGAATTTGCAGATTACCTGCAATCATTGTAGCTACTGTGGAAAAAAATAAAAGGAAAAACCCCAAGTGACCACTTATTAGGTGTTTCATTTGCATGCTTAAGAGTTAATTAATTTAGAAACAATCCGTTTCAACGAGTTGAAGTGCTTTGATTTTCACATTTCACATTTTTTCTTTGCTCGTTGTCACTTGTGATTTCAGTTTTGTGAGCAGATGAAAGCAGTGTAGGTTGGTACTGAGGTAGTGTTGGTTTGGATGATTGGAGGGCTAAGAGAACAGCATTTCTTCAGGGAATAGCTTGTGTGAGCTTGGGAACAGAAACCAGATTTCCTTTTTAGGATTGTGGCAGTATGTACAAATTGAGGTTCAATGATTGACAGTAAAAACAGGAGGTCAAGGGCCAATCAAACGATCGCAGGAAAGGGTATTTCTATGGTTTCATTTGTCCAGAATCTCTCGCTGCTATACATTTTTTTTAACAGGAAAGCACGACAGATGAAAAGACTCCCCTTTTACGTTTTCTTTAAAAGGGTCCTTGAGGAGAAAACACAGCCTGTTGTTCGGAGGTATGTGCTTTGCAGAATGTTTATAAGAGGTTGGAGGAAAAAAACATCAAGATGTTTAGCCTTGCTATTGATTGGGTTCATCTCATTGTTCAGTTAGAAGTCATTTACGCAGCTCCTGCTTTTGTTAAAATAGCGGGGGAGCAGGTCAGCGAGAAAATGAAACACTAATTTTCAAAAGAAAATCAGCTTTTTTTATCTGGTTTTATCTCAGTAATTGATGCAGTCTTAGAAAAAAAAAATCCTGCACTGACCAATAAGATAAGCTTACTTACCGTGACAATGATGGCAGGTAATCATGAGTGTCTTCATATCTATCGATCTGTCTGTCTGTCTGTCTGTCTAGCTATAAATTTTGGATTAGCCAGCCCTTATTCACAAAATATAATTACTACTGTAATTATATTTTCAATAAACTCATGAATGACTTTCTATCCTTGACATTTTATTGCTGCATGTGCGTCATTCCATTTCCATTTGCTCCCAAGACCCAGTGTAGCAGCATTGTAGAAGATACGTCCAATTATCTGCAGCCAAACTTAGATGGGCAAGGGCCAATCAAATAATCAGTGTGAAGAACCCTCGTCCACATTAATTTTGCCTGAGGATCTCACCTGAGGGCTATAGCTTTTTCAACATGAGAGCCTCTCTGAAGGGGCTCTGAGAGACGGAGTCATCCAGGTTGATGGGTTCTTTGCGGCGTGATGGAGAGATGTGGCTGGTCTGTCAGTATAGCACTTGTGGTCATGTTTGTTTGCATTGTTTCAGTCAGTCAAATTATATATTTAGACCCTGACATTTTACCGTCCATACTCCCATCAGTGGAGAGTACCGTTGGGCTATTAAGCCACAACATTTAAACCACAGATGGTAAGTGAACAGTGGCTTAGGAGGAAGAGTAGGCCTGATCTATGACCACAGTAAACACTTTCCTGACAAGCTAGTGGTCTCAATCACTAGTTTCAAGACTTACTGGAAACAACATGGTGTTCATTTTTTGGTCCTTAGTAGAGTCAAAAACAGAGCTGAACTTATGACTGACAAGTAGCTACTGTGGGAGCATGCAGTGCGCCCTGTTTTGTCAGTCAGATCCATTGCTTGCTTGAAAGCTCCACTTTCAAATTCTGCACAATACAAAGCACTCAGAATGGGAGTTCAGTAACTGATGAGTGGTTGAGGAACCCAGTAAGAGACTAAGTTATACCCTGGTCTCCAAATCCAGTTGCCCATTAACAAGATGGGGTTGTGTAAGTTTGCATTCACAGAGGCCTTTACACGGGAATCACAGGTGCCAAAGCCATCCACTATCAATGTGTAGTTATGAACCAGTGTTGGGAAGGTTACTTTAAGTCACGTTACTCAGTGAATACTTTGGATTACTTAATACACTGTCATGCTTTTTACAACTACAAGAATGTACTATTGCTTTGTGATTTATTACTATTACTGAAGGATACTCACCATACCAATACCAACTAGATTTATAAATCTTAATATAAAATGAGTAACAGTAGGGTGGACATTAGGTAAGGCTGCACTTTTTGCAGCGATCTCATATAGAAAACTATTCTGCGCGTATATACGCTTAAGATGGAAATACAACTATAATGTTGAGAGCTTTGTATGGAGGACAAAATAAGTACAAAAAAAGTCAAAAGGAAGATTTTGTGCAAAAAGGGCAAAGAGCTGGAGTTTGATAAGCACAGCTGTACAAACCCTGATTTAGGGGAAAAAATAACCCATTTTAAACAGAAAAGAGCTGTAGTAATCGCAGTGTCAGACAGTCAGGAAATGTAGCGAAATTGCAGTACAGTGTTTGTCAGGACTACCTGTCTTCAGGTCCCTGCTTTTAAGCAGTTGTCCAGGTAAGTCGAAAACAGCAGGGGAAAAGCTTTTCACGTCCTTGTACAAACAAGTCTGATAACTGTTTGAATAATCTGTGTGTTCACGAGGACCAAGACGTCACTGCTTTTGGTTGTAACATCCATGGAAGCAGGAGGGTGCACTCAGACCAGGTGTAAACATGTTTTTGAAAAGCCAGCAATCAGTGACATGAATTACTTGTGTAATTATCTCTGCGGGCTACACAGCAATGTGCAAAGTGTCGCTAAAAGCCATGTTTACTGTATAAACCTTGTTGTTGCATTGTAGCTAACATTTTTAAAGAGGACCTGTTATCTTTTTTTAAGGTGCCTTCCTTGTAATTTCCTTTTTGGTGAACTAGATGGTGGGATGACAAAGAACGGCAAGCATGCACCTGAGGAGTGAGTCACAGCAGCACTAAATGAGGTGGGACAGAAAGACACACCTGCAAATTTCACCACAGGCTTGGATACATATGCGTCCCATATTTAGTGGGAAAATGACTCAGGCAAGCCTAGAATTTGTCAAAGTAATCTCAGAGTTTCAACTGGAGGAACAGCTAAAAGTCCCAGAAACTTGAGGTTTTCCTCTCACCCCTCATATGTCCATACCGCTCTACAAGATTAGGAAATAACAGCATAACACACAGTGCAGATTGAGATTATTGTAGCAGAGGGAGCAACGCACCACCTCAAGTTATCTTAAGTTAGCAGAAGGAGTTTGTGGTGCAAGACGTTGCTGCAACACTGGAGAAAACAAAGCTGAACAAGTCTAGATGAGAAGGTGTCTGGGGAACATGCTCAGCACATGCTGTCCATTCTTCAGAGACAAGTGAAAGTGATACTTGAAGCTGTCAGTCATGTCAGTTAACAGTAGTATGCTTGCTAATGTTGGCAGACACATTACAAGTGACAGACATGGCACGCAGAGAAACTTGAATTATAAGCTGTGGGAGAATTTTACAACAGCAGGGATGGTGGAATCTCTGCTGTTCTTCTGGGTGGGGGGCGTTGAAACCTTATTTGGGGGGAAAGTGAGCAACCATGTTGAGCAGTTTTATCAGAGCTGATTGGAGAGCCTGCAAATGCAGTGAATTTGGATATTGCTTCTCACATAAGCATCTGCAGGTGTGTCAGGATGGCTGATGAGAGGTGACGTGCTTCTAGGATTCTGACTATAGTCATTTGTGCTACACATATACACAATTGTTGCTTCTAAAAGCTCTTGTTTCATTTTTATGTAATCCTCACTATTAGTATTTGATCTGTTTCTTACGCGCCTTGATATTTACGCTCTTTGCCCTGTTAGCATGATTCTGCTCTAAACATTAATAATGTTAATGTTTAGACAATGGAATGCATGTAAATGACTGCATTCCACATAAAAGCACACATACAGCACAACAAAAATCAGTAACACTTAACTTGGACATGACATGGGTGTATTTTCACCACTATAATCTAATAAAAACATTGAAGTTAGTTAGGAAGCCTACGTCCACACAACCCTGGATAAACTTGAAAACGGCGCTTTCGTCTGAAAACGCTCCACGTCCACACTGTTGTTTTCAGTCATTTTCACAGAGTTGTGCGTCCACGTTGAAACGCCTCATTTCTGTCTGCCGTTTATTTACTTTCCTGCTCTTTGAAACATTGCTGCAAAATGTCGAGGAAAAAAACGAGTTTTTTAAATGGACTAACAATGAGGCGGAGTTGTTGTTGCGAGTATAACAAAAGTACAAAGTTTGAGGGAAAAGAATTTGAGGAAAAGCTATCTGGATGTACAAACTGATATTAATCTTCAATAGGGCTGTCAAAATTGAGAGCAAACAAAACAACTGCTGTGTAATCCCCTCCGCTATCTTAGTTTAGTTGGTCACATGACTGCATCACATCACAGCCGTCTCAGTGTGGACGGACGGCCAAAACGGAGAGAAAAAGATGCGTTTTCAAACAAAAACGCATTAGTGAGATGGCCTAAAAGAGCAGCTAACTAGATCTCACAGGCCTAGAGGTCAATCAGTGATCCCTAGCGTACCTAGATGCAAGGAAAAAGTGTGTATTCCTCACCTCTTAGGCAAGTGGTCTGTCTGCGTAATTGATTGAAAGTCTCAGTCATGCAGGCCTAGAGGCTGGTGAGTTATCCCCAGTGATCTCACCCCCCGGGGAAATATGTTCTCCACTTAAGGGGATAAAAGTTTTGCCTTTTGAAATGTGTTGGTCTCAGCGATGAGGCTGAACTTTTACTTTGAAGCCAAGTGGTCTCAGTTTGCTTTTCACCTTTCACAGTTTTGCTGCCGCTTGGCTAGTCTCCGATGCAAACAATAGGTGACCGCTGCCAACCTGCTAGAAACCAACGCGAAGAGGCTTTCCTTGCAGCATCACATACCTTATTGCAACCAGTTTGAACTAGTGACTGCCTTCAAGCTCAAGCAGCCATTCTCCAACAGACTTGGATTTTTCCCTAGTGACCAGTGGTTGCTAGGGGTGGCCATAGCTCAGTTACTTGGAAAGTCAGTTTTAGTGATGCTTGATTGATAACCACTTGCCACCCATCCTATACTGACATGCTGCAAGATATTATTTATTTGTCACAACTATAATGAATTCTTTCATACTATTGTCACCCTTTAAAGCAGGGGTCCCCAATCTCAGTCTACGAGGGCCGGTGTCCCTGCAGGTTTTAGATCTCACCCTGGGTCAACACACCTGATTCTGTTCTACCCCCATCCTCCCTCACCCTCTGCTTAGCTGAACTAAATTCATGGTTCTCTTCTAATTTTCTCAAACTCAATAGTAATAAATCCGAGCTCCTCTTGGTAGGCACTAAATCAACACTATCCAGAACCAACAGTTTCTCTATTGCTATCGATAACTCACCGGTCTTCGTTTCTTCCTCTATGAAAAGTTTGGGTGTCATCCTCGACAGTACTCTATCTTTCAATTCACACATTAATAATATTACTCGGTCTGCATATTTTCAATTACGCAACATTAATCATCTCCGTCCTTTTCTCACCCCACATGCCACTGCCATTCTTGTCCATAGCCTTGTTACCTCCCGGATTGATTATTGTAATTCACTTCTTTTTGGTCTTACTCAAAAATCCACCCACAAGCTCCAACGCGTCCAGAACTCTGCTGCCCGTATTATCACCAGGACCCCTTCTGCCCACCACATCACTCCTGTCCTGCAGCAGCTTCATTGGCTCCCGGTCAAATATCGTATCAATTTCAAAATACGCTTGTTCACATTTAAGGCTATTCATCATCTCTCTCCTCCATATCTCTCTGACCTGGTTAAGATCACCGCCCCATCTCGTTGTCTCAGATCTTCTTCTTCCCTTTCACTCTCCGTCCCTTCCCCCCGTCTTGCAACCATGGGGAGCCGGGCTTTCAGCTGCTCTGCTCCACGACTCTGGAATTCCCTGCTTTAAAGTGTCATAAGTATCACAACAATAAATGCTGCATCAGTAACTGATTTTGAATCTCGACACAGATTATGGTGATGGTCTCATCTGAAGGTTAGGCCAGAGCCAGATTCACAGTTCTCTAAATAAAGTCTTATTTGGTTTTCTGATTAAGTCGTAGCTGCTGTTAAGGTTCAATATTGAGGAGGGGTAGAGGAGGTAATCAACTTTCATAATAACAACACTAATCTGGCCGGGTGGAGTCAAACTATGATTTTAATGACATCAAATTTTATTGTCAGTCCATCTTATAAGTGAAGCTCTGGGACTTCCTTGCCATTCCTTTCACTGACAGGTCTAATGAGCAGTGAAGCAGACATAATTATCAATATGCAAATTGATATCGGGCCAGTGAATTTGCACCCACACCAACAAAGGCAGAGATTCATAAAATGCAACTGTGTGTATTCACGGCTTCATAAATCTGATTGAAAGAATGCGAAAGCGACAATTGCTATGAGAACATCTGGTGCAATTACCTGCCTCATCAGCGAAGACAAAGTCCTTTTTAGACAAGCCCAGTGTTTCCGTATTCCATCCGACTTCACCGAATTGTCATCTGTGTAACATACAGACGTGATCATGAACCACAGAGAGACCACTCTCATCCACTGTCTGTATACATCAAAGCCCGATGTGCCATCTGTTATTTTAATATATCGCTAAAGGATTATGTAAACACCAAGAAAATGAAGAAAACTGGTGTAAGATTGGCAAAACTCAAAATGCTCAGGGTCAGAATTTTATTAAATCTACATCTGTAAAATCTCTGCTGAATATGTCTTTATCCACCTGTGCTTTCCTGAAACACAACAGGTGTTTTGTCTTTATTGTCTTCTTATCTGCCTACTTCTATTCCAACTACTTTGCTGGAACTATTTAAAACAAATCAGTGGATACAGTCTGCGAGGCTGTCTCAGTGTTTTTAACAGCCTCAGATTAGACAGTATCAACAATGCAGAGCCTCCATTTTTAGTTAATATTACAATGTAATCAGAATTTCCATTATACTGATTATTACAGACTATTGCAGGCCTTTAAAAACACCTACACAGCTATAACCAGACTAAAAGGAATGGATGGTTTTAACAAATAAGGCCGATCACACAAGCTGGGATATTTACTCCGTTTCTTTTATTTCTAAATTCTTTTTTTCCTCCAAAGCAACACATAGAGGCACTACACGAAGACTAAATCATCTCACAGTAAAAATGTATAAATGCTGCTATGTAGAGCCAACTGAAACTACTTTAAACTGTTGTGACAGAAAGAATGAAAAACGGTCAGTCAACATAAAAAAGATCCACAGACTTTGAGCCCCAGGTGACATTATAGTAGCTTTATAGGCTGATGACTCTGTTTGAGCACAGACACGAGATTTATGTTGCATTTTGGCTGAATGAATGAGCCTCAAAAGGCATATCCACCAGGGGAAAGAGCACTCCTAACATCCATTAGCAGCCTAGATGGCTAATTAGCAGCTAGTCAACAGTGGCACATCGTCCCTTGGCTTGTAAGTTCCAGTTAGCAGCACAGATGCTAATAAGCCCATGTGCTAGAAGGCATTTTGACATGTCATCGCAGGAAAACCACAGGTGTAACTAATAACACAGATAATGGCTGCATGCACTCCATTTAGGTTAACTAATTACAAGCTCCTGTTGCTGTGCATGCTGAGTGTGGCTGTGTGCGCTCGCTCGTGATATGTATTCTGCCTATATGGTCGAACAGTCAAAGAAATGAGCTCCTCTGTATTTTTCCTAAACACTTTTCATTGATCACAGTGGAAGACACTATGAGGTCATGGAAAGGAAAAACAATAATTATGTAAGAAAAGACAAACATGGTGTCAGTGCAATCTGACTGCACTTACACCGGGATACTTATTATGCAACGGTGGACGTTGTTGATGCGCTTCTGGCTACATTTTCCACTACATTTTGATGCTTCGCCCTGTGCATTCTCTCCGTGTTATTTCTTACAGAAAATGTAAATGGCTACAACACGGTGAAAAATATGAGTGAGTTTCAGGATGAATAAATACAGCACCAGAGTGAAGTAAATACAGGTACACACCTGTTAGTGTTTGAATTGAGCTGTTTCCTGTCCCGTGGCCACAGGTGTATAAAATCAAGCACCTAGCCATGCAGTATGCAGTTGGAAAGAGTGGATCGTCCTAAAGAGCCCGAAACATAGTTATGGGCGGATCAGGTGACCCTGAACCATCCTTTAGTCACACTGTAATAGACCTAGGCTGCTAGAAGCTGATGCACCTCTTATTCACTCTCTGTTTATACACCATTTAATCATTAATAATTAATTTAAAGCTCCGGCTCTCTCCCATGTGTCTTTCGTCCTGTCTGTTTCTGCTCTCTGCTCATTCCCCTCACCCCTAACTGGTCACAGCAGATGGCTTCCCCTCTCTGTGCGCGGTTCTGCCGGTTTCTTCATGTTGAAGGGGAGTTTTTCCTTCCTACTGTCACAAACTGGTTACTCACAGGTGATTGTTGAGGTTTTCTCTCAGCCTGTAATATTGTAGGGTCTTTAATATACCTTGAGTGCCTTGAGGTGACAGTTTGTGATGTGGTGCTATATAAATCAGACTCAACTGTATTGAATTTAAGCGTGTTATTGTAATAGGATGCCCCCATGTTATTATATCCTATGATCAGCTGTAACTGGTATTTTCAAGAAGTGCTGAGGAACCACAGCAACTCAATAACTGCACAGGTCCAAACCATCCATCCATCTTCTTCCGCTTTATCCGGGGCTGGGTCGCGGGGGCAGCAGCCTAAGCAGAGAAGCCCAGACCTCCCTCTCCCCAGCCACCTCCTCTAGCTTATCTGGGGGAACACCAAGGCGTTTCCAGGCCAGCCGAGAGATATAATCTCTCCAGCATGTCCTGGGCCTGCCCCGGGGCCTCCACCTGGTGGGACATGCCCGGAACTCCTCACCCAGGAGGTGCATGGTTCAGATGCCCGAACCATCTCACCTGGCTCCTTTCGATCCAAACCTCCTCTGGCATTAATATCAGCACATAAACTGTGCTCCAGGAGCTTCATAGCATGGGTTACAATGCCCGAGCAGCTCCTAGAGGTCTGATATGGAGGTGGTCCAGCTCTTTTGTTCTAAGTTGTTGCAACTCTGTGTAGTTGCTCACCCTCCAGTCCACTCATACTTTGTCTTCTTCTTCCTAAAGTCTTTGAAGTCAAGTTAATGATAATTCCAAAGGCCAGGAATACAGCCATGCTGTGTGATGACAAACTGAGTTATGTTACAGTGCTGACTTCACTTTGATCATTTCAGTGTCGCTTTCTCAATCCAGGACATCAAACACTGTCACATACTTCTGTGGCTGCAGATACACAAAAACTCTTTTGGTCTTGACCTGTCACTTTTGACAGTGTTGGACACTGAGAGATACCAGTCATCTTTTAAAGTGAGACAAAGCCCTCTGTGATGAGCTTCATTTTCACTTGTTAGTTTGTATCCTTTGCTCTTTTTTCACTTTATATCACTGGTTAAGTTTAGGGACGAAAAGATTCCAGTCAAGAAAAGGTTTTTTGGCAAACATGTGATAGATGACAAAATTAAACCTATATACTGGGAAAACTGGGGTTTCCCATGCATTTAAATGGTCTTCTAGAAGTTTACTTCTATTCTGTCCATTACTGATTTCGTTCCACTGTATAAATATGATGATACAAGGTTTTCCCCACACAATAACTAAATGGACTGGAGCAATAATTTCTGTCTCTGAATATATCCGGACTTTTAACTGCTAAGTCGTTTTTAAGTCATGATGGTTTTATACCTTCTTGCCAGTCATAGTGATGGCCTAAGGAGTTCTATCTTGGAGTTTTTTAAATTTCAAGGATGAACTGTGCAGTGGTTCTGGACTTAACTCAGTTTGGTAGCTTACAATTAAATTAGATGTGCATGTAAACTGCAACTGGCCTGTAAACGCAAGAATTGCAAAGCAGTACTGACACCTTGATGGATTCGCTAATGTTAAATCACTGAAAGCTACTCTGACACAACAAAACAGCCATTTCAAATGAACTTTTGAGTTTTTGTCACATTTTGAGTATCTTCTGTCATCACACACAAATGCCCGTTTTAACATCAAAAACACATTCACTCTTGCTCTTGCGATCACGTTGCAGAGAACGACAAGGTCACACAAAGATAAGCTTGTCCTCTGAGCATACGTTTTATCGCCCTCCTCCCTTAATTTGCCTCCCAATTAAAAGCATGCATCCAGCGGCCTGCTCAGTGTACCATGACATGTTTTGCTATTCAACCTGCGGATAAGCGCAAAATCACTCAAGGCATGTCTGACAGCAGGTTATCGATCTGGAGGCAATTTTATTCCCCCATCAGGAGAAACTAACACCCACCTAATACACCGTGCGACCTACTCCTATCAGCCTGCTAATCTTTAATCCGCTGGATGGCTGGCTCGGGGTAGAACACAGTCGAGATGTGAAAGCGATGTTTGGCATTTTGTCGTTACCGCTGCAGTGCTGATACACTTTGGAGCTTCATTCGTTCATGAATCTTTGCTCCTCTTCAAATTCAATTGCTGGAACATGCAACAGAGCTGTCAAAGGATACCTACAAAGACACGCACACAAACAACGCTCTGCTTCCTGAATCTACACTCCCACATCATACATTTTGTGGGCAGTTTCCAGATATCAGATTTTTTTTTGTCCTGTGGACCTTCTGACCGTGACAGTCACGTGATTTCGATTTGCTTTGAAACTATTTTTACTTGAAGCTTTTTAAATAGGTGATGTGGGTTTTTGCATTCACTGACTGTCCATTGGACTGGAAAATGTGCAAACCACCTCCACAAGTTCAAATACTGCTCAGCAAAGAAGTGACAGCATCTAAATTTGAATCGTCTGAACATTAAAAAAAAGCTCCCATCATGTGGTTTGCTTTGTTTGCCCTTTCTTTTCACTGGCTGGTTATGTTTGGACATCCACAAATATTTGGATATTTGGGAAAAGATAGAAGTTTTTGGTTAAAACACATCTCCCATCAAATAAAGCCTTTACATCCTGAAAAGACAACTCGTGACTAGGGATTGGTATCTTTTAGGTTTTATCCGATACCAGTGCCAAATCGGTACTTTTGAAACGGTGCCAGTGCTTAAACGGTGCTTGAACCGGTGCTTATAGAATGGAGAACACAAACTTTGTCCAAAAACCTCTTATGTTTTTATTTTTAGCAGTCTCTTTTTTTCTGCAAAATAATAAGAACCGTCCAGCCCCACGCACGGGGCGATCCGCGCTAACTCGCTAATGGAGATTTACCACACCTGAAGTAGATGTGCTCAGTGTGAGGTCTTGCAGCAAGCTATCAAGTACAGTGCCTTTCTCGGCTTTTAAAAAAACGCTATGCATCGCCAGGTGTTTCATCAGATTTGAGGTGTTACCTCCTTTGCACAGTATCAGAACACAGTGGTGCCCCAGAAGGGCCGATGGCGAGATATGGCAGCCTCGCTTCTGTCAGTCTGCACCAGGGCAGCTGTGGCTACAACTGTAGCTTGCCTCCACCAGTGTGTGAATGTGTGTGTGAATGGGTGGATGACTGGGTGTGTAAAGCGCGTTGGGGTCCCTAGGCGGGACTAGTAAAAGCGCTATACAAATACAGGCCATTTTCCATTTATTTACCATCACCTTAACCCCTTAAGCCCCAAAGGGGTTTCTGAGCTTCCTGCTCAAAAATGCAATGTCCAAATTTAATTGATTATTTCTCTGCAATTACAAACTCTGTGCTTACAATCTTGGTATCAAAATGAAGCTAACATTTGTGACATTTCATCAGAGGTGTAAATATTGAAGCAGATATTACTGTGTCAAAGTTACTGAGACTGGAACACAGAAAAAGTAAGTAGATTTTATCCTCGCCTTTTTTTTTTTTTTTTTTTAAATTTTAGCACATAACCCTTTTAAAAATATGCCCCAGTTCACATTTCATTACAGAAATTCAGTAACCAACATATAAACATCCTCTGTGCAAAGATTTACGTTTTTAAAGTGAAACAGTGAAAAATTACAGCCCTGTCAATACATGAATATCCAGACGTTGTACAAAAATGTCCAATTTTGGCACATAATTGAACACCATGCCAGTTGATTTTTTTTAGGTCTTTAAGAGCAAAAATTAATTAATTTTATTAACATGCCTAAAAATGCTTTTTTTAAAACTACATTTTTGAAGAATTAACCACACATTTACATGGTAATGGGCCTTTTCTGCCGTGCTCATGGAGCGCTTAATTGGCCTCTGGCCCTTTAAACTGTAACTTTGGTTTCTTTTGGTCAATTTTCATGATTGACACCTCTTTTTAATTGTTTGAGCCAATAGAATCACAGTAATGATGCCACGTTCACGTTACTTCAACCAATCAGACGTTCCAAGGCCAAAACCCACGTGGGCCCAAATTTACTGCATGTGACGTGTGCCCAGTCACGTGTCTATAGGTGGGTCTAAAATGGAGGTTGTTGACGGAAAACGGCTCTGATGCGGCTAGGTAGGCGTGGTAACTGCTGATAATCACGTGGCTACCGGCTACCAGCGAAAATAATGGAGGAAATCTGGACAGTAAGCCAATTTCTGTCTTAGCGCATTTGCGCCGCTGTGTGTTTTTGTGGTCTTCTTTTGCGGCTCATTCAGTGAATTTTGGTCTGATCCTGGTGAAACTTGGTGTTTGGAGTCAGTGATAGCCCTGGAAGATAACCAGCCTGTCTTTAGCCGGTTACAGTCTGGAGAATTTCTGGTTCGCCTTGTTTGTTTAGCGGACTTGTGCGCATTTACATAACTGCTCGTTTAATCATGGCTTGTTTTCGTTGAGTTTGGTGGTTGTAGAAATGGTTTATATAAGATTTTAGCTGCGATTCAGAGGTTTCTGTGGATACCACACATGTCTGGACTTGTATTTCTCACCCTGTGTTATAACCTATTAAACATGATCTCCTCCTTTTTGCTCCCGGCGTGGGGCTTAAAGCACTTGTTGCAGGCTGCTGAGTTTGCATCTTTTGCTGTGAAGTACAGCCAGACTTTTGACCGCTTAGCCTTGGGCGTTTTTAATCTGTAGCTCTGCTCTAAAAGAACGTACGTACCTGGACCCGCCTACTATCCTTGTAAAGGAAAAATGATTGGGTAGAATCCAAAGTGTATGACATCTCAGGGGAAAAAAAGCACCGAAATGTGCGCTGCTTTTCGGTCTGGTTACTACCGTTTATGACAGAACTGATGCCATTATGGCACCGGATACCGGTACCCATCCTTACTCGTGACAGAATGAAAATATCTGGCACCCTGGGAATGAGATCAAAATGCAATCTTTGCAAACCCTAGAAGCATACAAACCTTTTTAATTGTACTTTTTTCAGAGCAGGAATGATCTAAAATATTTCACACTTGTTGGTGAAAGAAGGCATGTCTGACGCTCACAGCTGGTTAGGACAGATTTACTAATTACAACAGCATGCAGTGTTTTTGTTTTATTTTAGGCCTGGTAGCTGCTAGCTGTTAAAACACAATGATGCAGTAACTAGCCTGCGGGTGATCTTCACGCTGGCATAATGGCAGAAAATTACATCATTTATTTTGAATGAAACAGAGGCTTTTCACTCTTTTCTGAAGATAGTCATCTCAAAGGAAAACACAAGGCGCCGCAGTGGGCCAGCTTTGGCTTTTTGGCCGACCAATCCTCATTTAAAATGTGAAACAATTATCTAGCTGATGTGGTTGCAGACCTGTAAGTCAGCCTTTCTCTGCTGTCTTAAAATGTGCATCAACAAGATAGATCTGTGCTGTGGTGAGATAGACCACACATTATAAGAAGGAGGATGGCTATAAAAGTTGTATAGTTGTGTTGCAGAATGTTACTGGTAGTGAGTCACATTGTCACTTAATTATTAACCGGCTGCAGCTACTCCAGAGTGCAGCTGCCAGAGTTTTAGTTAAAAGAGCAGAAAAGAAACTAAATGTGACCGTCTAACACGTGTTCTGAGGTCATTACATTGACTTCCAGCTATTTTTATAATTGATTTTAAATTTTTAATGCTCCTCTTTAAGATCCTGCATGCCCAGGCGCACTCTGGCATGGTTTTAAGCTCTGAACCACCTGGTTAACACTCAAGTCTCCACAGATACTGGCGAAGCTGATTTGACCTTTTCTGCTCCACAGTGCTGAACAAAATGGGATATTAAGTGTGCAACGAAGTTTCAACACAAAGTAAAAACATTCCCGTTGCTGCCGAGTCTTTTGGTGGTCCAGTTCTTACTTTTAGTTTTATTTTTTCTTTATTATTTTGTTTTTTATTGATTTTACTGGACAATTAATCCTAATTATTGTATCTTGTACTCATTTTATCTTGTAATTAATGTCTTTTCCATCCTGCTGTTGTCTTTTTTAACAACCAATCATTTTTTATGATGATTGGTTGTTATTTGTTTAACAGATTTATCTTTATATGCATCTTCTGATTTAGTTTTACATCATCTATGTAACTCTGTGGTAGCTTATGTTTTGTACAGCATGCTGTGCTTCCACCAAGCATGAAATGGGCTATATAAAGACTGTTTTCCTCACTTGCTAGACTTATGTGATTTCCATTTAGCTAAGCTGTTAACGAGCAGTGTGTACAGCAAAGTGTTTAATAGGAGGACTGCTCAGGAACAGTCCATTTCTGAAGAAACAAAACCATGATCTGTTAAGAGGATTAAAATGCAGATTCAGACAGTTTGAAAAAGAAGCTTTTAGTGGACTGAAAGTTCAAAGGGACGCACCAAAGTTTTCCAGAAATAAAAAGAACGTGTGAAGCGGGGTTTGCATTTCATAGCAGGATTTAATTGTAGCCAGTTCACTTCTACTATGTATCGCTAGGGCTGTGCGATGATGCATATTCTGTTATGGATCCAATATCGAGTAAATTCAGAGCTAGTATTGCTGACACCAATACCGATACTTTGAACTTACAAAGGCAGCTTATGTTGGGGAGTGTGTCGTGAATCATCGTCAATTTGTATTTCAGTGACCGTTAAATGAATGATTTGTGTTTTTAAGAAACGTGTAATTTAAAGGTGCCTGTCTTTAAATGACAACTGGGTCTGTTGTTTAAGTGTGCTATAAGCTATAGATAAAATACATGTGACAGTCAACACAAAAGGTTCAGACAGTTTTCATAGTGCATGTCTGAGATATGTCTTTTTAGTTCCCAAAAATAAATAAAATAATAATAATAATAATAACACATTTCAGTAGGCTACATATTAAAATTGGAGGATTTTTAGTCCAGACACTTTTCTCTCCAAGCTCCTGACACTACAATGACCTGCATGACTGAGAACCTTCACACATGGTTCAGACCTAACCCTGAAGGCAATGTTCAAGATTAGAGGTTACTACTAACCAGCTGGTTTTCTGGGAAACAGTGTTACATTCATGGAAGATTCTTCGTACCTTTGAGCATGGATTTCCCTGATGAGTATCTGTACTAAATATAGATTCTTAGACGCAACTTCATTCCTCGATTCAAATTCTGCAGTGTTACAGATCTGTAAGCATTAATAAACCTGTTTAGAAAAGTAATTGTGACATTTGTGTCGATGGATGGGATGTCATCCCACAGCAGTGTGTGATCACGCTGGTGACCAGCACGAGGAGAAGGTGCCAGGCTTTTGTGGCTCTGTATGGTTCTTCCATGGTTTGTTACATGAAAAATTGTTAAATGTTTTAAATTGAACTTATTTTTAAAAGTTTTGTTAAAGATGTTGTTTTTTTTCCCAGAATTTAATTGGGAAATCAAGTAAACTACACCAAACAGTAGCAGAATAAGCTGTTTGGCATTGACAGAGAAGACTTGGAAAGTACAACCCACATGCTCAGGTCTGCTGCTCAACCCACAAATGCATTTTCCTTAGTAATGTCGCACCATTTAAGGGGAAATAATCCGGTGTCTTAATGATTAACAAAGCATCCAAAACTCAGACACGATCAGGAAACATGCTCCACTGCTCACTAAAGGACTGTTTTCAAATCTCCGCCTGTCTGCTTAGGCTGTCAGCTCTGTGATTGTAGATCGGATACACTGTAAAGGTGTAAAATATAAACAACCAGGACACAGAGTGTTGGATCAGAGTGTTTCAAAGTTTTAAAACAGGGAAATAAAGCTTATTTTCTTAATTAGTAGTTTGTGGGAGGAAATCCTCTCGGGATCGGCCATGTAGGAGTTGTACTATGCTGTACCGCTGAATTTCGTGTAAATGGAAGGAGAGACACATAAAAGAAGTATTTTCGTAGTGAGGGGATATCTGAGACATGACTGAGTATTGAAGTGATGAACAAGAGGGTTTCAATCAAACCCCCTCCAACAGGTGGGAGGAACACCTTGGAAGTCTTTGCCCAGGAAAGAAGACAGAAAACCAGAGACGTTAAAAAAGAGACTAACCTTAGTTTCTCCATCATGTGTAACATTTTTCAGCACTATCTTAATTATTTTGTTTTTGCATCCAAATCCTGACAGCTAATTAAATCACAGTCTTCTTGTTGCACGAGGGTACATGATGCAGATTGGAAGGCGTGGGTGTTGGTTCATTTGTAGCTACCCATAAAACCCTTTATTTGTTAGTAACTCTACCATATTTTGTCTCTACGTGTTTGCTATAGCAAAGAGTGGAAACCCTTCCCCTCATTTTTTCTTCATTCAACTCTCCTCTGTCCTCAACAAGAGAGTGACAGCCCAGTTGGTTTGTTTCAGAAAACCCACAATTTGTAGCAGTGCAAAAATGTCCGACACTCTCATGAAAGGCACACATGAAAGTAGTATGATGTTATACTTATTCAAAAGCATTGCAAAACACTGCAAGGAGAAAGTCGTGTCCGGATGATTGGGCTTAAAGCGCTACTTCTACTGTAATTGCAATTCAGTCATAGTTTTTGAACACAACTACGGCTTATCTGAATGCTGCTGTTTTCCTTAACAAGACTATAGATGAGCTAAAAAATGAGGATTTTTTTTCTAGAGCAAAAGAAGCATTAAAACATCCACTTTTGTAACAGAGTTGTGACTGCAGCGCTAAAACAGTGGAAGACTTTTGGTTCAACTTTGCCATTTGCACACACAAATTTGGTCCTGACTTGTTTTATACTGTAATGAAAATCCTGGCAACAGTGTACTTAATTACCTCGTAGTAATTAAGTACTACAAGGCTTCAGTTTTTTTATTTTTTTCCCCAAACTTTTTGATATGCAGCTGACCCTATTTTGATTCTTATTGGAATAATCTAAAAAATTTAAGAGCGCACAGACCCTCGCTCCTGTCCTATGGCCTAATGTGTGCAAAGAGACTGATCCTCCTGCTATGGAAGGGGAAAGAAGTGCCCTCCTCGAAAGCCTGGATTTCAGTACTGACAGATAGTCTTCATCTGGAAAGGATCCGCTACATTATAAATGACAAACTGGAGGCCACTCACTGAGTATCTGGAAACTATGGACAAATGAGAGCTACTATGTGGACTTCACCATAGGTTATAACAAGCTGATGGCACTCTGGGCTAAGGGAATGGTGTGGTGAGGGAGAGGTATTTGTTTGTTTGGTCGCCCTTTTTGGTATTTTCTACTGTCTTGGTTTTGTGCTTTATTTGTTGTTTGTTTTTTTGTTTTTCCCCTTTCTTGGTGATAAAAATATAAAATTAAAGCAATGTCAGCCCATGGGGTAATTTGTAATCATTACTTGTGCTTCACGATAAAAATATTTGAAGAGAGAGAGAAAAATGTACACATTCCTAAAGTTTTCGCTGTCTCTCTGATGGGCTGTTTTTGGTTTTCCAGCCCTATGATGGCCTCCCTCATTTGTACCAACATCTCTGCGTAACTAAAAAAAATACAGTTTCAACTCTCCAGATCTTCTGTCTGCTTAATGTGTTAAAAATAATAACTGAATGGAGGTCAACTGGTCTTGAAATTGTTTGTTCGTCGATTCAATTACGTTTGAGTATCTGAAAGTGGGGAGCTGCATATAATTGCTTGTATTGTCTAAAATGTTAATGCGATACTTCTGATAAAATCCTTATAAATTTAAAGCCGAAAGGCACCTCATTCACGTCCTGTTCGATTTAAAATCCTCTGTGCTGTGCAGAAGCAAAATGTGTCTTTGTCCAACTAACTGTGGAGCTCACTGTGTATTTCAACCATTTATCCACCAATATTTATGGAAATTGAACATATGAACAAATGCAAAAAGTATCAGTGTTACTGGCAAAGCTTAAGTGTCATTGTCACCGTGAAAGCCTGCGTTCATCTCCATTAATCTCTAACCACCATTAGCTTTCCATCATTCAGCCACACAGTGACCACATGCAGCCACAGTGCATTTTCTAATATGATTGTTCCCACCCAAATGCATATCCTCCTTCCACTGGCACCCATTTATCCCTCCCTTGATATTAGATCAAGTCCAGTTCAATGTGGTAAGCTATTTGATGGGGATACGATGGATGTCTGTCTCATCCATTCCCCAGCTTGCCCAGTTCCTAGCAACCAACAAGATTAGACTCTCTGTTTCTCGGTGGTTTGGAAAAACCCGTAGCACAGGCAGATACGATAATCTCATTATACTGATTTAATGCATGCATGCAAGCACACCAGATAAACCCATATTGTATATGCCTGCGCACACACACACACACACACACACACAACCAAAACATCACGAGAGGATAATTAAAAAAGACAAAAGTCTAGCAAACTTGTTGCAGGCTGTCCCCTTTTTCTTCTCTGGGTGATGTTTGATTAGCTGAATGTAGGATACCGGAGAAGCATCCTTTAGGGCATGTTTGTGATAAACAGCTATAAAAGTAAATGAACTTGAAATCACCACCTCGCCTAGTGGCCGTTCAGGCGTTGGTTTGATCGACAACGCTATCGTCCAACCCAGAGACCATATCAAGGAGCACATCGTTCAGTGGAGCAGGCAGAGAAACATTAGCGCTCAGGCCTGAAGAAACTCTGATCTAAACCTGGTAGCTGTAGGGAAAAACAGCATAATAACATGGAGATAAGACAAAAAGGCAGAGAAATAGAAACATGACGATAGGTAGATGGTACTGCTGTCAGTTAGGCTGATACGAAGTAAAATCATACGTGAGTGACATATGTATTCAACAGCATTATACTTGTAGAAAGCTATAATGTTCTGAAATTTGGCATGATGTTTAGGTACTCTGCTTCTAAACACTTATTAGCAGGGACTTTGCTTTTTGAAACCCTGCAGTATATGTGTTTTATAAAGGACTCTTAATAAAAAGGCAGAATAGAAATGGACAGAATAGGGCTGGAAGCAACCTGTGGGCCATCTCAATCCAGCCTGCAGCATCCTGAAAAAGGACATGAAGCGACACGGCTAAAAATTAATAAAAAGCACCCTTAGGTTGATGACACTTGAGATGAATGACTGCAGAGTCTGCTATTTCACTCAAATCCCATGGAGGGCAGTCTCCTTAATGTGTGCAAATAAACTTTTTCTATGATGGACTGCAGCAATTTCCAGAGTTTATACAATAATGTTGTCCGCTGTGCTGCAATATTCAACACCAGGCCTGGCTTTAATAGTTTTAAAACGTCTTTAATATTTTCTCATTAGGTAAACAACATACAGTGTCATTTTCAAATAACTAACAATTGTTATTTTCATTTGTTAGTCATAGTCACGTGAGTTAAACGATGCAGGACATTAACTGCTGCTTTTATGGATACAATATCGTGTTTGTACATAAATCGTAAATAATGGCCTCATTTTCTATTTCGTTCACTGATGCAGGTTTTTATTAAACTGGTAACAAAGTCATGCATGCTTTGTTCATGCTGAGTGTGGTTGTGCTTTATATTACATTGATACTGATATAAAAACAGTTTATACTGATTAGTAAACAGTTTGTATTGGTTCCTATTTTTTAAGTGTTTCATTTATGGCCTGTGAAGTTGAGTTACAACTTATAAACAATCTACAGTGCAAACCACAATAACATCAGAAATTAACTTTCACTTAAGTTCACTTCCTTTCACTTTCACAGTACTCATTTTCCTTCTGACAGTAGAGAAAACACTGTGAGTTAAAAATTTAAATGAAAAGAGTTGAGAGCATCCGATATTTCAGCAGACTCACAAGAAAATTCCAGAAACACTCCTACATTCCCACATGCCAGTGTACGTATAGTGCCGGACCCAAGCCTGAGAACAAGAATTCCATATTGGATTGGTAGTGACAGATGGTTTCCAAGTGGAGGTGGGATTACATCAGAGATTGACTTTGAGCCACTTCTTCTACAGTGATGATGAACAGGCTGACAGATGAGCGCAGACGGGAGCCTTCATGGACTAAAATGTTCGTAGACAATGTTGTGATCTGTAATGAGAGTAGGAAGCAGAAGAAAAGGGGACCCGGAGAGGTGGAGGTATGCACTCGAGAGAAGAGGAATGAAAGTTGGTAGAATGATATGGTTAACCTGGGGTAAACCATCCAAAGCAACAGGCAGTGCAGAAGAGAGGTGAAGAAGAAAGCACAGACAGGGTGGAGTGGGTGAAGACGAGTGTCAGGGTTGATTTGCGACAGAAGGATAACAGCTGTCATGAGCAGCTGTGTGCAGGCAGGAGAGGACCCAAACGCAGACTTAAGAGGCGAAAATGTAAACTCAAAAGTGTCTTTATTGCTGACACTAGAGAAAATGTACAAAACTAAACTAGGCTGGGAAACTCTAGCACAGCGGTCTCCAACCCCCGGGCCTTGGACCGGTACCGGTCCGTAAGTTGTTTGGTACCGGGCCGCGAAAGTTGAGGCTCAGGTGTGAAATGTATGGTTTTCAGGGTTTTTATCAGTTTTCAGTGTTATTTTGTTATCGTTTTTATCGTTAACTCGGTTTTCCTGGGTCTTTTCACGTGTGTTATGAATAAATTGTATTTTTTTCGGTACCGGTATTAGTTTTATTCTGTTGTATTTATCCGCGACACCTTAAAGGCCGGTCCGTGAAAATATTGTCGGGCATAAACCGGTCCGTGGCGCAAAAAAGGTTGGAGACCGCTGCTCTAGCACACGGGGAAGAGCATGGGAAACATACACAACTATGAGGGAGAACACAACACTGCACAAAGGGAGACAAAGGCTTAAATACGTAGTACAATGACGAGGGGACAGAATTAGACATGACGAGACCTAGGAAGCTACACAAAGCACACTGACATGGAACATAAGACCTTCACAATAAAACAGGAAATGAAGGAACGCAATACTGACACACGAGTTAGATACAGGAGTGGAGGAGAGGAAAGGAAGCAAGCGAGGGAACACGATGGAGACATCGAAGGCAAAGACACAAGGGGAAATCTAATAACCCAAACTCAGCAGAATAACCCAGGCACAACAGAATAAACCTTTAGAATAACAAAGTGACTTAAACATAATACAAAATGACAGAAAACACGAGAAAACTCAAAACGCTGCGTCAAAATGACAAAGGACCGTGGCAAGCAGCAAGAGTGAGAGGGAAGGTTTGCAAGAAGGTTGTGAGGCCTGCTGTGATGTATGGGTTGGAGACTGTGGCACTGGACAAAGGAGTTCCAGTATATCCACGATCTCTGGAAATGACAGGAGGGATAGGATGAGATGGCAGCAGATGATCCTTTGTGGCGACGGAGAATGGGATCACCTACCTCGTCATCTACATTACCCGCAAAAGTGAACTCGGCACCTTCATATTTCAACTTGCTAAAATTGCACTTGTTTCATATCTCACAAAGCATTGATACGACTGGGTTTTCTGAAGAAACCCACAAGGTTTGTTGGCTTTGCAATTGGTGGAGCAGCCTCACTCCTTTGAGTTTTAACTCAAAGTTAAAAAGTTAGAGCACACCAAACTAGCACATGCAGCTGAAGCAATGATACATCCAGCAAACTCAGTTTAGCACAATTCTGCACTATCTAATGTTTTGCTCCAGTTGTCCAATGTGTGGCCCTTTGCTTTCTTTATCTATGGCAGAAAAACACACAACTCATCAATACATATTATTCAGCATGACAACGATAAGCCCCATGCTGACTCTTGAGGTTTGCTCTTTGTTCTATTTTGTGCCTGTAGGAACTCGCAGCTCTGGTGAAGGTGCTTCACAGTTGATGCCCGGCACTGATCAGGCAAAGATTAAGCACTGCATCAATCAGGCAGTGCTCCATCACACAGACACACACTGTCTTCTCTGTGGTACATCTCAGTCTGTTGCATGCATTTTTATTGGACATACATCTTGTTAATGGAACACATTCTGGCATTACTTTATTATCTGCAGATCTCTCCATAATGTGGTGAGACTCGATTTTCTTTGACTTGATGAGACAAAAAAAACGAGCAGTGCATTAAGAATTTTGCTGAAGTTGGCAGGTGATTTATTATTAAGGCATGGTTAGATTAAAAAAAAAAGTGGAGCAGTGGAGTTAATGATCTGATTAGAGATTTGTTTGTAGTTGCTGAGGGCTACTTGTTGAACTGCCGAAGCAGTGGAAGTAACAAACACTGTCACCAATTACACTGAGTGTACAAAGCTTATTCTGTACTGCTCTCTTTAGTCTCCCCTGGCAATTCAGTACATAAAGTAATTTATCAAAGAGGGCAAGACATTTCATTAGCTCGATCTCTAATGAGGAAATAAGCAAACACCGTCTATCAAAAGTATCTTCCCATCTCACAGCTGTCTGAAAACTAGAGTTAAAGTGAAATGTTAAAATACATATACATACATTTTTATTGCATTCTCAAAAATCACACAAGTGATGCCTAATATGTTGCACGTAAACATAACTGTTTATAATAAACATTGATAATAAATGGTAAATTAAAAGTTAGTTAAGCGTCAGTTACTACAGTAGTTTTCATAGTGGTAACAAATAGTTAAAAATAATAGCTGGTTTGTAAACCATTGTGTTAACATTATAGTAGTTATTTAAATGTGGTTAACTGGTTGTTACGGAATCTATAAACATTATTTGGGCAGTTACATTAAATTTGTGACTGACCCTTATCATTTAAACCGTGTGTCAACGGAAAGGTGAGATGGTATGAGAATGGAGATTATGGTTTGTTTTGTCTTTGCTTTCATTTACTTTTAAAGTCATAAAGTGTATAAACTAATCATAAGTAGATATTATGATTTTATTGTTTAAGTGTACAAATACTGTCATTATCGTTAGACAACTTTCATTTGTTTGATTTAATTAATTTTCATTGATTTGTGATTATTATTGTAGCAGGTCAGGGCTGTTTGGGTTTTGTTTGACAGCTTCGTTCTGTTGTTTCAGGCGGCAGCGTTATGTTGCCATGGTTATTATGTGATCTCTCTGGGACTGTGTGTTTTTCTGGTGAGAGAGCGCCTTTTTGTTGTTACGCTAGAGCTGCGCCGAGCGGTTGTGTTAGCGTGGTGTGTTCGTCTGTTGAATGCTAATAAATGGCTGTGCTCCCTGGCTAACTCTGCGGGAAGCAAGACCAAACGTTACCTCTGTCTCCTCCTTGTCTGAGCTCGCCACATTATTATTGTTAGTAGTACTATCTATCTAGCTTTAAAGAGTGAATTGGTAGGATTCTGGTATGAAAAAAATTTCTCTAAAGGCTATTGTGCATCATTTAAGGAAGTTTTAGTGATGTAACAGGGCCATGATATTGAAAGGTCATATATGGCTAATGAGCTATATGCTATATGTTAGCATACTCTAGTTGGAGTATCTGGATTTCAGTTTGTTAAATTCTCAGGTGTATTTTACAACTACTAGCAGCACAGATTAAATGTCCCATCCCATTTTTATTTAGTTCCAGTGTGTAAACAGATTGTTAGATCCATGTAAACAATAATAGACAGCATTAGCAAGGAAACAAGCTAGGCTAACTTTGCCAGCTAGCTGTCATTTATTGCCACTGGAAATTAAGTCTATATGACAGTCATGCAACACATATTTTTCACAAAAAGTGTAATATTTTTGTGGAAAAAAGAACAAAAAGAAAAGAATAAAAAAATATATTTAAGGTGATAATAGATTAGCTTAATTACGCATTAAGAAAAATAATGTATATTTTTTCTGATTTACACCTAGCATTATAGATGTGAATGGTCCTGCAATTTTCAATAATTCCAAGATCATGCTGAGACACAGAGAATGCCAACATTGTATTAAATATAATTTCTCTAAGTGATAGCGGTGGCAGAATGTAGGCATATTTTTGCGCTGTGCCTGGTAGCAGCTAACAATTCTGTTGCGTTAACAGGTAAGCGAACAGAAGCTAGCCAGAAGAAAGCCAGTTTTATTGAAGACTGTCTTAAGAAAATGTAATAGACATGGAAGTTTAAATCTTTAACTAAATCAATTTCTACTACTTTCAACAAGCCCACAACAATTTGATTTTCACTGTCTAACAGTTTTTTAAAGATGGTACTTCAAACTGCTCTCAAATGTCTGTACACAGTTTCGACATGCTAGCTTTATGTGGTTTTGCATTCAGTGTTTGTACAAAATCATTAAATCTCACAGTGCTTCGTATGCTTTGCTGGTCTGCTACGTGGTAGCTAGCTGTGTTTTTTCTTTTGTTTCCATTGTTTCATGGTACAGTACAATACAAACCAAGGACAGACATTAAGAGTACCAGTTGTTGCAAAAGCTACTACTTTTAATGTCCCCTTCAGATGTTTGTATGTTGGTGTGTTGTAAACCAGAAGTATTCTTCATTTCTGGTTCGTTTATTTTATATAATGGTTATAGGAGGTGTTTTTCTTACTACAAGCCAATTCGGCACATCATTTTTAACAACAAAAAATATGTCTCTGTGCCCTTTGGCTTGTTCTTTTATGTTAAGTTCCTCCTACTTTTCTCATTAAACATTTTGATATATAATAGATATTCATGAAATAGCCCGCAGCTTTCACTAAAATATATCACAGCCAAACTGAAAGTGGAGACAAGGCCTGTAAGTCAAACATCATCTACCTGCTGCAGACTCCCTCAGACTTCAGGAACTAAATATCGCTCTGAAATTAGTTCACCAGTGTCCAAAGTCATTTTGCAGAGTCTCGTCACTCTGCTGTATCATATTGTTCAGATTTTGTACCCAGTTGGGGGAATCTTTGACTTATTATGTTGCATATTGCTGTCTGGCAGATGCTTGCTGGGTTGTGATTGCATTCTTTAATAGATGATGGCAACAGCAGACGCTCAGCATCTCATAATAATGTTCCTATCGTGGTATCTTTTATCACCTGATATATAAATATCTGCTCTGCTGTGCTTTATCAGTATGGACTATAACATCGTGTCCTTTATTTTGAAGTAACATTAGCCTAATAAAAACACTGTAATGTGGAGATAGACTCCAGTAAACATTATATCCTGACTATAAAAGGTGGCAGCTATGTGTGTGTTCTTATCAAGAAGTCTTTTCTAGCCTTCATTCTGTTGTCACTTGTGTCGACAGAATTTCATATTGCAGGGAGAAAGATAAGAAAAAGTAAAAAAGCCCTCCTCCTTTCGGTTTGATCCACTGGGCTGCAACAGTGAATGTACAGCAGGGTGGAAAAGATAAGTTCTCTTAGGGGAGGCTGCCAAGCAAAACTCTTGATCACAACCTCCCTCCATCTTTGTTCCTGTCTCAAATTTGTGGGGAAAAAAACCTGCTGTCAAAGTTTTCCCAGTGGCTGAACGGCGTTTTATCTTCTACAGCCTAGAATGAAGGTTTGACTGTTAACTCCAAAGGGATGATGGATTTTCTATATGCCCACTTAAGTGGATTAACACAGTGTGACAACAGTATCATAGAGGTGTTACACAGGCCAGTGTCTTCAAAGTCACCTTTTTGTTCCTGTAAGTCAGTAGACAACCTGACAGCTTAATCCTACTAAAGGAACGGATGAAGTTACATCTTACTGAATTAAAGAGTGAAAATCCTTTGCAAGCTTTTGCAATAACCCACAGTTTGTGGATGTGCTTTGTTTGAGCACTTATTATTTCACTATTTGCCCGTGAGTAGGTTAAGACAGAAAGCGCAACCATTGTGAACTTAGAGGTCAATTTTAAGGCTGGTTGTTTGTGTTATTATAAATCAGTTATGTAGTAAAACTAAGCAATCACAGGAGGCAGAAAATGCAGAAAACGCATCTAAAATTGTAAAAGAGTGCATTTTACCCCAAACTATTAGGTTGTCTTTTCCTAATATTAACCAAGTGTGCCTAAATTTAATTAGTTAACCAGTGAAAACAAAAGCAAAACAAAAAGAATTAAACTCTGGTGTCATAATTTAGGCGCGTTGTGCCACAACTGTTCTGTCTATTGATTAAATGATTTAAAAAACTGAGAAAATAGCTGGAAGCTGTTCTTTGTAACAAATACTTGCTCACTTTGGCAGTTTGGCAGGTGGCTGAGCATCTATTAACTGCAATATTCTCGCATGGCACCGATTACACAGCCACAACAGTTATTATAGTTTTGTATCTCAGTGATCTCGATCTCATGGTCAAAGTCAGAGATCACTTATAATCCTTTAATTTGCTAAAAAAAAATTGACAGTGCACTTCTCACTTCCAGCATGAATGAAGACAGAAAACTAAACAGCAGTGAGTTTTGCAGGGTTACTGAAGTTGGACTAGCTGGTATATAATGATGACACAGCTATTTTAGCATAACATAAACATTGAAGCTGGAGGATGAGCGCTAACTTTTTTTCACTGATAAAAGTTAACGTGAGGGTTCCCGATGGTTAGAGACAAATGCAATGGCATGGCAGGATGCTGTAAACGGACCAAATTTTAGTCGGGAGAACAACTGAGATAATCCATCCACAATACGAGGTTAGTCATTAATATACTGCAACAACATGGAAATAGAGCAGCTGCAAGAGAATTCAAAATGAATGAATCAATGGTACGGAAAAGGAGGATGCAAAAAGAATGAGTTGAGTAAAGTTAGACTTATCTGACTGTTTTGTCAGATAACCTTGTAATCCGGTGCGCCTCATGGTACGAAAAATATGGTAATCTGATTGACAGGTGTAGCGAACAGCTGCATTCTAGTCCTTGTTTCTGTTAATGTTTGTGGTTTTGTTGCCTTTTGGAGTATTTAATTTGGATTTATTTTACTATGTTAGTATGTTACTTGGACTTATTAAGTACATCAATTAGCAGATATTTATCTGTTTGTTGCACCAATATAGCTACAATTTGCTATAGCCTCACCTGAAAAATTCATCTTACATCTGTCATTTTTGTGCAATTTATTTAGATTTTTCAGGAACAAAAATCATTATTGAAGTTGAGGTGTCAAAAACAATATAATACCCTTGGTGTTACAGGAATAACGGTAATTCAACAGTTTCCAGTAACAAAAGCAGCACCTCAAAGAAAAAAGGAAATGCTTTAAAAAAAAGACGAGATTAAAGATTGAAATTACACAACAGAATTGTCATGTAAGCACAGGAATGGGGTAAAATTTGCCATCTTAGCTAATTTAAAGCTAATTAAAGCTAATTAAGCAGCCTTACGGCATAATAATTATATAATATTTATTGGAAAAAGAGCAGACACGTTGCATAATGTATGAAGGAAAATCTAATTAAAATATCATATCATATAAAAATATGGACAAGTTATCCAATAACAGTTCTTAATAAATCACAATAATTGCAGCCAATATTGTATAACTGTAGAATGCATTATCTCAGTACTTGCATGACTTCTGATTTGTTGTGACAAATAATTAAATTTGCGTTTGCATGTAGAAAATATAGGCTTGTCTCATATTGTTAACTCAGCGAAACAAGCTGGACCAGGTTCATGTTTCACTGAGCAAACCAAACATTAAGAGGAATAACAGAGAGTGGACTGATAAAATAAAGAACTGTGTGTGAAGTGTTGATGAGTACACTACAGACTGTTCTTGCAGTAGCAAGATTAAAATCAATAGATGTTGCATTTAACTGAAGCTGAACTGAGGATTTTTTTTAAATTTTTTCTGTTCTAGAGACATTATAGATGTTAAACAATTGACTGTTATGGCAAATGGTAAATATGAAATATGAAAAACAAAACCCACAAGGTTGCGATTATAGGGTGAACCACTGCACCAATCACCACTGGCATGACTGTTAACAGAGTACAGTGAGAAGTTATAATAACCACTCCATGATTGGGAATTTTTGCACCTTTGTTTTTAACTGATCAACCCTTTATCACCCAGTGATCATACAGGCTGGATTTATTTTGTAATTCTGGCTGTAAAACTACAAAAATATTCTCATCTTTTCACCAACCATTTAAATTTTCCCTCCAGTCCAAAACGGTCGAAGACTTAAAGTAATATGAAGCAGAAATCTAGGTGGAGCTGATTTTTCTATCTGTGTTCAAACAGCAGTGCCAGTTTTTGCTTCAGTGATGCACCAAATATCTCTACAGATTTCATCTTCTCTTCTTTCTTTTGTCTCTACCACAAACAGAAATGGAGTTATGGTCATTTCAAGCGCCCATGGTGGAAAAAAAAACAATACCTGAAAAAAAAAAGATATGATATACTGGTCACCTGGGATGCTTCAGAAAATTGAGGTCTATGGACCATTGTTATTGATTCTTCAGTACAACAGCTTGGTTTGCATTATCAGTAGAAAGTCTCATCCACTTCCTGTGGCTGTTGGACCATCAGGAGTTGATCTCCCATAGAGATAGGGTGAGGAGCTCAGATTAGAGATGCTACTCTCCTCCAAATCAAAAGGAGCTAGCTGAGGTGGTTCGGGTATCTTCCAAGGATGCCTTATAGGCACCTCCAGTTTAAGGCATGTCCTACCAGGAAGAGGCTGTAGGACAGACCCAGGACAACCAGGTGAGATTAAATTTCTTGGCTGGCTTAGGAATACCTTGGTGCTCCCTCTCTGGGAGAGCAGGAGGTAGTGGCCAACAAGAGGGAAGTCTAGTCATCTCTCCTTAGACTGCTTCATTTATGGACTAATAAGGTACGGACGATGGATTAATTTGTCCAACAAGTTGCCATTCTGTTCAGTCTACATATAGATCATGCTCTTTTTAAGTAGATGATCAATAGCAATGCTGGTAGATGACGAATAAATACCAGAAGTAAAATAATGAAGCATGTAAATAATGAAGCATGTTCATGGAAGTCAGTGATGATTGTGTTGGAGGGGTTTGCACTTTGAGCTGTGGCAGACTTTGCCTTCATATATGCACATTTGAGTGACTTGACACTCGCTGCTGTCCATTAAGTAATAACTGGTGTTAGACTTCTGGCAAATCTTTCAGTAATTCTCTATTTAGCTCATTTGAGCTTTTAGTTAGTGAAGGAATTTGCGCTATCTTCGTGCGCCCTCTGGCACTGCATTGATCTCACTCATACACTCACAGCAGTCCGCTCCTCCCACGCAGAGATTTGGACGCTTGCTTTGTTCATTTGCAGGGCCAGGGGGCAGGCTACAGCAAGACATTTGTTATTATTGTAAATAAAGACAGCTGTAATATGTCCATGTGAACGCCTCTGTCTGAAATGGGTAATTAAACATCCTAGCAGCCAAGGTCACTGGAAGGACAGAGCTGCCACAATGGAAGTGATAATTTTCTGTAAACTAAAGAAGGCACCTCTAGAAAAATCTAGATACATTACTTCATGATGATGAAACAATTAAACTTATAGTTTTATCTTTATCAGCAGATTTATTGAAATGAGGTATCCAGTCTGAATATAGATTCTGCTTCCAATCAAAGTGAGATTATTTAGCATTTGTCTGATTCGTTATGATGGGATTTTCAGGATAGAGGTCTTCTCCTAATCAGAATCGGTCTCCATCCAAATACATAATCAGTTGCCCTTTACTCTAACCAATCTGTGGCAAGTATTGATGGGGCCAGGTCGGAGCTTTGTCAAAACAACCAAAAAACTCTGAGGAAAAAAGACAGTGAACATGATCTGAAGTTGTCAGGGACTGTTGTAGCCCTGTGGCAAAATAAATTGAGAAGTAGAATTTACACATGTAATCAAACACTCTTTCAGCACTCTTATACTTGTAAGCCTCTCTCCTGAGTTATTTGTCATATTGAATACAACACGCTGGGATTTAGAGGGGGGCACTCCAGACAGCCCCAGGAACTGTCTGGAGAAAATAATCACCAGTGCCAGTTGTGTTTTTGTATCTTAACATAATGAATACGTCTTGCTGGTTAAAAATGCATTTTAGAAATATTAGTTAGTCACTTTGACACTTGAATTAATGTAAAATTTTATACAAATGAATGTTTCATGATCCTTGGTGACTGTTTTTCAAGTATTCAGTGACCTGTATTGATAACATCTAAAATATACATTATCATGATTTAGTATAGAACCTTCACCACCGTGGGGACACCCCTGTGGGGGTGGCGCCCAGGCCCAGAGCAGCGCCGCCAGATCCCCAATCCTTTTCAGGTGGCGCTCGGTCTGGTCCCACAGCTCTTCCTGCTGGCGACGCACCTCCGCCGCCTGCTCCCGCTGGATAGCCGCCGTCTCAGCCATCATCTGGGACAGCTCCTCCCTTCCCTGGCTCTGTTGTGGGCCCGTCTTGCTGCCTCTTGGTTTCGGCACCAATGTGGTGGAATTAAGGCACGACGGGACCACAGATCCATGTTTTGAGCCATCTTTATTTGATATTTGCATCACACCACCACAACCCCACCCCAATCCCTGAGTCCCCGTGTTTTAACACGGCGGGCGTGATTGCGGATGCCGTGCAGGTGCGTCCGCACGGCACCGCAGACCACGCCCCACCACAAGAAACAAGTACAAATTGCAGTGGTTCCAGCTCTGATCCCTGAGGGACACCATGTGTGATAGAGGCTAATGAAAAGTGGACAAAAGCGCCACTGAGATCAAGAAAGATGAGAATGGTGAGAAGGCTGGTGCCTGATGCAAGGAGGGAGTTATTGGTGATTTTAACAAGAGCTGTTTCACTGCAGTAGACACCAGACTGAAATGGCTCATAGAGGTTATTGTGAACTAGGCGGGCCTGGAGTTGTTCCAAGGTTTTAGAGATAAACAGAAGATTGGAATTGGACCTATCATTATTAAAGTTGTTGGAATCCAATTTTTTTTTAACAACATGGGTGAAAGAGGTTCTTTTTAGGAATACAGGAATTACAGCAATTAATTGCAGAAGTTATGATTGAAGACAGCACAGGAAAGCAGTCCTTAACCAAAGGCTCTTTGGCCAAGGAAGTTTTGAACGTCACGATGAGTTTGGAGAAGTTTTCGACTGAGGGTTGCTGGAAGGAGAATAATTTGGAGTATTTGAGGAATTTCCCCAAAGGGTGTAGTCTTGAACCAGGCCAGAATAATCTAATTGTAGATGGATGTTTGAAATTTTGTTGGCGAAAAAATCCAGAAATGTTGTATAATGTACCATGGAGGCGAGATGAGAAACTGTTTCTGCAGGCTTGATTAATTTGATTAACAGTGGTCCGGCTAATAATGTTTGAGTAATATGATGAGTTGGTAGTACTGAGAACATTCGTATAGAGGAACTTTGTTGTGTACAGCCACTCCAGGTTTTGAAATTTAAAGTTGCATTCCTTCCCAGCAGGTTGCAGATAAAATAATCCTGCCTCTGACTTGATTCATGAGAGCAGCAAATATTTTAAAAAAGAGTTTATGATCTTGATCCATAGTTTCTAGTTTTATAGTTTATGGATCCAAATACTACTGCATCAAGAAGTACAGGCATGCTAGCATTGCTGCTGTTGCTTAGTCTTGACAAAGCAGCCAAAAAATAAATTTATGTTTAATCTCAAATGCACCAGCACCCTCCACAAAAAGGACAAACACAAACATAGAATGCAAATCATTGTGGCAGCTTCAGTGGAAATCTTACCCTCAATGTTCTCAGTTTCTGCTGATTTTTTTCTTTTGGCCTTTCTTCAAAGGCTAAAATGTCCTCTAATCTAAAGTACTAAACTCTATTTTAGTTGTAGGTCATTCATGTTTGTTCGATCTGGAACCCAGACTAGATCTGGCCCCCAGACTAGATCTGGCCCAGATCTTCCTCACACCAGACACATGTCACATGATGGCACTTGGGCAATCCGCTCCCGTTTTCCAGGTTTGAGTCAAATGTTGGCCATACCATTGCTCTATATGATTCAAAAAGAACCAGATAGGCCACAATTTTCCCTAATCTGGGACACAGGTTATTTAAATTATATGGCTAACTTCTGTCTTGCATGCTTCAAACATTTCAGTCTGGGCCACATGTCACATGCAACGATTCAGCATTTGGTTCTGTTTGTCAGATCTGAGCCACAAACAAGCTTTAGCAATGCTGCATGTAAACCAAGGATGAATCAAAATATATTGGCCAGACAATATTACGGAATCATTTCCTAAAGTGGCCCATATCCACGTGCTAACAGGGATGCAATGCAAGGAAAATCTACTATATTAACTAGACCTTGAACTGTGATTGATTTGTTGAACCATTACCAGTAAAAACACTCACCTACTTTCCACCCACTTCAACCTCCTCCCTGCAGAAGCTTCCAGCTTGGTAAAAGCAAACATGATTTCTGACTTTGCTTCTGAGACAGCTTTTGTGTTTTATATAGGGGTGGGTTTTGATAATCGATTTATCGATTAAAATCGATTCTAGCTGGGACAACGTGATATCGATTCATTAAAATCCTGAATCGATTTTTTAATATAAATTTATTTTGCCCGAAACGCCAGAATCTCAGGTTAAACCTCACAAATTTTCAACAACCACCAAACAGCTAAACAGTAAGTGAAAGCAGGAACACGGATTCTGCACAAAGATATAAACACAAAGCCGCCGACGGATCAGAATCAGTGAGATGTCGCCTTTCTCACCTGACGGCACGGACACGGTCGGGGCTGAAAGCCGACAGCTGCTGATTCCGATGTTTCGGCGGGTCCGCGCTTTGTGTTTATGCCCTTTATGCGCTGATTCTAAAGCTGTTAGTTTGATCTCTCTCCAAACATTATTGACCGAACCAGCAGCAAAAGAAGATCCAAACTACGCTTCACATAAACATCGTCATGAATTCACTCTGACTTTTACTGTTTTGCTTCTACCAGATAAAATCACACTTCATGCACAGCTCTCTCTCTCTCTCTCTCTCTGTACTTCAAGAACAGTTTCCCGTCTAAAAATCTTTTTTCTGCATTATTCGCAAAAGTCTACAGTTGTTTACAAGCCGTCAGCCGCTGTTTTTTGTCCCTTTTACTTACTTCCCAAAAGAAAACCTCATTTATGCCGTTCAATAGGCTTCTGAACAAATTTAAACTTTGTGCATAATTTAAAATTATGCAAAAATGCAAAACGCTTAGTCGTGTCTCTAATAAAACCGCTATAACTTCAGACGTAACGTTCATATGTTGATTAATGGTTTTCTTTTGATTTTGATGTACTGCTGAATATTTTTATAAAATCCCAGGCCAGGAAAATCACCTTCATGTTTTTCTGTGTTTTATCTTCAGTTACTTTGACACAAAGGCATCTGCTGTGATGCTCACACCTTTGATAAAGTCTTGCGTGTGTCAGCTTCCTTTTTATAGATACAAAAAATATGTTAATGTACTGATCTGAATTATAATATTTCTGACTGTCTGAGGCAAAATTTCCCAGATTCAAATCTAATTGAATCGAATCGAATCGAATTGTGGACTGAATCGATTCGGGACCTTGTGAATCGGAATCGAATCGATTCTAGAAATCAATGACGATACCCAGCCCTAGTTTTATATGACCACTTGTCGAAATTAAAGTATTTGACTTGGCATCTTTGACCATGTGGCAAATGATAGTTTTTATAGCTAGTCCCCAAAAATCTCTGTCCACATGCAGGTTACTGCTGCAGCATCACTGTTACATTCGTACTGAGACGACACGGTTCAGTGACCCAGCAGTCAAACAATGCAGTGGCAGAGACCTCCGTGTTGTCAAAAATCCTTGATCTTTACCTGAAATGTGCAATACAGTGGCATAATGCGCACCACAAGACGCACTGCTGCATCCAGGTTATGATGAACGTTCTTTTGAGCATGAGTACATATTTTAATGATGTGTAACTAATTAGGAAAATGAGCGACAAAGACAAAATGTGTCACACTTCACTGGCAGTAGTAATTAGAAGGAGTGTGACCTCTGCTTCTCTCCGCTCCACTAATCTGTGGAGCTGCCACACAGGTTAATAGATATATATATCCTTTTAAAATGTCATTGTAGTCTTAGGAAATGTGACATCACATTGCTCATGTTTCAGTTATGTGTGACAGAAGATTTCAAGTTGTTATTTAATGGTTTTGATTTATTGGCATTAATGCAGATTGGCTTTTCCCATTTTTGGAATAAGACTCTAAATACAGCTTGCAAAAATGACAGTCGACTTTGGGGTTTAAGATGTTGCTTGTGTGAATCTGTGATTTGTACACAGTGACAGAGTGTAAGAATAGGAGCTGATGTCTGGAGATTTGCTCTGAATGTGAAGTGGTGACAGGATACATACAGTTTTGAGGGAGTTGTTTTTCCTGCGTGTATTTCAAAACGCCTCCTCCATCTGCAGCACATTCAGTATTCGGAGCAGATACAGTAACATTATGCATTCAACAAATGGTTTCCTTCCTCTGTTTTGAAAAAGATGTAGTGACAGAATCCGCCTGGGAAACTTTCAAGTTTAATGATTAACAACTTCACCGCAACATTGCTCATTTAATATTTCATTTTTAAAACATGTTATGCTGCTGTGAGTCTCCTCATTGATTTTAGTGGTGAGAAGAAAAATAAGGCTATCAAGGAAAAGCAGTATCTGCACAGACCCATACTGGATGCATCAGAGTTCTGGAAGTTAAGGTTTAATCTTAATGGCTATGAGCAACTGTCTTTAGAAATGTAGATGTAAAAGCATAATTAAAAACTAGCTATAACTCTCAGTGTGGCATTTTGGCAATAAACATCCACTGGTTTAGATTTTCTGGACATGCTCTACAAGCAATAGTGAGAAGATGGTTTTATGAATTATGAAGCAATAGTCTGCTTAATAGCTTTAGTACAATACATCCTTACAGGATGGCCTATGGAGTAAGGAGTATCATTGTACTAGAATTTCAAACCAATACTCAGGAAAATACTTGATACAAAAAAAGGACAAAGCATTATTTTTGTGAAGATTGGAACAATCAGTGACACTGTTTGTGTCTGTCATAGTGAAAAAATACTCCAAGGTATACTTTTCACATCTTGGGAGATAAAGTCCAAAGTGGTCCCAGTGGTAATAGGAGGATTAGGAGACCTAACCCCAAAAGTGGAAGACTGACTCCGGCAAACTGTAGGCATCAGAGCTCCCTGTCCAGAGGGAGCATCTGTTCTAGCAACATCTAAGATACAGTGCAGAACTATCAAATTCTCAGGCCTCTGGTAGAGGACCTGGGCTTGAGGAACACACATATAGACCCTGCAGAGGGTGAGATTTTATATAAATACTGCCTAAAACAATAAAGGAATGCTTTTTTAAGTAGAGCATCAAATCAATTAAACTTCTGTGATATTGATCTGGTCAGTTGTGTAGTGTGAGGTGATACCTGGACCGTACAGAGGTTTCACAGGTAGTCCAACTCTTCCAGGATGACACATCAATACATGCCAATGCCAGAATGTTTGCTGTGTCTCCCAGCACAGTCTCAAGAGCACGGCAGAGATTCCAGGACATAGTAGTTACTATAGCAGAGCTGCACAGGGCTGTAGAAACTCCTTAACCCATCAGTAGAACTGGTATCTGCTCGTTTGTGCAGGGAGGAACAGGATGAGCACTGCAAAACCCAACAAATTTGCCAAAGAATACCAGAATTGGCCGGTTCCTCCGACGGCAGCCTGTGCTTTTCCCACATGAAAGTAGGTTCCCTCTGAGCACATGTGACAGAGGTGAAAGGGTCTGCTGCCTGGAACATCGTTCAGCATGACCAGGATAGTGGTGGATTAGTGATGATTTGAGGAGAGGGATGCATGTAACTCTGAAGGCTGGGCAATCCTGGTGCAGTGGGTCCTGGTGCATCACCATTCCCAGCCTCATGTGGCAAGAGTACGCAGGCAGTTCCAAGAGGATAAAGGAACCCCACCCTTTCCAGACATAAATCCAATAGAGCACGTCTGGGACATCATGTTTTGGTCGCCAGGTTGCATTTCAGACTTTTCAGGAGCTCTGTGATGCCTTGGTCCAGATCTGGGAGGACATGCCCCGTGACGCCAGCCGTTATCTCATTAGGAACATGCCCTGATGTTGTTGAGCAGTGTGCATGTTTGCCATATTATTTGTCAGATAATTCAAATGTTCCAACAGGTATTAACACCACAAACATGGTTAAAAGATCCAGTGTGATTCAAATTAGCTGAGGCAGGACCTAAAGATAAAGATGGGATACACCTTCATCTGTCTGTAGTTCAAAGCTGGCTCGTCTCACACCTTAAGTCTTGATAGTATTCTTAAAAAGTTCAAGTGTACACAAATACCTAATAGAAGTATCATCCATAGCTGTTTTTTTTTTTGTATCAGGCTTTTAAAATGATTTTTTTCCTTGTATGAAGCTGGACATTTTTAATCTGGCGCACATGCCACTTGGAACGATTACATGTTCTGTGTCTTTATGGAGGATCTGGGAGTTTCAAAGACAGCCCTTTCCTGTTTCCCAGAAATCAGCCATAAACAAGCCATAGTAATGCTCCATGCAAACAGGAAATGAACCAAATCCTTGAGTTGCCTCTTGCAGCCAGGCTCAGATGGCCACTCAAGGAACTGAAGTGTTTGCTGCTTATGTGTTGGCTTCATTTTCCGGCCCTGGTTGTTTCCACTTGCTTTTACCAGGTTCTTTAAGCCAAAATACCGGAAAGCTAGAGGCTCGCTGCACATCTAGCCACTCAGTTTGGTCACAGCTGCTATCAGAGCATTTTTACCTGCAAAAACACTAACTCTGCCCTACAAGTGTGCAAGACCAATCAGATAAATCCCTTTGTTTGTTAACATTAGCTAATTAGCACTTACTTTTGCTTTGACAGTGAATAATGTTGTTGTCCTTTACCTCCCAAACAGCAGCATTATTGACTCAACCATCAGATGCAGAAGACTTATTATTCATTTGTAGTGATTCTTTGCAAGATATGTGTAAACACCCGTAAAGCACAGCTTGGAAATTCAGGTTTTAGTGATTCATGCACTGCAACGAGTGCTTTAAATGCCTCAGAAGCAGTTTGCTTTGTTTCACGCTTCTTTTGAGAGGTTGTGTAAATATTTTCATGGCTTGAATCTGATGGAAAATTGATAGTGCCGCAGTGCAGTGGAGTGTCCAGCGTTGACCGGAGTGTTGTAACATCTTTTCTGTCAGTCATTTAACTGAAAACTATAAATAGAACTCTGAAAAAAACACCAAAATATTAAAGAAAAGTATTCTTTAAAAGGATACTGTATAAATATCTCTGTTTACAGTTAAGACATTATATTAGGGCCCCATGCTGCCTCACATATAGAGGAATGATTGCATCGGTTCCACACAGTGTGACAGCATATTGATAGTGAAATAGAGTACAGAGCACTGATATCAGCTTGCTTCTTCTATCAGCCAGTATTCTGACTTTGGGCTGCTCTGAGCCAACGTGATAGGGGAGTGTTTTGCTAGATCTGGATCATGTTGTTTTGGATTCTTTTATTTTGTTTCCAGCAATTTAGAATTTGTTAAAAATAATTTAGCTGATGGAAAATTATCAGAAAATGTGAAAATAAATCTATTTACCTTCTAGGCAAGAAATTATAATTAGAATAATGTATTAGAATCATTACACTGATGTAAAACTACTAACCACACTGTTATAATAGTTAATGAGCTTTACTCGATGTGCTCTCATAATTGTTATATGTTAAACACAACCAGTTGAGTCGGTGCTCTCGTTACATTACAGTTAAGTAAATGTTCCCATTGTCACAATACTTCACACAACACATGAGTTGGTCTTTTCATTAACATGCAAATGTGCGCAGTCATGAGCTCCAAAATCTAATAATTTCCTCTTTCTGCTAAAGCTACCTTGATAAGGGTGGAAGTTTCTATCATGTTTCAGCAAATAACCCCCGATGTTAAAAACAGATTACTAAAGTGTGCAGAGTCGCCGTGTTCACATCACATGTAAATGGTAAATGGACTGGTTCTTATATAGCGCTTTTCTACTCTGTCCGAGCACTCAAAGCGCTTTATACAGCTAATTCATTCACCCAATCACACCCATTCACACAAGCACTTCTAAGCTTAAGTGCGCAGTATCTAACATTCATACACATTCACACTCCGATGGATGCATCGGAGAGCAACATGGGGTTAGTATCTTGCCCAAGGATATTTGGCATGCAGACTGGAGCAACCTGGGATTGAACCACCGACCTTCCGGTTAGTGGCTGATCCGCTCTGCCACCTGAGCTACAGCCACATGTCGGGTCAAAATCCTTCTTTTTCTTTCATAAGACAACAAATCAGCCCTGTGACAAAAAACCAAAACAAATAACATCTTTACTGAACTCGTCATCCCCCATGAGAGTTTTCCACTCTAATGAGAGGCACACAATGGGATGCTGAAGCAAAGCGTGCAGTCTAATTGTTCATTCAAGCACTGCATAAGCAGACAAATTAACACTTGGGCAATTTGTCCCTTAGACTACAGTAACATAATGTGCAAAGTGGGACCCCCCCACTCCCCCTCCACTGCCATCCTTTCAAACGCTGCTCAGCTCTCTCTGATTCATGGTCAGATTTTGAGGGGATTAGAAACCGTGCACGCTACATGAACTTTCAGTTCTTTTGTTCATCAATTCAAATGCGCATTCAGATATTCAGACTCGCTCTGTACTATATTATATTTGTGAAGATTAAGTGATCTTTAAAGCGGAGCTAATGTTCTTTTCTTTATTTTCTGTCATATCTAAACTGTTACAAATGTAACAAATGTGGACCAAAAGCACAGCAGACTGCAGACTGCTCTAAACACAATTTCAGACATTTTTCTACTTTTGGTTTTGTATCGTTTCAATGAAAGCATATATTTCTAATTCAAGCCTTTAAAAATGAGGGGTGTTTTTTTTTTTTTTTATCAGAAAGTGGGCTGAACTGAGGAGATGCCCCCCCTACGATAAGATAAGTAAGGTTTTGAAAAATGAATCATGTAAAGCTGCAGTAGTGGAGTGCAGGAGTTGGACACTTGCTTAATTATTTCATTTTACAGGAATTTGCTTGTTTTATCTTTACAAAGAATCAGATGAGAAGATTGTAATAATTCATCTGCCTTAGCTCAGCACAACTAGTGTCTCTAAAGTTCAGAAATTAGCAGTATAAGCTAACTGCTGATAGGGGTTCATGCATCAAACTCTTGTGCACAAGACACATCTACTCAGTTATTCTTCTGTTGAAACAAAAAGTACTTAATTTTTGAATAATTTCATTTGGAAATCTGATATTTTCCAGCCTTTGTCTGTGGGTATTTTGCATATCACAACCTTGAATTCAAAGAATATTAGATGGAAGAGAAATATACGTATTCCTCTTAGAAGTTGTTCAAAAATGTGACTTTGAGGCAAACTTAAAATGTTTAGTGGTGATAAAGTGAGAATAACATTCTTGTACCAAACATGAGTGAGTAAAAAAATTCAACTCTAATTTGAACTGAGGAAATACTAGTTGAATTACAATCTGCTGGTCAATTTCAGTCTGATGCACCAGATGGTTTGTTACTCAGAACCATCTGGGAAGTCATCCTTGGAGGCTGCTTGGAAAAGTTCAGGTACTCTGAGAAATACTTGGCAGGTTATTGGATGAACCATCTGTTTAGCATTGTGTTGTGTAGGCTAACTTTAACCAACCAGATCAACACACAACTGGACATTTAAAGCACCACAGAGGAACAACAAACATCACTCTGAGGAGCACTACCTAACTTTGTACTTCAAATACCAGTCATTGTTTTGATGCACACTTACTGGACACTTTATTGGTTACAGCTCTTTAGTAAAAGGTTGGCTTTCTTTTGCCTTCACAACTGTTTACATTTTTTGTGTCATAGAGTCAAATCAGTGCTGTAGACATTCCCATATATACAATACTCAAGTAAGCTGTGGAGCTTAAAGAATGCTCAGTTGGTACTAAAGGGTGCCAAGGATATTACTCACTCCATTACACCACCAGCAACAGCCTGCACCGTTGATATGAGGCTGGATGAATCCATGCTTTCATCACATTTATGCCAAATTCGGACCCTACGATCCAGAAACAGAGACTCATCACACCAAAAGTGAATTGCTGCTTCTGTTTCCTGTTCTTAGCTGACAGGAGTGGCACCTACTGTGGTCTTCTGGATTCAAGATGCTCTTCTGCATATTTGAGTTACTGTTGCTTTCCCATATTATGGTCTTTCCAATTAAATCTCTGACATCTACAAGGCATGCTCACTGGATCATTCTCTATAAATCCTAGAGATGGACCTGCACTAGCTGATGGATTCCTTGACTGACATGGCAAAATCAGCCTGATTTTAATTCAGTTTTAGTTTATTTATATAGCACAGAATCACAACAACAGTTGCCTCAAGATGGTTTAGATTGTAGGGTAAAGCTACATAAAGGCACTTGTAAGCAGTCGCTTTCAGTAAAAACTCTGCAGGCAACAGGATGAACTATTTATCTACATGACAGTAGCTGCAACTGGAACATTATTTTGCCAGTAGTTCCTCATAAGATGCTGATTTATCTGGACAAATTGTTGTTCAGCTACAAGTGCATAACTTGAGCCCTTCAAAGATTCTGGCTTTTTCATTGGGACGTTTTAATCTTGGGTAATCTGTAGATTAAAAACACCAGTCCGTCAAACTTTATTATAGGTAAAGGGAAAAAAAGTGTGTTTATTCATTTCTATTCCTTTCCAGCTGAGTGATGTGAGGAAATCAGAAGGTGTTTGACCTAGTTTTGCAAAATGCATTACTTTGCACTCAATTTATTCAACTCGACTTTGAGCAATTTATTACTAATGTCTCTCTAAGTGCGTCTTCATTCCACTTCACTGTGTCCAAAACATAGCTGGTGCTAATGTTCACAGGCTGTACTGATTATTTCCTGCACGCGCTCACAGTTGGCTTTATTTCAGTTGCCGCTTGAGCAATGTTCAAATTAAGATTTTTTTCAGATGCCATCCAAATAATAGCTTTGAATTTTTATGATTGTGCACAGATGACATTAGTGTGTGCATTTAAGTGCGCAATGTGCACAGAATCGCAGCGTATCATGAACGTGGCTCTCAGCTGGGAGGTGACTGCTCGGCCAGCGTCACTCAGTGGGAATTGCCTCTGCTTTTTTGCCTGCAGGCATGTAATCGAGCTAGTGTGGTGCTCCCCTTAACTGAGCATTGTGGTTGCCACTTTGATAACAGTCATCGCTCAGATATCCTCCCGTCCCTGTCGGCTGTTTCTTCTTCAGCAGCTCCATTAACACTATGATCGCCAGCCAGATCATTAATATAAAAAGCACTCTGATGTGTTCATCACGCTGCTCGGCCATGTTGTCATGTCAGGCACAGATGTATGAATGTGTAAAAGCTATCCTCCCCTCGCGTAACCCTGTGCTGGAGGCCAGAGGCTTTTTCATAGTTGTACCCGTCTTTGTACGGCTCTCTCAGCTCTCTTTTGAAATCAGATTTGCAAAATGTCACTCCATTCGCTAGTTGTGTGGAGCCATGTGTGACTCAGGGCTATCTACCTTTGTATTGTCTGATGTCTGGTTTTTGCCACACTTCGCCAATTTTCTCAGGTTAAAGTGTCTTCTCAGATGAGCCCACGTAAATGGAATGTGAAATAGATGCTATAATTTAGTGCATATTCATAGGTTAATGAGCAGTGCTGCTTCTGGCAACACTTAAAGGCTCATAACTATTAAAATGTTACAAAATATACACTTACTACACTTTTTTTTAAAGTACACCTTGCTAGTACTGGGTTGGACCTTCTTTGGTTTAATTCTTCAGATTCAGCACAGTGCTGGGAGCTTTCCTCTGAGATTCTGGTCCAGAGTCACATGATAGCGTCACACAGTTTCTATAGATTTGTTGGCTGAACGTCTATGATCAGAATCTCCCATTCCACCACATCCCAAAGATTCCCTATTGGATTAAAATCTGGTGACTGTGGAGGGCATTTGAGTACAGAGAAGTCCTTGTCATGTTCAAGAAACCAGTTTGAAGAGATTCAATTTTCTACCATCTGAATGTTGCAGTAGAAATCGAGACTCATCACAACATCAGCAGCAACAGTTTTACCAAATTCTGGTGAAAGTGTACAAATTGTAGCCTCTGTTTCCTGTTAGGACAGGAGTGGAACCTAGTGTGGTCTTCTGCATACCGTAGTTACGATAAGTTGCTGTTGCCTTCTTCTCAGCTCAAAGCAGTCTGACAATTCCCCCTCTGACCTCTAGTATCAACTAAACATTTTGTCCGAGAGAACAGACACACTCGGGATAATCTCTCTGTTTTCGGACCATTCTCTGTAAACCTTACAGATGGTCGTGTGGGAAAATCCCAGAAGATCAGCAGTTTCTGAAATACTCACACCAGTCCATCTGTTACCAACAACTATGACACATTCAAAGTCACTTATATCTGTTTTCTTCTCCACATTGAAGCTCAGGTTTAAACCAGGTCATCTTGACCGTGTGTCTACATGTCTAAATGTATTGATCTGTATTAGCAAGCATTTGAAGAGACATATCTAATAGATTAACTTTCTTTTGTGATTTTCTTTTTTTCATAACACAGTTTATGTCCACACAAGGAATGTGATTAAACGTTAATGTTTGAAAGTGATAAAGTGGTACTGACACATAAAGTGTGATGTGGTTTTGCGCTTGACTTTTAATCGATGGCCTGACTAGCAAATGTTCCCTCTATAAATGCTCATGTCACGTCAAAGCCTTAATCCACTGTTTTAGAAAATAAAAGAAAGAAAGGAGTAAAGGTAGATGCGTGGTCTTCGAAACATTGCTTCGAGCACTGTCTTTGATAACAGTCAGTGTGATCGCTCTGTACATAAATCATTAGACACAGCAGGAACAACATACTTGATAGAGGAAATGATGACGCTGTAAACATTTTAACAGCCTTTCAGCACTTGTCATCATTCACTCGCTGGGAAACAATCACATCACCTGATTCAGCCTGTTTTCAACAGCAGACTCCCCGGCTGGCTAATGTTTTCAGTATGTCAGCATCTCATTGATTCAGCATAGTTACTGGCATCGCACAGACAATATTTCTTTCTGTGCTCAGAAATCAGGAAGCTAAAAGAAAGTGTTTCGGCTTCTAATAAAAGACGGCGCTATCAATAACCGTTACATTCATTAATTCTTTTCTTTACTGGCAATTATGTAATTAATTAATCTTTTCAGATAATTGCGTAATGATCGCTTTCAGTGCTGCTAAGTAGCTACTTGAAATTGAATTAGACCTATCACCTTTTTTCCTGAGAGCCACAGAAATTAGGGCACGCAGCAAGACTGGAACATGATTCTGCCGCACGAAAAAAATGACTCCACTTTATTATACTCCTGTTGAGTTCACAGCACTGTTGCATCTTAGTGGGTTGTACCCCACAGCTAGCCAGATGGCTCTTGCATCTGGGGTGCAAAGTAGTGTTACAAGCACCACCTTTACAAACTGGCTAATAGAATCCTACTGTTAGCCTGAATTTAGAGACAAATGCAGGCAATGTCACAGTAAATTAAACATTAATGTCCTGACGGAGGTCACGGGAGGACAAACCGTGTGTTGTTCTTTCGGCTCCGTAAAGATCCTCCTGTAAAGTACACCTCTGTTTGTCTTTATGTCACAGTGAAACTCGTTGACTCATTAAATCTGTTTAACTATCCATTAAGAAACGGAAGAGACCCTTTTAAAGGAGGATCACAACTGTGTCGCCACTGAAGACATAATTTATAATACTGTGTAGCCTGCTGTCATAAAAATATTATATCACAGTGTCATTCCAGGGTGGTGAGGCATAATGTAATATAATCTTCTGCCGCGGACAGATTTCACATCACACAGCTGCAAACATGATCTTTTCCAAAAAGCAGTTAAGTAGTTTTGCTGCCTAAATCTAACCAAACCCCAAATAATAGTAAAAACTAAGGTTATTATAGTTAACTGAAACTAATCTAAAAGCTAAAACTAGATGTTTAAAAAACCTTAACTAAAACAAAAATGTAAAAAAAAGGACTTTGGGGAAAAATAAAGTAACTATAATGATTTTTGTGTACTTTAAAAAGAAGCTACAATTAAATTAAAATACAAGAAATATCCTTGGTTTATCTTTTAGTTCGGTAAAATTGTATTACAAGTTCCCTGATGTGGCTTTGATGGACGTGTGTATTAACACTGATTTTCCTAAATCTCACCTCTGACATATACCCTCCATGCAATAATAATAAAAAGAGACTAAAACTAACACTGAAACTAATAAAAAAAACTTCACTAAAACTGAGCATTTTTAAACAATGAAAACTAAACTTAAACAAGAAAATCCATGCTGGAAACTAAACTGACCCCCAAATACCTACCAACCAACCAACCAACCAACCAACCAACCAGCCAGCCAGCCAACCAACCAGCCAGCCAACCAACCAACCAACCAGCCAGCCAACCAACCAGCCAGCCAACCAATCAACCAGCCAACCAACCAACCAAAACAAAACAAAACTAGAACATACAAAATTTTTGTAACTCTGGTAAAAACTACTTGACTTACTCTAAAAACAGTGAGATCCGTGTGTGATTTGAGCTGCAAGAATTTGTTGGTCTTCATGGCTGTTGCAACACCATGACAAAGGCCTGAACAGACCCCTGTGCTGACACTTAATTTGAACACATCAGAAAGTGCCTTCATGTACTTTTTGTCAAATCTATCTATTATTGCACTTTGCAATAACTAAATGAAGGAATTTTCAAAGTGTAAAGTCTTGTTAAAGTGTTCATTGTAACTCATGACACAAATGTTTGGAAACAAGGCCGTAACACTACTCGATTTTCACTACTCGTAGAAGATTTCACGATGATGTTGATATTGCAATATCTAGAAAAAATGTCCAAAAATGCATGCTGGTGTTTTTTTTTTTTTGAAACATTTTTTTCTGTGAGGCTTTTTTAGTTTGTTTTTTTAAATAAATGAAGCTACTTTTGGGTGCTTGCTTATTCACAAAGGGTCGTCACAGTGGGTAGCTCAGCGTGTTTGAGTTGGCACATTTTACATCAGATGCCCTTCCTGGCACAACCCCAAAGGGATTCGTGTCTCCTGCTGGGATCGAACCAGGATATAAATGAATAATTAAATCAAACTGGGACTTGGTTATTTATTTTAACTTGCAATATTTCAGTTTTTGAAATGTTGTTTTTATTGTCAATAATATTGCGATGCGCACTTACCGGCCATGCTAATACCAGGTTGGGCCCATTTTTCCATTCAGATCAGCTTTAATTCTTTCTGGCATAGATTCAGAAATGTTCTGGAACCATTCATCGGTCATGACAGCATCACACAGTTGCTGCTGATTTGAAATCTGGTGACTGACGTGTTCATTGATACTGAAGACGTAATTCATAATACTGTCCAACCCGGTGTCATAAAGAAAGCAGTTTAAGATGATTTGAGCTTTGCTGACATGCACTGTTAACCTGCTGGAAGCAGCAATCAGATGAAGGCATGGACACAGTCATCGCCAATACTCAGAGAGGCTGTGGCATTGAAAAAAATGCTCAGCTGGTATAAAGATGTCAAAAATGTGCTAAGAAAATATGTCTGACAACATGAGACATTAGACGCTTTCATGTTTAAGCCGATTCCTGATGTGTCCATTCAAATGTTACAGCAGAAACTGAGTCTCGTCAGACCAGGCAATGGTTTTCTAGTCCGTTTTCCAGTTTTGATGAATGGTAGCTGCAATTTCCTCTTCTTAATTGACTGGAGTGGTACCCAGTGTGTTCGTCTGCTGCTGTAGCTCATCTCTGACATCACCAAGACACTGTCACCCAGAAACGTGGATCACTGGGTGTTTTCTCTTTTGCAGTGGTTGTTTAGGAAAATTCCAGAAGATCAGCAGTTTCTGAAATATTCAAACCAACCCATGGTGCAAATAAGTAATATGTTGTATGATGAGTGTATATTGTGACACTAATATTTGGGAAGAACCATAAATTTTAATCTTATTAGATAAAAAAAAACATTGTGTCCAGAACTTTTTCAGCATTAAAAGTACATCCAATGTCCCTTCAGTGTCTGAATGTTTCTCCATGTAATGAAACAATCTGACAAATCAGTGCTTGGATTGATAAAAACAGGGAGGTTACAGCCTGACTCAATTGAGAAAATGTATGCGCATAAAAAAATATTTAGTTTAAGATCACTGCAGCTGCATCGTTTTGAAGCTACAAAATGGCATCACTTAAATTTTCTTCAAAGTACGTCACAAACGTTGACTGTTTGACAGTTAAGCTAAAAGGAAAGCACAGACTGACTGCGTATTTAGCTCAGCTCTGCGACATTAATTTGGTGAATCCTCTAATGTTTGCACATCGGCTGATATTTTCCAGGACGTTGTGGACACAAGTCGAAGCTTCAGTGGGCAGTTTTGCAGTTTGGCATTGCAAAGCAACAGTGACTGTACACAGTGATTGTAGAACAATCCCCATTAATCATGTCTGTAAACTAAAAGGAAGCTAAATGCCTTCATCTTTGTGTGTGTTGGGGTGGGAGGTGGTAAAGAGGCTCAGTCACTGCTGATGAGCTCAGCTTTCTCTGGAGCAGCATTGATTCTCTGCCCTTTAGGAGAGTGCTCTTATCACAAACTGGAACTTAATTCCTAACTCGTTGTATTTAATGCTTTGGAAACTAACCAGCTATTGATAGCAAAATCTCTTAAGGGGGAATAATGTTGATAGCAATCCTAGCCATGTCGTCCGCTGGTTTAAAAAAGGAAAAGCATCCTGCACCTTATCAGCTTAGTCTAGCTTCATTTGAGAAATATGAAGAAATGAAATTCTGTAAACAGGTTTAAAATAAAAGGCTCATTTCCAACTCTATCATTTTATTCTTGGCCTCTACAGGAATAGTTTTACATAATTCAGAATTAATAGTAGTCTTTATTTATCCTACAGTTGGCCTTTGAATCAAGCCATTTTAGCTTCTCTTTCTTTAAACCAGCTTTCCTCTGATTGGCTGCCCCTCACAGCTAGTATTGACCATATTAGTGATATCTGCTCTCTGACATCATATATTGCTGATACTTTTTTGAAAAAAAAAAATGAACTTGAGAATTTAGAGCAAGCTGCAGCGTGCATTACACTAACTTCATTATTTGGCATGCTGGTTACGTTTAATGTTAGCACGCAACATCGCAATTATATACATGTGACAGAAAACTAAGAGAACCATAATAGTTGCCATTAATTTTCATTTCTTCTCATATCTTTTACAGTAAATAGCTGTTGCACTATTGCAACCACATAAAAAATGTTATGAACTACTCATAAATACTGTAACTAACTGAAGGTATGTCTCTGTGGGTGAATAGTGAAGCTTGAAATACCTGTCAAGCCAATTACCAAAGTTGTTGTTGATGTTTTTTCAGGCTTGAAGCTCTAGCCTACCCTTATATTTAACTAGAACTCATGTAATTCTACCAAATACACCAGTGAAACTTACCTAAATATACCGTACCAGGATTAAGGATGAGGAACAAAATAAGTTTTGACAAACACATTAATGCTGTCGTTAAAACTAGCTGCTTTTATCTCACAAAAGGGAAGCTATTCCTCTGTTTCAGAGACTTTTGAGAGAGCAGATAATGTCTTTATTTCATCTCGAGTTGATTATTGCAATAGTTTGCTTCAGGTGTCGGTTTGTCTCTGTTTAGCCGACTGCAGCTGGTCCAAAAACACTTCAGCACAGTTATTAAAAGGCACATGCAAGTGAGATTACATGGGTTGGCACCTTTTTAAACTCTCTGATCATTTAGGTTTGCACATTTCCTTTATATCCCCGAGGTCTGTTGTGCGAATGCTCCTAGCTGTCCCGAGGCCCAGAGGAGATCGGGCGTTTGCAGTTGCTGCTCCGAGACGGTGGAACAAAGTGCCCTTTCACATGTGGACGTCTCCAGCATTATCCACTTTTATTCTTCAGCAGAGTTCTGCATAGTTTTATTTGAGTTGTTTTACACAGCTTTTCTCACTTTTATGTTTTCATTCTTAAACTCTGTCATTTTGTCTTGCGTTTCATGATATTTGATAATTTAAGGAGTACAGAAATTTGGTCAACAGCTGTAACTTTTAAGTGTTCCCTAGAAATAAACCTCACCACATTGTAAGACAGTTGCTGTGTCCCAAATTGCAAACTTCCAACTTAGACTTGCTATTTTGGGTAAATAATAGGGGTGCAACTATACTCGTATCGATATTGAACCTTTCCATACAGTGCTTTCACTTCGGTACGCATATGTATGAACAATACAAATTTTTTTTATTTATTTTATCAACTTTTCTTCTGACGATGCTGTCTGTGTTGAGCGCTCAGTGGATCTGCGTTCGACTACTCCGCCTAGGCTACACTGTCGAGTGCAGATCCACTGAGCGCAGCGCAAGCTAGCAAGACAGAAGCTAAGCTCGTTGCAACATGGCAACTGCCCCAACGCTACCCGAAATTGAATCTCCCCCATCCTCATTCAGATCTGGCGTTTGGAACTATCTTGGTTTTCATGTGATGTATGACCCTGAAGGTAAGCCCGTCATGGACAAAAGTAAGACAGTATGTCGGATGTGCCACACAATGCTCAATTACATTGGTGGGAACTAGTGCGTTAGCGCAGTTAGCTTGTTAACGTGTTGACGCCGTCCAGCCCCACGCACTGGGCGATCTGCGTTAACTTGTTAACTGAGATTTGCCGTGTTGTGGCGTTAATGTCATTTTAACGAGATTAACGCTGACAGCACTTGTGGGAACACAACGAATATGACTGCACATTTACGCCGACATCATCCTAGTGCAAAGACAAGTGGAAGCAGACAAAAACGACAAACAGGCATGCTACAAACTTCACCGAGTCATTTAGACAGCCGTTAGCACATGATTCTCCTTATGGGGACCTGATATGTTTAAAATGCTGCTGAGAGTATAGCCCAGAAGAAGCGTATAGTATAGCTTTTATTTTGGCAAGAGCCATTTCTCTGTAATAAACTCTTTTCCAAAGATGAGTGATTTCTCAATCAGATAGATTTATTTTTTTTATTTTGTTGTTTCAGCAACATTAAAATTAAAAACTGTACTTTTGGGTTAAAATATATATTTATAATTTTAATAAATGATAAATTAAAAAAAGCATGAACATTTTTTGTATCGAAAAAATATCGAACAGAAACACCAAAGTATCGAACTGAACTGTGAATTTTGTGTATCCTTGCACCCCTAGTAAATAAGTGTGTTTCCATGTGGTAGCTGAGAATCAGGTGTTGCTGTTGTCATTTCTGGTGTGTTCGGTTTGACAGCACTACCCTGTCAAAGCTCACAAACCGTGCAATGGAGTGGATACTATACTACATGGAAGTGTGCTGAAAGTGTCCACATTCAGACACAATGTGGATTTTTTTTCTTTTCATTTGGGTAAATAAAAATTCATCCACAGTTTATGATGTAGTGAAAAAAAACCCAACAGTGAACACAAATGGTTAAACAAAAGTTTAATTTTTCTGTCTAAAATCCCAGAATGCTGTTTTTCCAATGTCCCGTCGGTGACTGTCGGTGGTTGTGATAAGGACATTACAGTTCTTTAATCAAGATGTTATTGGCTGAGCCCAACAATGCCGATACAAAACTCCTTATCCCTCTCACTAAGTAGTTGCGATATTGCGGTTCAGTGCGTCCATCCATGGATATAAAATCATTCTAGAAAAGCCGGCTTGTGTTTCTTCCCACATAGCACGAGTTTGTAAGAGGAGGTAAAGTGTGGGGGAGGTGGTAATACTTAAAAGTACAATTGCAAAACCATGAAACTAATGTTCCCTGCTCATAAATATCAAACTGTGACTGAATTTATTCCTTACGAACTGCTCAATCATTTAGAGTGTGTGAGGTCTTTTGAAACCCACACACATTTTTCGTGTTTCTTTTATTTATTTATTTTATTCTATCAACATTTGATCAATCCAGGAAATGGGAGTCCCTTTTCACCTGGCATTTTGAAAGGACAAAGGATGAGATCATGCAATAAATTGTTCCAATTCACTACTCAGAAGCAGCAGCAGCAGCCTTGCCCTAATGGTAGGTACTAATTGTAATGGCTTTAAAAGGAGGGAGAGTCAAAAGCAAGACAAAGGAAATTCTTTATCAAAATCTGAGGTCATATGCAGGCAGGCAGGCGGCCAGGCCACATTTTTTACATGCAGATAAGTGCAGCAGGAAGGATAGAGTATACAGGCTGGGATGAAGTTACATGACGAGAACACAATGGGGGAAAAAATACAGAAGAAAAGTCTCACACAGTGAAGTCCGTCCTCTAGTGAGTGCTGCGCAGAAAAACAGAAGCAGAGAAAAGCAGAACAAAGCAGGAGTAAAACTGATAACGAAAATGGAGACGGTTGCGCCTCAAATCTGCTTCACCCAGAAAGCCCATTTTATCCGAGACGTCAACTGAAATACGCACGCTGATTTTCACATTTTTGTTTCTTTACACTCGAGCTGCCCACCTGCAAAGAAGAGATGTTGTTTTTTAGCTTTCTGCACTTGGCAGCTTTCTGCTCCACTTTCTCTAATTAAACACACATTTTCTCACCCTTCCTCTTCACTCTCTTACAATGTGGTCAACTTGTGAAGAGTACACTCACGGGTCAGCAGGATATGAGTTTTTGCTCTATTAAGAGCAACAGGTTGGACCACATTGGATGGGAATTGCAAAGTAAAACGATGCTAGCCCAGGGTTTATCCTCAGTTCTCCAATCGAAAACTAAATTGGGATTATGAAATCTACAAGATTTTTGTTAACAGGATTAAGGCGTGTCCCTGAATACATAACTGGATCCCCCTCAGATTCATGCTGCTTTCTTTTGTTTACTTCTGTGTTGCTTCTTACAGTTACATGTTGAAGAAGAAATTAGTGTCTGAAATGCGTTCTTTTCTTCGTAATGATCAAATCAAAGCAAAGCTGAATGTCTTCTCTCCCCCAGCGACTCTGTTTATGTGCCATTAAGACTAATTTCCTGCTTCTTTCTCTGTCTTTACAGCTACACTGGGAACCTTGGAATTCAGTTTGCTGTATGACCAGGAGAACAATGCACTGCACTGCACCATTAACAAAGCCAAGGTGAGCTACCAAGATGATGATGATGACGATTACAAGATTTTGCAGTCTTTGCATGCACACTCGCACTCGAGCGTCTCTGCTTTGTTGGTGTTTGCCTTGCATTTGGTTTATTATTAGATGAACAGATCATTCACTGCGCAGCCATCTGTCACTACTTTCTAACGAGGTTATAAAGTGCAGATCGATACAAACCAGCTGACGTGTTTTCAGTATTTTCTCAGGTTCGGTAAGATAACTGTCGAGTTAAATATTTTTGAAGAAGCCGCCTCTCGTGTCAACCTACACATACTGGCAAAAAGGCTGTGGAATAGCAACTTAACACATCCCACTGTTTAAAAAAAGTGAAAGAGATACTTACAACTATTTTTATCCCAGAAGTATTTCTAAAGCATATTGCTAAAAACCAGATCATAACTGGTACCACGCCAATAAATGTCTTCTTCTTCTTTTTTTTCTGAAGTAATTTGCTACTATTCAGTTGATTAATGGGGATTTAGGCAGCTAAAGAGTCCGATATGTTTCTTATTGGTGAAGATCAAACCTACGGAGCACCCTCTGATGACATGGTCCAAAAAATAAATAAATTGTGGCCACAAAATACTACTTCGTGGGCAGGTTATACCCATTTCGTGCCCACAAAATACTTATTTGTGCCCACGAAATAGGTATAACGTGCGCACGAAACACTTGACCGATAACTGTGATCCTTCCCAGGCCCTTGCAGTTGGTCAACAATAAATCTATCCCGGCGTCTTCTTCTATCTTATCTTATCTTATCTTATCTTATCTTATCTTATCTTATCTTATCTTATCTTATCTTATCTTATCTTAAGATCCTGTTTAAATATCTCTCCGTAATAATGGCATTCCCAGCCCAAAATAAAACTCAATCATACCGTCTCTGTCAATGGTTTAGCCTACTCTTATGCTTATGTCTCTACGCAGCTGTCCAGGAATTGTATCAATATGGTGTGCACACATTATCTATTTTGTTGCCACAAATGCATAACTTGTTGCCACGTTATACCACAAATTAGCATTTTGTGCGCACGTTATACCTATTTCGTGCCCTGGAAATAGTATTTCGTGGCCACAAATAAGTATTTCGAGGGCACGAAGTAGTGTTTTGTGGCCACAATTTATTTATTTTTTGGACCATGTCGTTAGAGGGGCTCCGTACAAACCAGACCTGAATGGACAGCAACTGCTTGGTGGCCTTTAGTGTTAAAAAAACCCCCAACATATTAAAAAATGCTAATATTAGAGCAGACCTTTACTTTTTATTTCCTCCTATTCCTGGGCAAATTTTAATATACTGCACTGTAAATCCTTTGTTTTCCGAGGTGCTCCCGTTTTTCTCATCTCATTTTCTTTCTGTTTGCTGGGAATGCAGATTTTACCTTCCACATCCAGCTGTTTTCCTGATAAATTCAGGGCATACATTCAGGAGTTCATCATACTTGTCTCTCAATTGTTGGAAGTTTCTTAAACACTGCTTTTCTCACTAATTAACTCCTGTGTCTTTCCATTGAGCTTCTGTCAATTCAGCTCAACTCTTCCTGCAGCTTTTCCTATTTTTCTTCTTAATTACTAAATTTTTGATTACATTTAACACATCCCTAAAAAATCTTTATATCATGTATCTCTATAGCCTTGTATTTCCTTGTATATTAATGTTGTAGCTGTAAGAATACTGTGCAAATGCTTGCAGAAACTGCCGCAGTGGCATTGATAAATTTTTCAATAACTACATAATTACCAAACATAGCATACTGAGATAAACCATATCTCATTTTTAATAAAAGCACCATTTTTATCTGATGTATAAAGGTTGAGCGAAGAGGTGTCGTCCTCGCTCGATCCCTTGCTTGTGGTTGTTGTGATGAAGTGATGGTTTTGACAGCCATGGCTGCCGTCAGCAGCTATAACTCTTCCTATCTGTCTGTGTGAATAGCTGGTATGGAGGAAAGTGGGCATCAGAGGAGCCTGTCTTGGCGGGAGTGTTGGACAGCAGAGTGGGCATCAGGCCATCTTGATTTATGGTGTTTATTTTCTATACCGCTCGGCTCCTAGGCTTCAGCTGCCGACCAGCCAAGCAGAGGAAACGATTTTTCTCCCTTAAATAGTGTATATAGCAATTTCCATGATTTAATTTGTTTTCTAAACCCCTTACTGATCCTTCTAACCACAGATTGTTTCGTGGGTTTTCTGCCAAAGCTTCAAGCTTCAAGCTTCAATAGCAACTTCAGCTTCAGCCTCAATTGAGGATTTGTCTAATGAGATGTTATGGATTTTGGCTTATTGAAGATTAGGAGATTCATACAAAATCAACACTGGGAAACTTTCTTAAACTTCTGTGGATTGATGTTGGCGGCTAAAGAGGCAGAGTGCAGCAGGCACAGGGTTTTTTTTCCTTCTTTTTCTGTGCAGCCGTGACAGCGCACGTGACAGTGCCTATTATCGCAGACGAGCTGGCATTTGGTCAGAAAAATAAATGCCATTCATTGCCGAAGCTGACAAAAGGTCACCTGACAACATGACACAAACAAACAAAACAGGTTGAAGAAAGTGGAAAAGGCTACTGATCAGATAATTATTCTAACATGGCAAAAGATCTGAATTTAACTGGTATAAAAAGGCTTTTATAGAGGAACAGGTCAAATGTAGAAAACTCAGAAGGGCTCAACTCTACCTGCTCAACTACTCTTAATCATATTGAACCTCTCAAGAGAGGAAAACAAAGGAGGCTGAAGTAGAGCCAAAGAACCTGATGCACATAAATGATCAGTACCGTAGAGTCGAACTGTAAAACTGTGAAACTGTTTACAATTTCATCCTGTGTGCACTACAGAGGCATTTCTAAAGGATTCTCACTTAGTTTTAAAGAGAGTGGTACATTCTCTGGATTGTTATCAGCTTCAAATTATATCCTCAAATTTAATTTAATTTCTTTGGCAAACTACAAGCTGTTAGCCAATGAGCATGTGGTTTCACAGTCAGACCATCCCTTCTTTGTCGCCCGAGGCTTAAGAATGAGACATCAGAAACCAATGGGTGAGCTCACAGTAGCTGCATCCATATTTTATATTATCTATGGTCATTAGCCAGTGGAGATAAAGTTGATAACCCTCCTTTCCCAAACACAGAATTAAGCAGAATTTACAAAATTGGCTGGATTTTATTCAGTGCAATCCAAACCGAGTGACTGAGTCCATGAACTCATCATGAAAGTGCTTATGGAAGTCAAAGTCAAGTTCAAGAGCCGTTTTCCTTTAGACTTTGACAGGACCAGAAGTCTTTTTCAGCCAAAGCAGCCACAGTTTCAAAGCAGGCCTTATCAGCAGGGCTTTGTTCCAGAAATTTGTTCTCTGAAATTGTTGTAACTCTATCCAACTCAGAGTAGCAGGGGAAGGGCTAGAGCTCATCCCAGCTGTCATAGTGTCAGGAAAGAAACATTCACACTCACACCTTCAGTCAATTTAGAAATACCAGTTAATCTAGCATGCGTGTCTTTGACTGTGAGAGGAAGCTGTGTTACCCATGCAGGCACAGAGAGAACAAGGAAGCTCTGCACGGAAAAGCCCCGGCAGGCTGGTGGATTTAAACCCTGGACTGTCTGTGCTGTCTTCATAGCTCCTCATAGCTTTTTTGATTAGAGAGGCCTCGCCCTGCAGCTCAATCAGCAGACGGAAACCTTCCCACAGCATTTTAAGATATTATTCACTTACCCAGCACAAAAGCAACAAAACGCTATCTGCATAATTTCCCATCCATTAAGTCATCAATCATTACCTTGGCATTTTTCCTCACGCTTCTATCACAACGCAAATAATATATCATCTTCAGTCACTTGGTGTTTTCTGGGACTCAAAAAGAATGAATGAGTTATCCACTGTACCTCCAATGCACAGAAACAAGTTACCACGCAGTGTGAAGTTCCTTTTTCTACTAATTAATTCACTCATTAATGCTTATAGAGGCTGTTGCAGAGCCGTTTTCAGTTAAACTGTACACATAATATAAGACGTCTGTGGGTTTCTTGGCCACTACACATAGTAATCTACTTTTAATTTGTAAGTAGAACTGAAAAGCTCTGAACCAAGCAATAAGTATGAAGGTAATAGGACACAAAAGCCCACAAACTCTCTCTTATTAACATTTAATTAAATTCTCGCCGTGACATGTCAACAAGAAGAGAGCCAGACCTATTTGATGGGATTACCTTTATGAAAGCTACTTTTACAAGGCAAAATTACTGTGATTAAAAACCTTTTTTTTTCTCTTTTTTTATACCATTGAAGAAAAAAAATCACTGATCTTTTGGCATTAGGCCTTGAATCTTCAGACTGTTAATAAAACCATAATAAAACCAAAGGCATGTCACTAAGCAAAAGGGGAGAGAAACTAGCACTTACTCAAACCAGAGATGTGCTGACTTCAAATAGTATTTCCATTAAGTTCCAGGTATAGATACAGACGTTATAGCAACAAGCAATGATGACTGTCTGGGCTGTTATTGGTTATTGATTTTATAAAGACCTGTAGCCCTTCTAAACGAGGGAAATGCATCTACTGTCAACCATGTGTTAGACTTCTTTGTACTGTTGGCCATCAGTTATGGATATATTTGTCAAATTTCTTACACTGAACTGGAAGTTTTGCAAGGTTTTCACAAGGTAACTTTCACGTCATCAGCAAAGCATCAAACCTCTAACCCACTGCAGGTTTAACCTTTCCTACGCATGAGCAAAGCTACACAACAGCTGTGTCCCAATTCCTAGGCCGCATCGTTGGTAGGCCACTATTAAAGGCCGATTACATCACAGCCAGGCGACGAAGGCTGTCCAAATCTGAAGACTGCTCCAAATGCGGCCGACAAATGCGTCCTTCATTTCCCCGGATTTGAAGGATGGGCCGGGTGTATCCTTCTAGGCCCAAGCTATCCCAGAATTCATAGCGTGGCCCAGCCAATTCCAGTTTCCAATAATGGCGGCAGCTACTTAGTTTTATCTGCTCCATTTATCAAGAGATCACATAATTGCAATAGCGCTCCGACGTTTTCAGAGACGTCTGGATGGTCAAGGCTCACTATAGCCGGCGAGAACACGGGACTCCCGGGACATCATTTTCAGACCCCCCGCAGTCTTTTGCTACTCAGGTTAAACATGATATATAAGTCACTTAGATAATTACAAATGTTATTGTTTGGCTTTTTTCAGTGTTTTATTTGTTCCTCAGTAAATTGCTTTGGCTGAGATTAAACTTATAGTTTTCACACAGCTGAATAAATGTTGAACAGAAAACCGATTAAACAGAAGTGTGAGATGGTCGAGAATATACTCCGGTGTCCTGTTATATTTTAGATAGCAAGGAGCAGACGGCTGAGTTTATTAAACTCCACCAAGACACCTGGTGACGCAAATCTGAAGGCTAGACTGTCCAATTTTACAGCCGCTCACTTCCACCCTTCTTGGTCTTCGAAGGACCCCGCCCACATAGACTGCAAGGGCAGGGTCCTTGGAAGGATCCAGCCTAGGTTTTGGGACACAGCTAACATTAGGGGTGGGGGAAAAAATCGATACTGTGTAGTATTGTAATATTTTGTTTGCTAATAATGTATCGATACAGGGACAGCAGAAATCGATATTTTGTTACAAAAAAAGTTTTTGTGGACTGGAACTTCAGAGCATATTGATCCTTTTTCTGAGCAAGAATCCTGACATTCCTTCACTGTCCAAATGTGTTTAACTTTTTTTATGGCAGCAATAAACATGACAGTTTACTTATTTTAATTTAAGACATGTTTTATTTTAATTAAGTTTAAAACTTTTTTATTTAATGTAAAATTATATTTTGTTTTAATTTACTTTCAAATTCTTCAGTTGCTGAATGGGCTGCAGTTTTCATAAATTGCATAGTTCAGAATAGCTATAATTGTACCAGATGGTTGCATTCAGTTAAGTTGGACTAGACTATAATACAAACCGTTCAAGTTTGTCAACAATAAAACTGAAATGAGAGAAAGACTGAGTGCGAGACTTTGATATTAGATAAAATGAATATTGATAAAGTTTACCTTTATGTACAGAATCTGAATATCGCAAAATATTTTAAAAAATTGCAATAATATCGTATTGTGCGTTAAGTATTGTGATAATATCATATCGTGGGATGTATGGTGATTCCCACCTCTAGCTAACATTAGAGCTTCTTTAATGGCTGAGACAGCATGATTGGCTTGTATTACTGCAGGTTAAGCTGGTGATTGGGTCTTTGGGAGAAGGGGTGGAAAAACTAACATGTTTGCTACAGTGAAATTTTGGATTTAGGTTTGTGCAGTGCAGGGTGACGGCCATAGTCTCTCCAATAAGACACAGCCGTTGCAGAAAACATATTCATACACCAGTTTTGCCTTTGAGTTGTGGATCTGTTAAATATTTATTTTGGGTCATTTTTGCAGACATAAATGTCAACAGCCAGGAGCTAAAGGACGGGGGAAATGATTATTTTATGGGAATGGATTGTGTAATGTTATATTGATCAGTTCCTCATTAAGGTTTATGTAAGTATATGATTATTATAGTATATGCCATTGCATAACTGTATATTTATCAGGGGTTTTAGTAGGCTTTATTAAAATGTTTTGCTCATTTTTCATGTTTTTTATAATGTGACAACACAATAACTGAACCTTTTGTCCAATCCTCAAGGAGTTTTGCATTGTAAGTGCTGCAAATCCTGTTTTTGAGGTTATATAACAATACATTGGTACAAAGTGGATTCCTTATATGGCTCATGAGAAGTCCAACTTGGTACAAGGTGGAAGCAATATACTTGAGTTTGAGGAAATGGGAAGATATGTTTGTAAACAGTATGAGAAGCATTTTGAAGCAAGCTAAATGCTACAGTAGCATTTGTCAGTGACAACAGCCAGTACACGAATCAGCGAGTACACAACATGAAGGAGCTGGGGTTGTGATGGGTTGCAAAGCAGCTTGCAGATGCACAGGTAATTAAAAAACATGACTCGTGGGAGATTCACCAAAAAGGTTATCGCCTGATCTGATGGGAGTTCACCATTACTGTACATTATCAGTGCAGTGGTGGGCTACAACATTACAGGATCAGGCTTTAACATTTGTGAAAGAAGCTATTAAGTTTTAGGTCTTAGATCATTAGCTTCTCTCCTCTCCTTCCCTCAGCAGAACCAGCAACCCAGGAAGCTTACTAAGCCAAGTACATCAGAACACATCCATTATTTCCCTTGAGAGAAATAAATTAATTTAGCCTCCTTGGGCTTTAATGCATTATAAGAGAGTGCATACATGTAGATGGCCAGAAAGACAAAAATAGCTCAGAGCTGGGAGCTCTTCCTCTACATGGTTGTTGGCTGGAGCAGTCAGAATGTGTGGCATCACGATGACTCAAGTACTGACAAATAAGTTCTCTAAATCTCTTTCTTTGGAGTGTTTCATTTCCATCACCCCTGGTGAGACTTTAGCAAATGGCACAGAATGACTCAGTTCCATCTCCGAGACCTTGGCCATCAATAGAGATGCTCTTTGTTTTACAGCTAGTTGATACTAATAAAGCTCAGTAAGGTCACTGCTTTTAAAGCCACAAAGGAACTGTGCAATTTTTGTGTCTTACTTTGGTGTTTGAGATTGTAAATTTCCTCCTCAGAAGAAGTTCATACCAACACGTCGACAACCTAAACAGTAGAAGAGGTAGAATGTCAGTGCCCACCCAAAATATGTGACCGTTTCCATCCATATTTGCAACTCTACCTCCTGTAGTGAGGATGTATACAGAACAAATGTTTTCAGATGTCGAGACGTTTTTATTACTACTTTCATTTTCAGACACTGCTTGGTTACATTTAAGCATCCAGTTGAATGGTAAGTTCTGGTAAAACAGACTGATTTGGGTTAAAATATATCATACTATAACGCTGACTACAGGATGTCACCAGAACTGATACTCACAGTTCCATTCGATATTCTGAAAACACCACAAGAATTGTTTTTCTGTGGTACCATACCATCTTAGGCAGTATAAGTACTGAAGCAGCTATTCTAGCAGAACTGAAGGGGCCAATATACGCCTACAAATGTTCTGGTCCTTACATGCTGAACAAAAACAGAAGGAAGCCTGCAAGCCCATGAAAAAAAAAAAAACTACAAATGGTGCTGTAGAAACTACATATGGAAGATGGCAGTTAGTTCAGCTGCCGTGATAGCGTCGCTTTAACTCTGACTAATAAAATCACTGTGTTCTATCAACAAAATTTAATTCTAACATTTTAAATAAATGACCCATGAAGATGTCAGTAATTTAATATAACTTTCTGATAAAGCAGTTTTTGTTTAAATACTTGGGATAAACATATTATTAAGAATCGTCTACTCATATGGGTACCTACTACTAAGTGTTTGGTATCTTGTTTTCTCTAATGCTGACTACATCTGACCACTATTGTTTGACTAGTTCCAGCAGAGGTAGACTGGGTAATGTTACACTTAGAATTCAGAACAGGCATTTTTATTTATATTAACATTTTAGTACATCTACTTTACCTAAAATGAGATGTGGTAATGTTATAAAAGTGCAATTTTAAACATCTTTTTAAGTTCTTACTGCTCTCATGTAAGAGAGAGCATATAACATAATAATAGACAAATAATTTGTCTTTCACAGTTTCGTGAGTGTTTCCTTCCCACTCTTGCTAAAGTGCTTGCCCATAGGGGTCATATGATTGTTGGGGTTTTCTCTGTTTCTCTGTATTTTTGTAAGGTCTTTACTTTACTATATAAACCACCTTAAGGCAACTGGTATTGTAGATTGGCACTATAAAACTGAATTGAACTGAAACTTTAATTATTCTATAACATTTTACAACATTATTTTGTGTACTGGAAAAGCACAGAAGCTAAATAAAAGTATGTGACAATGCATTAGTCGTGTAATCAAATCAGGGGTGGTTCTACAGGGGGGCAAGGGGGGCAACTGCCCACCTCCTATAAAGCCCTGCCCCCTTAGCTGGCCCCTCAACTTTTATGTCCTTACAATACTTGTAAAAACGAATTACTTGTTTGTCCAAAAGTCTCTCATAGCCTTTATTTTTTTAGAAGAGATAATTATATAAAAAATAGTTTTAAAGTGTTTTTGTGGCTATTATGATGGATAGAGCTATGTTCTACGCTGCCTTGACCTCTTGCATCTTCTTTGCCCCCACATGTAAAATTTTCTAGGTTCGCCACAAATAGACTTTATCAGAAATCTTAGTAAATCATACAAGTTATTTGAATAACATTGCAAACATGACAGAAAACCACTTAAATAGTACATCTTGTAGATTCTTTTTGAACCTCTATCTGCTACAGTAGCTTCACCTCTTTGATTTTACCGATGCAAACATAATGTAACCATGTATTCCTACCTTGCCATTACAAATCTCAGCGAGTAACACACTGTCACTTTCTTTAGTTCCTCTCACCTCGAATGATTGTAATTCTACCACAGTTCTCCTGCTGTCATGATTATACATTGTTATGCCCCAACACATCACCATACAACCATAAAATTGTCCATAGAACTCCTCCCTGCAGGAGGCCCATCTATGGAAAGATGCAGTCACTGCTCCTCTATCTTCATTCTGTTGTTATTCAGCTTCATAAGTGCAGAAAAATTACAGGGCAATTCACAATCTTACAAATATCTGCAGAAAAGCTCATGAATGATGGATGATCGGCTTCGCTGAATATGAGAACCTATCTATTAGCACCTGACACACTGAGTGCTGTTTCAGCTTTTGATCTCCCAGACTTCAGACACAGCAGGCCGGACGGCTGCTGGAATCCACAATCACTGCTCCTTAGTGCTTCCACTCACACCTGACTTTTCCAATTTATTATCTTAGCAGGTAACAGTCACAGTTGATCTGGGTTATTTCTTTCACATCTAAAAGGTTCTTGCACCTCGTTGCCTGCTAGAATGATCTGCAGGCCCATGGGCAAAGCACAACACGAACCACACATGTTCAGAGTTTAAAAATGAATCAACGCCTTTGTTCCTTTTTGTCCTTGTAGTAGCACGTCATACCAGGCGGTCTATCAGCTTGTCTATCCATCTGTCCGAAGATTTGCCACATGGTAGGAAATGCCGGTCAGATTGTCCTCATATTTGCTGCAGATTCTTCTCGACTTCATATAGATAGCAGCATCCAATTTGCCATCTGAAAGAATTTTGCACACACCAAATCAAACTTCAGTGCAATATTTTGTCCCCATTCTTTTAACCAAGCAAAGTGCATGTGTAGATTCCTGCAGGAACTGGATTTCCAGAGTTCTTGAAAACCTGCTGTCATTGAAAGGTTACTATAGCTAAAAGGGTCTGTTTGCTTTCTTCACTGCTGGCTTCATCTCTGGGTTGCTGTACTGCTTTATCAAATCTTTGCCATCAGTGTTATTTTCACGGTACATCATATTCCTCGAGTCACTCAGAGCGGTATTGCAAGTTATTGCAAATGCATATTGTTTAGAAAGCACAGAGGGTTTAAAGAAAAGATATTTCTCCTGCTTTTGTTGTATATTAAAGAACCGCTAGTCATGATGCACTTCTGTAAGACTTCCTCATTTTTCTTGTTTTGAAACATTAGTATATTCCCCCTTTAATATTTGCAGAGAATGGTTTACTTTGTCAGCAATCTACATCTAGTCGGTTTCTCTCACACTAGAAAACAGTCATTTAGCCAAAAGTCAGAGATAAAGGGAAAAGATGTAAAGTGTGGAGGAAGAGTGGAGAGACAAGTCTCAGCCTGCACAGAGCAGGGTCGAACGGGCTAGACGAAAGGGAGGGAGTCACAGCGGCCGCCTTTGAATCAGAGCATCAGGTGGACAACTTTAACACATTAAAGTGGGGAATGATGGCATATCTCTTGTATGATTGAATTTCAGTGGTGGAGCCCACTCTTTTAGTTAGCCTGTATTTGGATATGGTGTGTGTGTGTGTGTGTGTGTGTGTGTGTGTTTGGATCATCTTTTGAGATCATCTTTTCTCGGGCATGAGAAAGACACACAGTGAGTCTGAGCGTATCATCGAACAAAATCGATTTAGTTAGATGAAAAGTCAGAGGATCACAGATTTCACAACACTCCAATTCACTCAGCAAGGAAGTGTAGTCAAAGCGTAGATTTAAATCCTGTTTCAAATCCTGCACTTGTAAAAAACTCCACAAAAATCTAGGAAATTAAGGAATTTGTTACTGAAGTGTGTTTCGAAACAGTGGTGGAGAATAAATAAATACTGAAAGCATCGTCAGTCAGGGTTTCCCCAACTGTTTCTCAGGTCTAAGCTGACGTCCTCCTGTGCAATACAAATTTATGTGTTTTGTTTCTTTTTTAGAGATACAACTATTATCTCAGCTTATACATAATGTTATCCTGGTGTTTCTGTGAACCATTTTAAAAGGTAAATACGCTAAAATTACAATAAAAAGGCCTGTTCTCATTATTGGGATGCCAATTTAAACCACTATGTCAAAGGGACTCGGTGTTAGGGAACCTGGTTCTGGTGACCCAGTGGTTTTGATTTTGTTTGTCTACAGACGGTGACTTAGTGTGTCTATTATTTAGTTTTGTATTTCTTGCTCTAGCTCTTTGTTCTGTGATTTCTAGTTCTTCAGTGTTCCTTTTGTTCAGTGTCAAGTCCGTGCCTCTGTGCCTGTTGTGTGTTTCCTGTTTTATTTTGATAGTCCCTGTCCAGCACGCAGGGTGTCTGCTTTTGCTTCCCTTGTTTAGTTAGGTCTGATTTGTCCCAGCTGTGTTTCCCTACTGTCTCCCATTCCCTGATTGCTCCCTATGTGTATTTAAGCCCTGTGTTTGCGTTGGTCTGTGTTGTGATCTCCCTCATCCCATACTGTGTGTTCTGTCTGCCTGCCTGTTTAGTTGTCTGTATTCTCAGTTTAGCCATTGTTTGTTTTTTTGCTCTCCAGCGATAAAGCTGCATTTGAGTTCACCTTTCTGCCTCCATGAGTCTGCACTTTGGGTCCACCATTCTTGCCTACTCCACTCAGACTTGACACTCGCATGGTTCAGTTGCAAACAAGGTGTCCCTTCTGGAGTGTGCCGTGATGCACTGAGTGGCCAGTCACTCTCAGGGAAACTGATCGGTCACTCCTAGGTCATCACTTGTCAGTGATCGGGGTTACTGCTGTGTGTGCAGTGTGTTTTAAAGGTCCAAATGGGATGTGCACCATGGCATGCTAGCTGCAAATTACTCCAACACGACCCCTCCAATCTCCTTATAAAGACTCCACATGTCAGCTAAATGTGGACAGTGGCATTTTTGGTGAAAACACAGCACAGTGGTTTTCACTGTGCTGTGTTTTGATTTGCAGCCTGGGTACCTTCCAGTCATTGAGCAACAATGTGAGAAACTGATAAAGTCATAAAGAAAATGATGACTTCAGGTTACTGCTGCTCAAGGTGGTTTTACAAGCTGCTGAGTCATTTTCACATCACTGTGAGGAAGAAACACAGTTTCAGTGGTGATTTTTCTGGAGTTTTCTGCACTTATCAGTGAGTCTCACATTGTCTTACAATGCAGTTGCAAAACCCAGACCTGCTAATTTACCACGACCTACACTAAAACCTCCACATAATCTTCCAGTCTCTTCTTTCTGCTGCAGAGACTCCTTTTATTTCCTAGTACACCCACATTTATGTGAGAGCGCACGCACGCACGCACGCACGCACACACGCACGCACACACACACACACGCGCACACTTGGTTTCTTAGAGATATTTTTTGGTCTTGGTCAAAAATTCATTATCAATAATTGCAACTGTTTTCATGTCACAGCTTTTACATAATAAGGCCTTATGAAACAACTTGTCTTCATTTTTATTCCCCACATCACAGTAAACGGAGGAACATCAGAAACATTAGAGAAATTATTCATTTCATACTTTTCAACTTGTCATATTTCAGCTGTAAATATTGATAAAGTGTCCAGCAGACATTCCCACAAGACTATTCAGAAAGGATGGAGTAAGAAGCTGCTATATCAGGGCTGCAGCAAAATCAATTGTTATTCATATCTGGTGCTATAAAGGCTTAGACCGCAAGTGTCTGCTAGCTAAATGATAAATTATAAATGTTATTTGTCAATGAAAGCTTTTAAGGTCATTTATTGTTTGTGCGTCATCATCCTTAGAATAACTTACAAAAAGTTTGCTTATTAAAGACGATTAATATCAGTCTTCTTTCTGTTAAGTATAAAATAGGAGCCAGGAGATAAATACCTTAGCTTAGCATAATGACTAAAAACGGGAGGTTACAGCATGCCTTCTTGATGTTCAGAATTATATCCTTACTCAATACATCCATAATCAAAATCATGAAATATGCACTAATATTTAAAAAGTAAACTACAAATTGCCTCTGAAGGGAGAGGCTACTGCTTATTGATTGTCTGCAAATACACACTAACTATGAGCGACATTACAACTTAAAAAAGTGCAAACCAGAATCGAGAAGGTTAACTTTCAAAGTAAAAGCTGCGCCTCAGCGCTTCAGTGAACATGTTAACATGTTTAAAAGGTGCAGCTTTTACTTTGAAACTGAACCTCCTGTGTTTTCAGTGTGTGTGGCACCTTTCACATTTCACAACAGCTAACAGAGTAGCTGGATAGTGTTTGTAGACAAGTCCATCACATCCATTCACACTGCAGCCGTAGCAATATGCAATATGTCAAACCCATCACAAAGAGGGTTTTGCCAACTGGTTGGGGAGTACACATTTTGCAGAGCAACAGGTGGCTGCCAAGGGTTCACCGACTGATCCAATATTGTCATCATGTTGACAAGTCAATGACACCTAGTTAGTGGACACAGAATCTGCAAAACCTCAAAAGAACAGACTGTTCAATACAGCTGGTGGATATGCAGATTTGATATGGTGTCTTTATAGAGGAACGAGGGCTCATCGTACAAAGATACCCAGAGTCAAAACACAAGTTAGAGCATAATATGTTGCTTTTACATTTCTGCTCCTTTTAAGCTTAAAAATGTCCTGTGGTAAACAGCTTAGGAATACCCAGGGTAGGTGTCTATACATACCTTAGCTAACCAGATCCCAGCTCTGGCCAAAGAAACAAACAAGCAAACAAAGAAGCAACTTTTACTTACTGTGAGCTTGGATAGATTTGTTTGTTCTCTGTGGAGCAATATTAAGATTGTCTCCACAGATTTCATGCTTTTTAATGCAAGTTTGAATTCAAGCTGGTAACTGCTACTCTTAAACAAACAGTGAATATGTCCTACCCCATCAAAGTGCCATGTTATTACTACAAGGGTTACCAAAATACTGTAAGCAGCTTGGTTCTGCAGCCTGCACGAATTGCAGTGTCCAGGATTCTCACACAGCTTTTAACTTACACATTCTTTAATGTCAAGTACATTTAACAACATGAATTAACAAGATAACTTTTCAGGGTGATCTTTTAACTTTGACTTAACTAAACTAAATTAACAAAACTTTAACTAAACAAACTTTCTTTTTGTCATGTCTGACAATGAAGCGATCACCTGTTCATATTGAAGGTGTTCTCTCTAACTGGGAATATAGCTCTGTGTCAGTAGCTAGCAAAACAAAGATATCCTAATCTTTTGTTTTAGTGATCCCACTTCGTTGACCTGCACATATGAATGGATGACAGGGATAAGAATCAAAATGTGAGAATGCATGTATTTTAGGAGGATTATGGGTTGAGTGTAGGGATGCACCGATACCGATACTGGTATCGGTATCGGTGCATCCCTACACTCAACCCAGTACCGATACCGATACTGTAAAATGTGTGTGTACTCATACTCGTAAAAGTTAACCGATACCATGAACCGATACTAGCTTATTTCATAAATCAGAGGGTGGCTTGTCATTTTTGTTGTAGATTTTTAGATTGGCCCCTAGGGGGACATCCCCTAGAGACAGTGCCAATAGTTCAGTGATATTCTGTTAAATTACAATGTGGAGACTCTGCAATAATTTAACAGAAGTGCTTATTTTTCACTTGAAATTTTTTTGTGGTCATTTTTATTAAGATATTATTTTTTATCGGCAGAGAATAAAATAAAACCTGTCTTCCAATTCATTGCAGTGTGTGTGTGTGTGTGTGTGTGTGTGTGTGTGTGTGGTAGAAGTATCGGTTTGTGTACTCTGTATCGGCAAGTACTCAGATCCAAGTATCGGTATCGTATCGGTTTGAAAAAATTGGTATCGTTGCATCCCTAGTTGAGTGTGCCCATAGTATTGACTGGAAGGCATGCACATAGAAAGTGCAGCACATTTTCATCCTGGGTGTTGTGAAATCCTTCCTGCTACTCATTGTTACACACAGACTGTATTAGTGTCAGTGTATTAGGCTACACGAGTTAATAGTCCCAGAGGTTTTCCACCTGAAAACCCTTCTTTTCATGCTCTTTGGCTTTTTCTTCACTTGCTGTTTGGTATTGTTTTTCAGTTGCGTTTTATTTATATATTTATTTCTCTTTTTTTGGACTTGGTTATTTTGTTGAGGCACAAAAGTCTTGCTGGTTAGGTTAGCAAACGATCAAACAGACCTTGTCACAACAGCGGCATTAATGAGGGGTTATGGCATGAGTGACCCGCTCACAAAAGAGCCACGCCAGAACAGAAATGAGCTGAAAAATAAACTCGCTTAAATTACAGAGCATGAATCAACCGCTCAGACTTATTTACTTATTAATAACATAGTCTTAAATAGTTCCAGCCCACTTTAACTCCTGACTGTGAGAAACAGCCATGAGTGCCACTGAAGGTGTCCCTCTCACCATATGGACGTGTTTTCATGTTGCGTGTGTTGAAATCCTATTTTTCTCTACTATGATCTGGATACTGTGTGAGCTGTTGTGTTAAAGTCTCCAGCAGCACAACAACACAGAGCTGTTTGTGTAACTCAGACTTGTCTCAAACTGTCACTAACTATTGTATCAGATCCAATTAACATAGCCAAATATAAACAAATGAATTAATGGATTTTCAATTATATTCACTGTATCAACAGGCCATTCAAAGCCACTATTGCTTTAATCATTTCTTTCCCACTCAGACTGTTTCCACATTTGGCATTTCAGCAGCGCTCTGAGCTGTGTAAACCAAAAAATCTTTGTGAAACACTGCAGACTGCTTTGTTTTTGTTTTTCTCCTCTGTTGTTTGCATGTTTTTGGTTTTTTTGTCACCTATAACTTTAATTTCATATGATCAATGTTTTCTTTTTTTTCTTCTCCACCTTACTCTTTTGCATGCTGTCATCGACTCTGTGTCTTGGTGCTTTATGTTTGCTGGAACAAAACAGCTTCCTGTCCCCAGATACAAAAAGGTAAGCCATTGAAATGAGCCCAGATCCCAACCAGTCCCTGCTAATCAATGCCTACTTTATCCCTCCGCCGTCCAATCCCAGTGATCCCCGACTGAAACAATCACCAACCCTGGCTCACATCCTCTGAGCTCCCTCTGATTCCGTTTCTTTGGAACAACAAATCTAATCCTGAGTGAATGTTGAATGCTTTGTCTGTATTTGGCCTGTTCTTCTGTAGATGCACACTGGTGAGAATCAAGTCAACTAGGTAAAGGTGAACGAGTAGAAAGCAAAGACAGAAGCATGTAAACCAATGTAGTGAATGACTACACTATAGTCAAAGGTCAACCAGTTCACTGACTGAAAGTAAATTCCATCTTTAAATGCAGGATGCTGTTACATATGGATCTGTCTGTCGCGCCTGGGTCCTCCTTTCCCCACATCTGGCGATGTGTGTAGACAGTGCGTTTATTTACAGTGTGGTAAATATCGATGCACAATTAATCCCCGTGCTCCCGTGTGTGTCTTCCAGTGGCGTCCGTGTTCGTGCTCCCCGCTGTCGTGACTCTGCACACCCTGTGCGTGCTGCCCTTCCTCTCCACGTTCCTCCTGTAGGAAAACAATAGAGGCAGCCGTTAAACACTGACCCCTGCGGGCACACACACGATCTGCACCTCCTAAACGCACACACTGACTTGGGAGTCTAACGTAATGATCCCGCGTCGGTGGGAGCTCCAAGACTCTCCTAAGTAGCTCCCCCGACGAGCCCTGATCAGCAGCAGGTGTGTGGCTTCGGGTGTGGCCAGTCCCCTAGCAGGGCCACACCCACCAGGCATGAAGGCACCTGTAAACGAGTTCAGACACACCTGCACCCAAAAGGGAAGTTACATTTATTTGAAATGCATTGGATTGGTTGTGATCTAACGATTATTTGTATTTATATTCACTTTTTAAAATGAAAAAACAAACAAACAATGATGCTTCACACTCAGGAAAACAGTGGCTGTGACCACTTGCAACTCATTGTTGTCTTCAAAGTAACTTTAGTGCATCAAGATGGCAATAAAATGGTAATAAGACAGAGTCTGCTATCAGTTTGTGATTGAATAGGATCAAGTTGGCAATTATATGCAATCTGTTTGTGATAATGTGGCAATTAACTGATAAACTGTCAACAATTGCAACTCTGTTAGCAACTGCATACACGGAAATTCACATCAGTCACTTAAATATTAGAATCTGGCCAGAAACTTGTAGATTTACAATCGAAATCTAGAAAATCCTCCACAAATAGTGAAACAGATGCTGCAGGAATCAGATTAAACTGCTTAATGACACAGGAGCTAGTCAAGCTTGATTTTATATAGGAATGTAACCAGAGTACAACCAGTTGAAAACCAGTGAAGATGAGTGCTGTATGTTCTGCAGACAGCTCAGACTGACTGCAATCCTTCGTCAGTGTGTCTGAGTGTAGTCTGTACAAGTCAGGCTGATGGTTTGGAGGCAGGTTGACTCCCAACAGCCAAAGTGTGCAATCACCTTGTGATCAAAAGGCGTCACCCAGAGGCTGAGGATGTTACACGCTCATTTTCTGATGGACTAGTGGGTCACCTCGACTGCCTGCAATCAGTTGCCGAATGAGAAAAAAATTAAATGCAGTTACTTGGCAACCACAGATTTTTTTTCCTTGCCACATGGAGGTTACAGTCCCATAGATCTTAGTGTAACTGCAGTAAGGCCACATGTTTTCAGCCAGCATGACCAAACCTACGGATATGACACATAAGTTGGTGTTTTATATTTAAATATTCAGAATATTTTCAGTGCAGTCAGTTTGCAAAGCACTTTCAAGTCACCTTAGACCATATTCCATGGCACAAATGGTTGTTGCACATTAGACAGATAGAGGGTGACCTCAAGTACTTTACTTTCAAATGAAGAAACTACTTTCAGCTTCTCCCTTAATCACAAGGATCACAAGGGATTTGTGTGTCTTCCCAGGATCAAACCAGGGATGTTTCGTATGCCAGGAAAATGTGTACACTACCACACTTTGAAACACCTTGCAACATCAAGAGAAAGTAATGTTTGCTCAGTGATGGTAACAACTGGTCAATCTGATTCACATACAGCAGTCAATGATTGACGTCGCTTCAGCTACTGAATATAAGTGGACAAAGTCATCTGCACGGTCCTTAATAATACTGTTTATAGCACCTTCCTAGTGACTAGATAGCAGGAAGAGCAAGCAAATCAAAAATCTTAAAAATAAATTTTGCATAATTTTGTCCTTGAGAAGCGTATTTAGCCCAGCTCCTTTGTGGCAAAAATCACACATGAACTGCTTTATTTTTTCTCCTAAAATCGATGATGGGTTATCAAGGACATGACTGGCATGGGTCACCTTGTAACATGCCACGATTGTCACCATTGGCTTCCGTTGGCGCCTCCGTTGACCTCAAGTGGCCCTTGAAGCATTAACCCCCTTCTTTAACATGACTTTGGTTTAGAACCCCAAGGATTCAATCAATGCTTCTGTCCCATCCATTCTGTTATCTGCTGCTCCTGGTGATTGATGCTTCCTCCACCTGCGTGTTAGCAGGCCAGTCAGATATGGTAATGAAGACATATGCCCCGGTGATGAAGAGGCTGATAGCACTGCAGAAAAACAAGCAGCCATGTGGGACGTACAGCTTGGGGAATACACACTCAAAATAGACGTATGTTCTTAGTTCTTAGGCGTCATACAAAAAAGATGAAACTGACTTGTTGGATCACAACATCAGTGACAAGGGATTATTATTTTATTAGCTATTTACCAATCTTATCAAAATCAGTTTTAGCGAATGGGCTTAAAATGTCAGTGATGTCTGCTAAGACCAAAAAACCTGCATTAAACTCACAATGATTATCCAACTGTTTTTTATTTTTGACTTCTTCAACTTATTTATATCTTCCCACACATCAGCAATAACCTTTCACACCAAGACAACACAAATAAGACTCAAGTTTTAATGCTTTCTTTTTGTTTAGGTAGTTTTGCACTAAGTTTTGGTTTCACTGTCATGTAATAAGAAAACGCCGAAGCTAAAGAAAGTGAAATGATTACATCTGTAGCTAGTGTTTGCGCTCAAATTTAACACATACAGTACTGTGCAGAAGTCTTGTATTAGCTCTTATATTTTTCTAGAATTGCACTTCTGTGCTGACATTATTTGCCAGGCATGTATGTTGCTGTTTGGATATAAAAGTAACTCAGACTCGTTGGTGTAAATTTACAGTAGATCTAAAGTCTATGGAGCTTGGAAAGAAAAGCGTCTGGACTTCTTTAAGTTGCTTGAAGACGTTTCACCTCTCATCCGAGAAGCTTCTTCAGTTCTAAGGTCAAATGGTGGAGAGTCCCAGATTTAAACCTTGTGGAAGTTTCCCTCAAGAGGGACAAAAGGACCCCCTGATGATCCTCTACCTAATCACATGAGCCAAGGTGTGAAAACGGGTGTAGGTCACAATCAGCCAAGGTTTCGGGTGAGCTCGTGCAACCTAGTCCCACCCTATCATGTGATTTCCTGAGTGGGCGTTAAGGCGTCTGGGAAGGGATCTCAAAACTGGATTATAGATGGCAGACGGTCACGTTTGACTGGGAACACCACAGATGTAACAAAGCTGATTAAAACACTTAAAATTTAAGAAAACAGGTGCTCACCACTTTTATATGTTCAAGCGTGTAGTGTGGAGGATGTCATAAGGTCTCGAGGCAATCGGATGTAAAACACAATATTTATGAGTTTTTAAATTTGTAAATCGGTCAGATTTGACCCGAACACGACAGGAAGGTGCAGCTATGTACACACATCTTATTTAAAGTCCGCACTCTTTTCTTTTCATTCAGATGCTTTTCACAAATGCCAAGCACGACTTCTTCTAAACACAGATGCTAATGATCTCACCCAAAGGAACTCGACTTCATTTAAAATCATTTAAGGCTGTTGTTCAGGAGGGCTGTTATGAATGAGTGTGAGATGGGAGGTGTGTGGATACACTCCCATCTGCCTTTCGCAGTGGTCATTTTTCTCCAACCCCTCAGTAATTATGATCAACCGAGTATTCACAGCGTGCTCGCGCAATCAGCAGCATGATGCAGCTGTCTGTTTATCGCGGTCCAACCCCACAAAACATGCTTGAGCTCACTGACGGTTCAGGTGTTGAAGACAACAATAGAAGCAGATGAAGACGGCACGTCAGCCTCTCCAATCAGCTTTCGCCGTGCCGTCTTAATAACTTGTTTTTGCAGGAAACACGGTTTATAAGTGGGGCTAAATATCAGCAAGAGATTCCAACATCCAGTGACGCATATAATGATAGAAAATGAAAAGCAGTGAAGTGGAAGTTTCAGGGGAAGTTACAATTTTAGAGCCGTTAAGCTTTAAGCTGGTTTCTGTTTCTACTTTTTGCACATACATAAAAGAAAAACTTTACAGTGTTTTTATTTCAAATCAAGCTTTTTTCTTCAGTGCTGACTATTTTACACGCATAATTCACCCAGGCCTCTCTTTGGCTGAAGGAAGAGAAAATAAAAAGGAAGATTGAGCAGAGGGGATCACGGCTCGGTCACAGCAGAGACTTTTGGTTGTTTCGTGTTGCCTTTTTCTGTAGGCAGCATTTTTTCTGTACATCTCAGCTTTTCCTTGCATTTGCATGGAGCATTATCTCTGCTATCTAAATGCACGTCTTTTTGTAGCATATAACAATTTATATAACAAAGTATATAACAAAGAAATACTGATATATTTATATATTTATGTGATGCATGTTTCTTGTATCAGTAGCCTTATTTATACTACGATGCATTAAATGGTACCATTTAAAAACTTTAAAAATAAATAATGAATTCCTAGCAGCTCAGCTCACCCCTCTGGCAGCTCACGACTTGGCTATCAAACCAAATTTCAATAGACATGGGTTATATTTATTTTATATTTGTGTGGGAAGTCATCGTTTTACCACTGCACTCTCTCAGAAAACAAATAAAAGCCTTTGGCAGTATTTGAATCTGCTTTTGAGAAACCATGAGTGAAAGGAAAAAGAAAAAAATAGCTATCCAAGAAGCTCCTTTATTGTTTTTTACTTCTTAGGGTAAATAAAAGGTTCCCTACCAATGTGTATGGCGACACCCCACTGTATAATTAGTATTCTGGTATATTTCAGGTGATCTGAATGGGACTTTTACATGTTGTCACAAAAAAATCTGGATTTACGCTGCAATTGCATGAATGCACCAAACTGATATAACTGCACATACCGCTGCCCAAGCGAAAGCCTGTAGTGATCCTGTATGTGTCAGGAGTATCGGAGCAGTTGAGATGCATTTTTTCTAAACACCGGGTCTCTGTGGCTTTTAAAGTCCAAAACACACTGCGCCAAAAATTGGTCCACCCCAACGATCGGGTCACCCGACACAAACAGAGTAACATAGTGTACGCCAGTGGTTCCCAAACTTTTTTTGCTGGGCCCCCCTTGTTTTACAAGAAAAATGTTCGCGCACGCACGCACGAACACATCCTCCAACCACACAGACCCATATTTTGCTCCATTGCGGTTTATTTTACACCTCAAACATTTAGTAAACAATTAAGCAAATACAAGAAATCTGCAATAAATTACAGGTAGTAAGAAAATAAACTACTAACTCTTTTACGCTACGTCCACACCTACACGGGTATTTTTGAGCTGTTTCGTCCACGTAAACGGCGTTTCGAATCACCGAGAACGGAGATTTTTTAAAACTCCTTTTTTGTGGTTACGTGTGGACGAGGAATACAGAGTTGCAACGTCAAAGGTATGTGCCTTTTTTCTCGTCACGCTGTGTGCACGTTATTGTTTACATGAGATGAATTGCAGAATGGCAGATAGAGACAAAATACTGTTAATCTGACTATCTGCAGGTTTTACACACTTACATATACACACAGTTACTGTCCCTCCATTTAGAAAGGCAGAGGCGTCACGGTGTAATTATTTTACATGTAGTTGTTTTTTTTCCTGTGTAATAATATTCAACATTGCTATCAATACATTTTTCAAAAAATCCCTCTGCAAAATGGGTTCAAAAACATAAACAACTGTTGGATGCTGTTTGTCCGTGATTTGAACCAGAGAACAAATTGTGGCAGGAACGACCTGATGTTATTTGTATCCCACTGTAACTTTACTGTATAAAGAGCTAACATTTCCAAAATGTCAGGAGTAGTTAGTCATTACAACAAGTGTTTGTGAAATACAAATCAAGAATGTGGGATACTGTTTGTCCGTGATTTAAACAGCCCAGCGCTGCTCCCAACGAAGGGAAAACCAATTCTGCAGGGAGACCTACCTTGGCACTTGTGCAGGTGAAACCAAAGGGAAGATATGCTTCACCATATTTTCTAGTCTTTGGCTTAGAATGAAGTTGGTTTGGAAACATATTCAGCTATGCTTCATCTCCTGCTTTGCGTTTGCGTGGGCGCCCGTGCTAGCAGTGTCCAAGCGTTGTTGTTTTTTGTTTTTTTTCCCTTTTCATGCCGCGCCCCCCCTGCAATGGCTCTGCGCCCCCCCTAGGGGGCGGGCCCCACACTTTGGGAACGTCTGGTGTACGCTATTAAGTACCAGGAGGATTGCCAGGATTTATACATCGGGGAAACCAAATAACCTCTGGCGAAGCGGGTTTACTTTCCTGGATGATTGAGAATGCATCAAGACATAACTGCACATAAATGCAGAAAGTTACATTTGGTCAAAATTAGAGCATTTTCCTTTCTATAGTTCATTCTGGTCCAAATCAGATGAGTTTTCCCAGCAGTTTTGGTTTATTTTCACACAGACATCACTTCAGATCACATGAGTGTTCAGTCTGCTTACAGGGCAGCTGTGACTGATGAAAGATTAACAGGAGTGAAAGCATCACCGTACACATGTTAGTTGTCTCCGATTGAGTTTGAATCCCATTCTCGCCACAAATGAACCACTCAGGAGTTTGTTTGGAACCACACTGAGGCCACCACCTCCAAAGGGATCTCAGATTATCGCATTCACATCTGCACAAAGGAAACCAAACCTTGAGCTGGATTCAAACCGACTAAACATCACATGTGAAAACACTGAGTTATGGTTCTTCTTTCATTATACTTCCAGCTTCATTTTGAAGATTAGTTCCTCGTGTGGATTTCTGTGTTCTTCACTTACCTCCTTGGTCCTTTCCCAGCCTCATTATTGTGTTGACTGAGTTCACCTGTGCCCTTATATCCCTCCCCCTGCTGTGCATTTACTCTGCACTTTCTCCTTCACTCTTTGCCCCTTCTCAAACTGCACACACTAGATTCCTCTCCTCAACTCCTCTCCTTGCATTTTAGTCCTTCCACCCTAAGTTGTAATTGAAGGAGGAGAGGAAGCGATATGAGGGGGACAAGATGAGGCAAAAGGGATTTAACAAAATGAGACCCCCTTGCTGTGGAGGCTCATTTTAAAGCAATGTCGATTAAATTTAGCATCTACCAGAGTGTTTTCATGATGAGAAATACTCTCTGTCAGGTCATTGCCTAGCCTCTGTGTTGTTCTTGTATCATCTTTGTCACCTTACATTATAGTCACACTATGGAAAACAGCGATTGGAGATTGGGACATCACAGTTATTGCAACTATATGCAATGAGTCTCATTCCCTTTGCACTGGTTGCTTTAAAGACGGCAGTCAGTCTGCTATTAGTCTTTTTGGGGGTTTAAGTTGGCAATTACATGCAATCTGTCTGTGACAATATGATGATTAACGCTTACAACTCTATTGCCATCCAGGTACACAAAAATTCACATTAACTACTTAAATCAGACCCATCCAGAACAGAAACTCGTGAATTTCTCCTCAAACAGCGACAGCAGTTTAATTTCAAAACAACATAAGTGCTCGACAACTATGCTTTTATTTATTAAATTTTTTTCTAAGTTGGCAACCAGTTGAGTAGAGTTCCCCACTGCAAAGAAACGCAGACTACACAGGCTGACTGAGACTGATTGTTGGCATTTCAGGGCTTATAAATTAGGCGATTGTTTGCAGACCTCCTGCAGTCTGTCTGAGAATGTTTGCAGTCAGCCCGAGTTGTCCCACAACTGTTTGGACACAGTTTTCCTTCCACCGAACAACCTGTGAAATCTTTTGAGATCAAAATCTGTCACCCAGATGTTGAGGATGTTGCACGTTCAACTTCTGGGTGACCTGTTGGTCACCTTGATTAATTAAATGCAGTTGCCAGGCAACAGGGCTTTTTCTTTTCTAGTCACAGGTAGGTTGCTGTCCTATTTTTACTCTAGTGTAATTGAGTGTATGGAAGCAGAAATCTTGGGTTGAATATCCACTAGCTACAGTGATAGCCTCATAAAATTGACCTTTGCTCCAAGAGGCAGAGCAAACAACTAGCCAATCACAGTCACCGAGCAACCGCTAATTTTTTTTGTAGTAACGGGCCTATTTTTAGTCAGTGTGACTGATCCGTTAGTGTTTTCTGTGCTGTCACTGTGTTTTTGATGATTTGCTTTTTAAAGAAATGTCTCTATGCCTGTTACTCGTATTGTCAGGCAAACAATGTGTGAGACGTAAATGGTAAATAAACTGCATTTAAATAACAAATTTTATAGTCTCATCAACCACTTAAAGACACCTTCATGCATACAGAGCTTTGCCATCATAAAAATACTCCTAATGGAAGTGAAGAATAAAAATAATAGTAAAAACCTGACACAGTGGATTAGTTATATTTATCTAATCCACACAAAGTGGAGTTTAATGCCATATTACGTGAGCAACCTTGTCAGCGACATTTCAGTTTTTGTAGTATGGTCACAGCAAATAAACCACGAGAGCGACGACAAAATCCTCAAAAGGCAGAGACGTCTTATCCAATCGGAGCGTAAACATATTAAATGTTGAATTGTTATGTAGACGTATCTATGTCTGTGTAATGAAAGGAGAAAGACCCGAAGAAAGCAGCACTCGTCTCCTTCGTCTTTCCCCTTAAACTGATTACATTATAACAGCAGACAATGAAATCTATTCCGTCTTCAGATGTCAGAGAACTAAGTGTGTCCGGCACATCAAAATGTGGACATGTTTATGAGAGTCAGCTAAAGAAATTAGTGTCACTATGGTTCTATTCTGTGATAGGCAGGATCTAAAGCAGCAGTGTTGCCTTATTAGAGACACAGTTGAGTGTGTCATTTTGCTGCCAGTAATTCCTGCTGAGTGCTGGGCTTGGTGCCGAGTGCCTCTATTAAGCCTGATAATTGTGGGAGAATAGACATCGTATTTGTTTTATTTTTCCATTTTTGGTCCAATAAAGAAAAAACACACAGACGGGAAACGATTAAAATAATGGTGCTAGGCTCATAATAAAGTATTCACTCCTTTGCGTGATGGCTGTTCTCTGTGATAGGGGATCTTTATTGTTACTCAGATGAGAAATAAAAACGTTGTATTGCGTGATCTTTAAGCCGTGGGGTTTTTAAGCCTTATTGTCCTTTATTACTCAAGATGGTTTATTATTTGGGCTGCTTTCTTTACTGTGAGTGTTTGTGTGGGACTCAGAAGCACGTCCAGGGCAAAGACAAACTGGAGATCATTATTATCTGTTTCACTTCACATGTTCTCTGTTTTCCGCACTATAAGGCGCACTTAAAATCCTTTAATTTTCTCAAAAATCGACAGTGCGCCTTATAATCCGGTGCGCCTTATGTATGAATTCTGGTTGTGCTTACTGACCTCAAACCGATTTATGTGGTAAACAGTGCTCAAAAATCTGTCAAAAAACGTTTTAGTACAACTTTGGTAAGCTACGAAGCCGAACCGCTTGATGGATTGTCAGAGCATTACAGCTACCGTAGTCAGGAGCCTCGCGGAGTAATCTGGGTCCAAAACTCCGTCTGCTTCAGGTCCCAAAGTCAAACGAACACTGCAGCATCACTGTTCAAAAAAGCCTAAATTCTATAATCTTTAATAAAACGATCAGTGTTGCTGCTTTACCAGGTGTAACAATTAAATTTAACATCTAGGCATCGATGAAAACAGAATGCCTTAAATTTAACTGAGTTAAGTTAGCAGGAAGTTAGCTCGCCTGTTCCTGCCTAAACATGATATAGCATGTTCTGACTGAGAGATTTCTGACAAAATTCAAACATACAGCTCTGCTGTCACTTCCAACATAAATGAAGACAGAAAACTAAACAGCAGTGACGTTTGTAGGGTTACTGAAGTTGGGCTAGCTGGTATATAATGATGGGCTACGTGACCGCTAGCGACACAGCTATATTAGCATATATAGCACTGCGGCATATGAAGCGCCTTGAGGCGACTTTTGTTGTGATTTGGCACTATATAAATAAAATTGAATTGAATTGAATAACATAAACACAGTGAAGCTGGAGGATGAACGCTAACTTTTTTCCACTCGATAAAAGTTAACGTGAGGGTTCCCGATGGTTATGGACAAATGCAATCACATGGCAGGATGCTGTAAACGGACCAAACTTCAGTCAGGAGAACAACTGAGATAATCCATCCACAATACGAGGTTAGTCATTCAAATTTGTAAAATTTGACTTAACTGACTGTTTTGTTTTGCTTAGTGTGCCTTATAATCCAGTGCGCCTTATGGTGCGAAAAATACACATTTATTTATGACCTTACATTTAATTATTTTCTATCATTTATGCACCAAGAGCAACTTTAAATAAAAACTTGAGTAACCAGCCTTTGAATGTGGCATAAGATGTCTAAGAGACTCTTATATCAAACCAAGCAGCAACCTCCACAGGCTTTAAAATTAAGCAACTGCAATTCCTTTAGCAGCCACTTGGGGCTAGCTTGAAAAGTGAGTCAGTGCTATGAAATTAGCATGTTTGATGCTGTGTACAGGTAACCGTTATGCCAAACTTCACAAGAACTGGACTGAAAAATTGGTGTAAACAGGTCTGATGGAGAGATGAATCAACTTTAAGTCATCAGTATGTACAGAGGACATTAGGAGAAAGAGGCTACATTGGGTGTCTGAATCCATCTGTAAAACACGGTGGAGACACTGTCATAGTTTGGGGCTAGATATCAGCCCGTGGTGTTGTGGCTCTTCTTAAAACTTATGAAATTATGAACTCGGAAAAGTAACGTCAGATTTTGATCCATCTGGAAAGCATCTGATTAGCAGCAGCTTTCTTTTTCAGCATGACAATGATTCCAAACACACCATCAATGCAGTGACAGCATGCCTGGATACAAAAAGAAAAAACACATTTGAACACTAACAGTCATGGACTGCCTTCATCAGAGCCGGGCCTCCTATTTTTAATATGAATAAAGCCATGGGTCTTGGTAATTAGCATCACTGGTTATAAATCCAGTGAGCTGTTGATGCATGTCGGATACTTTTCTCTCTGAATGAAGATGCGAGATCATGACTCATCTGGTCGAGTGAAAAGGAAGTGATGCTGCGGACCTCTCCGTTTCCTCCACTGGCTTCTCAGCAGTCTTTGACATGTACATATGCATCCTCTAATCTGTCATTACTCTTATTTTTGGTGCAAACCCTGCACCGTATCGGTTACGACAGAAACAACACATTAAACAATAATTATTGTATATTAATAACTTCATTAATATAGAGACTTTTTTGTGTGAAATGTATACTTTGAAGTCATTATAAGCAGCTGATATTCAGAAGAACTGGGGAATAAAAAGGACATTTTCAGATGGTTCGGGAACAAGCTGTAATATACTGAATATTACACTTTTTAAAATAAACCGGTGCTCGGCAATCACACAGGTGAAATCGTTTCTTTGAAGAGTCACAGATAATTTCACATGAGTAGAAATTTCAGATGATTAACTTTTGTAAGAGACTCCTCCTTATTTTCTTCCTGCATGATTACTAAACGACTACAGGAAGGACAATTTACGGCAAAAGAGTCTTTAGTTACTGATGAAAACTGCAGACGCCTTCCTATGAGCTACTCATTAAAATGTAGAAGAAAGAGCACCTCAAAAAACTAAAGAAAAATTACCTTGGACTTCCTATTTTCTTATTTTTCAGTAAGAGATAATAGCCTTGCAGATTCAAACTGTAATGTCAATGTAGCAATCATTATTAGACTGTACTTGTCTCTTAACTGGGGATTGCTTTCAGACACAGTGTGATGTTTGCTGCTTTAATCCATTTTCTGTTGGAAAAAATAAAGTAAAACTTAAAGCTTAATGAGTGGAAAACAAGCACGTTTTCCTGATATTTATTTAATCAAAGTTCAGTCCTGATATTTTCTTGTTTTTCTGTTATGGATTAAAATTGTGATGTGTTTTTTTTTTTTAGCTTAAGGCAAAAGAATACATCTTTTTTTTAAAAATGTTACCAGGACATCTTCTCCACTGCTTCGATTTTGATCAGTTCTAAATCTCAACTTCATGAACTAAATCCAGAGTTCAATTTTAAAGGGATTTCCATTCCTTTTACACATAAAGGTCAGTTTAGTCATGAGGATAGTCACTCAGACTCTGAAAATCTGATGTATAATGTCCTTGGGGGTACTTCCTCAGGCCTCAAAACAACGCAGCAACCAAACTTTAACCATCTCGTGGATTGTGTCGTGCAGGATTCGTGCAGGCTTATTGTGTGCATGTTTTCAAAAGGCCCATAGATCGGCCCACTGACCGATCCACCAAAGTTTGTGGAAAATTAGAATTGAAAACTAGAGTTTGCTCGAGAAGAGGAACCTGAAAAAATGAGAATAATATGGAATCCAGCATTATTTAGGCTTGATCCACCCTTCTTCTCACAAGAATTGCTATTTCTCTGAGTGTATTGGTCAGATTTTAATGAAACCTAATAACGTGAATGATTATGTACGTGTACGATTGATGCTGATGTTAAAAAAATATATCCAAATTGCTGCTTAGCTACTTCAAGGACTTCAGTTTAAACTTTTATCTCAGGAGGAGTCAGCAGTGTGAACAGTTCCGTCTCCAGAGGAGGTCAAAGACGACTTGCTTGAGGTTTTAACTTCTTCTTTGTGTTCGTACCGCATTTAATTCAGGAAACACTTTAGGTCCTTTCACTTCATGAAGCGGGCACCCACATGGTGTTGTCCTGCTTTGGTCATTGTATGAGTGGCCTTTGCATCTCCTGCTCTCTCTAAGCCTCATTGATTTGCTCTTCAAAGAAATAAAACATTTCTTTTTTTAGTAAGTTCCCCTTCAGCATTCCTCAGCACCCTTCCAGCTGATGTGGCACTGCGCTGGATCTCTCAGGCACTACAGATTTTATGCAATGATTAAAATTGTAAGAAGTAGCATGCAGAATATTTTTGCAGATTTCCAGGTTTCAGTGGGACATGTTAATGGTCTTCATGGTCTGTTCTCATCCTCAGAGCATGCAGCTTTTACATTTTTGTGATTTTGCATTTTTACATGCTAGTTTAGCAACATATTCAGAGATTTCCCTTTTACTGGATTATTGGATATCATTTTTCTTCCAGAGAGCAAATCATAAACCTTTGGATCACCTCCATAAAAAGCACCTTTCAGAGTATTCACAGACGGCCCCTTAGTTGGCTCTTTCCCCCCGTGTTTCATTTACACTGCAGTAATGTTCCAACAGCTTTGACAGCATGAATGAGCAACTTTGAGCACCTAAATAAAAACAATTGAAGTAACTGCGTCAGTTGCTGGATTGTAGCTTGTTGTCTCACTGAGTATGGTGAATTTTACACTTTCCATCAAAAGAGCTCTTCAAACTTTTCTGAGACTATTAGACTGAAACTATTTAAAATGTTCCTTCAGACAAACGGTTGTATGAATTTTCAGTGCAGTCTATTTACACTTCACTGGTCTTTTTTGACACACTGATCTACTCCGGCACAGTATGTGGCGGTAATGCAGAAGAATAGGCAAAATGACACCATATGAATCAGGGGACGGTAAGACTGCAAAACAGTGTAGTATGAATAAGATTTGAATTCTGTTGCTGATTTACTGCTTGGTAAAAGGGATCTCAGCTCTGTTCCTGCTTTCACTCAATCACCTGAATCACTAGACATAAAGTAAGCAAATGGATTTAATGTGGTACTGACTGTGATATAATTAAAATGCGGCAGGGTTCTGATAATTCAAATTTTTAATGTTGCTGCAGGCAACATCCCAAAAATTTCAGAATTTTCGAAAAGTATCCCCTCCAAAAAGAGGTGTAGAATAATTCCAGTTTAATATAATTTAATCCTGCAATGCCCTGAGCTCCTTTAAAGATCCCTAATTTTTGGGAAATCTTCACCGGTGGAAATTTGACTGTCAAAAACAGGAGTAGTGTCCAAAAAAAGGAAGTGCTAAATGACATTTTTATTACCATGCTTCTTCTTTTCTTTCACAGGGGCTCAAGCCAATGGACCACAATGGGCTGTCAGATCCCTACGTCAAGTTACACCTACTGCCAGGCGCCAGCAAGGTGTGTTTTTTTTTTTTTTTTTTTTGCCCGTTTCCTTTAAAATAACAGGCTTGCACATTTGTCACCACACAGCCTGGTCAGTATTGGGTTTGATTGTTCTTCACTGGACTTCCTTTTTCAGGTTTGATGCAAACACTAGCTCGCCTACACATACTGCATCTGTAATCATAATATCTCATTTGTTAAATCTGTACACAAAGAAAAGAAAAAAACACTTGCCACAAGTATAGAGTACCCTGACATCACCCGTTAGCTTTGGGCCTGTCGTTTTCAGGGCTTGCACCCGCCTTACCCCTGCACTCTCAGGTCATGTGACCAGTTGCTACTACATATACAGCAATCTAAGTTGAAGCTCAGGTGGGACTGAGCATTCTTTATTGGTGCGCCTAGGTTATGGAATCAATTGTCTTTGCACATTAGACAGTCACCTACATTCTCCTTTTTAAAAACTAGTCTTAAAACACATTTGCACTCTCTGACTTTTGACCCAGCATGAGACAATGATCTTACTTGTTTCTGTTGTTTTATAGTGGTTTGTTTCTGCTTTTATTTTATTATTGTTGTTTTTATTCTTCATCGTTGGAATGGATTTATTCATTTTTAATTACAGCACTTTGCTTTTAAAGCCCTGTGTAAATAGAGTTGGTATGGTGCAGGATTTCTCTAAATCTTTGAAAGGGAATGTGAGTTAAGATCTCAAAGAAATTTAACAAATGGTTCTTTTTCTGCATAAAATGTTTGTTTTACAGATGTTTATCGAGAGATCTTTGTTTTTATGAAACTGTTCATTCAAGCATTCAGGATAAAGTGTTATTAGAGCATAAAACTTAACACATAAAGGAACAAAAATATACTCCCTATAAAAAAAGTCACAAGTAATTAACAAAGGGATGTAAAATGTTCCCTCTATAACATAGTCGCACTGCAATACTATATGTGAATACTTCTCAAAATGCAAATCCCTCTAGGTCACAATTTAACGTTTGCAAACACACAAAGGAAGAGATAACACGAGCAAGCAGAGGAAGTTGTGATGAGAAAGAATAAAAAGAGATTAACAATGACCACTCTCTGCATTTCAAGAATTACAGAAACAGATTTTTTTTTACACTCTAAGCCGATCACGCTTTTACACGAGCTTTGATGGGTCAGCAGTGTTCCCTACTGCACACACAGTCTGTCCTGAGGCATTCTTGTGGTTTTCTCAGACCCACAAGAAAAGGAGTCGAGGTCTAATAATCTATTTCATGATTCATGGAGCACCGCAGTGTGGATATGTCAGCGCAAGGCTTCATCAGTGTAAACATTAACTGACTGACCTAACTTACCAGTGACGTGCTCTGCTTTTAAAGCTCTTGCTGATCTGCTCAGAGTCGCGGAAGCACTCGTACAGGCGTAAGATTTAAGTTTTAAACTGTTGCAGAAAAGCTGTTGGAGCTCTCACAGTTTGCAGACAAAATGATCTCAAACCCATACATATAAATTAAAGACTAAAATGTTTCAACACATGAAATGACTCACCGGTTGTTTGTGAGAGCCGGTGACTTCTTTAACTCGCTTGCACCTCACAGTCGTCCTTGAGGGTGACGTAATCCTTTCATTAAAACCATCAAATCTTATATAGATCCTGTGAATACGTACATTCTACAAAAGCAGCTTAATGAAAGCCAAAGCTGTGATTATCCAGCTATCTGACTCCCATCTTCCTTTCTTACAATACCTTTTCAAACTCATCTCTGTTGAAATGACCTTTGTAATTGGCTCTGCTCTTGCTGCGTAACTTCAGCTTTGATTTCACTCTGCTGTTACGTTTGTAGTTATGTCTGTGTGAAAGAAGGAACAATGTGAACTTGGATGAAGCTCATGACCTGGTCCTTTGGGGGATTTTGCAGAAGTTTAAGGCCATCAGATCTGTGTCTCAGTCCTTGACACAATGTCAAAAACTATTTTGGTTCTGGCTTCTGCTCAGGAGGTAGAGCAGGTCATCTACTAATCATAAGGTTTGTCACTTGATCTCTGGCTGCTCCAGTCTGCATGCCAAAGTATCCTTGGATATGTGATAGGTGAACAGTGGGAATATTAAATAGAAAAGTGCTTAGGAATGGGGAAGTTGTAAAAAAGAACTGTGAGGGCTCCAGTAGAGTAGAAAATAAAGGTGCAGTCCATTTTGTGGGTACTGGAATTTGTCACTGTTGCCGCTTGTCCCCAATGCTGTTTGTGATATGCAGGAACTCCAGCTAGTTTCCACTTTGGGGTGAGAGTCAGCACCTCCACCTCTGGGGCTATGGTCCACTGCAGGAGAGCAATGGATGCTTGCTCTGTGTTGGGTGGGAGGTTTCTGGATGATGGATGTAGAAGCTGAAATGAATTTCCTTTGTAGAGCTGCTGGTGTCAGCCTTTGAGGCATCTCAAGGTCCACTTGGGTGCAAATGACATAAGTTTTAGTATCACAATGAGGCAGATAATGCCCATAGATACATCCCAAGTTTTTGTGACCATGTGGACTTGACAATGAGATATTAGCTTACACTTCGCCAATAACGCATGTACCCTTCAGGTGGAGTTCAAGCAGATTTCAAAGAGCTGTAAAGCAAATAAATATTCATTCAATTCAATTCAATTTATTTATACAGCGCCAAATCACAACATCAGTCACCTCAAGGTGCTTTATATTGTAAGGTAGACCCTACAATAGTACATACATCCATGCTGTGTGCAGCTGTCTGTATCTGCAAGTATAAGCACCACTTTGGACATATAGTGAGGTGCTTACAGTCATCAAAAGGAGGTTTATGCTTTTGATCTGGATGTCTTATGGGCACTTCCTCTTGGAGGTTTTTTGGGTTGGCCCCACTGGGGGGAGACCCCAAAGTGAGCCCAGGGGTTTCTGTCCCATTGGGATCATCCAGGAAGAACTGGACAACATGGTTAGCATGCTGCCAATGTGATCATACTTTAAACAAGCAGGGATGGATGAATAGATGGATGGTTTATGGATGGAGTTATATGAAAAAAGTCATAAATAGCCATGTAGCTATTGTACCACCAATAGTTAGAGGAACACTACTTAACTATTGTTTCCATCAGGTGTTGATTTCCTGGGAAAATTCTGTACTTTCTGATATTTAAAGTACCATGAAAGACGAAAACACAGAGCTGACACACAACTGTATTGAGTTTGCTCCAGTAACAATGAGAAACTGTAAACGATGAACCAACTTCTCATCTTCCTCCTATAATGGTCAAAAAATAATCCAAACCTAAACACATGAAAAAGCATCTTAGGGCTTAAACACATAAGATTGAGTGGCACCAGGGTAAGGGCATGTTGTGAACTCCTATATCCGGCTGTTGGTGGACATTTTTGACAAGTTACTTTTGAACTTGTCTTGGGAGCTTTTCGGGCTCAGTTTTCATCAGTGTAAGCTTTGTTTTGTCAGCTTCAGCATTAGTTGAGCTCTGCTGTGCTTTGAGTTGATTTCTAAAGTTGATTTATAGTTCAGACTTTGTGCTTTCCACTTTGTGTTACACAGCACGATTTATTGAAGTGTGCAGGAGCTACTTTAGTGTCGCATCATATGGCCTCCTGCAGACTGTCGGAGAAGTTTGTACCTTAATAAGAGTTAATTACAGTCACTGAAATTGGCTCCTGTTCAGAGGATTTCTTTGGAAAGGACCACACTGACAGATAATTTAAATGCTGTTGCAGACATGTTGTAGGCATTTTACCAGAAGATAAGAAAGAACTTTTTGTTTCCAAATGTTGATTCATACTTCAATGTTGCAATGAAAAGATTACTTATAGCTACTTATAGCAAGATCTCACATAAATGCTGCATCAACTTTTATATTAGCCTACATCTTACAAACTATCTGGGATAATCACTGTATAGATCAGTGATAAGCACATTTGGAAGTCTGGGAAGTAAAGCCAAAGCAGCAGTTACTAATTATTCTCTTCAGTGGTTGCCAGTTCAGTGACTTTTTCCCAGTCATTTTGAATAAACCTTTGGTCATTTAGTGTCAGAAAGGAGGGTGTGCTCATTGGCTAATGACTTGTGATTGACAAGTTGTTAGCCAATCAACGTTCAGTGTCCCAGATACACCCTTTACTCAATATCTCCTGTTTCAAAACCTTAATGAAGCTTTATTACGGTACTTCACTAACCAATGACATCATAATAACTAAGTCCATGTTTTATAACAGGGACTGTTGTGGAAGGCCATGCACATGCACAGGGTCCTCCACAACAGTCCCAGTTTTTCCCATGCAGCCTGTTAGGGAAAATTAATTACCCATCCCTGTTTTATAGTGTGACAAACCTGACAATGACACATGCATTGTCAGGTTTGACATTATTTTAACTCAGCTTATGTTATTTTCTATTATTAGACACGAGTCAGAATTCCTGACTTGCATTGCTGAAAAAGAAAAGATTGCACTTATACTTATTATTTATGAGCAAACATATCTTTTACGTGAGTAAATGAACAATAAATGATATGAGGCAGTGAGCTACACTGTGGTCATTAATCATCTCCATCAGCACAGGATTGTTTCAGCATATCATATCAATAGTGGAGAAGCATGAAATGCTTTCAGCATCCTAAAATGCAAATGTTAGCTTAACATGTATGCTAAACATGTCTGAATTTCCACTGAAGGCTACTATACACAGAGGAGAGAACAGCTCTGCTTTTCTATTTGCTTATGAAATTTTTCATTATGAAAGCGTAAAGGACTATTTTGTCTTGTTTGCCAGAGCTCAGGAGAGTCATGCCTACAGGGGTGTCAGCGCCTCTGAAACTGGATTTGTGAAATTTTGGAGGAGTCTCTAAATTACTGACAATGCGCTGTCTTTTTTCCATGCACTACTTTTCTGCATCTTCCTTTTGTATTGATAATGAATACAATTAGGTTGTTATCAGTGTATGATTCATGCATGAGGGTGATTCATCACTAATTTACTAATTCTGTTTTTGCCAAGCTTGGTTTTCCTTCTCGACCTTTTGTGAAACCAAAAATAAAATACCGGTAGTTAACTAATGTACGAACCACAACATTCAAAACAAAGGTGTGCTGCATTTTACACAGGAGGATGCATTAGCAAACTGCTCTCTCTATAGGAGCAATAATGGTAGTACTATTATTTCAGAAGTAATTAGCCTTTCTCTCCCCACGCTTCATAGAGGCAACAGCAGCTACTTTGTGTTTCTTGTTATTATTTGTATTCATATTAATAGAGATTGCAAAAATTCAGTGCTAAATCTAGCACACTAAAAAGATTGTCTGTTTTTTCTGGGAAAAAGGGAAAAATGGAGAGGATCATTAAAGCTATGCTATAGAGCATTTTCTATACCCCATGCCAACGTGCACAGATGGCAACTTGTCATGAATAGCAACTGATTTAAGTTGAAAGTGTCACATCAAGGAGTAGCCATTACTGATAAACACCTGAGAATGTAGTTCAATCATGATCTAACATGGTCAGAAATTGCATTGTCGCTGCATTCAGATTGGTCCAACTCGTTTAAAGCAAAGGCGGGCCCAACAGATCAGAGACTTCTTTAGTAACTAGATAAGGGCAGAGCCGAAACTACTTTTTACTACGTTTTTGATACAGACACATTTTAAAATAATGCTAACTATATTATGCACTTTAAATAAAAAATGAATACTTTTTAAAATGTTCAGTGAGGATTACAAAATATGCGTATTATACAAGCATGTATAATGCCTGCTTAAGTGACTTGTAAAATGGACTATTACCATTCAGAGATCTGACACAGTGTAAATAAAAATAAATAAATACAAAAATAATAGATTTCTTCCAGTAGTTATCCCAAAATATGAAAACAAAAGTCACGTTTTCATTATAAAAATTCCTATTATACTTTTTTCAAGATGAAAAAAAGGTAGTTACCAAATCTGACTGTAATAATTTGAGTGTAATAAAATAATAAGTACATACTGAGATAATAGCAAGAAAATAAAATTACATGTCTCTCTGCCTAATTACATTTTACAATGAAAAGCTTCATCAGTGTGACAATGTTGCACATTGGGATTAAGTAATAGCAGTTTTTCATATTCATATTCACCATACAGTAACCATAAGTGTACAGTAGGCTGTTATTTTAGTTGATAATATTGCCTTAAGGCTGCACAAAGGCTACTGATTGAGAAAACTAACTTGATTAATTAAATTAATTAATTAAATTGCTTATGATTTGCCCATGAATCTAACAATTTTAATGCTAAATACCCATAGTAGACCTACAGGCATTAGAAAATTGAAGGTTTATAATTGTCACCAGGATTAATTCGTTGGCTACCACATGATTTTGTGATTTAGATATTTAACCAAAGACCAAAGTGTTGGAAGGACCGATGTCCCGAGATCTAAGGACTGGTCTGGAGAGCTAGTACCTGCAACCCTGTTGCCTTCACACTATGATTTAACACACCGCCTGAACACCAAGAGCCATACTGTTGGGATATTCTGAATTTAAACTCTTAATAAAACACTCTAACTAAAATGAGTCTGCTATCATATCAGCCATGCATGTGTATGCCATCTCAGCTACGACACTTTGTCCACTGTGTGCTCAGATAGTGTGCAGTCTGCACAAACATAGTGTTTTCCATCTCTTCATAACAAACCCAAATCAATAACTGACTGCTCCTGTGTGAGGATAGCGAGGCGATGGTGTTGAACTAAATTAATTAATGCTTTAATTCTTGTGATGAGAATCTCAAATATGCCAATCGAGCGAGAGAGAACCCAGAGGCTTGAAGACTGCAGTGAAACAGTAGCGTAGTAATCGTCACACAACACATGGAAGACTTGCATAAAACAAATCAACAGTCTGCCTGCTGCTTGTTTAAATTGGAAAGTTCCTCCCCTTTAATCGTTTGAGTTAAAGAAGAACTGTGCCAACTGTGGATGTCATCTGTGATCATATCCATCCAGCAGATTTCATCCAGAGAAAGATCTCTCAACAACTAGTGACCAGATTGCCGTGTGTATTCATCGCACCCTGGAGTCGATTCAAGTGATTTGAAGCTTTGAAGCAAATTCAGTGTTCTTTACAGAAATGCTTCTGTTTGGTCTCAGCAGCCGCTTGTTTGCTCTTCGTTCTGCAGAGACAAACAAGAGTTTAGAAATATCATGTACGCAAACGGTGGTTTAGAATTGCTCCTGCAGAAGAAAACAACATATACTAATGTCAGATATGAGTAATCACTTTCAGTATTCCAAGTGGCTGCATTAAAAATGTATGTATTGCCATCGTTAAGTACAGGTAGAAGGTCTCAGTACTCATTAACAAAAAAAATCTAACTTGAATTGAAATTAAAATTAATACTTTAACAATTCTGTTTTGCAGTGTTAGTCAGTGAGTGACTGGCTGCTCCCATATGGAACGATACCACCTTATCCCATAGTCCAGCCAATAATGCTATATGTGCAGCCAATCAACATCATTGACAGGCTATGACAGCGTCCTTATGTGCCGACACCGGTGTTTTAGCTAGCAAAGCGGCGTGGCTGATGTGGAGTGAAGCCACGTTAATGACAACGTGTACAACCATTGGAGATGTGAGCAGGACAGACGGAACAACTGACGGAAAAAGTGTGGACTTTATACCAGTTTTTAAATTGTGTTGGTAGGCCACGTAAAACCAGAGTTGTGATAAAAAAAATATGCAATGTTTGGTTTTCTTCCTGAATACTGTCGTTGTTTATATTTACTGCAGGAAGAAACGGTTAAATCGGCGTTTTTTATAAGAAAAAAGGCTCGAAAGCCTGTGAACAAAAACGAACCCCACCCCCCTCAGCCTTTCCTATTCGTCCAAAAAAGTACCATGTCGACCAATCAAAAAATGATATGGCAACGTGGCATCTAGTTGTTAAGAAACGGCGGAAGTTTTAGGAGTGATGGCGGTGTTTTGAGATGTGAGAGATTTGCGAAGTTTAGCGCAAATCTTGTGTAGTTAGTGTGTAGTGTAGTCAATAGTTTTGTTGTGTGTGTCAGAACAATGAGGCGACTGCTGAATGTTACAGGTGTTACAGGAGTGTTACATCTCCTGTTGTCAGGCCTGCAGGTATCAGGCTGTTGTTCTCCTTTATCTCATAGTGGACAGAAATTATTTTTTGGATTGGCACAAAATGCCTTGGCTGCATTTTCAGGTAAACAGCTGCAAAAAACTTTATTGTTTGCATAACTCAGTTACTTTTTTTGAAGAAGTAAGTATACAATTAATTGCCCAACATTGGTCATTATATCCTGTATTTTGCAGACAGAGAGTTACAGACTTTCTCCCAGACCACAGACTCATAATACAAGTCAGAGCTTTATAAAAAGAAAAGAAAAGAAAGAAAGTTGTGTTTTCAAAACTGGAGTTCAAGTTATTTTTACTTCCAATAGTGTTAACATACTACACAGGTCATGAACAAGATTTCTTTTATATTTTCATTGTAATTGGGCTAAAGCAGTTAATTAAAAGTAGTCTAACATAAATGCTGTAATTTGATTATTTTAATAAACCATGTAACTTGGATGGATTCGATGCTGGCGTGACCACAGTGCACACGTCTGATGTCGCTCACAGTGGTCCAAGGGATCGCTCAGGGAGTTTGTGTGTTCGCTCAGACACGTGAAAAATTAGAGGGAACATTGGGACAAGCAGGCATAAGTGGACAAGGGATGATAATACAGGGCTGTTGGAAAGCTCGTAAGCAAGTGATCCAACATTTTGAGTTTCTTATGTTTTGATTTGATTTTGTATTATGGGTTATATTCTTAATCTCTTGTTGTGCTTGGATTATTATTATTATTCTTAGTCTATGTTTCAGTTAAGGGTTTTGTTCATGTACCCTCATGTTTAGTATAGCTTTAGTCCTGTGTCAAGTCTGCGTCTGCGTTTCTTGTTTCCTGTTTTATTGTGAAGGTCCATGTCTCATGTGAGTGTATTCTGTTTTGCTTGGGTCTCCCTCCTGTTTCCCATTCCCTGATTACGCCTCAGTGTATTTAAGCCCCGTGTTTCTCTGTGTCAGTGTTGCGTCGTACCCTCAGATTTGCCTGTGTGTTCCAGTTATAGCTTTCACGGTTTGGTTTCTGTTTCATACCAGCAATAAAGCTGAGGTTTTTGAGTTTGCCATTTTGTCTCCACGAGTCCTGCATTTGGGTCCTCATCCCTGCCTACCAGCACACAGAGCCCTGACAAATCCCAGTGGAAAAGGGTTACATGGAGAGGAAGGTCAGACAGTCCTGAACTCCATGGATCTCCTGAAGGGCCCCAGACTGTCTCAGCACAACATCGAAGCTCTGATCTTTCAAGTTGACACCAAAATGCTTCATATCTTTAAAGAAAGTATTAAAGAGAAAGATAATGAGCTACTTAGTTAGTTAGAAATAAACTGTGGACTATTATAATAAGCTGAAGTTATTTGTGCCCAGTTATTTATAAATCAATACCGATTATCCATTGCCTACTCCTACAAGTTTGTGTAATCAAAGCAAACATCTGTCATGCTACTCTTATCAAACATCTTAAACTATGTTTTAAAAAATCAGATACTCAAATGTCCTTGAGTTGTTCCTCCTTTTAAAGCAGACTTTGTCTATCTTTGTACTGCTGTTCAGAAAATGTAACTGGGAATTGGTTTGAATAACTTCAAATCTAATTTTTTTTTTGCTTTTGTCTTGCCGCCACATACTTTGAACAAATTTATGCCACCTCCATGTATCGCAGTGTTAGGAGGTTATGTTTATTTCACGTATTTCTGTGAAACATTTATTCAGACTGGAGAGCGCAAAGTTAACATGAGTTGAAATAAAATGGAATTTTATTTCGTAACACACTAACCACTTATGCACCACTTCAGCCTTCACTTCTTTACTTTTAGACCCGCTACATTAAGGGTTCACTACTTCCTGCTCAAGTACTGAATATTGGCACTGTAAGAATCATCCAATCAGAGGGCTATTTCTGGGGAAACCGGACTGTTTTTGCCCCGCCTGCCAAACTGTTTCACTGGTATTTCTTCAGATGCTGACAGAGGTCAAGATGGTTACTTCTTATTATGTAAAACACTGAAAACACTGGCTTTGGATCACTCTGCATGCCATCTGCTGCTCCTACTGTCTATCAACTCTGGCCCTGCTGATGAAGCGGTGTGCTACATTTTCTGTGAATTAATGGAGTTTTTAGCCTTTAAATGTGCTTTCTGAAGACTAGGCAAATATCTTTAGGGTCTGACAAAGGATCTGCTCTCATAGTGTCATACTGTCTTGTATCATTTTCCACTTGGAGTTTATGTAAGGGGTTTTCCATTGTTTATATGTTCTGCCGAGGGCATCAGCTCTAATGCCAACTATCCAACTCCCTTCATGTTAGTCGCATACATTTATATAAATATGTCATGGATTATTTGACTGCAACGTCAAGAACTCTCCATGAGGGCATACCGCCTCGTGGATTTGTCTCCTGTCTCATCAGGCAGCCTCACAGATCCCTCTGCATTTTTGTGCCAGTAAAGCAAGATGCTGTCACCTTCTCCCTCCTCAAAGATTCGCTGCAATCATTCTCAAAATAATCATTAGGCTCATTCTAAGAACCTCATTAGGTTCACACAAAGAGGTCAAGTCTGCTTGCGCTCTAATCAGAAGTGAAGTTTCATGCTCTGCTATAAAGCCAGATCACCTCCGATGAGACTCACGGAGGTTATTATGACCGTAATCAAACACAATAAAATGCCGTAATTATTCCAAATTAAACCTGTCAAGTCCAGAGACGTACTGAATGGTGTAAACTGACGTTGGTGACGCTTTGACAGCCCGCAGTGTTAAAAATAAAGTAGTGTGGCTGATAAGATAATAATAACAATAATAATAATAATAAAATTTGATGATTGGATTATTTTAATTATGATGATGATGATGGAAGAGTTAGAGAAATAAAAACAACAAGCACACCGCAAACTTTTAAAGAGAAAGATTTGTATTTCTTATATGTTCATTTTGTTTTTTAAAGATATTCAATAATTGGTTTTTAAATTTTAAATCTCTATACAGTACTTTCTATATGATGACAAAGGCTTTTTGTTGATTTGCTGACCTTGAAGGCCTTGGTGGATATAAGCCAAATTTTAATGGATTGTTTACACGACCCCATTCTACACCCCTGCAAAGTTTTATCATAATTTATTGAAAACATTTCCTGTTTTGAATGATTGTCTGCGTTTTTGAGCTACTGTATTGTGTTTACAGACAGAATGACACACACAAACACACACACACAGGCTACCAAAAACATAACCTCCCTGGCATTTTAATTTCCTCGTAGGAACCGATTCCAACCTGATGTCTCAGATGGTTTTGTTACAGAAAACCACCCTTGGAAACTGTTAAAACGTTGTACAGAAATTTTAAATGAAAATATAAATATCTGGCAGGTGCATGAACCATCTGTCCATCACCGTTTACCCCGGATTATCTTCACTCGTTATGTAGAAAGTGAAGAAAGGAAAAAATAAGCTTTTTATCTAGCACAAATGTATTGTAGCTAGCTACAGTATATACTTGTAAATTTGCTATAAAGAGCCAATGTGTTCTTATAATGGATGTCACATTACATGCACCAGCCATGGCAATATTGACCAGCAACATATTTTCATTTGCGTTACAGGTTCACATTCACTTGTTGTGAATGGTCAGCTCTAAAACCTGCTTAATTTTAGATGAGGGAAGGTGCTCAGTTAGGGTCAAGAAAAGATTATAGTTTTGGTTTAGGCTACGTCCACACGTACACGGGTATTTTTGAAAACTGAGATTTTCCGTTTTCGTTTTAAAAAATAATCCCGTCCACACGTAAAGGCAGAAATGAAGGAAAACGCTGCTAGGAACATGCCAAAGCAACAGGTGGCGATATATTCCTAACTGTGCAGAAATGTTGGCCAATCAGAAGTCTAGACGCCTCGGTGGGAAAAAGTAAACAAGGATGGGGCATAGAAGCAGAACCGAGTCGTATGTGTGGAGGGACAGTAACTGTGTGTATATATAAGCATTTAAACACTGCAGAAAGTACAATTAACAGTAACTGATTTCACCAGTAAATTCATTTCACCGAAACAATAACGTGACGCACAGTGTGACGTCAAAAAATACGCACACCTTTGACGCTGCGTTTTCTGCGTTTTCTCCGTTTTTCTCGTCCACACGTAAATGCAAAAACGGAGTTTTCAAAAATATCCACCCTGGCCGGAGTTTTTAAAAATCTCAGTTTTCAGTGACCAAAAACGCCGTTTACGTGTGGACGGAAGGTGCAAACGCATAGAAAAATCTGCGTTTTCAAAAATACCTGGGTACGTGTGGACGTAGCCTTAGACTCGTGGAAAAATGTTTCTAGAATTATATGCAGTCTTGTGAAAAAATAACTAAATCCCATGAGTCGATTTCACTTTAGGTAGCAGTAGAAGTAAATTGGAGTAATCATTTTTATTACTTTTTGAGGAAACTGTGCCCACTCGTCTTGGCATTGCTTCGGTTCTTTGAAGTTTGCGGGCAATCCCAAAGTCCCAGATCAGTCAGTTTTTGACTTTGACTCGGCTTTCGCAGCATCTTGATTCTTCTTTCTCAGCCATGTAGTTGTAGATCGGCTACTGTGCTTAGGATTATTTCCCTGTACCATGATTTTATGTAAGTTTTAGAGGATAACTAGCCTGACATTTGACCCTAGAGTACTTTGGTATGCAGAGGAGTTCACGTTCGACTCAGTGACTGCAAGGTGCACAGGTCATGTGACTGCAAAACAGGCTTAAATCGTCATCTCTGTGCTGACAATTAAAATTAGCTGAGTTGATATATGCTGTGTTTGGTTTTGATCTTTGATCTCATCTGTCCAAAGGACATGGTTGAATAAATCCTGCTGCCATATTCTTTTTAGAGAGAAGCTTTCTCCTTGAAACCTTTCCAGATAAACTGTATTTCTTCAGTCTTTTTCTAGTTGCTGTGAAGTTTAGCATCATGCTAACTAAGCTCTGTAGAGTTTGGGATGTGCCGTAGCTCTTGGGGTTTTTTTGCAGCTTCTCTGAGATAAGTATGCTGGGATGTTCAGTCCTGGGAACATTGTGTTGACACATACCTGATTGCACCAGATCACCAAACTACCCAAACTGCAGCATTTAAAGAGGTGCTGACAATCAGTCAATCAAGTGCACTTGACTAGAAGCACATGGCTGCTACTTACTGTCTTCGTTCCTAAAGAAGCAGGAAGGATGCACTTAGTTTTTCACAGGACTGCAAAGTCCTTTAGTTATTTTTACAGCGAGAAAAAATAAAATCAAAAATATCCGTCCTCCCATAACACCCCCAGCATAACCATGTCCCTTTAACAATTACATTTTACTTTCAACAGAAAAAGATCTATAGGTAAGTGTAGCATCATGTTATAAGACCTTGTCCCAAAAAATGGTAAATGGCCTGTATTTGTATAGCGCTTTACACATCCAGTCATCCCCCCATTCACACACTGGTGATGGCAAGCTACATTGTAGCCACAGCCACCCTGGGGCGCACTGACAGAGGCGAGGCTGCCGGACACTGGCGCCACCGGGCCCTCTGCCCACCACCAATAGGCAACGGGTGAAGTGTCTTGCCCAAGGACACAACGACCGAGACTGTCCAAGGACACAACAACCGAGACTGACCAAGGACACAACGACCGAGACTGTCCAAGCCAGGGCTCGAACCGGCAACCTTCCAAGGCGAACTCCCAACTCTTGAGCCAAGTCGCCCTGAATGACAAGGAACAAAAGGAAGCAAAGCCACTTCTGTCTCGTCTTCTTTGATTTTAGACCATCCTTTTCTAAATAAGTGGAATTCCTCTTTAAGTTTAATGGTGTAGAAAATGTGCATCATTATGCCATTATTGTGTTTAGTTGTTTGGTTCCACTGAGTATTAGCATATTCACTGCTGGGCATAAAGTGGTATAAATAAGACGATGTCAGTGAGTTTTTCTCAGCTTGAATAGTTTTATAGAAAAATAACAGATGTTAGAGTTTTAAACGAGCAATTTTTGGGCGCCGATTACTGAACTGTGATAAAAGTGCAGCACACATCTGCAGCTCGACAGGCCTCTGCGTTTGCCTTGTTATTTCTCTCTGCCTCATTCAGGTGTGCAGGCTTTTTTAAGTAAAACCTAGTTAAAGTATAGCTTATCAATCTATACATCCATGCAAAAACACTGGAATAATCAGCTGTGGAGCAAAGCCTTTTTAGCTTCTACAGTGGAAATGTTTGCAACACCAGTTGCTGATTTGTAGCACCGCCCTCCATCTGTGAGCAGGTGGTGGCGGTGAATTATTTCCCCATTAATGCACGCTGATCACACGTGTGGAATAGAAAGCTCCAGCTCCTCTGCAAATGGACTCATTATCTATTTAATTCACTGCTTTCTTTCATCGCTGTGGATAAAGCCAGCAGCAGCACTCTAACTCCAAGTTTTTTTTCTTTATTTCAGGAATCTGAACCAGTCGAACCTTTAATTAAATCACACCCTCAGATCTAGCTGCTTCACTGTGTTTTAACAACATGCCTGCTCACAAGTCAGTGTATATGACTGCATTGAAATTCAGCTGACCACTTCCTCTGCTCTTCACATCCTGTCAACAATCCACTTAGTAACTCCCATGAGAAGCTTGTAGAAAAGTCAAGGTGCCCCACCAAAAACACCTTGACTTTCACATAATGCATGAGGAGCTGTTATCACTCATTCCCATATTTATGTATATTTCATGTACGTTTTCTGCTCCTATACTGGAAAATCGTTTTGAAATTTACCATTGTAAGGTATGCAGAGTATCTGCACACCTTATATACAAATACTGTGCTGGTAAACACCTCTGTGTGTCCCTGGGTTGCGGTGGCATGTAGAGTCTTTATATACAGTTGTGGTAAGAAGTTTGCACACACGGGCACAGGCATGAAAATTAGATTGGAGTTTCTCTAATCCACACTCGTTCAGAAACGTACATATGCCCTCAAACATACACATATACTCACTTTAGTCTTTTAATGAGTGGTGCTGAAGGTTATATAATACCATTCAACTTGCCAAGGCCAAGGCCTGTTAACATCTCATTAGTATTCATGATACATTGCAGCATAAAGAGCATTTATTTGACAGCCCTCATTGGATTTAACTCAGAACAACAGGAAACTCCAAGAAACTCAGAAAATCTAAGAAGGAGAATTGTAGGAGCCATTTAACATGAAAATATTTATTCTAGTGAGAACGTAGGATAAAGCTGAATATGTGATTAACAAGCGTGTGTCACGGCCAAGCGGCCAAACACAAGGAAATGGACTCAGATGCGGACACCACTCAGGTACGCAGGAACTGTGATCAAAGTTAACTTTATTACAGAATTCAAAGAGCAAGACTAAATGCAGAAGGATGCTGAACGCATCTAAACACATCTACTATGAACTAAGAAAGGCAAGACAGAATATTTAATACTTTACGGGAGGCAGAATTAGCATTGCCTCGCTGAAACAAAAACTTCTTGAAGGGATAAATACTGTGAGCAGGCACTCAGCCGCAATAACGCAATACTACTACTTCTTTCACGAAGATACTAAGAACAGAAATATGCTGTTAGCCTACGGGCAGAATTCAAGCGCTTTAAAGTCACACACGGAGAGACACCAGAAACTGACGGAGTGAACTATCCAAACTAAAAGTGGAATGCTGAGTTATCACTGGGTTACCAGGGGAGTGGGGTCCGTGAGGGAGTCTTGGGGCTGTCGTGGACCGGAGGGGGGAACCCGACACCGGGTAACATCCGGAGCAGGAACCGTGAGATGAAGGCAGGGAAAAGAGATCTTACAGTCATTGGATGCAGGCGAAAACAAAGCGTGGGAGGGGGGGTAGTGGTCCGGGTGCGAGAACAGGCCAAGCGGGGGGCAGGCATGTGAAGAGTTATGGAGAAGCTGCGAGCTGGCCAGCAGATAAACAGCAGCTGTGACAGTAGAAAGCACTGACGTCCAGGAGATAGTGATTTAGTAGATGTTCTGGCGGGGAGTGCATGAGAACGCTGGTCATAAAAAGCCCACAATCTGATTACTCACAGTTGAGGTGATGACAAGGAGGCGCGGCAGCTCCGCCTCGAGAAGGAATCACCAGCACGTGGGGCGGAGCCGCACTAACCCAGACCATGACAGCGTGTTACCCTGTGAGTGCAGTTTTTCTCTATTCTCACTCAGATTCAGCATTTTGTCATCATGTCCAAATTCAAAAGACCAAGATAGTGAAAGGTGATGTCACAGTGACTACGCCCATCTTTGATATACAGTCTGTGTGCTGTACTGGTAATCAGTTAGAATTTTTGTTGCCGTGCAACAGTAGTGGCAAATTACGAGGACAGAACAAATAACCTTTGCTGAATTTGATTTGAAGACTTTTGAATTATGCAGTATATTTTTAACCATCAGTACCACGTTCCCACAATCTGTCTGATTCCATTCATTTGTTCGGCATCCGGTGCACTACTCTAATGCTTCAGAGACATTTTATCCAATAAGATAAAAAATCTGGAACAACAGGAAGAAGGGAGGAAACACATGAATAATTAATGAAAACCATGAAAGCTTTCAAATTAAATTAAACGAGTTTATTAAAACGATTTTTTATAAAACATGTTCCTATCAGGCTTACAAAAATAATTTTGAACAGTCACTGTGTGTGTGTGCGTGTGTGTGTTTGTGTATATATATATATATATATATATATATATATATATATATATACACACATAGAGTGTGTGTGTGTGTGTGTGTGTGCGTGTTTGTGTGTGTATATATATATATATATATATATATATATATATATATATATATATATATATATATATATATATATATATATATATATACACACATAGAGTGTGTGTGTGTGTGTGTGTGTGCGTGTTTGTGTGTATATATATATATATATATATATATATATATACACATAGAGTGTGTGTGTGTGCCTATTCAACAGCCATTCTCGGGGGAAACAACCGCTGATTGAGGGAGAAACAATCAGCGAGAGCCTTGTTATGTGGAACCCTGCCATCAGACTTGCAAATAATCACAGCAGCTAATTGATTAAATTCAACAAACTCACATGTCCTCACACATGGCACAGGGTCTCCATCCTCATCATGTCAGCAGCGTGCTCCCAGGATTTCCCCAAACAATATTCCGCCGACAAAGCCGCGTCACTTGTCACAGCGATTTTCATCACCTTGCTAACTTGCAATCGATGAAGTGACAACGTGTACGTCTGATGGCTGCTCCAATAAACAGCGATGCAGATCTTACTAAACAAGCCACTGTCTGACGTTTGGACTCGTGTCTCATACACCCAGTGGAAGGAGCAACGGCTGATTTGTACTTGAAATACTTTGATCACAGATTTACATCTTTTAATCAGCCATTTACATGTGTCACCTTTAGCAGCACATGTCTGTACACACTTATTTTAGTTCTGTTTTGTTCCTCACCACCTCCTGAGGGAAATGTCTGACCGCGTCTGTCTGCCGCTTGGCATTAACCAGGTAGAGTACAGTACATTTTTAAGGCTTTTTCACTGAATTGGAGCCAAAAACATTGTTACGAGAGCAGTGAAAGAAAACTAAAAGGGTCAAGTTGTGTGCCAGAAAATGTGCTTTTGTCAAACTCAGGATGAAAAGTTTTAAAGAAAGCATTCAGCTCTATTCATCAAACTCAAAAATATATTCTGCTTTAATGTCTTCAGCTGAAGCTACTTGTCAGACTCTGTGAAAAAGCAGAAAATGCTTTTATTCAAAGCTTTAAAAAACTTTGAAAGTTTTGCTTGTCGAGACCTGTATGTAAAGCCGGTGCTATAAACAGTTTTTAAGATGGTCAAAGCTAATACACACCAGGTGCAGCCCCTCAAAGTTTTTAGATTTTAGAAATTTGGAAGTAGACGAGGCTCCAAAGGCAAGAACAACTGCCAAGAAAACTGACCTGACCGTTGCACCGAGCTTCCTCCTAGAAGAGGTGTTAGTAACTACACTTATCCAGACACGATTCTTTTATCCAAGTGTACGAAAAACAAGATCAGCTTAGAGCCCAAAGAATTGAAGAGAGCCATTGGGGGACACTGCAGCCAAGATCAGCTCAGTTCAATTCAATTTTATTTATACAGCGCCAAATTACAACAACAGTCGCCTCAAGCTGCTTTATATTGTAATGTAGACCCTACAGTACTACATACAGAGAAAAAACCCAACAATCATATGACACCTTATGAGCAAGCACTTTGGCGACAGTGGGAAGGAAAAACTCCCTTTTAACAGGAAGAAACCTCCGACAGAACCAGGCTCAAGGAGGGGCGGGGCCATCTGCTGCGACTGGTTGGGGAGCGAGAAGGAAGACTGAAGGATAAAAGACATGCTGTAGAAGAGAGACGGACATTAATTACAAGTATGATTCAAGATGAATATGCTGGAACCCTTCTGCAGGTGAAGGCTAATCTTGTTGCCACTGGCCCACTCAGGCGAGGCTTACAGGTTAAACACGTGTGGAAAGCTTCGCAACAAAGGAAGCACTCAGGCCACCTCACTAAAAGACTATCAGGAGTAGCATAATATGTGTTAATGCTTCATCAGTTTCAGCTTGCAGCAAAGAATCTTTGATGGGGTGGCTGTAGCTCAGGTGGTAGAGCAGGTCATCTACTAATTGGAAGGTTGGTGGTTTGATCCCTGTCTGCTCCAGTCTGCATGCCAAATATCCTCAGGCAAAATACTAACGTCAAGTTGCTCTTTGATGCAGTGTTAATGTTAGATAGAAAACAGTGCCTGTGTGAATGAGGCGAGCTGTGCAAAGCTCTTTGAATGTCAAAAAAGGCGCTATAGAAGAAGCACCTGAGCTATAAATGTGAAGGGGCTTCTCTTTCATGACTTTAAATCTGTAAACTGAAAATGTAAAAGTTCAAAAACACTTGACGTGTTTATGAACTTGTGTTTGAGGTTTCAGATGTCAGTTAAAACACATTTTGTCGATTATGCTCACCATTGCAGTCAAAAAGGACAAGAAAGCAGTATGTGCTGTTTGCATTGTGGGTTTTTTGTGACTAACAAGCCCTGTCATGTCATGTGGGTGTGGAGTGTGAGTCAGTTGTGATATCTGGTTTGAAAAAATATGGCAAATATGTTTAAGTCCAGGATTCAAAACAGTAGGAGGAGTTGTCACTGTGCCTGGATCCATCTTTTATATACAGTGTATGTTTTCGACCGCCGTGTCTTTGTACTGACCTAATCTTGGCTGTTCACCTCCTGACTTCAGTGCCATACACTCACAGCAGGCATCAGTTATGAAAATATTAATTTAAAGTTGTGTATGGTATTAGCTGGTTAGGTGGTGCATTTGTTTTTGTTTCAGACTGTTTTTCAAGTATAAAGATTTAATCCCAGTGAAAGAAGGAAAATTGTTTTCTCAAAAATGTGCTGTTGACAGAAACAGAATTACACTGAGCCAGAACAACCATGGTGACTATCTTTTAACTTCAGAGCATTCATCACATTGTTCTCAGTGTTTTTTTACCCACTTCCTGCCATGCTTTGATTATGCCTGTCACTTCATGTAAATGCAGTCTGCTGCTGATATTTCATTCCTGACAGCGTTCAGTATGCAGCAGCACCGAGCTCGTGTTTGCATGCGTGGCACCAGACGTCAGCGCGTTGACAAATTTTCACCCTGGCAGAGAGGCTTTGTACGTTTTCAAGGATGTTTATATAATTCTGTCAGTTCTTCAATGAAAATGACACCTGAGGGATGAGCTCTCCTGAGCTGTAGGAGGAGCTCAGTGTTTTTCACTCATGAATGATGTTCAGCTCTTTTTAATCACAGTCTTTCTTGTTTGTCTTTCAGGCCAATAAACTCAGAACCAAGACCCTGCACAATACACTCAACCCAGTCTGGAATGAGACCCTGACCTACTACGGCATCACTGATGAGGATATGGTCCGCAAAACACTCAGGTACTGTCAGTGCTACGCACATGTGTCCACTTAATGAATGGAAAGAGAAGGAAGGGATGAAAGATGTGGAAAAAAGAAGAAAGGAGTGGTTGGACATATGGATACAAATGAAGAAATAAAAGGAAGGAAGGAGGCATGGGAGGGAGGAAGGAAGGAAGGAAAGAAGGAAGGAGGCGTGGGGGGTAGAAAGAAAGGAGGAAGGGAGGAAGGAAGGAAGAAGGCATGGGAGGAACGGAGGAAGGAAGGAAGGGGGTGTGGGAGGAAGGAAGGAAAGAAGAAGGAAGGACGTGTGGGAGGAGCGAAGGAAGGAAGGAAGGGGGCGTGGGAGGAAAGAAGGAAGGAGGGAAGGAAGGAAGGAGGCATGGGAGGAAGGAAGGGGGTGTGGAAGGAAGGAAGGAAGGAAAGAAGTAAGGATGTGTGGGAGGAGGGATGGAAGGAAGGAAGGAAGGGGGTGTGGAAGGAAGGAAGGGGGTGTGGGAGGAAGGAAGGAATGGGGCATGGGAGGAAGGAAGGAAAGAAGGAATGAAGGAAGGAAGGGGGCGTGGGAGGAAGGAAGGAAAGAGGGAAGGTTGCTTGGGAAGAAGAAAGGAAGGGAGGAAGGAAGGAAGGAACTGGGTGTGGGAGGGAGGAAAGAAGGAAGAAAGGGGGCATTGGAGGAAGGAAGGAAGGAAGGAAGGTGGTGTGGGAGGAAGGAGGGAGGGGAGGAAGGAAGGAAAGGAATGAAGGAGGTGTGTGAGGAAGGAAGGAAGGAAGGGGCCGTGGGATGAAAGAAGTTAAAGGGAAGGAAGGAAGAAACCCCAAAAAAGAAGGAGAGGGGAGGGTAAACGAGTAAGGAAGCAAGAAAAGAAGGGATCATTACATAGTGAGGTAAGTAAGGAAGGAGGAAAGATAGATGGAAGAAGCAATGTAAGGAAAGAAGCAGCAGGGAAAGCAAGAAAGGAACCAAGGAGGCAAGGAAGAAGGGAAGGAATAAAGGAGGAAAGGAAGAGGCAGTAAAAAATGGGGAAGGGTAGAGGAAGGTTTAAAGAGAAGGAGCCAAAAGGAAGGAACAGAGTAAGCAAGGAATGGAATAAGGAAGAAAGGAAGTAGCAAGGGATAGAAGGAAGGAAGTGAACAATGAAAATAGAGGAATAATAGGCAAGAGGAAAAAAATGGAAGAAAATAAAACTTAACCAAAGAACAAAAGGAAAGGAAGTGAAGGGGAAATAGAAGACAAAGTAAGAAAATAACAAACACATCTTATAAGGAAGGATATAAAGGGAAAAGGATGTGTGTAGTGAACATGAAGAAAAATAGAAGGGAGAGTTGGGATAGAATAAATCTGTCTTTTGTTGTTTTGGTTTGCTTAGCTGCCGTGGATCTGTTTTTAAAGGCTTCAGAAGATCATTTTCAGGGAGCGGTGATGTTTGGCAGTTCTCTTCTTCTTGGTTTCTGTTTTAGACTAACTACATTACAGCCCGTGTTTAACAGCAGCCTCTCAAGCAGAAGTGAATGATGATGTTGCTTTTCCTCTTTCTTCCTTTTCACTGCAAGTTTGTATGCCAAGTCTGGAATAGCTTCAGATTGTAATAACAGTTGGGAAATCCTTTATTTGTCAGATTTCCAAATAGCGCTTCTGTTTGGGTGAGAGGACTTCCTGTTTGTTTGGTTATTTGTGTTTCACTACAACACCTGAGAACACACAAAAACTCCATCTTCCTCAGATAAATGCGGTGCCTCTTATGCAATGGAAGCACTTTGTTTTTATTACTTCACCATTCTTTGCTCCTGTATTTTTACCAAAGTGTTAACACTGTACAATCAAGTGGCGGAGGTAGGTTATGCAATCATATGCATAATCATTTTATACATCCCAGGTGGGCCGTATGCAGTGGAGGATTTCAGTTTGCTTTTGTCTTCACTTACCCCCAAGCACTCCAGTAGCAAATGTGTTTCTAGAGTTAATGTTATGTGCTGGAATGCCGTGAAAACATTTCAGGGACTTTCACAGCATTTCATTTACCGGCTCCATCGATTTGTCCTCCAGTTCACTTCCTCAAGATAAATGTGGGTGGAACAAGTCCTCAGCTTAATGATCCTTTTGGTTTGTTTGTGCCTCCTCTCTGAAAAAAAGTGTTGTTCCTGAAATAACACACAGGTGTGTTTCTACTTCAAAAAGCTGGAAAAAGTCCCCACTAGTCTGGGTGGTTGGGATTGTTTTACATGTTTTATATTAAAATACACTCTTGTAAAATAAAGCATTGCAAAAGTTGTTTTTCCGTTTGCAGCACGCCGAGGTCCACCCACGAATCTAAACTGACCCCCTTGAGTCAAATTTGACCCCATGGGTTCTCCAGGGTTAATTTATTAAAGATCCCTATTTATGTCCTTTTGGGCTCTGCTGGAGGTCTCTTCCTGTCAAAAGGGAGTTCGCCCTCTCCACAGTTGCCAAGTGCTCCTCATAGGGAGATGTTGTAATTGTTGAGGTTGTTGAACTTAGTTAAACTGTAACTTCTTTTTTTTTCGCCTGCTTTTTCTAATTTCACTTAGATTTGCGCACTAAAACCTCGACTGTTGTTTGGGGTAAAATACTCCTCTTCACAGTTGTAATCTTATTTAAAACATGAGAAACTGGTGGTGACAGACAGATCTCACAAATGCCATAACCCAATATGTCAGAGCTGAAAAGCTCATTAGAACTGTAAAAACTCTGCTTTTGCCTCTTATACTGTAGCTTCATGCATGCTTGCATGTTTCAATAAATCATTGCACCCATTTAATGTCTTCAAAGATTTCCAGCCCATTCTGAGAAGCAAGCGCTTTCTAAGAAGCAAGCCCGTGCTAAGAAGTGAGGTTTCTCTGAAAGTCTCCCTTCTTAGAATCAGTTAACACTAATGGGCATGTTTTATGCTGGTAACATTTTGCCATTAAATACAATGTTTATCTTGATACAGTACTGTGCAAAAACTTCTTCATATTTATCTAGGAAGATTAGAAATGGGTGCAATGATTTATTGAAACATGCAAGCATGCATGAAGCTACAGTATAAGAGGCAAAAGCAGAGTTTTTACAGTTCTAATGAGCTTTTCAGTATTTGGTATGATGACCTTTGTTCTTCAACACAGTCGAACTTTCTTACAATTTCTTTAAGTAGTCTTCAGGACTGGGTCTCCAGCCTTCTTAAAGGACATTCAAAGCTCTTCTTCGAATTTTAGCTGGTTGTTCTTCTGTTGTCTGTCACGATCCCACACTGCTTCAGCATCGTTGAAATCTGGGCTCTGAGGAGACCAGTCCGTGACTGACAGTGTTCCTCTGTGTCTTCTTCTATCCAGGTAGGTTTTTAGTCTTTCACGGTGGTATTGTGTGATAGATTAAAATCAGATGGTTCCTTTTTGCATTTATAATTCGATTGAATTTTGCACCAATGGCTGAAATCAGCCCCAAACCATGACAGACGCCATGTTTTTCAGGTGGCTCTAGACCCTCACAGTCATATCGCTCTCCTGACCTTCTCTGGACCTCCTCTGTAAGAGCTGATGATCAGTCTGGTTCTTGTATAATTTGGCAAACTGCAGCTCTTTTCCTGTTTCCTTTCCTCAAGAATGGCTTCTTCACTGCTCCCCTTCCAGGCCATTTCTGATGAGGCGTAAACAAACAGTAGGTGGATCAGCTGAAGAGCCCGATGCATCTCGCTAGTTCTGTGTCAGGTGTTTGCTGGATTTTTGTTTCGCATTTCCTAAGGACGTGACTTTCAGATACTGTTTTTTTAGGCCTGTCACTTTGTCCTCCATTTGTCCAGCAAACAAGACAGAAACAAGGGACACACAACATTTTTTATCACCTCTATAAGTTTACACAAGTGATTACCAAATCATCACAGAATGTTTGCAAAGGTTTTATTGCATTACTTCTAACAGCTTGAATGTAATTTGTGAAAACATGCTTTGCTACTACACAATATAAGCTGCAAAGCACTCGCTGTACTTCTGGGACAGCGGGAGTAATTGCTGGACTGCAGTGACCGACTCTCAACCTTATCGACACGCTGCAAATACGCGACTGTATTTTGCTGATTATTTTGTGTTGCGGAGCAGAAAAAAAAATACTGTATTGTTACTGGACTGAATGCCACAACAACAATGAAGGCCTGAAGCAAATGTAGCAGAGATGAGATGTGACAGACACTGTGCACACAAGCCAAAAGATCTATTCACACACACAAAACACCTTTATTAACCATTTTCCAGAAACAATAGACTGCGAGAAAAGCATCCATGCTTCCAAAACAACGCAACCTATTTCTTCTTGGAAATTGAAATTTGAATTTAGCACCTGTCCAGTTATTTTCACTGAGAGTCTGATTGCAGCACGTCCCATACAGTCTACTGTATTAGTGATGCATATTAACATAATACAACATCCTAACGCTGTGCGGTTCCTAAAGGCTGCATGTTTTCCTCAGTATTGCAGCTGATTATGCAGCGGAAAAGCACTTGAAACAAACAGTATTCCCCAACACAGGCATGCTGGAGCCGTGAGTGTGAATCATGTCACGTTAGGGCGGTGGGCGCTCTCTGCATTTATTGAAAGCATAGGTCTGCAGGGAGCAGCAATAATTGGCTTTCATTATAAATTTAATGAAATGCTGGCGAAGAATATAGATCTCCAGTAAAACACGAAGCTCATTTTGTGGCCCCGTGCACCTTTTGGTCCTCAGCGGCTTTGACTGCAAGAGACCTTTCGGTTCCCCATCAATCATTAGCTTTTGTGACTGTAGCCTACTGTGTTATATTATAAATCCGCGTCTTTATTGTTGTTAAGAAAGGACGCCGTCTTGCACTGAAAAGAGGATTTGTTTTGTTTGTGTGTTCAGTGGAAACAAATGCAAAGTGGGCACATAATAGAAATCAGTAAACAGGCGGAAAGGACAATGCGCCACAGCACAGTTCGATTCGTGCTGCACTAATTGAGTAAATAAGACGAGCAAATGGAGATGTGTTCAAGATGAATTCGTGACTGGGTCTCAAATGACTTTGACATGATCGGGAACAATGTCAAATTTTTCTCGACGTCTTCTCACGTAGAGTTTCCCCTTCCATCTTAGTATGTTTGAATCTTTTGATCCGTGCACGGTTGAACGCTTCCTCGTGTATAATTATCTCATCATTTCCTGTCATGCTGATAGAGTCTGACAATGATCCCTGCAGAACTACTTGGTTGTAGCTTCAGTGCTCTGTGTGCTGTGGTCCTTCAGATTTAGCAGCTGTGACTACAAAGTACAAATTGAAGCCCTGTGAAGGTGGATGGTGGAAAATGACTGGTTTTATGGCTTTAAGCCTCCTCTCAGCAACAAACCCTAACCTAAACATCGCTTTGCTCATGTCCTCCTACACTTCTGTTCTTGTCATCTCAGGATTTCAGTGTGTGATGAGGACAAATTCCGCCACAACGAGTTCATCGGGGAAACGCGAATCCCTCTCAAGAAGCTGAAGCCCAATCAAACCAAGAATTTCAACAACTGCCTGGAGAAACAGTTACCTGTAAGTTCACTCCAACCCACACACACAGCTGCATTTTTATGTTGTTTAAACGTGATCGTGTTGTTGTTTCTTGAGGGGCTGTACTCACAACAACATTTTAGATCCTAAAGATTGTGCCAATATTACAGACATGGCTCTGCTGTCTGATAGACATGTTATTAAATGCCATGTGGAAGTTTAAGTCAAAATTTCCACCAAAGAAGAAGTTCTGTATGAATTGTCACATCGTATCATTTTATCGATTATAACAAAAATAAATAAACAAAATCTTCTAGATGAAGAGAAAACCAAGCACATGATTTGCATTGATGACATTCTAATCCATGTTTGTTTTCCCAAATGTGCAAATCACCATGCAACAAGTGACACTGAATTTATGTGCAAATATAGGTGTGACAGCCCTTTAGTTATCAAATTAGTGGGCAGTTTAATGTAATTCAATTTGAAAAACAACGACATACATTTCACATCTTTACTGCAATAATCTGATAGATATTTCTTGCTTTGTAAAGCTCACTTTTCCCCTTTTTGCACATAGAAGCAACATATTTCTGTCCCAGGTGCAGTTTTTGCCAACGTATCTCAACCAGTTTTCACCAGTTTTCACCCTACTTTCATATTACTTCTTACTTCTTGGATCCTTAGACCAAATTGTAAACCTTACTGTGTCCGGTATACATCTGCCTAGCTTAAGATTAAAGAGTAATTTAGTCATCATTACAAAGCATAAGGTTGTTCCAGTATATTTCCAGTGGAGTCACTTTATTCTGCTAAGAAAACACTTCAAATACAAATCTGTGAGTAAATAAATTGATCATAAGAAAGAAACTAACACTTCTGATAAGCAGGTCATGTCAGCAGAGCAGAGCTGACATGACCTGCTTAATTATAACTAATGTTGCCAGGTATGAAAACTGCCTTGAGAAGCAGTAAGCTTGAAGTCATTGTGTTTTTTCATTATTTATTTGTGTGTAACAGTGTAACTGCATAGCATGTAATACTCAACATTATACTCTGCTCAGTGCAATATGTTAGGTGTAGGCCGAGACCATAATCATCAGCAGCAGTCCATCATTTTCAGTGTATTAAGTGACTCCAGTGTGGCTTAGACTTGGCAAGCTTGCTCATGTTCACAAAGACCAGCACTGGAACAGCTTGATTTTCCACATCTGTTGCACTGTATGACCATCTGACCGGGAGTGATGGGCCGTCAAGGCGGTGTAACTTTGACGACGTCTCTCTTCAACATGCATGAATAATTGATTTCATAATGCTGTGCCGATTTGATCTCTGCTTTTACCTCCCAGGTTTCACAGTCCGTGCCGGTGAACTTTCAAAACATCTTTATCCTTCACCTACGTTTGACATTGATGCCTAGGAAAAGTGGCAGAACCTGTGCAATTTTAAACTGCACCAAACTTTAGTTTGCATTAAGTAAAAGGTGACCCGTTATTATCCACATTTTAATCACAGTTAGTGCATTATGTTGTTTAATTTTGGTGGGGGGTTTTTTAAAAAGGGAAAGAAACTGCTTAGGTATCCCCAAGAGATCGGAGGTCTCAGATAACATTTCTTGAGGTCTCAGACCTTAATGAGCTTGTTAAGACTTTGTTTTTTTCCGAATAAAGTTCAGGTTATGTAACTTTCAAAGCTTTATAAGCACACTGACTCTTCAAACCTTGGCTCTTCTGGTCTAGCACTCTCAAAACTGAAATAATTGATACCCATTAACCAGATGAAGCAGCTAGTAAAGTGTTTTCAAGTATCAGTTTCATCAGTTTGTAATGTCAAACTAAGAAACAGCAGTTGACAGGGACAATACAGCTGAAGGTAAAGTCTGAACCACTAAAAACATTTCAGAGAGGGTCATAAACCCTTGTTTTGAATGCAAAAGTTTTTCGGGAAGATTTATCAGAATAGTGGTGCACTGTCCTACCATTCATTAACACCTGCCGCAATTTGGTACCCTAGGAAAACTCATCATGGAAGCATATGATTATTTGCTCATGTCAAAGTTCAGAGTCAGAACAAATGAGCAAACACATCTTTAAATGCTGATCAGTTGAACCAAACTCTTGGATCACTAGCAGACGTTTGGGGGGGGGGGGGGGGGGGGGGTGCAGATTTTATTAAAAACACAGTTTTTCAACTCTTAAACTTGGGATAAAATCAGTCCTGCAATCTGGCTTATTCATCCAAAACAAACCTTAAAATCCACAATAGGCAGTCTAAAGAAGCAAAAGCTTAAGATGGCTGTGAAGGTTCTCAGTCATCCAGGTCATCGTAGTCAAAGGAGCTTGCAAAGAAAGCGTCTGGACTTCTTTAAGTTACTTGAAGACGTTTCACCTCTCATCCGAGAAGCTTCTTCAGTTCTAAGGTCAAATGGTGGAGAGTCCCAGATTTAAACCTAGTGGGAGTTTCCCCCCACAGAGGGACAAAAGGACCCCCTGATGATCCTCTAATCGCCTGAGCCAAGGTGTGAAACTGGGTGTGGGTCCCAATCAGCCAGGGTTTCGGGTGAGCTCATTATGAAACCTGGCCCCACCTTATCATGCGAATTCCTGAGGTCAGATGGCCCAGGGTGTGAGTGGGCGTTAAGGCGTCTGGGAAGGGATCTCAAAACTGGATTATAGATGGCAGAGAGTTGGTGTCGTAAACCACAGCCTCTGTTCAAAGATGGTCGCTCACAGTGGACATAGATGGCTTCTTTCACTCCTCTTTCAAACCATCTGTCCTCTCTGTCCAAAATGACCTTAGAACTGAAGAAGCTTCTCGGATGAGAGGTGAAACGTCTTCAAGCAACTTAAAGAAGTCCAGACGCTTTTCTTTGCAAGCTCCTTTGACCAAAAGCTGAAGACTTTGCTGAACATCAGAAAATATCTGCTGTCATTTCACTGTTTCTGTTCAGATACACAGCTGCATGTCAAAGCCTGAGCTACAGTTCTGCACGGAGAGTAATTAAGGAAGACATGCGGTCTGTTTTATTGATAACGTAACTCTAATTAGTTTCACTGGGACAGAATGTGTGTGTGAACAAATTTAAATATCTGGTAATACTAAATCCAGATAATAAGTGGTGCATTATAATAGTATAACAAAATCTCCCAACAGGGCATGGCATGGTGCTCCATATAATAGATGTTGGTAATTGCAAGAAACAACAGGACCCGGGAGGATTTAGCTTAAAGCACATGACAGATTAGAGCCTTGGGTTTTGAGCCCATAAGTGGGGTGCGGGAGTGGATTATGCGTTATGAGAGCATGGGAGCGGAGTGAAGTATCATTGAACTGTGATTGAATATCCTTTTGAAAATGCCTACATAGTTTATGGTTTAAAAAAAGTGGATGCAGTGTAATTCTGGACCATCCATATTTGGAGTGTGGAGCACAGTCTTGTGTTTGGAGAGACAACTTCCTGTTGCTTCACTCATATGCTTTGTTGTCCATGTGGGAGTGAGAAATAGCATCCAAAAATACAAAAATATGCTTGTGCATAAACTGGGACCAAACAGCTACTATTCATTGAACAATCTGGGCTTTCATTTTGTACCGAGGTTTGTTTATGTAAGTGGATGTTGTGCTTCCAAAAATGACCACATTTAAAGTGTATTGTAGTCATTTGCCATTCAAAGATTTGAGCATTTTGGGGAGCAGAAAGCAGTATTAGTGTTACAAATGCTATTATTTGTGTTTAGTTAGTAGTTTAGTAGTAGGTTAGTAGGTAAAGCAGGTAAGTTTACAATTTGCAACATTGCATCTAAATGTTTGTGGCAAAAATCTGCATATCTAAGAGATAACAACCAGATGAGGGATTGCAAAGTGTGATCAGTAGATACTGTCAGTGCTGACATGGAACAACGTGACTCACAGGTATATCTGCATGACACTGCTGCCTGCAGCTTTACAACAGCTATCTACAGCAAGGAGAGGATGAATTTATTCCACGCACAGCAAACGTACTCTTTAATTTCCACGTTACTATTTGTTTAGTAAAACTAGAGTTGATTTTAGAAGATGGGTAGCTCAGATTATCGCTGTATAGGTTTTTAAGCAGAGCAGATATTTGCGTCAAAGGTGACAAATGTTTCATTTCTTCTTCAGATAAGATTCATGCTATTTTGGACCACCCTGTCATATGTCATGTAACAGGGCCTCATAGGCCTTTTTCACACAGATTGCTTCAAGGCAAAGTGAAGTGAAGCTATGACTGTTGCTGTTTAAAAAGAGAAAAGGGTGTTTTCTGCTCTGTTTGCGCTTGGATGAGGAGCTCTGTCTGAAAACAGGAAGTTGTTTTGTGTGCCGGGGAGAATAGAGCAACCATTTAATCATCTCATCCAGCAGCTCACAGTGCCTGTCTTATTGATGGTCTTGACAGTGGAGCCTTTTAACTGGCTTCTTCGGCTTATATAAAAGTCAGTAGATTGGGTAGAAAACACAGAAAAGCTTTGATGTAACCTTAAAGTCTTAAAGGTCATTTTTCAGGGTCATTCTGGGTCATATGAAAATGTATATTGTGTTCAGGAATGTACATAGATTAGTGTGTAATTTTATCTTGCAACGAACTGATGCATTCTCATAAACTTAAAATGAATATATTAAAAATACATAGGAGGAGATTTGTGGTTCATGTAAGCAGCCGTGTTACCTCACTATATTTGAATACAGTGGTCAGAAAGGACACCTCCCTTCTGACTAGTCACGTTTTACGTGTCTGGCTAGAGACTGGCCAAATATATAATGTAGTACACCCAAGGCAGAAAAGAGAAGAAAAAAAAGGTGTAGACATTCGAGTGCAGTGGAGCGACAAAAAAGAAATTAAAATGCAAAGGAAAGAGACATCACGATCATGATCTTAATAAAATGTGTCCACTTCCTCCTCACCTCAAGTCTCGTGTAATTAGTTACAGTCTGACAACATATGAGAGTTTATTCACCAAGCGTGAATAAACACTTGGAGAAATCTTACACCCTTACTACAAATATAGTTTCACTAACAGTGGCTAAAAGTAGCTAACAGGGCCAATCAGTGGCAGTTATCGACAGTTGCCCCATATCAGACTCCTTTCACAAAGTTTTACAGCCATTTCCAGAGTAAATAGAAGTGGACAGTTATCCAGCATTGACAGCTGAGGTAAACAGCAGACTGATACATTTGTAAATTTGGTTCTACTAAATTTATAAAGTTGTTACTGTTTTACCTTCTTCAACAGAAAACTACTAAAATCTTTGTAAATACTATGATTTTGTAGTGTTTTTAAATTTCAGACATCTTCCCCTTAGAACAGTGGTTCTTAACCTTGTTGGTGGTACCGAACCCCACAAGTTTCATATGTGCAGTCACTGAACCCCTCTTTAGTGAAAAATAAAATGTGATTTTTTTCAAATTCAAGACATAGATATGTTTTTTATTGGTGCACAAAATGAGCCGTGCATGTCACGGTGGAGGCTCTGCCGAACCCCTGAGACCGATTCACCGAACCCCTAGGGTTCGATCGAACATAGGTTAAGAACCACTGCCTTAGAACTTAATTGCACAGTGTTAGAGATCAGTGGGTGACCTTAGTCACAAAAAATAGTTTTTCCCCCAATCAGTTTAGTGAGTGTTTGCTGGAGGTTTGCAAACCATTTGTATACACATTTACAAATGACACTCAGACATGAAAACATGGAGAATTCTTAATTTAAAAGCTCTTACAACAGTATATTCAAGGCAGCACTTCATCTATTAGAATATAGGACCAATGAATATTTTGCTGACATAAAGACTGAGGAACACTTTGTATGTTTTGGTAATTTCAATGAGGCTGGACTGCTGTGCCTGCCAACATTGCGAGTTTGACCAATTGCCCATTTTCAATTTAATGGATGAGTCTCCAAGCCTGGACTCTGGATCTGCAATGAGCACTGGCACCAGGAGACGGCAAGAGGCCCTGAACAGTAGAAGCCAGCAGCCTAATCTGGCAATGAATCTTGGATCAGTGTCTCTGTACAATACATTTCTGTATTCCCTCAACTCAGTTGGACATGAAATGCCTTACAGACCTTTATCTTTCTGTTCTCTCCGACGAGGTTTTCCCACATTTCTGACATCCAGGGGTTCTAACACTTCACTTCCACACAGATATGTTAGTGTTCTTAATGCTATATTCTTTACATTCAAGGAGACATCTTTACAGTTGGTTGGAAACTTCAGCGAATTTTATCAATTTGTTATCTTCAATTTTTTTGGAATGATAAGTCAGAGGCTAGCCTGACAGTTTGTTGTTAAAATGCATGAACCACAATATTTGGAGTTTTTAAATATTAAACAGCTAAGAGCTAATCATTCACTTACACAAGGCTCCAACTATCTGGCAACCGCAGGAAAATACGTGTATTCACCAATTTCTGAGTAGTTCCTGAAAACTGCTGGCTGTCATTGGATGAAATCATTTGCAAACTGGATGCTGAACAAGAAAACCAGTCAAGATAGTTTGCATAGAAGATGGAGTCTGACTTGTCCGCAAGCACTGGAAAAAGTGAAACCTAAACCAAGGGAAGGGAGGAGCCTCTTCCCATATAATACTTGTACAATAATAAGTCTTTTTGCAACCTCAGCAGTCTGCCCCCGGTGGCCTATGCTGGCTTCACTCTTCTGATCTGATCTGATGTCTATGGCAGCGGTCTCCGGGCCTCGGACCGGTACCGGTCCGTGAGTCATTTGGTACCGGGCTGCGAGAGTTGAGGCTCAGGTGTGAAATGTATAGTTTTCAGGGTTTTTATCAGTTTTGAGTGTTATTTTGTTATCGTTTTTACGATAACTCGGTTTTCCTGGGTCTTTTCACGTGTGTTATGAATAAATCTTCTTTTTTTCGGTACCGGTACTAGTTTTATTTTGTTGTATTTATCCGCGACACCTTAAAGGCGGGTCCGTGAAAATATTGTCGGGCATAAACCGGTCTGTGGCGCAAAAAAGGTTGGGGACCGCTGGTCTATGGCATTGTCTTGTTTTTGGGGGCAGTCTCTTGTGACTGTTCAGAGAGCTGCATTTTTTCTCCCTTAAGCTTTGGCTTCATTTGTTCGAGTTTGCTGCTTTTACCTCATTGAAATCCACTGCAGACATTGACATTTTTCAGCATTTCCAGCCAGACGTGGGAACTGAAGTTTGAATGAGGAGATAATCACATTAGTACAAGTACAAACGAGGCGCTTCGTGTTTTTTTCCTTAAAGGCGAGAGAACCAGAGACTGAGAAGCCTAAATATTCCTCTTAAGCCTCTGAGCAACAATTTCTCTCACCTGTTTTTACCTCTGCTGTTACGGCACAGCTTTACTTATCCTCTCTGCGTGGAATATGTGTGTGAATGCCAGTGCTCTGTATGCCTCAGCCGCTTCTCTTGCATCAGCACAATAGTTAGCGCCCCACTGTTTTCAGAGAGGTGTTGATCTAAGAGATCCTACCAGGACATTGGCAGGAGATGTATTCCAACCCAGCTTCCTGTTGCACACATTTAAAGCCTCAAATCCTGAACTACCCACACATTCTCTCAAAGAGATTCAGACGTGACCTGTGTCACAGACAAACACTGGTGTTCCTCTGAGCATGTCAGAATTTCTTTGTTGTATTGTTACCATAAATAATACAAAAAGATGGAAGCTTGTGGGAAGGGGTTTCACTTTAAAGTGCATGGCTAAATTTTTGAATTGATTACTGGGAGAAAAGTGTGAACCAGTCAAAGACACCCTCCCCTTTATCCTGGCATATGATCAGACATTTTTCTTGGTAATACCTCTGTTTCCCTGGTAACCCCTGAGGGACTGTGTAATACCTGGGACCCAGTCAATACACTTGGAATATTATTGTGCTGGGTTGCTACCTACTGTATGCGCTGCTTTGTTGTCAGTCTTTGGAGAAAATAATGAAGCGAGCACAGAGTGAGACATATTTCACTGTATTATTTAGCACCGTGCCTGCTTTCATTCAGAGTGATGTGGAGATGCTCTCATCGGAGGTATCCGGTAATGCTGTGCATTAAATTCAATTAATGGACATCCTCTAGCCAATCATAATTGAGTTTTCCCTGAGGCAATGGTACATGTAGCTGGAAAATGTAAAGTAAACACCACTGCACGGCAGAGTGTTTGGTTATGTTAATTGATTTTATGTTTGAACAGATTAATAGAAAAAGGAAACGGGGATTCATAAAAGCTGCACGAGGAGTCACATCTTAGGAAACATCCATAAATTTTAGTTTGAAAAGCTTTTACTACATTTAGGCTTTGCATTCAAACCACTCCAGTGTATTAGGAACCCTAAAACCACTAAACCATATGCTGCTTTTAGTTTGAAAAATGAAAATTGAGCCAAAATGTTGCAGTTAGGATTTGCACATCCTTTGTGATCTCCTTCTTCTCCTGTGGGTGCTCCTTTCCTGCTGCTGTTCCCTTATTTCCTTCTAATCTGTTTCACACCTGCATGAGCACCTTACACATGCGGGTTACTATCAGAAAGAATCCCCCACGGTGGATCCAAGCAAAGAGACTCAAACTATTTTGCCATTGTTTTTCTTCTCTAGTATTTCATACAAAGATGGTATATAAAAGATGGATTTTGTCGTTGTGATGCCACCAGTTGGCTTGTAAAGTCCTGTTTAAGGGATTGTTTGACATTTTGAAAATTATGTAACAGATTTATTCATCATACAGTGATTTTTGGGGTGTGTGAGATGAAAAGGAAAAAAATAGTGCCAGCATCCTCCTCTGTCGCACCAACCCTCTGCAAATCCTCCTCACTACATCTATGAATATTCCCTGTGGGCTTTCTCTTTTCTTCCTGCCTGGAAGACCCATCTACAACATCCTTTGTCCAATGTATCCACTATCCCTCCTCTGCACATGTCCAAACTATTGCAGTCTTACCTAAACTGTCCCTCTGAAACACTCTTATCTACCGTATTTTTCAGACTATAAGGCACACTTAAAATCCTTTAAATTTCTCAAAAATAGACAGTGCACCTTATGTATGAATTCTGGTTGTGCTTACTGACCTTGAACCAATTGTACACGGCGCTCAAAAATCTGTCAAAATGTTTTAGTACAACTTATTAAGCTATGAAGCCGCACAGCTTGGTGGATTGTCGGAGCATTACGGCTATGGAGTTAGAAGTTAGCAGGAAGTTAGCTCGCTAGTTTCTAGCTAAACATGATAAAGCATGTTCTGACTGAGAGATTTCTGAAAAAATTAAACTTACAGCTCTGCTATCACTTCCAACATGAATGAAGACAGAAAACTAAACAGCAGTGATGTTAGTAGGGTTACTGAAGTTAGACTAGCTGGTATATAACGATGTGCTACGTTATCGCTAGCGACACAGCTATGTTAGCATAACATAAACACAGTGAAGCTGGAGGATGAACGCTAACCTTTTTCCACTTAATAAAAGTTAATGTGAGGGCTCCCGATGGTTACAGACAAATGCAATGGCACGGTAGGATGCTGTAAACGGACCAAACTTCAGTCGAGAGAACAACTGAGATAATCCATGACAATACGAGGTTAGTCATTAACAGAGATGGGCATTACTGTAATTCGATTGCTTTTTTCAAGTAACGAGTAAAGTAAGGGATTACTATTGCAAAAAAGGTAATTAGATTACTGTTACTTTCCCGTAAGCACGCTGCATTACTGCGTTAATAAACCGTGAGTTTTTTTTGCAAGAGTGTCTCATGACAGTGACGTAAGCAAGTGCGACATTCGTGGCAACAGCTGTGTGCAGATCAACAATGGATAATATATCAAGTGTGGGAGAGAGTATGAGCGTGCAGCGTTTAAAGCGTGGAAGTACTGACCTTACTTTGAGTTTGATTTCGTAAAAAGTGACAAAAACATTAGTGTCCGCTGTTCACTGCGTGGGAAGAAAACTTCTTTTTACAGCGAAAAAAACCCTAAACTTCCAAGCAAGCACCGAGTGCACTATGACGTAATGGGAAATTCACAGAGAAACTCGCGGATTCTTCCACTGACCGCTGCGGCACACCTGCACCAGAGCAAACCTTCGCCTGCTATACAGGTGAAAATAGAGCAACAGGACTGCTGAGTCTTTGATTCTATTTATTTTCTGCTGTGTTTCACTTGCATTTATTTGAAAGACTGAGTGTAAACATAAAAAAATATATATATTTTATGTGCTGGAATGTGCAGAAAATAGGTTTAAATGTTAAACAAATTTCTTCCAGTCAGAGAATGTTGCATATAATTAAATTTTTGCTTGATGCATTAAGTTAAAAGATTAAAACTAATAAAACAAGTTTTAAAAAGGGACTTTTCCAATTGATTACATTTTGTATGATGGATTATGCAGAGAAAATATAAAGATTGGGCTGAAAGATCTATCGCTTTATCACCTATTCGGGTTGTAAATCGTGTTTTTAAAAAGTAACTAAGTAATTAATTACTTTTGAAAATAAGTAATCAGTAAAGTAACAGGATTACTTTTTGGGGCAAGTAATCAGTAATTAGTTACTGATAGTTACTTTCAAGTAACTTGACCAACACTGGTCATTAATATACTGCAACAACATGGGAATAGAGCAGCTGCAAGAGAATTCAATATTAAGGAATCAATGGTACAGAAGTGGAGGACGCAAGAATGAGTTGAGTAAAGTTTGTTTATCTCACTGTTTGGTTTCGCTTAATGTGCCTTATAATCTGGTCCACCTTATGGTCCGAAAAATACTGTCATTTTATCCATTGTGGTCACTCTCGCAGTGAATGCAGTTTACTTGCTACTTTCTTGGTATGGATTATTTATATGCTGGCAGAAAAAAGAGATGTTAGCAAAGGGCTGGTGTTCAGGCTAAATGAATGATCTGTGAGTGTGAAACTGAAAAGAAGACAGTGAGTGCTGTAGAAATGTCAGCGCTTGTCAGGCATGCTGGGCTTGTTACTATCCAGGCAGCATGAGGTTTGTGCTTCCTCCCTCGCTACTGTATGTGTCTCGACGCTCTCGGTTTGTCGTGGATTCCTAAAGTGCGCTCTGTTAAAGGATACAGGCAGACGGAAACTACAAAATCACAACTGGACAAAATGGATTTGAGAGTAAGCTGAAGTGGCAACTGAAACATGTTGGCACGCTAGATGAGTTGAATGTCGTCATCAGTCCAGTGAGACGTCTTGTAAAAGTCATGTGTGATTCATGTGGGGAGAGTCAGCTCCTTGGAGATATCTGATTAGTATCCTGCTGTGGATACTGCTAGACAGATTGTCGAGCCCTGTCTCCTACACACAGTACAAGAGTGTGTGGTGGAGGCAGCAGTCTGCGTCTGCAGAGCTGTTTCTTTATGCCAGTTTTGCTCTTCATTTAAATATTGTTTTCTGATTATTGTGGGAGTTTCGGGGGTGTTAGCAGCAAAGATCATAGATTGCACAGCTTGTGAGGGCACTTTGTTTTTGGATTATTTTTTGGGCATTTCTGCCATTATTTGATGGTGAAACAGTGAAAATAGACAGGAAAGTGGTGAGAAACAAAAGAGTGCCATGTGTCTGACTCAAATCTGGGCTGCTGTCTCCAAGTGGGCAGCTATGTGGATACTGGGGGTGGGGGAAAAAATCGATACTGTGTAGTATCGTGATATTTTGTTTGCTAATAATGTATCGATACAGGGACAGCAGAAATCGATATTTTGTTACAAAAACGTTTTTGTGGATCAACATGCTCTGACTTCAGAGCATGTTGATCAGCTCCTTTTTCTGAGCAAGAATCCTGACATTCCTTCACTGTCCAAATGTGTTTAACTTTTTTTTTTTGGCAGCAATAAACATGACAGTTTACTTATTTTAATTTAAGACATGTTTTATTTTAATTAAGTTTAAAACTTTTTTATTTAATGTAAAATTATATTTTGTTTTAATTTACTTTCAAATTCTTCAGTTGCTGAATGGGCTGCATAGTTTTCATAAACTGCATAGTTCAGAATAGCTATAATTGTACCAGATGGTTGCATTCAGTTAAGTTGGACTAGACTGTAATACAAACCGTTCAGTTTGTCAACAATAAAACTGAAATGAGAGAAAGACTGAGTGTGAGACTTTGATATTAGATAAAATGAATATTGATAAAGTTTACCTTTATGTACAGAATCTGAATATCGCAAAATATTTTAAAAAATTGCGATAATATCGTATCGTGTGTTAAGTATTGTGACAATATCGTATCGTGGGATGTATGGTGATTCCCACCTCTAGTGGATACGTATCTATATACATGTATCCTTCAAGCTCAAGTCCTCTACCCAAGTCCTGGGAGCTTGAGGGTCCTCTGCAGTATCTTTGCTGTTCCTTGGACTGCTCTCTTCTGGACACAGATCTTGGATGATGTTCCTGGGATCTGCAGAAGCCACTGTTTCCTGTTTCCTTCACCTTCCACATCTTCTCGAGCTCTTCTCTCAGCCCTTGGTATTTCTCCAGCTTTTCATCTCTTCTTTCTCACGTTGCTATCACTTGGTATATCACTGCACCTGTCTCCTTCTGCTTGTCCACCACTACTATGTCCGGTTGGTTAGCCATGACCAGTTTGTCTGTCTGTCTAGAAGTCCCACGGGATTTTAGCTCTTAGGATTTTGCCTGGTGTGGTAGACCCCAGGTTTTATTCATCTTGTGTTCAGAGCTTGCTACTGTCAACGTTGACAAAATTGCAATGTTTTTAGGTATATTTTTGTGTTTTTACATCAACAACTTGCCAGTGGTACTGGTCATTGTCTCTAAGATTTTTTGGGGGGGTTCTTGCTACTTGGAGGCAGAAAAAAGAAGTTGTGATAATGCATTTCTACCCTGTGGCATCAAATAATGCTGTTCTGCCAGATAGTGCTTGCAACTCACCATGGTGTGCAAGGGTTCTTTGATGCACCAGCTGCAGCAACACTGGGCGCTGAGAGATCACAGCCCCGAGCTACAAAATCTCCATTAGTGAGTTGGCTAGGTGATGGATGGGTGGGTTGTTTATTAGCCACAAGAAAGTGGACTGCATCCAATTTGGAGCTTTGTCTTTTGCTTTGTTTGTTTGTTGGGAGTGACAGACCTGGCTCACTACTGCTTAAATGCGATGCATCCAGGCACTGGTGCCAAATTATACCATGTCCTTTTCTGTGAGACACCAGCAGCATTGAAAAAACGAAAGCATTTGGCACATTTGAAATGAGAGCGGGTTTTTTATGCACACAATAGGGACATGCGATAATATTATAAGCTGATATCTTGACTTGTTGGCAAACAGGTGCTTATTTACACATCCAGCTGCTTCAGAGCTCATTGTCATTCATTTACAGTCATGGTTCTGGCCACCTGTGAACTCCTGAAGGACATTTATGGCTGGTTATCTGATAAACACGCATTTTATTCACCTGCTTGTTGATGTATCTGAAAAATGCAGAAAATTGTCCATTCAACTGAAACCAGTAATATTTAAAAGTTGTGAAAGTTTTCAGAACATATGCAAACTTTTTTTTTATTATTTGGCAAATCGAGTTAGAAAGAAAAAAAGTTTTCTTTTGACATACTGACAGCAACTTTCATTAAAAGTAACAGGGACTGTAGTTGTTGTCTTGTACATAGTTTTCATAATATATCTATGAATGCACCATGTACACTCTGTCTCTATTACTCCATTTACAAGTATGTGAGAAATAACTAATAATAATAATAAACTTTATTTATAAAGCACACTTAAAAACTAAGGGTATGCCAAGGTGCTTAACAAGTAAGATCGAGAATAGGAGGAGGATAATAGGAATAGGACCAAAGCAAGTATGCAAGCAGGTAGCTGTCACTGATACATAGGAAAGCAACAGGTACAGAGCAAACAAGAATTTAAATGAGCATAAAAACTAGTCCAAAAATGCTATGACCAAAAGTAAAGGACATTTTGCTACTGCACATGCATTAAAGTGGTTTGCCTGGTTCTTAAATATTATGGGTTTTATACGGTGGCCCTGAGAGGTCAAATGCACTGCAAATTAAGGTCACACACAAAAAAATTAAAACAAATTGCTGAAAAACCACACAAAACACAACATAAGTTGTGTATATATTTGTGTTATGTGAGCTATATTTATAAAATAAATATAGCTCACATAACACAGCTGAAGTGATTTAGGGGAGATAATATCTTTTCTGAATGATCTTAAAATGTCTGTGATTTAAATTATGTTCCTGACCAAGTCAGGCCCACAAGTGATTAATTATGAAATTCACTGTGACTTCAACAAGAGAATCACTGATTTAAGTCGGCTCTTACAGTGAGGGGAAGAGAAAACCACACGAACTAGCTTACATCTAAAAGCTGATGCTTTTTGTCTCCTGCTGGGGGTGGTCGACACACAATCCAAATTCCGGCAACTTTTCTCCCCGTCTAACGTAAACTGAGATGTGGATGTTTTGACGGGTGTTTTTTACTATTTGTTTATTGTATAGCTTGCGTTTTACCTTGTATTTGTTGCATTTCTGAGATGTTTTGAGTTTGTTGCCCTTGTGTAAGAGATTTGATCTCAGTGGGACTTCCTTCCTTGCTCACAGTAAATCGTTCCCCCACTGGCGCTCCAAGGCAGTGATGGCAGATCCAGACACAAACCACACAGCTATCGTTATCAGCTCTATCTGTTATTTTGTACAACATAAAACTTAGCACCTGAAAAGTAAACGAGTCAATGTACTGTACTATGTTATTGCAGTAAAATCAAGGTTTTTCAGTTTGACTTCACAGTTTAGCTGTAGCATCCAGTCTATCAGAGATGAGAGAAGGAACTGAGACAGAAAATCTAATGAATATTAATTTGAAATGGCACAAACAGTTTTCAGTGGTCCAGGCACTTTCAAGTAACTCTCGATTAACTTAAAGTTCTTTAGACTCATTTGCCTTTGCTATGTTGATATGAGTGGCTTTATCCTGTGTGTGTGGTTAAAAATAAGTGCTGAGGTAAAGGGAAAAATGATGAATTACTCACATAATCAGCAGCTGTAGAGGAGTTGCTGGTAAATTGCATTTCTAAGTCACTGGACATGGAAAAAAAGCTCTTTCGGCTTCTGAACTGCCTTTCTGTCATTTTCATACACTCAAGTATTTTTTTCTTTCTAGATAACAAGAAGTGCTCTGTGGGCCAACACAAACTTATATAGTAGAAAAGTACGTTCATAAGATTGTCGTGAATAACTGGTAGTTGTACAGGTCTGTTTTACCATTAACTTAACTAACAAGCACTGATGTAATAGGTTGACTTATACTGTAGTAAATCAGGCTGTTTTTTCTGTTTTATTCTTTTCCATAGTAGTCTCAGGACAAAGTGTGTCTACTTTGCTGGGTCTTTTTCCTCTTTTACTCCCCATATTCCATGGAGTTCCACAGGGTTCCAAATTAGGACCACTATTCTTCTCCATATAAATAATTTGTATGATAATTATCAAATGCTGTCTTCAGATGCCACAGTTATTTGTTCCCTTTTAATTGTAGACACCTTTACATTCCTACCTTTGAAGTTGTTCAGTCCCATTTAAACCAAGTTAATGTTAAATACAATCAACTCAAAATTGCTGCTTTTTAAAAACAGACAACACATACCTGCTCTTTGTTTTGTTTTGTTTTGTCTTTTACAACAAAGCATCAAAGTATTGTATTCTCAACATCCATCTAAGGATGAAGAACTGAGTGAAAGAAACTGCAATCATAGGCAAGTAGATTAATTCAGTGTGAAATTTACCGAAATCAGGATGTGATCTTTGAGGTTGGTAAGAAGTAGAGGTTGGTGGAGTTTGTTTAAAAGATAGCAGGTAAAAGTAAACATTGTATGAGAGCAATGCATACATTATATGGAAAATATGCATTGCATAAGTTCATCTATTTGCGCTGTTGCAAGCATAATGTTAAGGCCATATTTTAATCATGCAGGAATTATCTTTAATCTTCAGAAGCTGCAGATATTTTTTTAAATATATTTTTTTTAAAAATCATTATGAGAATATTTTATCAAGGACAAAGGACAAAACAGATCGTTACAGCTGATATGATCACTGATATTCCAAAGTTTATACTTCAGAGTTTTTTTGTTTTATTTGTTTGGTTCTTTACGATTAACCCGCTTTCAGGCTGCCATTGAGGCCTCTAAATGGCAGAGCAACTGTAAGCACCTTGAAGCAACTGCTGCTGTGATTTTGTGCTATATAAATAAAACTCAGTTGGACTGAAGTTGTGCAAAAAACACGAAACGGCAAAGATGTTTTATAAGACGAGGATTTGTGATGACATTTTGGTATCTGTAAGGCTTCCCTTTTGTTGTTAAAGTGAACTTGTGTTCCCTACTTATTTATTTGATCACGTAAAACCAGGGAGATCAAGAATCTCTTGAAACCGAGCTCCTAGATGAGACTTGTAGACAAATGTACAGCTGTAGGATGCTCATATTATATTGGCCTAGAGTTTCACTCTGAGCCATTTCATACCACCACTTAATGATCAGTTTCATGGAATGTTTTCTGTCATTGGATCTGTATGATGTCACAGGGGATAGATTTTAACAGGTCTTTGGTTCAAATCTTGTATTGAGGGGCAACCAATCAGAAGAAAACTGGCTTAAAGGAAAAGAAGCTAAAATCAAGTGTTTCAGTCAGAGGATAAAGTGAGGGGCTGTTTCTGTAAATAAGGATTATTTTTGAACAGTGAAGCATGCAAAGCTACTGCAGGAGAGTCCAAGAGTACAATATGGAACTAGCAAAGAGTATAATAAATCCAATCTCCCTTCTAGGAAAATTTGTGAAGTTATTTTCATTGGATTATTGGATCACACTGAAACTTAAAAAAACACAGGAAAACAGAAAAATGCTGCAAAAAGCACCGAAAATACAACTGAAGTTGAATAAAATACAATAGAAATAGAACATAAGAACATTTGCTCACTGATTTGTTTTGTTTTGTTTTCCGTTGTGTTTTATTCAACTTATGTGGTGTTTTGTGTGCTTTTGCAACATTTTTTTTAATTTGCTGGCGTTTTCTTTCCGTTTGACCTCTAAGGGCCACGGAGTAAATGAATAAATGAATGTTAAAAAATATGTTTAATTTTTTTGAGCAGTGTGCTAACAATGTGGGTAGATCTAGAAAATTAGAAGTATAGAGAAAAGGTTATTCAGACAACATTCTTTTTCTTTTGTTTATAAAAGTTTTATTTAAAACAAATGTATATACGCACATACACAAATCCATCCAAAACCGTTCAAGAAGCCTGTTTTTTTTAATGCTGTAATGTTATTTTTGTGCCAAGAAAGCTACATATTGTGTTGCTTTCTCCCAGGATGGAGGGAGAATTGGAAAATTCCCGGACTTTTAAGCACAGTGGGAAGAAATTGTGGAGAAAATACTTGATTTGCACAATGAGAAAGTGGAGCTGTGTATCAGCAGCTTGCAGAACCCATTGTGAGCCTCCTGCCTTCACTTGGTAGCCAGCGACGCGGTGAGAACGTTTCAGTGGCCAGGATGTGGTCTCTTTAGTTTCTCTGTCCTATTTTGCTACTGTTCCTGAGGCATGTCATCACATTTTGGCTGCACCTTGTGATCATTTAACAAGCTATCAAGTTGTGTACTGTGCATGATTATGATTGATGCAGTTGCAATGGTGTCAGAATGACTGATGCTATCCAGCAGCCTAAGAATGAGACTTCCTGTTTAAAGAGAGAATTTGTTTATATAGAAATCTGTGGTGGGGGGGGAGTGAGGTGCCGCGTTTGGAGACACACTTTTAACATCATGTGTCAGTTCCGATGTTTTTCTTGTCTCGAGGAACATGGTAAATTAATTTTGATGAGGCCATTAACTCATCATCTACAGCGGAGATGGGATCAATCAGCCAATCAGTGTTTGGCTGATTTTTAAGGCACGTACTTGTCTAGACAGCTAGGACTGTAGGTGCTGGAAACTTTACAGGTTACATGGTGAACAGAAATGTCCTGGCAAAGACAGAAGCCTGGCTACAAAGAGCCAGAGCAAGCCAAGAATAGACTAAGGTAAAATTAAAAGAAGGTAAAAAAAAAAAAAAGACCTGTCCTCCCACTCCTTCACTGGAGCCTGATGAGGTAATGCTTTACTGCTTTTATATAAGCAGCTGTGCAGCACAGGTTCAACATCCCTGAGAATTCAAGCACATAACATGGGAAAGCAGTACGTGTGTAATCAATGGGGGGCTGCAAGTATTTTACCAAAACATAAAAGGAAAGACACCAATGTGACATTTCTTAGTAGGACTCGGACAGATTTTGAAGACTTGAGTGTAGGTGGATGATTGTAGTGGCAATGAGAGAGGCAAAGGCCAAGACATCTAATTTCTTTTTAATAAATTCTGGGTAATTCAGGGACCCTTCAAAATAATAAACGAGCAATATGCAGTCTCTGTGCCAAGGACATGGCATGGTTACAAAGACGTTCCTCCAAAATCCTGGAAGTTTCTAGCTTCTAGTTCCTAGGGTCAGATGAGATGGGGTTTAATCACGTCTCTCTGCATTTCGGCTTTTGTAAGTGAAAATGTTTCAATTTTAGAAAGCGGAGGCAGACACAAGAAGAGAGATTGTTAGCCTGTGATTTCCCTTTTTTCCAGCAGAAGACCTTAAATCAACTTATATCAAACTGCATTCCCAGTTTGATTTAAGTCATGGGATAAGGAGAATTTTAAGGATTAAGTTATATTGTTTAGATCCGGGAATCCGCCTAGCAAAGACTTCAATCCAGCTCACTGGATGGATTTGAAAAATGTAAATGAGGGCATAAATTTTAGACTTCTAACTGTATTTTCATAAGTTTTACTGCTTTTCCCACTGATAAAGACATCGCCCACTACCATTCATACCACACCTAATAAGTAATAGATAAACTAATAAATGACAGAAAAGACTCTGCTATAGAAATGTAGCTTTTACACAGTGGATCCAAACAGGAAAAAGTTTTGTACAAATTATCAAAAACTCTCAGTTTTATAACTACAGGACAGTCTAAACCAGCGGTCCCCGACCTTTTCTCCGCCACGGACTGGTTTATGTCCGACAATATTTTCACGGACAGGCCTTCAAGGTGTCGCGGATAAATACTACAAAATAAAACCAGCACCGGTACCAAAAAAAAGAAGATTTACTCATAACACACAAAAAAAGACCCAGGGAAAATGAGTTAATGATAAGAACGCTAAAAAAATAATGATAAAAACCCTGAAAACCATAAATTTCACACCCGAGCCTCAACTCCCGTGGCCTGGTACCAAACGACTCACGGACTGGTACCGGCCCGTGGCCTGGGAATTGGGGACCGCTGGTCTAAACAATGAGCTACTAGAACTTTAATTCATTCATTTCTTACTATTTAAACCCAGGAGGTTTCTTTCATTTGGTATCGCTGCATTTCTTTTAATGTAGAAAAAGTGAGACATATTGTTGAAACTGCACTTTTTCTACATTATATATCGCAGAGATTACATGTGTAGTTAAACTCCTGACCTAGAGGTGACAGAAAAAGTTCATCCAAGCCTGATAAAAATAAAAGACTGTATGTTAAAGATGTTTGTGGTCACACCGCCATCATCCTTTTGTTGTGAGTCGCTTGACTTTCTTCAATAATTGCGTTTGATTTTTGGCCAAGACGCTTGTTGGCATAAATGTCAGTCTTTTGAAAGCTCAGCTGGTTTTGAATCCTAAATCTTCTCATTTCCACCCTGCAGGTCAAGACGGAAGACAAGTCTCTGGAGGAACGTGGACGAATCATGATTTCTCTGAAGTACAACACCCAGAAGTCTTGCCTGGTAGTGGGCATCATACGCTGTGCTCACCTTGCCGCCATGGATGCCAACGGCTTCTCCGACCCCTACGTCAAAACGTCAGTATGCGAACACTGGCAGGCACATCCAAAAAGAAACTGGGGCTGTTTTACCATCTCCAGGGAGCAGATTTAATAAGGTTAAAAACCCCAATTAAGCAAAAAGGATAATAAGGGATTTACTTTGATAGTTTTGGCAGTCATTATCTATCAGTAGTAATTTTATTTTCATTTTGTTCACCCCTGAGATCTGCGCCAACCTCTGACGAGGGAGCAATCATAGAACCAGACAGGTGCTCCAGATTAACTTATTTGGAAAAGGGAAGAAAAGCAAACGTGTTTTTACCACGAGCGTCATGCTGCAGTTTGTTGTATTGTACTTAATATAACTTCGTACACAGGCATGTTTACACACCTTTGAGAGCACTCGCTTTCAGGTCTACCTCTACGTGCTTAGATAACAAGGACAGAAGTGTTTGCTACAACCTGTCAGATGATCTCGTGTTTCTCGACTTGCCAGACTTCAGCGTATCTCTGGTGACTGCAGTGGGCACTGTTGTGAGGAACAAGAATTTATACAGAAGTTTGAGGAAGTAAAACTGTCTAAGCTTGATAATCAGTTTAATCAGAGCAGAGGAAATAGAAAAGAACATACACTACTCTCACTTTTTAGTCAGAGTGTAGCATCAATCAACTCAATTAAACCTGTGGGATATTGATCTGGTCAAAGTAGCAGAGGGGGTTGTTAATCAGTTTCGGCTGCTTTGATGTTAATGAAATAAACAACAGGTGCACTGGAGGGGCAACAATGAGACAACCCCTAAAACAGGAATGGTTTTACAGGTGGAGGCCGCTGACATTTTTATACTCCTGATTCTTTCTGACTGAAAAACACAAGCATGGAGGAGATACCAGGAAACAGGCAGTTACACTGGGATAGACGTACAGGGCTGTAGAAGGCCCTTATCCCATCAGGAGGACCGGGTTACGAGGAACAGGATGAGCACTGTCGGAGTCCTACCAAATAACCTCCAGCAGGCCAGTGATGCGAATGTCTCAGACCAGACAATCAGAAACAGACTTCATGAGAGTGGTATGAGGGCCCGGCGTCCTGTAGTGAGCCCTCTGCTCACCCCCGGCCTGATTGGCATAGAACACTAGAACTGGCAGGTCCATCGCTGGTACCCTGTGCTTTTAACAGATAAGAGGAGGGTCACCATGAGCATGTGTGACAGATGTGAAGCGGTCCGGAGAAGCTATGGAAAGTGTAACATCGTTCAGTATCTCGTCTTTAGGCGTATTGTCAGACATCATGCTAGTGCAGTGGTTCCTGGGTTCCTCTTAGAGGACAACAATATCCCTCATGTCCAAGAATTTGCACGCAGTTGCTGGAGGAAGAAGGAATGGATCCTATTATCCAGTTCATATTAGTATAGAAATCCAGCATGATTTATTTTCCCATTAAGATCAGATTGTTCTCAAAATATTCCTTTAATTTTTGGGAGCATGAGCATCTTAGACGACTTGATAACATTTCTACGTGGATTTTTGGCAGCTCTATGTTGCCTTTCAAGAAAAGTTTTGTAGGACAGAGTCAGAAAACAGGCACAATGGGTGACCTTCTATTGCTTCTCTGCAAGGTTTTAGCAACAGATTGAAAGCATTTTTTGTAGTACAGCACAGCAACATCAGCAGAATATGAATGTTGTGCAGACATATATAATAACCAGGTGAGACACGACTTTTCCATGTTTTTCTCCCATTTAAGCACAACAGATCGAGTAAGTCATCGTGGCTGAGGACCTGTGATTTAGTGAGAATAATCCTTTAATTGTCCCACAAGGGGTGTAACAGCAGCAAGAAAGACACATATACAACAAACAGTACACAAGACACAGAACAGAAACATACACAATTACATATTTACATCAAGGACAAAGTGGTTTCCAGCATGAACTGCTTGCTAATAATGTGGCAATAGGAAAAGCAGTACCATGTAATTATCAAACTTTACTGCTGGAGCTTATAGTCAGATAATTCAAATGCCCACAACAAAGTACATATAAAGTAAAAACATTAAAAATGCAAACAAAGGCAAAAGAGAATTGTAATAGTTTAGTAATAATATGATTACTTGTTAATAATGGTTGAAAAATATGTAAATATGACATCAGTAATGATGTTATAATGCAGAAATAAGTGCTAATAGATGATTTTGAAGGTTATCACACAGAAAATACAACAAGGTGAGCAATCACAGCAAAAGGAAACAAAGTTAGCAAAAAGGAGGATGAATTTTAGCATTGTAAGGTAGTAAGTACCAATTCTAACTTTTCGTGTGAGAATAGCTTATTATGTGAGACTAAACCCATGTTGCCTCATTTACCTCATTATAAGTGTCATATTTATTTTTAAATTTAAATATATGACGATATAATTTGAATTCATTCGGCATGATGAAGAGTGTCATTAACCCTACACTGCAAAAAATGATTTTCAAGAAGGTAAAAAAACCTTGTTTATGGACATGTTTTCTCTTTTTTGTCTAAAAACAAAACATATTCTTAACAAGAAAATTAAGATCATTCTAGGAAAATAACTTTTTCTTAATAAGATATTTCAGCTCATCTTGAGCTTTATTTACCAGTTACAGGGTACACTGCAAAAGAGCTCTACTTGAAATTAGCCATATGTAACTGACAAAAATTTGAGAAAAAAAAATCTGCCAATGGGGTAAACAAAAGTTGCTTGGCTAGAATCCTTAAAGCTCGCAAATGAATCTCTTCCTTAAATCCTTAATTATTAAGTAAGTGGAAGAGTTCAAATTTAGATTTTGAACCAGAACAGAACCAATTCTGCATTAGTGGAAATGCCTTATTGTAAAAAACAAGTTTTGCCTTTATGTATAATTTATATGAACTGATTTCATGATTTTGACTTTCAGGCTTTTGGGTCATCAAACCATAACTTCCACGTTTTCTTGTTTATGAAGTTTATGCACCTGACTCTTGATGGTGATGAGGGTCCATAATAATAATGCGTTTGTGTGATAAATAGAGATCTAACCTGAACATTACTGTATGTGATCAAATTTATACCAACAGAAGAAGCTCAGTGGGATTTCAAGTTTTAAAAAATAGTCACATATATTCTGTAGGGAGACACAAATTGCCTATTAAAAATAAAATATTAGTAGTAGTAATAGTAAGTGAAAAATCACACAATGCCAATCAATCCAAATCATAACTATAGTTCCGATATGTCAACTGAAGAAGGTTTTATTTTGTCTCCATAGCTGACCAAACGTTTTTAACTTGACCTCAGGACATTTCTGTGTTTTTGTAAATGTAATCCTCATATTATAAATGGTCATTAAAGCGCTTCTGTTCCTTATCAGAAAATATATTTCCATCCTTTTTCTTGTTACATTAGCAGACTGCTCTTGCTGTTGCAGGTTAAAATGCCATTTTCACAGTGATTTGCTTATTTTGTACCGCTTTTGTAACAAAAACCCAGCAGGGAACCCGCTCACGCCATTTATCTCCTCCGCGATTTAGGCCAGTGCAACAGAAAATCAAACACCCAGGCTTTGTTATAAACGTGGTTTTATTAAATGTTTGGGCAAAGTCATTTTTATGAAAAAATTTAAGTCAACATAGGAAAATAAACACTGCTGGAATGGCATAAAAATAACCCATGCAACTATTTTATTGTTAAAGCAGGAAAAACTATGAGTCACATTTGAACCATTTTCCTGAATTACCTCACAATTTCATAGTAATGTATTGTGCCTTCATTGACTCAGTAATTTATTTTACAATCTGTTATTGAGTAATTGAATTTTGAATCATGCGTCTGCACATGAAATTGCAGGAAAGAGAAAATTAAACCATTCACTGACAATCACGATGTTTACACTTTAAATTACATCGAACCGATCTGTGTCACTCTTAAAGGCCTTGAAATAAGACAAAATATGATGTAGGCGCCAAAAATACTTTTCCTCATTTTTTTTCATATACACTCACTCTGCCACATTTTTAAAGTTACACCTTACTAGTAGGGGTGCAACGATACTCGTATAGATATTGAACCGTTCGATACAGTGCTTTCGGTTCGTATGCATATGTATCGAACAATACAAAATTTTTAATTTATTTAATCAACTTTTCTTCTGACGATGCTGTCTGTGTTGAGTGCTCAGTGGATCTGCGTTTGACTACTCCGCCTAGGCTGCACTGTCGAGCGCAGATCCACTGAGCGCAGCACAAGCTAGCAAGACCAGTGTTGCCAACTTAGCGACTTTGTCGCTATATTTAGCGAGTTTTCAGACCCCCTAGCGACTTTTTTTCTAAAGAAAAGTCGCTAAAAAAAGACGTGAATGCGCATATCGCTTTTACTCTCAACAAGCAGCGGATGCTGTAACGCAGTCAGTTCTTCTTTTACTCTTTTACTCTTATGCTGTTTTGTGGATCACAAGGTTTAAAACTACTTATAAACACACACACACAAAGTAACTCCACCAGAGTGTTCCAGGGTTGGAATTGTGACATTAAAAAAACAATAATTGCTCAAATAAATTTAATTTGTAGTTCTAAATAAATTCTAAATGCATTTAGGACGTTTTTTACTCACTTTATGTCTCTTCCACGATGTTATTTCTCTCTCCAACAACATAGATTACAATAACATTAGCATGACCAATTATGCAAATTAGGTGATGACGTCATTTAGCGACTTCTAGCGACTTTTAGGACAGCCAATAGCGATTTTCCTTACTGAGGGGTTGGCAACACTGAGCAAGACAGAAGCTAAGCTCGTTGCAACATGGCAAATTGAACCTCCCCCACCCTCATTCAGATCTGGCCTTTGGAACTATTTTGGTCTTCATGTGAAGCATGACCCTGAAGGTAAGCGCGTCGTCGACAAAAGTAAAACAGTATGTCGGATGTGCCACCCAATGCTCAGTTACATGGGTGGGAACTAGTGCGTTAGCGCAGTTAGCTCGTTAAGGTGTTGACGCCGTCCAGCCCCACGCATGGGCGATCCAACGGAGATTTGCCGCGTTGTGGTGTTAATGTCATTTCAGATTAAGGCTGACAGCACTCGTGGGAACACAACGAATATGACTACACATTTACTCCGACACCATCCTAGTGCAAAGACAAGTGGAAGCAGACAAAAACAACAAGCAGGCATGCTACAAACTTTACCCGAGTCATTTAGACAGCCGTTTGCACGTGATTCTCCTTATGGGGACCTGATATGTTTAATATGCTGCTGAGAATATAGCCCAGAAGAAGCGTATAGTATAGCTTTTATTTTAGAAAGAGCCATTTCTCTGTAATAAACTCTTTTCCAAAGATGAGCGATTTCTCAATCAGATTTATTTTTTTATTACTTTGTTGTTTCAGCAACATTAAATTTAAAAACTGTACGTTTGAGTTAAAATATATATTTATAATTTTAATAAATGACAAATTAAAAAAGCATGAACATTTTTTTGTATCGAAAAAATATCGAACCGTGACACCAAAGTATCGAACCGAACCGTGAATTTTGTGTATCGTTGCACCCCTACTTACTAGTAACATGTTGGACCCTCTTTGCTTTCAGAACTGCATTAATTATTCATGGCACAGATGAAGCATGTTGACATTACATCATCGAGCAGTTGCTGCATAATTGCCGACTGCACATCCATGATGTGAATCTCCCATTCCACCACATCCCAATGTTGCTCTATTGGATTGAGATCTAGTTACTGTTAAGTCCTTTTGAGTGCACTGAACTCGTTTTCTATTCAATTCAATTTTATTTTATTTATATGGTACAAAATTACTTTAGTCGCTGCAGTTGGCTTTTATAATGTAAACTAGATAACATGGGTTATAAGGGGATGGACATAGTAAGCAACAATATTCAGGTAGGCTGTGGTGTTAAACAAAGTGTGCCAAGAAAACAATTACACCACCACCAGCAGCCTGAACTGCCTGACCCACCGTCTGAAGTTTCATCAGGCCAGGCAGTGTTTGTCCAATCTTCTGTTGTCCAGCTTTCCTGAGCTCGTGTGAATTGTAGCCTCAGTTTCCTGTTCTTTGCTCATAAGAATGGAACTTGGTGTTCTGTAGTAGAGCAGGGCGATATGACCAAAAATATCTATCACGATATATATTTGAAAATTTGCGATAACGATATAACTGATGATATAATTGACACTAGACAAAATACTTTACAACTCCTCAACTTTATTAGTGCAAAAAAAACCCATCAATGTATTTTGCACTTACACAAGCAGCTTTTTAAGTGCATTAAAGTTATATAAAAAATTTGCAGTGCAAATGCAAATCCTTGCTGACAGTTTAACCAAAAGGCATTTCCAGTGGAAATTGGCCGACATATCCTCAGCATAACCATGTATAATATCCACAAAACTTAAAAAGAGGTTATACACACACAATACAGTAATATTATGTTGAAGCAGAGTACGTATCACTCCGCGAGGCTCCTGCCTACGATAGCCGTAATGCTCCGACAATCCATCAAGCGGTGTGGCTTCGTAGCTTAGCAAAGTCGTACTGAAACATTTGACAGATTTTCCAGCGCCGTGTACGACATAAAATCGTTTCGAGGTCAGTAAACACAACCAGAATTCATACATAAGGCACACGGGATTATAAGGGGCACTGTCGATTTTCAGAAAAATCAAAGGATTGATTAAGTGTGCCATATTTTCCAAACAACACGGTAATAACGACGGCCCGCTAGCATGCTCTACCAAAAATAGTGCTTGGTTGCGTATCTGACGGACGAAAGCTAAACCAGTTCCACACCACTGAAGTTGCAGCATTTTTACAAACCAGTTCTGGTTCATCCATTTCATTCAATGATCCACTTTCGATCTTCTCATTCTGCGTTGCCGCCATGTGCGTATGTAAACAAAGGCACTGCGCGTGCGCATTTTACCCATATTCTATCGCAATATTTCACTTTCTTATCATTGCCCAACATTACACCGGTTTACTGTGAACGGTATGATATAGCCCAGCCCTATTCTGTAGTCCGATCTGTATCAGTCTGTTCACTCTCCTATGACATCATCAAGGCATTTATCTCCAGAAAACTGCCACAAACTGGCTATTTTCAGTTTCTGAGCACTTTTTGTGAACCCTACACATGTTCAGAGCCACTTAAATCATCTTCCTTCCCCATTCAGTTCAAACTCCAGCAGGTTCTCTTGTACATGCCTACACGCCTAAATGCACTGAGTTGATGCCATGTGATTGGCTCATTATTATTTGCACTAATGAGCAGTTGAACAATAGCCAGTAATAGGTTTACTGACTAATGCATTAGCTGATGAGTGTATATGATGTTGCAATGGTGGATGCTCGTATTAAGAATGGCCAAAATTCCAAACAATGGCAACCTGAGGAGCGAGCAGTTCTCTTTCACTCCTGATGCTCACTTTAATGCTGTTCTCCATTGTTATGTGGCACATTTTAAAGGTGCTGAAATGGATTAGCTGGTTGGCAGTGCTGATGTTACACTACCTGTGCCACATCCACAGGCTACAATTCGAAGGACAATCCTGTTTATCACACAAACATTTCCCAAGTCTTTCATCTGGCTGAGCAATGAAAGTGCAATTAATTTCCGACTCTGCTGTGCACACCTCGAGAACAAAAGCGCGACTTCTTTCAGTGGAGAGGGACCGGCAACAATTTTCCAACCGTCAGAGGACGGGAAAAAATCTTCCCCAAGCTTGAAGGACACCAAGGCTGGTAATAGATTTACTGACTGATTCACGTGAAGGAGAATAAAGAAAACGTATAATCTGACACATAAACAGCGCCACAGGATTTCTCTGTCGCTACCTGATTTCTTCTAAGTGTCTATCTGAAGGATCAAGTCACAGCTGTCAATGAACGTTAAGCCATTTGCTCTAATGTGCTGGTAATGTCGGGGATATTCGGAAATTGCGCGAAAGTAGAATTCAGACACGCATTAGTCAACAAGGTAGTGGAGTACTTTACACTCTTTAATGGCCATTCAGTCAATGACAAGTACATTTCATCGGCTTTGAAGTAAAGAGTAGTATATTTTAAAACTCACTGCATGAAGGCATAGTTGTACTCTACAATCATGGCATACGCACACAGGGAAATATTTAAAGTCATATTGCACAATTGCTTTGTTTGCATCATAACTTTCACCCTTAGATTTTTTTTTTTTGCCAGGGGGTCAGTAATCCCATTACGTGATAACGATTAGGTTCGCCGCAGTGTCCTCATCAACAATTCCAGCTTCCACTCCCTCTGGGGTACACTTGTGAGGAATAACCCACTTAGCCTCCCTTTAAGTCTCTTTGTTACCTTGGGAAATTGAAGTCTGTGAGGGTCCAATGGGCACATAACAGAAGAGAGGGATGTGATGAGATACTGTAATTGCAATGAAATATACCACATCAGAATGAGCAATACCACCCAAAAACTGTGCCAAAAGCACAGAGGTGCTAAACAACATGCACTATGCTGGTTTTGAGATAAGTACAAGTTGCCTTGTGCATCATTTATGAAAACAGAACAGAAACAAAGGTCTAACCTTCACTCGCTCAGACACACACACACACACACACACACACACACAGACAGGCTGTATACAAACACAAATGCCTTCATCCAGAGAAACAGCAGCACTAAAACCCTGTTTTCTCCTCTGACTCGCAAACTGCGAATGCAAACTGAAAATGATAAGCACATTGTTACATTTTGTGAGCACGCCAGGAACGCCTCGGCTAATTTAAATAAATATGAAGTTTAATTTCTTTTGCATATTCCAAAACATACTCTCAATTTTCTGTGTGGTACATACACTTCACCAAGGATAATGGAATCTAAAATAACATAACTTGTTCGTTTATGATGATGTTCTGAGCAGTTTTAGAGCTAGTTGTTAAACTGTTATGCATTATGCTGAGAGTCTTTAAATAATGCGTTCACCCGTTTCATATACTAAGAAAACAAGACATCTAAGAAAATATAGAATAGAATAGAATAGAATTCAACTTTATTGTCATTGCACATGTCACAGGTACAAGGCAACGAAATGCAGTTTGCATCCATCCAGAAGTCCTTTAGACATGATATAGATATATTACAAATATATATTAGCAACAATATAGATATGTAATAATATAGATATATTACAGAGATGGGTCTATTATGGTATGTTATAATGTACACGGTATGAAGGTATGTTATGAATATGCTATAACTATAAGTATGTACAGGCTGTAGTGAGTACAAGCTATGTACAGGCTATGAAAAGGATATAAATATGAAAAACTATACAGAAATATGAGATATACAGCTATACAGAAATGTGAACTATGCAAGAAAATACTGCCTGACTGCAACTTTTAGGGTGAAAAAGCTTGTTACTGGAGCACTTCCCTCTAAGATACAGCCTTTTTACCCCTGACAGGAGCTCTTGTAATTGATATTGATGTTTGTAGCCTTCATTTTCAAAACCAGTCTTAGTTGACAGTTTTGCTCTTTAATCTAAAAGTTACAAAAATCTACCTTTTTAAAGGGTGGAGAGAAAAAAGGTGCAAAATTGTGCACATATTAACTTTATTATTGAACACTGATACATTTGAAGATGGATTGGCTTTTGTATATAACTCAAAACTATCAACTGAAACTAAACACAATGTATTAAATTGTATCAGAGCAGTTACTGTTTTATCTTATATATCTGCTCTTTATCTTGTTATCTACGTATCCAATTGCCACATTACACACTCTTTTATGATACTATATCTTAAAATCTACACTCATAAATGATTCTTCACCCTCAATAAACACAAATCGACAATGAGTTTATTTATTCCAGTTATTAAACATTATGTGCTTGGTATGAACTGAATGTATAGCAATCAGGTAAATGTCATTGGAATACTGAAAACAAAGAACACATAGTGTAAACAAGAGCAGTATCACTGAAGGGCGAGAGTCAAAACTTTGATCCTTATTGATGATTTTAATACAGTTTGATGACATCAGCCTGTCATGGCTTCATTGTAACATCACAGGGTGTTGTGCAGCTCTCTCCATGACCTTTCTTATGATATATTACTCAACATGACCTTTGGCCATAACAATTAAGGTCAAGGTCAAAGGAGCTTGCAAAGAAAAGCGTCTGGACTTCTTTAAGTTACTTGAAGACGTTTCACCTCTCATCCGAGAAGCTTCTTCAGTTCTAAGGTCAAATGGTGGAGAGTCCCAGATATAAACCTAGTGGGAGTATCCCCCCACAGAGGGACAAAAGGACCCCCTGATGATCCTCTAATCGCCTGAGCCAAGGTGTGAAACTGGGTGTGTCCCAATCAGCCAGAGTTTCGGGTAAGTTCATTGTGAAACCTGGCCCCACCTTATCATGCGAATTCCTTAGGTCAGATGGCCCAGGGTGTGAGTGGGCGTTAATTAGGTCAAGGTCAAATGCTTAGCCAGCCAAGATGCTCATGTCTCCCAAGCAGTATTGGTCAAGTTACTTGAAAATAGTAATTAGTTACTAATTACTGATTACTTCTCCAAAAAAGTAATCCATTATGTTACTCATTTTATGTTTTATGTTACTTTATGCACATTGCATCAAGCAAAAATTAAATTATATGCAACTGTCTTTGTTTGGCGGTCGTGGCTCAAGAGTTGGGAGTTCGCCTTGTAATCGAAAGGTTGCCGGTTCGAGCCCCGGCTTGGACAATCTCGGTCGTTGTGTCCTTGGGCAAGACACTTCACCCGTGTCCTACTGGTGGTGGTCAGAGGACCTGGTGGTGCCAGTGTCCGGCAGCCTCGCCTCTGTCAGTGCGCCCCAGGGTGGCTGTGGCTACAATGTAGCTTGCCATCACCAATGTGTGTGAATGGGTGGGTGACTGGATTTGTAAAGCGCTTTGGGGTCCTTAGGGACTAGTAAAGCGCTATACAAATACAGACCATTTACCATTGGAAGAAATTTGTTTTACATTTAAACCTATTTTCTGCATATTTCAGTATATATATAAAAAATAATTGTATATGCTAAAAGTAATGTCAGTACTTCCGAGTTTTAAATGCTGTATGCTAGTACTCTCTCCCGCACTCCATATTATCCATTGTTGATCTACACACGTCTGTTGCTGCCACGCACGCTCATACGTCATTGTCATGAGACACTCTCACAAACAAAATCACGGTTTAGTAACGCAGCATGCTTACGGGAAAGTAACAGTAATCTAATTACTTTTTTGTAATAGAAATCCCTTACTTTACTCGTACTTGAAAAAGGTAATCAGATTACATCTCTGCTACTCTTGAAAGCTTATTTTTGTAAAGTTAAATCTGAACATGATATGTTGAAACTGTGGACCCTGGAGTGCTAACAAAGAGACACAAAAACAAACAGAACGATTGCATGCTCCCTCCCTTCATCGGCAGAATAATGTGTATGAAAATTATCTTTTTAAATAAAAAAGTTAATTTGGTAACACTTTAAAAAAAAAATCCTGCAAAAACCTGGCTTAGTATATTTGTGGGTCAATGTATTACATTGTAATTTAAATAAAATACCTTGATATTCCATCACATTACAGGGGAATTACCCCTGAGTTGAGGCCACATTATAAAGTGTTACTGGCCATTTATACTGTGTTTATCAGCTATAAAACGAGAGGGTTTTGGAAACTGGAAAATTAGTTTTCCCTCTGCAGTCCTCAAGCTTTATTGACAAATCACATTTGAGCTGGCTTTGGATGCTTGCAGGTAAACAGTCCCTGTGATGGCCAAATGAAGCACTGCATTTGCCAAAAAAGGAGTTTATTAACTTTTCAAAATGTGTCACCGGCACACAGCACAGCAAGCTTTACCCCGCCATATCCACCGGCTACACTGGAAGCCCCCAGATTTTGGCAGTCAGCAGAGAATAGTTTGTGGGTTACTGCTGCACGCCTGAGTCACAGTAACAGCAGTACATATCACAGGCTCTAAAATGTTAATCTCTCTAAAAACCGAAAGAAATAAACATGAATTAGTTTTGTCTAAGGTCTAGCAAAGTGAAGTGTGGTATGACTCCCAGAAGCTCCACAAAAAAAGGTTGGAAAGCCGATAATAGGAACAAATGACCAACATCCAGAAACCTCACACAGAGAATCTGAGATGAAGGGTTTAAATAAACTAGAGACTGGAGACCTTCTCTGCAGTAATGCGCAGGAGTATCGACTGATTTTGGAAATGTCTTTTTGTTATGAGGTGAGATGTCTTCTCCACGGTAATCTCATCAAGCAGACACTAGAGTGAAATGTTATTGTTTAACTAACCACGTGTGGGACATCAGTCTTGATAGAGTGGGACTGCAGCTGGAGGGGAAAGCACCACAAGGTCTTTATTATTGCAAGCTGAAAAAAGAAAAGCCTTAATAAAATCTGGAGTTTCTAAAAATCAGATGATGTAGTGATTTAGTGTGTGTGTAATGTAACGCAGCTGCGTGGTTGAATGTAGGGCAGTCCCACAGCACCCCCTGGAGGACAGAACAATATAACAGCTGAGAAACGTACAGTGTGCTGTCTGACCACCGTCTGTGAGGCTTCACATTACTGATGGTGGTTTAAAATAACACATGAGCACCGTGTGCTCTGCAGGGATATGTAATATTTTCATTTTTGCTGTTTCACTCATAAATATAAGCATCAGAAAATTGTATTAAATCTTCTTTTCTTTCCTCCCCTCTCTGCCCTGCAGGTATCTGAAGCCAGACGAGAACAAAAAGTCAAAGCACAAGACTGCTGTGAAAAAGAAGACGCTCAATCCTGAGTTCAATGAGGTATAAACCACAGCTAAACCTTGCAGCATTTCTTTCTATTTTATTCCTGTTTATTGTTGCATGAGCTTTATCTGGTGCTTTATGTGCTGAGCGACCTTCATAACCCTGGGACCTACAAAAGCCACTTTGACAGGGCAACACTGTTGGAATTTTTCTTAATTCATAACAAGATGGCTTTTTAAAAAAGCTGCAGAACCAAAAATAACTTAAATAATTAAAGTCCTGTTTAGCCAAGTGTTTACCACTGAAGACGGGCTAAAACTCAGGTGTATTTTATCAGGACTGAACTTCTAGGCAAGGCAAGTTTATTTGTATAGCACAATTCAACAACAAGGTGATTCAAAGTGCTTTACAGAGACATTAGAAACAAAAACAAATAAAAAGCATGATTTAAAATTGATTAAAACAAGCAAACTAACTAACTAATTAACAAACAAACAAACAAACAAAACAGTATATAAAATCAAAACAGATAAAATCAGAACAGTAGATAAAATCAGTAGTTAAAATGTAAGTTTTGAAATTTAAGCTTAAAAGTGTGGATTTGGTGCTTTATTCAAATGCAGCTGAGAACAGGTGAGTCTTCAACCTGGATTTAAATAAACTGAGTGTTTCAGCTGATCTGAGGCTTTCTGGGAGTTTGTTCCAGATATATGGAGCATAAAAGCTGAATGTAGCTTCTCCGTGTCTGGTTTTGACTCTGGGAACTGATAAAAGACCGGATCCAGATGACCTGAGGGATCTGGAAGGTTCATACTGGGTCTATTGATCTTACCTTATAAAACCGATGAGCCAAGTTCCTGACTGGTTAACTTTGATTATTAAGTGACTGTTTAGTCCTATCAATGCCTGAAGCTCTGAAGCTTTGAAAATAAAGTTTTAGTGGCTCTATCTGCACCAATAAATACTTTTTACAGTGGTAATAATAAGAGAGAAAAATTCATATTTAATGTAAAAGTTTTCTTTATAGTGGCAAACCTTCAGATTTTATAAAACCTGTAGTTTGTCTTCTCCTTTTCACTTTTCATAGTGTATGCCTTCAGGATTCTGATATGTTATTGCAAGTATTACATGTAAGAAATATTGTTCCTAACCTGATACATTTAATGGCGAAAACATTAAACAATGATATAACCCAATCATTTGTCGGCTTGGTTTTAGAACTATAAACACTCCTTTGGTTTATTGAATCTATAAGTGGGCATATTTTGATGTGAGAGCGCTAAGCTGACAGCTAACACTAGCAACTTTGGTTAACCTAAAAAGTAAAACCAACATGAAGCTGTCTGTTTTACATTGTTACATTGTTGTTACATTACATCTACATTGTTTTAACCCCCATGGGGTTGTAAAAAGGTTCAAGTTGTATAGAAGTATATCAGAAAATGTGAGGCTTCAAAACATCAAGATGGCGATGGCGGTTTCATCATGAGACACCGTGTGCTTTGGTTCCACAGGTCTAGAGACCAGTCAGCTACCTGCTGGTAGCTAATAGGTGAAACTGGTTCCAAAGAGACATACAGTATGGTACTGCACCAAAAGCCTCTCTGTGGTGTTTGTGGTCACTTGCAGATCAGCGTTGTCACATTTAATTTGTATGGAAGACACCAAGCTGTCTGCAAACACTTGCCAACTACTCACCAAGCGACAGTCAAAGTTGCACCTTTAGAAATGTTAAGGCACAACCTTTACTCTGAAAGTTCAAGTTTCACTGCCACTCAGCAAGTAGCTGATCAGTGTTTCCAGACACGTCATCGTCTTCCATGCAAACTGCAGACAACCACAGCAATCTTCTAGTGACCAAGAAGGTTTTTTATGCATCACCCTCTTTCAACTAGTCTCACCTAGTGACAGCAGTTGCCAGGGTTTTGCCTAGTTTGTCTGTTATTGGTACTCATGTCCATCGTTTATTCAGTCTATGATTCAAACTAAGATTATAATATGTATGTAAAAACTGGCACTGTACTGACAGTTGCAAAGTACAATTAACTTTTAACTGTAGTTTGCAACTGTGAGTACTTTGCAAACATTTAGCAGCTGAAAAGCCAGAGTTAAGAGGACAGTGTGTTTTAGTTTATAAAAGCAAGTCAGTTATTTCTAGGGGTGTGTTTTAATAATCGATTCATCGATTAAAATCGATTCTGGCTTGGATAACGTGATATCGATTCATTAAAATCCTTGAATAGATTTTTTTTAAATATAAATGTATTTTGCCCGAAATTCCAGAATCTCAGGTGAAACGTCACAAAATTTCGACAACCACCAAACATTTAAAACAGTAAATGAGAGCAGGTACATGGCTTCGGCGCAAAGACGGAAACGCAAAGCGCGAACCCGCCAACTGATCAGAATCAGTGAGCTGTCGCCTTTTTCACCCGACGGCACGGACACGGTCGGGACTGAAAGCCGACAGCTCGCTGATTCTGATGTTTCGGCGGGTCCGAGCTTTGTGTTCACGCCCTTTTTGTGCCGATTCTAAAGCTGTTAGTTTTATCTCTCTTCAAACAATATTGACTGAACCAGCAGCAAAAGAAGATCCAAACTACGCTTCACATAAAGATCGTCATGGACTCCCTCTTACTTTTGCTGTTTTGCTTCCACCACGATAAAATCACACTTCATGCACAGCTCTCTCTCTCTTTCTCAGTGTACTTCAAGAACAGTTTCCTGTCTATCCCTGAAATCTGTTTTCTTCATTATTCGCTTGCTTGTTACGCACAAGACTACTGTTATTTACAGTGTGTCGGCCGATGTTTTTTTTCCTTTTACTCACTTCCGAAAAGAAAACCTAATTTCTGCTGTTCAATAGGCTTCTGAACAAATTTAAACTTTTTAAAATTATACAAAACGCTCAGCCGTGTCTCTAATAAAACCGCTGTAACTTCAGAGGTAATGTTCATAAGTTGATTAATGTTTTTCTTTCGTTTTTGATGTACTGCAGAATATTTTTATAAAATCCCAGGCCAGGAAAATCACCTTCATGTTTTTCTGTGTTTTATCTTCAGCTACTTTAACATAAAGGCATCTGCTGTGATGCTCACACCTTTGATAAAGTCTGGAAAGTGTCAGCTTCCTTTTTATAGATACAAAAATATGTAAATGTACTGATGCATGATCTGAATTATAATATTTCTGACTGTCTGAGGCAAAATTTCCCAGATTCAAATCGAATTGAATCGAATCGATTCAGGACCTTGTGAATCGGAATCGAATCAATTCTAGAAATCAGCGACGATACCCAACCCTAGTTATTTCTGGCCCAGTTGTCCAAAAATGCAAATAATGTTTGTTAAAACAGGGAGCTTAATATATTTTTGAACACTATTGCATTGCCTCCAGACCTTTACCATGCTGTATACCGCTGCTTTGACAAATACACCGTGAAGGAAGCAATTTAAGTAATCAACCTTTATGTTCTTCTTAGCTGAGCCGGAGCTCCTCAGTCTCACAGCCAAACACCTCCCTTCACAGCTGATTTTAAATTGTATTGAAATCAGAAAGGTGCTGCTTCGGCCACGTTTTGAACAAGAATGCCAAACATGTTTTTGAGGCTGAACGGGCCACAGGGCAGCTCGGCTCGGACGTTTCTGCTTGTATACGAGTGGACGTACCCCAGCCGAACGCTCACACAGGCCAGCGACTTGACATTTCCTCTGACATCTTTTGCGCCCATACTCTTCCATCACCTCCTGGCCTTTCTGTTGGAGACAAGCAATGAGGTTCTCCTCCATATCGAGGCTCTGGTTTCATTAAGGTGATTGAACCGCAGATTGTTGCTTCGCAAACTGCAAATTGATTTCAGAAGAAAATGCTTGTTTCATTTAGTGGACAGTGGACTGCATTGATTACACTGTCGTGCTGTTACAGAAGCCGTGTGTGTATTCCACATTTAATTTCCTCCGCTCTGAGTTTAAGATACGTTGACACGTTTGCTGTGCTGTGAGTTTCCTTAACTAACAAAAATTAGTCTGGTTATGTAGTGACTGAAAAAAAAACATTAGCGCGAGAAGAGCTAAATTAAACAGCGTCTTGTTTAAGCCACTAACAAAATATTAAAACCTAATGAGGCGTTCAGAATGAATTTTAGCAGGAAATGAAACAAAAGCTTTCAGAATTGTTTTGATAATTATGCAAACCGAAAAACTGCAGATTAGAGTGTTTGTGTGTGTGTGTGTGACGATGGTCCATCAGAATAAATCAACTCTTAAAGCCCCAATGTGGTGATCTGAAAAGATGAGGTATTATTAATCGTGTGTTTTGAGAGAGAGAATTGTGGCGCTCTTATTTTGCCCTCTTTTATTTTCTGCAGGAGTTCTGTTATGACATAAAATATGCAGACCTCACCAAAAAGACGTTGGAGGTGACCGTATGGGACTACGACATTGGAAAGTCGAATGACTTCATAGGTAAGCGGTGCTGGGCTTCACTGTGCTGACACTTTGAGACTCCCTGAGGGTTACTGGGGTCTGCATGTTTTTAAGGACTTGGTTCGGTTTGCATTTCCAACATGAAAAGGAATGCAAACACAAACTAACTGCTGCTACAACAAAAAGATGGAGATCAACACAGGTGGGATTGTGTGTTTGTTGTGTAATGAGACTTTTAAGGGCAATGGAAAAGCCGGCTGTGATTGTGTGGCGTGGATATTTCACAGTCAGTTTTTAATCTTAAGAATAATTGTAACATTATCCATAAATTCCAAAAAAGGGTAAAGAAATCTAAAGAAGTAGCTATTAAACGAGGCCCAACTCAAAAAGATGTCACAACTGAGGTTAATATAATAACATAATGAATAACCCCCCCCCAAAACAATGTAATATAACAAGTCAACACATAATATGATAAATCATAATGAACTTACACTTTATCACAATATATATGATCACATTTTGAAAAATGTGCCATGTCCTGTGCTTTCAAATCACAGCTGGAATCTTCTATTTCCTGTTTTTCTGTATAAAAAGCCCTCTCACCAAGCCAATCAGATCTTTGGAGCTCAGGGGAAACACAAGACCTCAGATGTATCTGCAGTACTGTGACAAAGTTTTCACAGGACTCTGTGCAGTCATGTGAAAAGCTAAGTACGTCCTCACTGCTTCCAGAGGAATAGAAAGTGTAAATAGCAGCTAAGTGCTAATCAAATGCACTAAATCAACCGATCATCAGTTCGTGTGAGCACCTCTGTTAAAGTTTTGGCAATTTTGCTGGTCTGGAGCATTCAGATGTATGTTAACACAATAACACAATCTTCCAAAGAGAGGACGTCCCAGCAAATTCACTCCAAGGTTGGATTGTGCAGCACACAGAGAAGCTGCAAAAAATCTCAGACTCAACAGGCCTCAGTTAACATGTTCACTGCTGAAGTGCATGACTGTAGCATTAGAAAAAGACTGAACCAGTAGGGTTTGTTTGGAAGGGTTTCAGGACAAAGCCTCTTCTCTCAAAAAATAATATGGCAGCATGGCTCAGGTTTGCAGAAGACTATTGTAACAACGTTCTTTGGTCATATGCAGTGTTGGTCAAGTTACTTGAAAAAAGTAATCAGTAACTAATTACTGATTACTTCCCCAAAAAAGTAATCCAGTTACTTTACTGATTACTTATTTTCAAAAGTAATTAATTACTTAGTTACTTAGTTACTTTTTAAAAACACAATTTACAACCTGAATAGGTGATAAAGCGATAGATCTTTCAGCCCAATTCTACTTTTTCTGCATAATCCATCATACAAAATGTAATCAAATGGAAAAGTCTCTTTTTTTTAACTTGTTTTATCAGTCTTAATCTTTTCACTTTATGCATCAAGCAAAAATTTAATTATCTGCAACATTCTCTGACTTGAAGAAATTAGTTTAACATTTAAATCTATTTTCTGCACATTCCAGCACATAAAATAAAATATTTTTTGTGTTTACACTCACTCTTTCAAATAGATGCAAGTAAAACACAGCAGAAAATAAATAAAGTCAAAGACTAGCGGTCCTGTTGCTCTATTTTCACCTGTATAGCAGGAGTGGGCTAGGCGGAGGTTTACCCTGGTGCAGGTGTGCCGCAGCGGTCAGTGGAAGAATCCGCTAGTTTCTCTGTGAGTTTCCCATTACGTCGTAGCTACTCGGTGCTTGCTTGGAAGTTTAGGGGTTTTTTGCTGTAAAAAGAAGTTTTCTTCCCACGCACAACGGACACTAATGTTTTTGTCACTTTTTATGGAATCAAACTCAAAGTAAGGTCAGTACTTCCACGCTTTAAACGCTGCACGCTTATACTCTCTCCCGCACTTGATATATGATCCATTGTTGATCTGCACACAGCTGTTGTCACCAACATAGCACTGGCTTACGTCACTGTCATGAGACACTCTCGCAAAAAAATCACGGTTTTAGTAACGCAGTAACGCAGCGTTCCTACAGGAAAGTAACGGTAATCTAATTACCGTTTTTGCAATAGTAATCCCTTACTTTACTCGTTACTTTTAAAAAGTAATCAGATTACAGTAACAAGTAACGCGTTACTGCCCATATCTGGTCATATGAGACTAAATGTTCAACCATAATGGACAGCACTACATTTGGCATAAATTTCTGGAGTGTGCTGTAACTTTTAATATAGGATAAACATATAAGGATTTTTATTTTAATGTGAGCCGTGCAAAGTCCAGTGATGCAACACACAGAGCTGGAAATGAACAGAACTGATTCTCTTTAGTAAACCAACTTATAAATAATTTGTAAAAGGTGTTTCATCTTTAATATTGTTTTTCAGCTGTTTTATGATGCTAAGAATATAAACTGATATTATAATGTGATGCACTATAAGTCTTGTATTGCCTGTCTCCTGTCTTTCTAATAAGAACTCATTCTGTGTTTGTGCCTCCTGTTAGGTGGTGTATCTCTGGGCATCAATGCAAACGGAGAAAGGCTCAAGCACTGGTTTGACTGCCTCAAAAACAAGGACAAAAAAATTGAACGCTGGCACACGTTGACCAATGAATTACCCGGTTCGTTAAATGACTGAACGCACACATCCTTCGTCCAACCTGTTCGCCGGCTGCACCAGGACTCCCGCATCCTCCCCGTCCTCTCCACCCAGGTCGTCTTCTCTGGGTCGCCCTCGTGTTGCCCGCATCGACCTGAGACGCCTCTCTTTGGGAATACGCAGTATTTCCTCTCCACAGGGCTGAGCTTAAAACATACACATCTCATGTTTGTGTTCAGCAACACTTTCACACATACAGAGAGGAGGTTGCACAGCTGCTCATTTCATGTTTTTAAGAGAAATTCAATCCACAAGATGACTGACAGGGATTGTAGTGTTGACTTTAAAGGATTCTTGTATGAACGGTGGAAGATAAAAGAAGCAAAATCTAGTTGATGAGATCTTTTACAGCAGTTAAAGAATTTCCACTAATCCATAAAGCTACACAGGAAAAACCTCATGATTTCAATTTCATGGCTATGAGCAGAGTCTTAGGATTTAAACTAGTGGATACACTAACCAAGGATGTAGCAAATATTTCGTATCATTAATACAAGTTCTAGATTTGGAGCATGTATTTTCCATTTGGGCAGATGAGAGCAATGCCATAGAGACTTCGTGTAGTTTATGGAGAACAGTCTTTAAAACCGGCTGCAGGTTGAGGTCTCATTATGCTTCAAACCATGTCTGAACCACGACTCTCTGCAATGAAAACTGCTGTTTTGTTTGTTTGATAGAGTTAATAGTGAAGCTTGAGTAAAGGCAAAAACTCCACAGAGAAAGAGAGCTGGGTTCCGGCAAGAGTTGCCTATAGCTACTTTATATTGCAAGCCAAATAATCTAAAATAATAAACAGCAACCTCTAACAATCAGAAGGCCCCCAATGTGCAAGTAGAGTGACACAAGTGAGAGTGGGAAGGAAGAACTCCCTTTAAACGGGAAGAAACCAGAGATTAACGGAGTGTTCAGGTAACAGGACCCCAAAGCAGACTCAGCACACCGCAGCTCAGAACTGTGTACACGTTTTTATTGAACTGAAGAATCTTTTAACAACGTTAAGGAAACGAAAAACTAAGGCTCATGCCACGGGGGGAAACGAGGAGCGTGGAGCCCAGGAGCACCGTAATCGGGACCGTGGGGAAACTGCAACAGAAAGGGGAGACACAGTTAACAGCACGCAGATTGTCAAGAAATGGACAGCTAGACTTCATAAGTAGCCGAGGCTTACAGGTAGAGCAGGACTGTGGAGCTTGGAGGGGAGAGGTGCCCGTGAAGGGAATCCTAGGGAGGGAGGCAGTCAGGCAGAATGACAGGCAGGCCACAGGCTTCCACGCCGAATGCTGGTCACACTGGGAGGAGACTTACAGACTGGCGAGGAGAAGCTGTCAGAGCTGGCTGAAGTAGTCCTCCGGTGATTGCCTCAGATGAGACGCAGGTGATTTGGAGGGCCCCAGCCCGAGGGTGTGGCCACCGCAGCCTCCTACGGCTCCCTGGATGCCGAGCCACGGGCCGTGACAAATGAGTAAATGCAAAGTGGTCTGCAAACACATCGAGAGTGAGTCTTAAGTAGAAAGGAGTTACAATACCCTCCAATACTCACTAACTTTATTCTCTAAAGATAGTTTCAGTTATTTTAAACCATAAGTTAATAAAATAATTTTTGCTTTTTGCAGTTCTAAAGCAGAAAACCTTTTTTAATTGTGGTTTTTACTTGTTAAGAAAGATATTACAAACAATATCAACCTGCTAGCATCATATTAATCCATCTGTGGCCAGTTTAAAGAATATAGTTACATTTGATTTCAATATGTCTAAATTACAACAAAAAATTATACTTTCACAGCCTCCACCATCTATTTGGATTCAGCTGTAGATGTATAGTATGTGGGAGTCAGATTTCACCACAGCACCAGATGGCTAGTCATCCATCCATTTGTTTTTTCATGCTTATCCAACTACGAGTCATATTGGAGCTGCGCTGGGTACACCCTGGACCCTTCGTGTGAGTCTATCATAGGCCTAACATGAAGAGACAGTCACACGCTCCCCAATTAATATCAGCAACGATGGATAGCTGAATGCAGAGAGTGTATCATTCACTTTCACCGTGACAGAGAGCAATGATCATAGGAAAGGTTCGGCTTTGGAAGATGTGGGTGAGAAACTTGAGAAAGATCCAGATCCCAGTGTGGCACATCATGGGCTCGATATACAGTAGCTGTGCCTATCTCTGGTTACAACAAAGAATCTAAGTAGTGTAACAGAAGAAAAGGCCCAAAGGTGTTGCATCAGGTCTGAATTGAGCTTTTTTCACATTCATAGGGTTTTGCACTGTAAAATTCAGTTAAAACAGAGTTACCTTTACCTCCCAAAGAGTCTGAGGAAGAACATTTAGCAGACACAGCCTCACCTCTAGTGTTTTTCTTCACACGCTAATGTTTTTTAGCCACAACAACAGAATCGTACTTCTCGCCAAATTCACTATAGTGAAATTCAAGGCAATGGTCGTCATTTTGAGGGAGTGGAGAAGATCCAGCGAGCATATCAAATACAGTGTGTACAAAAAGTCCTGGAAGCAGTGCAGGGATTCAAAAGGAGACAAACTTAGAGGACACAGATGTGTTTAAACCAGACATGCACAATGTGTCCGTGTAGCTTCTTAGTCATCCAGGTCACGTTAGTGTAGAAAGCCTGAAAAAAGAGACAACTAGACTTCTTTAAATTTGTGAAGATGTTTGACTTCAATAGGTCACATGATGGTCACATGATGTTTTGGGGCAAAGTATGATGGTACCGACCCTCTTGTGACTCGTGATAAATCACATGACCTTTTGTTTTTAGAATTGAAGAAGCATTTTTGGATGAAAGGTGACGCGCCTTCATAAACTTAAAGAAGTCCAGTTACCCCGTTTTTTTTTTTTTAAAGCTCTTTAGACTTTTTAGCTACATTGTTGAAGACGCACGTGTAAACAACAAGGTTAATATGGCTGCTACATATAATTATATAAAGATGGGATCGTTGTTTGAAGCATGTTGAGGCCTCGATAGGCAGTATCACAACTGGAGCAACCACCCTAACTCGTCCCTGAAATCTACAGCACACTGGGTTACTAAGGTAACAAAGTCTGGCTTTAAAGCCATGTAAAAACTGATGCTTTCCTTTAAGGTTAAAACAAGAGGTTAAAGAACTAATACGCTAACGTTGAGCCTTCTTAAGGCTTCTTTACAGCAGTTATTCATGGCATGTTTCTGTATGAGACGTGACAAAATGTCACCAACTATGTGGACCAACCACCGGTTAAGTTGCGCCCGTCATCTGCTGACTTTTGTGGTCGAGGATCGAGGCTCTGCAAGTGTTTGTTCCATTCAGTCATCCCATCCAGACTTCAAAAAAATCAGAAAAACTGAAACCAGTGAGTGTTATAATATAATTGAGAGGTGAATCATGGGTACAAGGCCGCAGCGCTGTTTTCAATCAGCTGGATTTTCTTTGTGGTCAAAAATAACTTCTTAAGTTTGAGACTTCTTAAGAGTGAAAGAAAATGGGTTCGAACGTCAAGGGCATGATTACATTTCTTTCAAACTGCAAACAGCAAAGTGCCCCTGAGTCAATCTGAGGCAGATGGTCATTTAGATGAGTGCAAAAAACACAGAATAGTAACGACACTGTGGGGTTTTGTGATTATCCAGGAGCTGCATGGATATGAATATAGGCAGAAAAATCTCATTGTTCTGATGCTCTGTGGACATATTTCATGCAGAAAATAGGAAACATCCACAGGCGCTATGTGCAGCCGTCACGCCACACAGCGTGCTTCAGTGTCGGGAAGCTGAGTGCAGCTGTAATCAACAACAGAATGAAGTTCAGTGGGTGACCCGTCTGGTGAAAATCACTTGTTGAGCCACAATGCCACCTGATTGGGAAGCTCTATTGTGTGTGTGCGCGCACAGCTTATTGTTTACACTACTGAAAATGAGTTTCGCTGATGGCATTTTCAGCTGGATGAAAATGTACCTGCTGTTTGTCAAAAGGGCCGAATTTCAAAAACAGGAAGTTTACATCAAATGTTTAAAAAGAGGAAAAAAATAGAAATTAAAACACAAAAAGCATGTATTGTTTACAACAGCCTATTCCTGCTGAAGTTCAAGTTTGCTGCTAAACGGGCAAACGCGCCCTCTTTGGCTGAAGTCACTGCGGTCGTTCAGTCGTGCAATGCGACCTTCGCTAAGACGGATGAGAAGGGCAGCATTTTTAATATACTAGCAGTGTATGTGTATTGTTACTATATTGTTGTTTTTTTATGTGAGCACCTCCACTAGAAATGTATCAAACAGAATGTACATGTTTAACCCCTTCTATTCCACAGTAAGTCCTGCACCTTAGTGCTCTGTAGTGTTCATATTGTTCATACGTCGGATCTGAAGCTCTGTATTTGAGCACATCTGGGAATAGAGATGGTTGAACTCACCCTGCAGCGGACTACCAGGGCTTATCTCACTGAAAAAAATCTAAGTGAGTTAACATTTTACTTTGAATGACTTATGATTGTTTTAATTTTAAAATATTTTGTCAAAGTGGACCTACTATGCTTATCCTTGCTTTCTGTCACATGCATACTGTTCCAATGATCTCTGCTCGTATTAATTATGGTCAAAGGTTCAAATACTGAGCCCAGCATACGTGCAGGTAATTCCTGTGAGCCAATTTCATTCCTGTTTTTCAGGAAAGTGTGATGTGACATCATTCTGGGGTATTTCAGGATAAAGAGAGTATGTCCCGAATTTGGTCACTGGGCGCACACAGCTCTGGTTGTGTGATTGAAGGGGAAGCTAATCCTACGTGAGCTGGTTTCTGATATTCCAAACTCCAGGACAATTATATTCTCCCTTTTTTTAATCAGTCATTATAAATAAAAACAGATCTAAGTTATATTTTAAGTGTTAAGTGTTAGCATGTTAGCTAAGTCTTGCTTATTTGGTTGACCTGCAAATTTTCATTCAAGTTAGATGTACGTCATTTTGTCTTGTGGTCAGTGGCTCTGTGCCCTACAAGTGAGCCCTGCCCCTCATTTTGAGAACCACTGGCTCAACAGACTGGTATGTTTGTGCCTGGGTCCCATACAGCAACGGTCCCCAACCCCCGGGACTCGGACCGTGAAATTTATGGTTTTCAGGGTTTTTATTGGGGGTTTTTTATCGTTTTTTTCGTTAACTCGGTTCCCCCTGGGTCTTTTTCCTTGTGTTATGAATAAATTTTGTTTTCTTTGTTACCGGTACTGGTTTTGTTTTGTTGTATTTATCCGCAACAACTTAATGGCCGGTTCCTGAAAATATTGTCGGACATAAACCGGTCCGTGGTGCAAAAAAGGTTGGGGACCGCTGCCATACAGAGCCTACGCACAGCTTTTACGATTACTGATGACATGTTGTAGTTGTGCACTGCCACTAGGGGGCAGTGTCAAAAATAAGTGACACAGCACAGTCTGTGGGCTGGTCTTGCTTGTGTTGTTGTTGCGATATAACCAGAGGTGTTTCACCTGGCAAGGCAGGACAATGCTTGCCCCCGGAGAGCAGACAAACTTTAAACTACAGCAGTGCCGATGTTTAAAGACTGTAATGACAGATGGAGAGCTTATCCACGTGACCCCACTGTCGTTGGTGGTGTCCGATTCTTTAGAGCATAATGATAATTATAATTACAGCTAAACGGGCGCCTTTGTATTTCATGGCTAAGGCTGCAACAGACTTTCACCGCTGGATACACAAAGAGGGGCTGAAATGTTAAAAACAGTTAGTGCCTGTAGTGGCCAGTTTTATCTTGCAACATTTTTTAATCTTTGATGTGGTTTTTTCGCATTTGTGATGAACACCACTTTTACTCCCGTTCCTGTTCAGGCCCACTTTTAAACCAATCAGTATTCAACGTACGACCTATAAAAAAAGCATTGATTTGAACCATGATTCATTCAGAGCTTCTCTAGTCCAGAAATAAAACTACTGAGCTGGAAATGAGCATAGCAGGTCCACTTTAAAGTTTACCCCGAGTCCCTGTGCAGTCCTGAATCCCAGGACTCAAACCTCAGATCACCGGGTTGGGATGCATGCCATATATAGTTCGATTCCCCAGCACGACCCTTTTTATGCATGCCCTCCACCACACCCGCCTTTCATCCACCGTGCACAGGCTGGTAACCCAGAAGCAGCGCACAAATACTCCTCACGTAGCGATCGGGATTCCTGTCAGGCTTGCAATTTAGCTAACAGCTTTTTGTCATTACCTCACGTCATTGTAAGCAATCGAGCAGGCATGTTTGGGCTTTTTCTTTCAGGAGCATGTCGACTCTGTCCGTGTGGCTGGCTGCTTTTGCAGTCGTATCATTTTAACTCACTAGTTGCAGCTGTTGGATTGTGAAGAACAGCTCTAATGTCCATTTGTTATACTATTTGACCTTCTTCACCCAGAGTTTCATTACTGACACAGTGCTGTTTGAATAATTTCTTTTCGCGCTTGCTTCCGTTCATTTTGAGGAAAAAATTTGATTTTGATAAGTGATATCGCACCTTCAAAGCTGGGGAATGAAATCTTTAACGCATTTCAGCTGGCCTCACGTCTCCGTTTCCTTTAAGTGTTAACAGTCTCTTCAGCCGCATCGATGCGGGAGACACAAGGCTGCTGTGAAACTTTGCTGGCATCTCAATATACTCCTTAACACAGCAGTGGTCCCTCTCCTCCCCCCTCCCCCTCTCTCTGATTAATATGTAATGAATAAAACTGACATGTGATTTTGATTTTGTAATCTGTCTGCCTTTGTATGCAAGCTCAATATTATATAAAAAACATAAATGCATGCATATGTTCTTGGTTTTGTCATGAGATGACTTTGCCTAATGTTTGATACTGTTTTCTGTATGAAAAAAAATATGACTGTGGATGCTCTAAGATTATGCTACAAGTCAGTCTTTCTTCTAGACTACATTTTGTACCTTTGAACACTATCGCATTGCCTGTTTGGCTGCTGTATTGACTATCTGGAAGCGTGATTTGATGTGAATTAAATTCTCTCCTTTGTTGTTTTTCGTTTCCTTTTGAACACTCAGGCACTTGTTTTCATTTTTCTGAATTTGTTGAATGTATGACTATAAATGCTTGTCTCAAATTATATTTTAGTCCTATGCCAAATGGAAAGGTTGTTGTGCCTTATTTCTAATAACATGGGTCATTTCACTCATTGCAAGGTGCAGGTGAAAGTCTGAAATGTGGCATAATTTCTTTAGCTCCGGTCAGAGTCCATGCAAATGATGCTTCCAAGCAGCAGCAGCAGGCGCTTCCTGCCAGATCACCAACACTAGTGTTCTGTGTTTTGACGGGAAAGCAACAGGAACTCCGTTACAGCGATACTTCCTGCTAATTAAAGGCCAGTATGATCACGCAAGGTTTTGTCTGCAAACTGCATAAAGGCAGGTGACAAATTAAAGAAAAAAGAAACCCTTGAGGCTTTTTGTCTCATGGAATCCAGCACCTCTATAAAAAGCAGAAGTCCACTTTGCACCTTCAAAGACTAAAAATGATTGATGTAGCCATTTTGATGTCACTCAGTCACAAGTTGTTAGTTGATATTCTGGATATCCTCCTTTCTGCAAGTCAAAATGGCCAAACTTTAGTAAATGGACTTTATATTTTATTCAGCTTGGTAAAAAAAACATGTGAATGAGCTTTTTTTACAACTGCAGCTATCGCCCCCTGGTGGTCGTTAAAAATAATGCAGGTTCAATGCACTTCCCATTTGCAATTATTATGAATTTGTTCAGACTAATCTTTATCCTAGAATTGTCAAACATATGCTGGTGGTTTCTACTCCCCATGTGTCACCGAATGGTTTGTGAAAACTTGTAACTTAGATGCTGTTGCCTGCACAGACAGATATTGCAGACAAAGCTTTCCACTACCCGCCATTAAAACATGTAATAAAGGAATATAATTTAACGAATACAGATGCCAGAGGGGAAAATATTTATCAGCTCTTCACCGAAAGTGTGTTGCACGGAGGTCACTCCTTTTGAATTCCATCTGCTATCATGAGACTGAAAGCTGCCGTGTGGTGTGCAACCAAAAGGGTAAATAATCCCAAACACACTGTCAATAAAGAACAAGCAAACATGGATAGAAAAAACACACAATGAAACACTATCAATCACGGATTGGCCTCCCCAGAGCCTAGATGTCAACAATTATTGAGGCAGTGTGTGATTATCTTGAACGAAAGGCAGCAAACATCCAAAGAAGAGCTTTGAATGTCCATCAAGAAGCCTTAGAACTATTCCTGAAGGCTACTTGCCTAAGAAAGTTCAGGGTGTGTTGGAGAAAATGAATGTGGGAGTTCTGGAAGTACCCTGTAGTGTCTTTTGGGTCCTGTAGGTTTTCTTTGTGGCCAAAGTTTGACATGAATACCCTTCAAATGCTTACTTGAATTGGGATTTGAAGAGTTTTCACCTTGTAGTGTTCATCAAACTGTTCCTGAGTGTTTTCTTGCAATGCAGCAGGGCGTGTTGTTACACTGATGGGTCTGCAATGCTTAGGTGGGTGCTACATGTCAAAATAGCGCACACATAAGTCGGCACATAAGCAGAACACTCATTTGCAACGAGATGATTCATATTATTCACTCCACTGTGCCGTGGTTTTAATGTTGTAGGTGATCTATCTTGCAGTGGGAGCTGTTTTTATTCAGAGCACAGCTGCATTGTATATGGCTATAGAAAAGACGAGGCAATTTTTCAAGCAGTTTTCCTCTGAGACATTATAAGACAATTCAGAAAGATACAGATCTTTTCTTTCGTGCCTTTAGCTGCGTTGGTCTTGCAGAAAACCATATAGCTGCACAGATTCAGAAGCTGGGAACAAAGAAAAATCAATTAGCTGTGTGACTGCCTTTTTCTGTGTCCTTTCTTCTTCTAATACAACCCATTATAGGCAGCAGTGAAGGAGTCTGAACTGTCTGCCACCTTCATTCAGGTGCAAATATGGTGTCCCAGATGATCAGTGATACTGCTGGACGGATAACAAAAGTTCTCTGCAACTGTTTTTATGTAACCACCTCGGATTACCATTGTGTTTATCAAGAGGATGAACCTCGATTGCTATAATTAGATGAACTAGTTTAATTAATGTATATTTTTGCCGCATGAACAGATGATTATATGTCTGGTGAATGTGTTAGAAAAAGCCAGTTCCTTCAATAGTATGGACAGTACACACACAGGGGCTTAACTACATTTCCCAAGATGCATTTTAAAAAACAAAAACATACAAAGAGTGCTCAAAATTCAGCTTTGTGCAACAGCATGCACAAGGGTATGCTCTGCAGAAACCCAGTAACCCAGTTTATTTGCTTACAGGTTCTGGGGAAAGTGTTGAGAAGTTGCTTTGAACTTGCTGTGGCTCAGCATTAACATGTATAAGTAGCTATTATGAATTTGTCTATTGGTTTTTGAAGTCCTGAGTGTTTTGCCAACACTTTCTTAGTGTTCTGAAACTGGATGTGGTGAGCGAGGGCAAGTTTGACTGTGAAATTATCCGCTCATTGTCACTGATCAATCACAAGTCATGAGGCAATGAACATACTGAGAGTAATCCTCCTTTTTGAATCAGATTATGACCAAGATTTAGAAAATGGACTTTAATTTTCTAATCCATTGCAGCCTCTATCTCTGGCTATCAAGCAGTTAGCAACGTTAGCAACTAAAAAATAACGTCACATTTAGAAGTAACAGATTGTGGACTGGAGTTAAAAGATGTGCATAGCCACGATGTCACTACCCCTTTTGTTGCACAGTGTGTTGCTAGCTATAGGCCGTGCTGCTGTATTTCACAGGCAGAGAAAAGAAAGCGCGCTAACTTCACTAAGAGATGGAGAAAGAAAGATAAGAAAGACGAGACAGGAAAGGAAGAAGAGAGGTTAGATTTAAGGGTAAGGACTGCTCAGTTGTATCTGATAAACTGGACATTTTAAGCTAACTGGAAGTCTTCATGTTTTTAAATTAGATATCAGGTCAGTACATGTGGCATTATGCTTTTGTCATATGCAAATCTGCAAATCAAACTGAGATAGACTGACTGTGTTATTTAAATGTTGCAGGTTAATCCTCTGCAGGTTAGTGCAGGATAAACAGGTTCGTTTGCTGTACTGTAATGGATTTAAAGTAAAGAACGATGTGTGACGGTGACTGTGGTTTCATGGGCAGAGTTAATAGATGCTGACATCCATTGACTGGATTCCACCTTCATGCCAACTTTATCTAGAAATCATCTATAAAAAAACAACTCTGTTTCCTGGCACAAAACAGACCAGTGTCCCCCCTCCAAGTATCCTCCCGGGACCAACCAAGTAAGCCATCTCACACAATCTGAGCAAAACTCTCTGGGACAGCTCTGTGGTTTAACCTGGGCTAACCTACCTACCTCTCTCTCTCTGTAAACCATCCCCAGGAATTCCTCTGGCTGATATCTCCTTCAGTATTTGTCATTACGCAAGAAACCTTTTGAACTCTGAGTCCACTCAGCTTTCTTGAAATTTTGGCATAGGACAACAACACCACAAACATGGTTATTAGGTTGAGAGGTCCAGTTCAGTGACTCAAACTAACAAAGAAAAGAATTCACTTTTTATGCTATCTATTGGATTCACTTGCTTTAAAGGGCAATACAGGAGCTCCAGGTTCTGAAATTTTGGTGCTGACTTCATTTTTTACCTCTTGAGGTTGCGCCCGTGCTAGAGATTGAAATTTACACCAGTTAATATTGTGTTGGTTCTCTTTTGCTGCCAAAACAGTCTTGACCAATTAAGCTATTGGACCTGAATGTGTGCTGTGGTATCTGGCACCAAGACCCTAGCAACAGATCCTTTGTTGCTAAGTTGGGAGATGGGGCCTCTATGGATCAGACTTGTTTGTCCAGCAAATGCCACAAATGCTTGATTTGATTGAGACCCTGTAAATTTGGAGGCCAATTCAATACTTTTAAACTCATTGTTGTGCCCCTCAAACCATTTCTACTTTTTGGCAGGGAGCATTAATCTGCTGAAAGAGTCCACAGCTATCAGGGTATACCGTTAAAGGGTGTAGATGGTCTGCAACAATGCTTGGGTAGGTGGTACGTGGCAAAGTAACATCCACACGGATGACAGGACCCAAAGCTCTTATTCTCAGATGCCCATTGTTGGACACTGAGTGGTCTACAGCTATGTAGTTACATACCCAACAAAGTGTGATGCACTGTGCACTCTGGCACAATAGGCAGAATGCCTATTCCACCTAATAGGCAGAATAGGCATTCTGCCTATTAGCTTAGCACAGCAACAACAAAAAGGCGCTCTCTCACCCAGGAAACACGCAGAGAGAGCGTCACCCTGTAACCATGGCAACCGTAACGCTGCTGCCTGGAACAACAGAACGTAGCTGTCAAACAAAACCCAAACAGGCCTGACCCGCCACAATATGAAACAGGGAAGTACCGCCGTGTAATCCATTTATTTCAACAAAGTAACTGTATTCTAAATACCACCTTTTTAAACGGTAACTGTAACGGAATACAGTTACTCATATTTTGTATTTTAAATACGTCACGGCGGTACATGTATTCCGTTACTCCCCAACACTGTCAGTGTAATGATCAGTGTTGCTGCCTTACCAGGCGTAACAATTAAGTTTAACATCCAGGCATCCATGAAAACAGAATGTATTAAATTTAATGGAGTTAGCAGTAAGTTAGCTCGCTAGTTTCCACCTAAACATGATATAGCATGTTCTGACTGAGAGATTTCTGAAAGAATTAAAGCGCACAGCTCTGCTTTCACTTCCAACATAAATGAAGACAGAAAACTAAACAGCACTGAGTTTTGTAGGGTTACTGAAGTTGGGCTAGCTGGTATATAATGATGTGCTATGTGATCGCTAGCAACATAGCTATGTTAGCATAACATAAACACAGTGAAGCTGGAGGATGAACGCTAACTTTTTTCCACTCGATAAAAGTTAACGTGAGGGTTCCCGATGGTGTAAACGGACCAAACTTCAGTCAGGAGAACAACTGAGATAATCCATCCATAATATGAGGTTAGTTAACAACATGGGAAAGGAGCAGCTGCGAGAGAATTCAACATCAATGAATCAATGGTACGGAAATGGAGGTAGCAAGAAGAATAAGTTTAAAGAGTAAAGTTTGATCTGATTTTGTTTCACCTAATGCGCCTTATGGTCTGAAAAATACGATACTGTATATTCCACCCACTAACATGTGCCATGATGAAGAAATCATCAGTGTTAAACACTTTACCCGTCAGTGGTCATAATATTATGCCTGATCGGTGTATGTTCTCATGAATGGTGAGGATGAAAGTAGAGGCAAAAAAGGACTCCAAAACAGTTTTATATAATATTGTGCAATGAATTTCTTCCCCAGAGTGTCTGGCACATCAGTTAATAATGAACAGCTTAACACCTATATAGTACCACACAAGTAATATGTCTAATAATAGATAGGCTTCACGTAGCACAATGGACAAAAAGTTACAGACAGGAAGGTTTTCTATTTTTGTTCTTTTTCTCACTTTTTATCTTTTTTTATCTTTAATCATTATCATTTATCTGATTGCCTAGCACATGTTCAAAGCCCATCCTATATGTCTACCTGTTAACAACATCTGCAATTACTGCGTGACAACACATCTGTTAAGCAAAAAAAGTAGCGGCATAATAATTCTTCCGTATGCTGTGAGGAGACAGGAAGTGGCATTTTGTCTGACAGCCTACATTAGAGGTATATTTTTTTTAGGAAGATATACACAACCTTGGAGGATAGCCATTTACTTTGCTGTCAAGAGCCACATTTTTAGGACATTCTGAATTTGTGATTTATGTCTTTGAGCACAACAGAAAATGAGGAAATTTGAGCTTTCAGCCATCTATCTAACAAATGGAGGAAAAAAAACGTGAAATGATGAACGAGTGGCTCTGGTGGCTCGTTGAGTCTTGCAGCTGAACTCTGAGGACTCCGCCTCTGCAGGTAATGAGGAAAAAGAGAACATTACAGCCAACAGAGACACAAAAGCATAAACAAGGCAGTCCAAATGAAATGTGAAACCGAGGTTAACAAACTCATTTTCCTGACAGTACCCTTTCAGGTTCTAAGTGCAATTCCCCGATTTGATGATAAATATCAGCATTGTTTCTGAGTGTTAGTAAATGACAGTATTTCCACCTGATCTGCTCATTTCACGGAGCCAAGCGTGACCATGGCAACCACAGACATCACACGCTCGGAGCAATCAGGCCATGAAATTCATTTTTAAGTCAGCTGGAAGGTGTCCACACGGAAACTGAGCACAGGTACTCTCCATAGTGTCAGGGCGTTACATTAAAGAGAAACTGGTATTCTCATTGCCAGCTCCATATTTGTTATTCATGGACTCTGCTGCATGCTTCACAATTCAAAATAATTAGCATTTATCTTATAGTGGGCCTCGGTGGAGAAGCAGAACAGTCCTGCAGTTTCCCTGCCTGTATGGCTTTCCTATGCATTGTCCAATTTTCTTCCACAGTCAAAAGGCATGACTCTGATATCTGCCATAAATGTGATATTCAGCTTTATTCGGTTCTATTTATACAGCGTCAAATCACAGCATCTGTCACCTCAAGGTGCTTTATATTGTAAGGTAGACCCTACAATAATACATACAGAGAAAAACCCAACAATCATATGACCCCCTATGAGCAAGCACTTTGGCGACAGTGGGAAGGAAAAACTCCCTTTTAACAGGAAGAAACCTCCGGCAGAACCAGGCTCAGGGAGGGGCGGGGCCATCTGATCAGCTGTTCCTGAATGTACCCAGGAATGAGTGTAAACTTAGAGGAGACTGTGCTTTTGCTGTAGCAGCTCCACAACTGTGGAACGATCTGCCTTTAGAGATTAGACAGGCCTCCTCTCTGCCTGTTTTTAAATCACTTCTGGAAACCCATGTCTTCACCCTGTTAGATGTTATTTATTTTTTTTTTTAGGTGATTGTAGTGAGATGATGATGTTGATTTTAGTGAGATGTTGGTTTTGAATTCATTTTCATTTCAGTTGTTTTTTAGTCGATTTTATGTTGTTTTTAATGTAGGACTGTTTTAATTTTATGTATTATGTGTTTTATTTTTAATTTTTTTGCCATTTTGTTTGATCTATTGCTCTTAACTTATTTACTGTACAGCACTCTGGTCTTGTGCTGGCTATTTTAAAGTTCTTTATAAATAAAGTTGGACTGGATCTGCCGCGACTGATTGGGGTGAGAGAAGGAAGATAGGATAAAAGGCCTAACTGTCTAAGGCCTGTCCAAGGTATCCTGCCTTTTCCTCAACTAGACCCTGAGTTGTGGTCAAGAAATTGGATGGAAGACCTTCCTTTAGTTCCCTATGAAACAGAAGATTTGAGCAGCAGGTGACTGGAGCATCTGTGCTCACAGCCAGACCTAAGGCGCTAAGATGTGAGACAAAAGCAGGGGGGAAAACGATGTATGAAAAGAGCAGATTGAAGCCAAAGCTTTTGGCTTACAGGTGGACTCATGTTCTGCACCATGGCGCAAAATAAGATAAATAAGGATTTCATTTTTAATTATGAAAAGCCCCTTACACTGACAGGAGACACTAAAATATCAGACACTCAAAAAACAAGCAGTGAGAAAAGAAGACGTTATAAAGCTCTGTTAGGAGCAGCATTAAGAAAGCTTAAATGAGCTTAAACAGAGAACTCAATAATTCCTTAATATGAGTGAAGTGAAATGTGAGTGTAGCTTGATGCCCTGCTGAACTATTTTTGATTATAAGGACTTTGTGTTTCAGTGTTACCTGTGCTATTTATTTATTTATAACACAATACATTCTCCTTATATATACTCAAGATCATAGAGGCGAATTGAGCATGCTTTAGGTACAGTGGAAATACAGGACTAGGTGGTTCATATCTACTATCAGTTGGTTCATCGTCCTGCCTCTGTCTCATTCAGTGTTTATGTCTTGGACCCTTTGTGTTTTCTTGTTCTGTTCATCTTGCCAGATGTTAATATTCAGTATCAGTCCTCTTTGGCTGTTTCCTGTTTTACTTTGAAGGTTTGCTCACCTGTGTTCCTCTCCCTCCTGGTACCCATCAGTAATGGGATGATCTGATATCGTCGTGTTGGTGGTGTTCCCAGATCATCATGAAAATGTTGTTCCAGGTTCAACATTGCAAGTGACCAATTACATTATTGTGACGTTATTCTTTTGCGCACCAACCCATTCGTGCATTTATAAAATTCCAATGTTGCAAGGACAATATCAATTCTGCTTAGCGTTTATTAAAGGGTTAGGGTTAGGGTCAGGGTCCGTTGATCGGCGGACAAAGGCGGTTTCTCGCAGCTTAAGTACAGTTTTTTGTTTTACGCCGGTTTTTCCCGAAGTCGCAAAAGTATGACATCACAACATTCTGATTGGTCACTTGCAATGTTGATCCTGGAACAACCTTTAGTATGATGATCTGGGAACAACACCAACACGAGGATATCAGATCGTGCTCAGTAATGAGTGTATCAGTGCGAATGGCCTCAGGTTCCCTTTGTCCTTTTGTTGCAGTGTCTGTAACTCTGCCTGTACTTTTCCCTTCATGGTCTGTGGTGCAGCTTCAGCTTTTTGTTACTCAGTTTATAGACTTTGTATTTTGGACTCTGCGCCAGCCCCAATAAATGGCCGGCTTGTGTTTGTTCAGTCTGATTTGGGTCCTCTCATCTCTGCATTTTACAGAGTCGGCAAGATGTGACACTTGGAGTTATTTGTCTTTAGTGATTATTATAAAGATATGGGCGGGCAACAACCCTCGATAAAATAACAAATGATTTAACAACACACAAAGCCACGAGTTCTTTTCTTTGTTTGTTTGTTTGTTTGTTTTAAAGGTCAAATTTCAGGGTTTTTCTGAGTTAAGATCCTAACAGGTTTCTAAGAGACCCGAGCTTTGTACTACCCCAATCATCAGCATCTAACCAATCACAATTATGGACAAGTGTTCTGGCATTAGAGCAACTGATTTCACAAAGGAAGATGAAATTAATTATAATATGGGAAAACTGCAAAGAGGTTAAACACACAATACAGACTGAAAGTAACACAGCTGCTGAAGACAAATCAGCAGAGTGTGAGTGCGTGACAGGAAAAACCCCTTTTATTTGAGCCTTGAAAGAAAACCATCAAAAAATGCTGAATGTATAAGTTAACAGACTTAATCCATGAGAGAATCTGAAGGATTGTAATCAATCCTCCATATTTTAATCCCCCACATGTAAATGTTTCAATCTATAGTGCTTTAAGTACTACTAATACATACTTGTATTTCCCATTTTAGACAACAGCAGTGTGTTTGCTAGCTGTGAGCAGCTGACTACGCTGTGAATCTCCTTATCACTTCTTAATACTTGAAACTTACATAATCTGTCGGTTTAGGTAAGAGGCTTTGGTATTTCAAGATCTTAAAGGTGCACAAAGTCCATTCATCCATGGAGAATGGTGTTTGCACAGATCAGCTGTGCGCACTCGTGGACGGAGGTGAGCTGAACTCTGCCAAAAACCTGGCTGTTCTCAGGATTTCATCTGGGTCACGGGGAAGAGATTAAAACTTACCCCAGGCCTCTTTATGAGGCTCTGTTTCTTAAATGACAGCGATCGTCAGTAGAGAAAGAGCGGTGCAAACAAAACACCCACATATTCATTCCATTCAGTCCGTGACTTAAAGGCATGGCTCAAAATCCTTGAACAAAGGTCAAGTCTCTAAAGCAGCAAATATTTCTGGAAAATGTCAGACGACTCACGTAACTATGTTCAGCTGCTTAACTGTATCTCTGCTTTATCAACTCTGTAAACAAGTTTAGATCAGGAAAAGCAACAAATGTCTTTGTTTATTTAAGGGAACATTCACATGAGCTACATACATGTATTCATCAGACCAAAAAAACCGGTGAGGAGACGGGTCTTTGTTCTTCAACAGTGGGGGTTGTGTTTACGCACAAAATGTGAATGGTGAGTTCATAGAAGCACTAAATGTTTTCCAGGAAAACCCCTCACACACACATACATATATACACAACTTATTTATCTCAACTCATTGTTAAACCTATTAGTTCTCCAAGTAGTTGTAAACAACTGAAGACTAGAGGGGACCGAGCCCGTCAGTCTGGCTCTGGATCAGTTTGCCCCTCGAGCACCGTTTAGCTGACGCTGGGGACTCTTTGAAAACAGTTAATAACTTTTCTGTTGAATCTGGCATTCTGCTGGCATTTCTTTGCTATTTATGCTTTTATTTTTATTCTCTTTTAACATGTTTCTCTATTAATGTTGCGTTTTGATAGTTGTGCAGTGCTTTGTGACGTATGTCTGTGAAAACCCCTATATAAATCAACTTCTGATGCTGTGCACACAAAGCCAGGTTTATAGTTATAAAAGTAAAACAAGCACAAGCATCAAGTTTTTTTTTTTTCAAAAACCGAGTCACAAGCCACGTTTTGTTTTTCCTTTGAGTTTACAATAGAAGTATTGTAACTAGTTTGCTGACTAACCTTAAAGGAACACTTCCTGCTCTTCTGGTTTCCATCGCGGTTCAAAAACATAACTGAGATGTTTCGGATTCTTTAAAATCCTCCGATGTGTGTGTGACATGTTTTGAACATGTTTTGAACACTGATTACATAAATGGCGTGATCGGTGCACACGTGTATGTTTATGCAGGTTCCTCTAACAGAGGAAAGAGACGTGATATTAATCTGAATTGACAGGCTGTTACCTTCTGACTCTCACACCTCGAGAGAAGAGTAAATCATACCTGGTCGTGTTGACTCAGCAGGTATAGTAACCAGATAGCTGCTCCATTTTTTCACTGTAGCAGATTGATTCACATATTTTGTGCTAGATGTCACAGTGATGGTCTGGTTAAATGGTGTGATGAGTCCTATCTGCAGTTAAACACAGTTAAACATCAATACTTTGCAATACTTTTTGTTAATAGTCAACGGTGCAATAGACTCCATACTTGAAATGTGCAATTCACTTGTATTTTTATTTTTATTCCTATTTATTCTATTTATCCCCTTTGTATATTTTATCTATATATGTCTTTGTATTTATATATGTGTGTATATATATATATATATATATATATATATATAATATTCTGTAACTCTGTAACTTCTGTCGGTGCTGTGCTTTTTTGGAAACTGAATTTCCCAGAGGAACCCACCTGAGGGATTAATAAAGTTTTATCTTATCTTATCTTATATCAGAAGATATGGTCACTGATTTTTAAAAATGTACTCATACCCATGAGGTCCCGTCCATTAAAGGTGGAATGTGTTCAGTCTTCTGAATATGTTGGAACGATTCCTGACTGTAAAGCCTGTGTGCTTATACCGAGCCTGTTTTGTCCTTTTCTTGGTGTCATGGTTTGGATATTTATCTGTAGAGAACGTACACTCGCTCTTGCTAAATGGTCTAACAAGGTGAACCCAGGGTCCCCTCACACAGCGGTTTGATTGGATTTGACAAGTCGCACACGTTGCATAGTGAGTTTCAGTTTATTCCTTCTGATCCCAAAATGCCGAACAACGCAGTTTCCAAACAGCTTTGTTACAGCAGCCGTCACTGAGATAAACACGACGCTTTGTAAATTCATTGTTTTGTGTTATCTATCTGTTGTCTGGGTTTGTTTTTTAAAATTGTGCATGTGAGGATGGATGACTTATCTACTGCTGATTGAATCTACCCTAACCTTAACCTTAAGAGCACGCATAAGGGCATAAAAGGGTCAACAGAATGCAGGAAATTAAGGGTCCGACCTCCAAATCTATTGCTTACTGTGTCCCCTCCATGCTCAAAGGAAGCCTACACTGATGCTATCTGGACTTAGTCTGCGACAGATGGGATGGAGCTTGAACTCTCTGTTCAAATTGAATTGAATAAGGAGACCATATGTTTTCTTTCCTTACCATGCATAGTCTTAGGCTATTGTTCTGTGAATGCAAAGGAGGCCCGTGGGAAGCAAGGTACAAATTGAGTCATCATATTACTGCAGGGTCTTTACCTTACAATATAAAGCACCTTGGGGCAACTGTTGCTGTGATTTGGCACTAAATGAATACAATTGAATTGAATTGTAGGAAACAAGTTGTTAGAATTCACAATCATGTCTCGGTGCCCAGGGTTTTAGTGTTGGAGCTCCACAAGGTTGTGTGGTACACAAATAAGTGTCAAACTTCAGTTAAGCTGCTAAAGTTTGCTGATGATATCGCTGTGGTAGGTCTTTTGTCTGACAGCTACAATTCTGCATACCGGAGTGAGGTTAAATAGCGGTTGAGTTGATGTAAAGGCAACTATCTGATCCTCAACACATCTAAAACTAAAGAGCTGATTGGGTTAAGAGGGTCTCCTCCCTCCTTTTCCTTGCCACAGCTATAAACCAGTCTTATTTACACCAGTCCAATCACTAGCAAAAACCACCAGAGACTACTTTCTCCGGCAGCTACGAAATGTGGGCTCAGTTGAGAAGGTGTGATCCATTTTCAGTACAGCTGTTATAGAGACGTACAACTTTCTCAAACCTGTCTTGGTACGATAACCTAACCAATCAGGACAGACAACAGCTTAAACATACAGCTTCCAGGATCGCTGGTTACAGACTGACTTTCATAGCTTCACACTATGTCACCACCACCAGAATCACCAGGAAGGCTAGAAGCATCACTAAAGACCAGTCCCACCCTGCACCTCACTTTTTCCATCAGGCAAAAGATACAGGAGTATTACTGTAAGCTACAAGCTATTGGGTACTTAAGTAATGCATTGTGCTAATTCAGTTTACCTGAATGAAACTTTACATATGAATCATGCATTTGCATAAGGACGCATATATCAATGCACATTGCTCGCTCTCATACTTGTGTAGGACTTTATTCATCTTTTAAAGTATGTCAGTACATTAATCCAGAGAAATTCATATTCTTCTGTGTGTTAATCATTTGGGTGGGGGTTCTGTCTACATCTTCAATTGGCACAGCTCGATAATGCAAAGGGCTCCAATGAGTTGCTGCTTGTCTGTTATTTCCTCGGTGAACTCGTGGATGCTGTGTGTGTTTTATCTTGGAAACATAAACAGCGGATGATTGACAATGCCGGGTTGATATCTTGACCTTGTGGAGGAATTTCTTCCCGAGTTCTCCCTTTGACTCTCTTCCAGACAGTCTCTGTGTTTGACATCACACATCTGTCCTTTGGAAACTGCAGAGCTGCTTAGATTTGATGCATAAAATTCTTTTCTACTTGACTGTCACATCTCATATGATGCAAGCTCAGCTGAGAAGTAAACAAGCTGGATTTTTCTTCACCCTCCCTTCAGTGATTCTTTTGTTGTGTCTGCGTGTCTTGACAGTTAGATACAATATCAAGTCACTTTCACAGCCCGCCTGACCCTTAGGGGTGACATTCACAGAACCGAACTGGTGTCATCTGTGTTCACACATCATCTCCAAGCCATGTCTGAGAATCAGGCAAGGGCATTGTCTGAAGTTACCCTCCCTCACATGTAACGCACAAGAAGAGCTAGTCAGTTTCAGACACGTTCTCGCTTCTGGAAACACTGCCCAGTTTAGGTCAGGATGCTATCTGTCATGTGACCTGTGTCCTGGATGGAGGGTGCAGGACACGGGACACATGCAATTCACCCGACTTAAACCTGAGCTTTTCCACATGGACACAAATCTCAATTCTTTAGAAGCATATTAGAAAATTACTTTACTGCTCACTGACCTAAATATAAATCACGTAGGTCATGGTCTCAATCAGTACTTTCCAGTCTTATTAAGCACACCATGAGATTCATTTTGCACATTTTTGCACCCGTAAAACAGATGCAAAAAGCAGGGTATGCTTTGGTGCATGGTTTTCTTGCTGAAACAGTGTTACCATATTAGACTGCAGTGTCTTCCACAGAGACAGGACACAGAGAGACCAGACACACACAGAAAGGTAAACAAACACAGACACAGAGACTTAACAGGAGACACGGGGAACTGAAACTCCGGGAATCAAGATAAGCAATCACTACAACCTAGAATACAAAAGTGTAAGAACAAAAACTAAGCTCAAAGGCAGACTAAGAAAAGAAGAAGACCAGAAGCTTTAAACAAAATCATCAAAGCTCAGATTATAACAAAAACAGGATGATAAAGATCAATCAGAATTTAGATTCCAAACACAAGCTCTGGGCCAAACACCCAGAACACACGACATATATTATATATATGTTATACAAGGTTCTCCCTTTCTGCAGTACTACCTCTCCACCAGGGCCAATACATATATGCACATTTGCTAAGCTGTGATAGACCATAGCTTAGCAAATGGTCTATCACAGCTAATGGTAGGAGTTAAAATGGTGACTACGGTCATCAACATATACTGAAATATAATCAGTGTTGGGGAGTAACGGAATACATGTACCGCCGTTACGTATTTAAAATACAAAATATGAGTAACTGTATTCCGTTACAGTTACTGTTTAAAAAGGTGGTATTTAGAATACAGTTACTTTGTTGAAATAAATGGATTACACGGCGGTACTTCCCTGTTTCATATTGTGGCGGGTCAGGACTGTTTGGGTTTTGTTTGACAGCTACGTTCTGTTGTTCCAGGCGGCAGCGTTACGGTTGCCATGGTTACAGGGTGACGCTCTCTCTCTGCGTGTTTCCTGGGTGAGAGAGCGCCTGTTGTTGTTGTTGTGCTAAGCTAATAGGCAGAATGCTACAGGTATAGCTCTAAAGAATGTAGCATCATAGGCAGTGTAGTCCGTGCTGCAGGGAGAATGGACTGCCATACCCGTTATGTGTCTGTGAGCGAGGGAGGGAGAAAAAGGAAAAGTACGAGCTGTCATCGAGCAAAAACGGGAGCTGGAAGCATGTAAATATAATAATAACCACTGCAGCCAAGAAGAGTGCCTGACGAGCCCAGTTGTAAGTAAGCTATTAAGACTCGACTGTACGTGTTCGTGTTTTGCTCCAAAAACAATAAGTTCTGTTGGAGCAGCCTTTCAACGCCTCTCTCTGTCTCTCGCTAGCAAAGTTGACCCAGACAACAAAGTAAAGCTAGTTTTCGGCTACGAGCCCGACACAGAACCCACCGTATTAGCCAGAGGTCCCTTTACTACGGTTCGGAGCCGCGGACCTTCAGTAACAGTAATAAATCACACAGCAATAGTACATTCACGTAGTTGTAAAATGCATGATAATATGTTAAGTAATCCAAAGTATTCAGAATACGTTACTGTCATTGAGTAACGTAACGGAATATGTTAGAATACATTTTAGGGCATGTATTTTGTAATCTGTAATGGAATACATTTTAAAAGTAACCTTCCCAACACTGAATATAATCACCATGAGCTTTTCACACAATTTCAGGAGAAAGAGGTCAGGACATTTTCAACAGTTTGTCTTTCTCGGATGAAACAGCAGAAAATGGACCACCTTACATTACTGGGAATATTGTGATTTAGGTGAGTTAGCTTACTGAGTAGAGCGTGCAGGAAGCAGCGCGCATGCAGTGAATGCACTGAACATTTGCAGACTGGCAAAACCTGATGACAGTAGGGAGATGTCAGGTTAATGTCTGACACAGCATGTATCACACGTGCTCATCTGTTGGGTGATGTGTGAAATTAACGATTAAGTATTGCTGGGTATTACTTTGGGTGAAATCTTCTAAATTATAGTCTTACTGTAAAAAGAGTGCTCAAACTGTACCTTTCCTTAATTTATGGCTGTACAAAAGTGTAAAGTCTGCCGTTATGCCTGGAGCCATTTACATGATTCATCACTTTACGACCACAAGAATCACGGGGTTCCTGGAGAGGCACTGGGGTGCAGCCAGGAGGAAGCCAAAATATAATGGGACAAACTTTACGATGAGATTGCAGGAGCCTAAATGATAGGAAGTGAAAGGGTAGGTGAAGCTGAGTAGCTGCAGGGGGAAATTCTGGCTGTTCTGCACACCCAGCTCTCCTCAGAGCCCCCTCCTTGTGTGTCACGGCAGGCATTTCACCACAACACTCAATGCAGTCATTGAACAGGTAATAAGATTTTTGCCTTTAGCTGCGAGACTTAATACTTGTGGATCTCTTCTTTCCACGCTTCCACTCTCGACGTTTACCATCAGGTAATGGTAAACACTTGATGTGCCTTTGAGTCTACCAAGAAGCAGACTGACAGAGAAGAGCCATCTGTAGCCCACTTCAAACTATGTAATAAAGTGTATATGATAAAAGTATGAAAATGCAAAATAAACAGACTTCAGTTGCATAAATCTTGTGATGTAATCTGGTAAATGAATAAAAGAGCCTTTTAAACCTTAAGGGTTCTGTTAAATGATACAATGTATCTATTTATACACACCAGCGGCAGCAGATCATGAACAATTAGTGGAGTAACAGCTCTACCGCCTGTGCCATGGCTGCCAACAGATGTCTATTTGTCTTTTACTTCCAAGGAGCTAGACTTTAATGTCTTAAAGTGGTCTTGAGCAATAATTTGATTGTTTTTTGGTTTTTTTTCGGACATTGGCTGCTTTTTCACTCATTTTTAGCCAGTTTCTTACACATTTACCTATCAGTGAAAGATCCTGTTTCATAGAGGACAACTAAGAGTAGTTCTCAGACCGGCTGTTCCACATACTGTGGACGGTACCTTTATCTGATAATAGACAGTCTCTGCAGGTAGAGGGGCTATCCATAGATGCCAGTCAAGAACCCCGTTCAGTCCATCTAACCAAAAAGCTGGTATATCTCAACACTGTGTGTCCTTAAAAGACCCGAGGAAACTGGAGGACAAGAGACACTTTTTGACATTCCTAAAAGAACAAAATTATTTGCTATTAAGATAAACATGATCCGAATAGGAAAAAATCCAAAGACCTGAGTGTCTAGCCCTTCAGTTGACCACATAATTGTGCATTTATTTGTATGGACACGTGTTTGCTTTCAAAGAGGATTAGCTGTACAAAAGCTCCTTGTCCCAGAGGGGATACTTTTTTTTCCAGTTCAAATATGTTGACACTGTAGTGTCTGTTATCTCTCTGCTGTAGCAACAGAGCTCCTGTCCTTGTTTGCTTAATTAATACTTTGTTGTGGGATGTTACAGCTAATTGTTGTTACAATTAGAGCCTTGGCTGGAAATACTGTAGCGTCAGAGGCCCTCAGCTAAAGGCAATTAACACCAGAGCACTTCCAAGATTTATCAGACAAGAATAGTCGTCGGGGAAGTGGTTCTAAAACTTCCAATTAAAATCAGAACGTGCTGCTTTTGAGGCAAAGGGGTGGATACAAAGCTAGAAGATAGGTCCTTGTACTTATTTATGTAATAAAAAAAACAAGCAAAACTACATTTAAAGGGTATATCAGTGAGAATATGCTGGGGTATTTCCAAATGCTAAGGAATTTGGGGGATTTTGGGGGGATGTTACAGTCAAAATTCAAATTAGGATTAAAAAGCTCTTCAAGATTGATTGCTTGAGGCTTGAGATTTAGAAGCAGGGATTTAAAGTTAGCACGCAGGTTCTTCCCTTGGGAAAAATACTCAAAATATGATCGACAGGAAGACACTTGTTCAAGTCCTTAACCTGAATTTTAACGATTATAACAATTTTAGATAGTCCCACAGTTTTGGATTGGGAATGCATGAATCTCCAGCAACACTTGTAGAACACCTTCACTGTGATACGAACAGATCCCTGCTCTGCAGAAGAATGTCTGGACCTATCATGCTGCATTTTATGTCATACTGTTACAATCATGGCTGTTCATTTTAAATAAAGTCAACGTTTCAAATAATGACTTGAGTGTGAGTTTGAGAGCCAAACACTCAGAGATCAGATTCCTCTCTTCAGTCACAAGAGATAAGATGTTGTTAAAGACTGTGAGCACAGAAGCACCACCCACCTGTGGTTCAAATCTTTTGTTTACAAAGAGTAGCCAATCAGAAAAAGGTTAGTGTACAAGAGGGGGGAGATACCTTATTTTAGACTCTGGAGAAACACCAGAGTATGATAAATAACTCTGAGTCACGAAAAGCTACTGCAAGAGAGTCTAAGAATAAAAGTATTGGGAGTGAGCATAATTAGTTGCATTTGATTCATTAACTTTCATGCACAAACGACCTTGGACTTGATTATTGTCAAATTAAACAAATTTGCTCTGAGGCAAAAAAAATCCTGTTACAAACTGAGCTGAACTCCTGCTCTGCTGGATGGGGATCTGGGGCTTTTGAGGCTCGGTTATCGTCTTGGGCTGCTTGCCATGGTGAGACTGCAACAAGTAATCCAGGTGAGTTTTTATTCCCACGGAAATACTGCAGTTTTATCCAGTTACCAACATCTTAAATTCACACAGAAGGTTCCTTGGCCATCTACCATAGTCCTCCCGTGTTTGGGCAAAATAGAGGAGGGTCTCTCTCTTACATGAGGCTCATAAAGGACCCTTTGGCATCACATTTAAAGGCACTGGGTTGTCTTTTTTAACATGCAGGATTAACCTAAAACACCCCAAATCTTTTCCTATGTTTAAACAAATTTTCATAAACAAAAATGCCCTGTGAGTAAAAGCGAATTCAAGTGTGTTATGTAATAACAAAACTGATACAAGATGTGTTATCCCTGACCCAATGAGGCATGTGTCTTAAAATGTAACACATTATTTTGTTTTTTAAATCCACTTGTTTTATATATATATAGTGCTGAATCACAATAGTCACCTCAATGCACTTTACATTGTAAGGTAAAGACCCTACAATATTACAAAGGAAAACCTCAATGATCAGATGTCCCGCTATGAGTAAGAACTTTGCGACAGTGGGGAGAAAAAACTCACTTTTTATAGGAAGAAACCTCCAACAAAACCATGCTCAGGGAGGATCCGCATCTGTCGACATCTGGGCTCGTTTCACATCGTAGGATGAAGATGTTGAACATCAACATAAATTCCATGACTCAAAGTTTTTGACATGATCAGTGTTATTCTTTTTACCCGACAGTGCTCTAGGCATACTAAAATAGTTAAGATTAGTGTAGACACAGAGCTCACAATGTGGGATCCAGATTATCGTATTTTAGTACTGCAAATACCCAAATGCGCTGTTAATTAAAGCCCCGAAAACCTAATGAGACAACACGAACGTGGGGTTTCAAAGGCCACAAGGGGTCCAGAGCAATCGGCTGCTTTTATCTAGTAGGTAATCCAAAGGGTTGGTGTGGATCAAAGAAGAATCAGTGGCAGCAAAGCAGGCATGTACCAAGCTGATAAATCGGAGCGAATCAGTGTGATACAGGTATAATAGCATCTGCTGACATACACAATCCTGTACGCCGACAGTGAACAAAAACCAGGCTGTATGTGGATGACCCATATATGTAAAAAACTTGTTGAAGCAGGCGATGCGACATCAAAAGTTGTTATTCCTCAAAAACCACAGTGCAGTCCAATTTAATTGCACCCTGCATAGCTGTGAATACAAGTTTCCACTGCAGCCTCCCAGGAAGGGGTAACCATTCACACTTATGAACTCAAGCGCTGGAAATTCAACAATTACTGTGAATCTAACTAACGGGAAGCTTCTGAGTGCCCCGTACTGCTACTCAAAAGATACCTAGTGTTACAAAATGAGGAAGCTGAGAAAGGTTACTTAAGACAAAGAAATACATGGCCGCGGAGACCTCTATAGGCTGGGCAACGGCACCATGACTGCGATTAGGTATTGTGACGAAATCCTTGTCCAAGGATCAGAAAGATCAGAGTTGATTTCAAGCCTTAAATTTGGATTTTGCAGACTTTCACTGGAATTCTTAATAGGAGCTCGAAAGAGATGTCAGAACAAGTGAATGAGGCCATGATTACGTCAAGTATGGCTGTGTTGACAGTCCAAGTCTAGGACACAGGAGGGTGGAGTAACTTAGAGAAAGCATTTAAAGGTGATTGTTCACTTCAATCAGGGAAGGAATCACGTGACTCAAAACACTACACATCACCAGGGAATACAAACCCACCAGGAGATTCAAACACACTATAGAAATCAGAGATGAGAGCTGCAGAGCTGAGGTTTACACAGGCATGACCAAAGAGAGATGACGCAACCATGAACATAGCGAGTCAGATACAATGTGTACACTCACAAGATAACAAGAGGGGAGACAATAGGTGGGACGCACAGCTAGAAACAACTGATATAAAGAATAGAGGTAAACACCACACAATTGACCTAGAACAACAGTTATCAAAATAAAATAGAAAGACGCAACTGAACAGGGAACGAGGGGCTAACTTGACACAAGGGAGGACAGAAGTACTACACAAAGGAACATAGAAAGAAAGCCTGGAAACGAAATACTGGCTAACCAAAGAACAGAAACTTCAACCCCAAGGAAAACCTAAAATGCAGGATTTTAATAAATAAGCAAAATTTAAATAGGCTACAAGAAAGGTAATAATAAATAACAAAAAAGCTGACAACCCCTCAAATAGACAAGGAAAAAACCTAATCATAAAACATTCTCACAATCCAAAAATGTCAACTTGCAAAAACTCAAAACTCAGGGTCCAAAACCCAAAGGTTGCATTAACTTATTTGTCTTATTTTTCTATGAGCTTTTTGACATTTAAAAAGTACTGGGATTCCTTTTTACATTTATGTCATTTAGTCCAAGCAGAAATAGGTTTTGGTCGTGCCGACTCCTCCCCAAATATTTTCATCTTTCTGGAAACACAGAGAAACAGAGTTCTTTTAGCCTCTGTGCATGTACATCTGGTATATTTAAAAATATAAAGAAGTTACAGTTGATTGCATTAACACTTTCTAGTGTGTTATTCTGGGCTGTGTATTTATAATCTGAGTAAGAGTTAACCCTCTGCTGAGATTTAAGCTTCCTTACTTTGTTCCAAGCTTTTAACTAATAACGTGAACTCTGATCAACAGGATATAAGCAGATTATAAAACTCTGATATCATGAATTTTCTTAATCAGTACTTTTTCCAGTTATTTGAACACATTTTGAAAATGCAGCTTCTAAGTTGTACATATTTAAAGGACTATTTCTATTCAGATTTTATTATGTTGGTGCTGTTTAATTCCATGCATTAGTACTGACTTAATGTGTGCACAGAAAGCCATTACAAGAGCAACGTGGCAATCAAACAATCTATGGGAAAATTCCAAAACAAAGGTATTTTTATTATATATGCTCCTATATTACATACATATAAAATATACAACATATCTTTGCATTAGAACATAGAGAAGTTATTTTGCATTTGGAAGCTTTGCTGCTGGAAGCACATGCTGGTGGGAGCGGTGGTTCTCCTGGTCAGTCTCACACGGACAAAAAAATCCCCCACTAATCATTGTAGTTTATTCTGCTTTGTAGCGGCACCCTTTATTGTACCTTGCGGACAAAAACTACAAATCCCATACTGCCGCGCTACACTGCAGCCCCGCCCCCTGCGTTTGAATGGCAAGTTGTTTGTTTCACTCCAACCAGCTGCTAACTATTCCAGTCGGAGAGCAAACACGGGGAGCAGCGGTCCTCTGCTCTCCATTTAAAAAGGCCGACAAGCTGAGGGAAGCTGGCTAGAAAGCCACTTCCGTTTGTACATTTTTCTTCAAAGTAAGGGCATAGAAAAGAAAACCACATTAAAACTGCCTTTATCCATTCAAATCAATGAGTCTTCAAGGTGGTAGAGTCGATATATTTGGGAATACTGAGGTAATAAACCTTGGAGCCAATTCCCAAGATTATTAAAATAATAATCCTCAAATCTAAGAGACACAAACTAGGTAGTAGTTATTTTTTAATGGGAAACTTATGCAAATGTTTATACTGCTACTACTAATAACAATAATAATAATAGTTTAAGACAGCAGATATAAACAGGAGATAATATAAGACTTGGAACGGATATTTTTTACGGCAGATAAAACATTTGGGAGCCTCCTCACCCTGGCAAAAAACCCAAATAAAAAAAAACAGCTGCCTGGCGCTTTTATTCTGAAAAAACCAGACAGGAAGTGACAACGTTTCCGCTGGAGGTTTGACAGCAGGTCCGTTTTTACCGCTTTGCTTTCTTTATTCCACCCTGTCGCCCTGCTTCTTTCTCTGTTAAATACGTCTCGGCCTGCCCTCTGAGTGTATTTATTTATTCATGCATCTAATTTGAAAACATTTAGCTTTTTTTTTCTTTTTTACATTTTAGTCCTTCCTCAAATGAGAAGACGTAAAAGATGGAGCTTCATATTTTAGAGCACAGCTTGAAAGTGGCGAGTATAGAGAAAGAGGGGATCCAGATTTGCACTCACGGATTAATAAAACTCGCCTTCCTGGCCTCCAAAACAAGGTAGGTAACTTCCCATTCGTGACGTCCACGTAAAAACACAACCTTTGATTGTTTTTCCATTCTCCTAAGTGCTGTTTACTGTTAACATTAGAGCAAAGTAATGCCCGGGGCTGCATGGACTTGTATGCTTGTGTTACAGAAGGTAGCGGTATTCGCTGGTGCTCCAGCCAGGTCCTTCACAAATGCGGCTGTATGTTTAATAGTCTCTGCTTCCAGTTTCCAGGCCTATCCTTGTTCTGTAGTGTCATTTTGTAGCTCCGTGCCATCTGTAGCTGGGTTGTAGCCAGCAGACGTGTGTGTTTGTGTGCGGGGGGGTGTTTTACCTCTGTCAGGACTATTATAACAACATCAGGAAAAACTTAAACAAACAGCAGAGGACATTTACACTCTATATATGCTGGATCCTGTCCAGCAGAGTGGATGTTAACAGCCAGTCAGCCTGGCGAAACTTTCATTTAAATAGCCCTGGCAGTGACAGGATAGCAGGCCTGTACACCATAGCTCTGTTGTGCAGTTTTTAACACTCTGTTAAAATAAGCCTAAGCAAATTAGTTCACACTCTTGGCTGTGTAGTGTGTGTTTTCTTCTTGGCTATTTTACAAGAGGGAAAGACAGACCTAGTGTGGCAGTGAGGTGGCAATCACGTCTCCCTATTTACTGAGGAGAAGTTACTGATTAAAAACAACAACAACAACAACAATAACAGTCAGATTACTGATTATTACCTGATGTAATTAAGATTAGCTCAAGGAGCACGACAGCGGCTGTTGTTCTCATTATTAGCAGATTAGGCTTTTGTTTAATCTAATAGTTGATTGGTCTGTACGAACAGGGAGGAATGCACCAACCATCAGCCAAAATTCAGCAAATACTACATTCACATGTAAAACAGAGGGGGAATTGAATCCTCGTGTTTTTGGAAGCTGAGACTGTAAAATGTTTGCTACTTTTGCTGGAACAGTTGCGTCAAAGAGTGGCTTAATCTAATCAACCACTCAGTTCAGTCAAATAGTTACAACTCTTTGACTCAATAACATAATGTCATCACCAGCTGCCCCTCTCTGTTGGACTTGTCTCATTTTTGATTACATCTACGTATACAGTACTGTGCAAAAGTCTCGAGCCACCCCTTTCTTTATGTTTTGCTTCCATAAAGTCAGACTTCCTTATATTTTTAAGTGGTCTAGTGCAGTAGTTCTGCAGGCTTTCTGAAAGGTCTTTCAAAGTTTTTCTTTGGACATCGGCTTTGTTCATCTATAGCAGAGGAACTGATGATGATGATCTGAAGGTCATGTCCTTAAGAAATATGAAAAACATGTTGCAAAGACCTGACATAGGTCTCATGGAGTGACCATTTTCAAACCAAATTTGAAAATGCTGGTTTAAATCTTCATCAATATGTATGCAGGTCAGCAGAGAGAGACAACAGTGAGTGCCAAAGGCCATTTTTAAGACATGGTGGAGTCATGGTTTTGGGCTGTATTTCAGCCAGTAGTGTTGGAGATTTTCTCAAAGCTGATAAAATTGTGAACGAAGAAAAATAACATCGGATTTTGATCCAACATGTAATACCTTCAGAAAAGTGTCAGATTGGCAACAGCTTCATTTTTCAGCATGACAATGATCACAAACACATTGTCAGAGCAGTAAACACATAGAAAAATACATATGGACATTATCAGTCATGGATTAGCCTCCCCAGAGCCCAGACATCAACATTACTAAAGCAGTGTGAGATCTTTACAGAAAAATGGGTAAAAAGACAGCCAACATCCAAAGAAGAGCTTTGATTGTCTTTCAGGAAACCTGGAGAACTATTCCTGAAGACTACCTAAAGAAATGACAAAAAAACCTATCTAAGAGAGTTCAGTCTGTGTAGAAAAATAAAGGTGGTCATAGCAAAAGTTGACTTTAAAGTGTTAGAATTGTACAAACAAAAAATCCTATAGGATTTTGGACACCGATTTTACTTAGTCATGTGGTCAGAAATGCCTAGATTCCTACCAAATAAACTAACAGAGACTCGCTGCCTTTACTGTGTGTGGACAGATTATGATTACAGCCATGTGACGCTCCCCAAAAGCCCCAGTTTGAGTATTTAGGTGTTAGTTGCTTTAAAAATCAGCTGTTTTAAGTGCAGTGTCATAGTTTTGAGCTTTTAGTTTAGTAATCATTGTTTCCACCACACACTGGTGTGGTAAAATAGGAAATGCAGAACTTATGTGTCAGTGTCAGGAAACACGACACCTGTGGTTTTGTCTTTTTGTTTGTTTTCTTTAAACTAACTGTTGTTTGTCAGGTTGTCTTGATATTTTTCAGTTAAAGCAACAGCCAGAGGAGTTATTATCCATGTGATTTTGCACTTTATTGTCACTTATCTCATTTTACTTTGATTTGATTTAGAAAGGGACAAAAATAATCAAATTTTAAAAAGAGCTACACAAGTTATACAAGCTCTAAATCAGAATCTGAAATAAGACAAGCTCATGTGGTGCAGTGGTTGGGACTGTCTCCTTGCAGCAACAAAGTCCTAGGTTTTGATCTCCTAGTCAGCTTTCTGGTTGGAGGTTACCTGCATGGTTATCTCAGGCTTTTTCCCACAATCCAAAGGCACGCATGTGATTCTGAATTGGCCGTGGATGTGAGGTAGTTAAAATCATAGTGTGAAGTGCTGCATGAATGTCTTTGACTTTGAGAGGTCAGTAAGAGTAGAAAAAAAGAAAAGCAATGCTAGTTCACTTCCATTTTCATCAAATTTTCCAGCAACCTAAATGGATATATGTAAAAGAGCCGTTCTCTCACTGTATTCACAAGTGCAGAGTGTTACATGCATTTCCTGTGTGCGTGCTGCCTGTGGGTGTGATAATGCACTTCGTCCATTTTCTCTGGTGGTACAGCAGAAACGGCTGGTTTGGGTGCAAAGAAAGAAGCTTCACTTGACTTTGTTTTGATTGTTTTTTTCCATTCAGTTTTAACTTGGCGTTTTGCACTTGTCTGTTGTGAAATCCCCCCCCGCCGCCACCGCCTCCTGTTGGAGAGCCAGTTAAGGATTGTGAATACAAGCGTGAGTTCAGATTACAGATCTGCTCTTGCAAACATGGGTGTAGATTTCAGAGACGATGCAGGGAGTACTTACAAACTAATATTTAGAACACGTGCATTTATCTCTCAGAGGAAAATCGTGTAAAAAGCAGACGGCTTATTTAGAAAAATAATCACATTACTCAGAGGAATGCCACTGACAAGCGTGAGTGCTTTTCTTCAGCAAAAGGTCTTATTTACTCCCAAAATGTGAATTTAAATTCAGTCAACAACATTGAAAGTTCATACAAACACTGAATATTTCGTGGGAAACAATCTGTCTCGACCACAATCACACTATTGCCAACTGGAGTGTTTAATTAAGGTTTTAGCAATTGATTTCACAGCAACAATGCGCAACAAGTTGGGGAATACATCTTTTCCCTAACAACCGGTGGTTGCCAAGTGGTCAACAACCAGTCTCGAAGCCCATGTGACTGAGGACTCACACTCACATACAACAACAAGCTCAAACTGTGCTTGTATGTGTGTTGACATAGAGGTGAAAATTTTGAGTAAAAGCTGACTATACTTATTTGAATTTGACACATAATACATGTTTTTCCAGTAGGGTGCTGGATTTTTCTGTTGTCTTTGGGTTTTTTTTCCCGTATTTAAATAAAGACATTTTTAACTTTAAGTTAATGCAGAAAAGAAAATGCACTGGGTGCTCAAAATCTCCTTCACAAAGGCCCCCAGATGCTGTACTTCCTCCCCAGTGTACGAGGGAAACCTACACGAATGCTGCTGGAAGGCAGAGAAACAGAGGAACATATTAAAGTTTCATTTTATTTGATTGAGTAATCATAGCTTAAAGGACTCTTACTCTTTTCAGCCTTACTTGTACACAGTACTTGGTGATTTGTGCACATCCCTAAGTCATGCACTGTGTTTCAAGCTGGAGGTTTATGTGGTTGCCATCTATTAATGATTACATAAATTCATTGTTTGACTGTAGGACACGAGTGTCCGTTAGAGGACACTGGTTTTGCAATTTGTTTCTTTTTGTAGTTGTTTCTTTTGCTTTCCCCATGAATCCTCTCTGTACTCTCCCATCCTCTACCTAATGTTGTTGAAGCAGCAACCTCGGCACCCCTTCGTGCCTCCTCTTTGATAAGCCCCTACAACAGTGTGCTTTTATCCCTATCATAGTTCTCTGCTGTGCCTCCTTCTTCCACTGAACATAATATGCATGCATGCGTAAATGATTTCCAGATTTGAGTACTAAAAAGTTTTAATCTAATCTTTTCCTGTAGTTTTTTCATAGACCATCTCATCTTCTTTGCCTTGTCTATTTTTGCTCACATTTACAAAATTGACTCTATTTAGAAATTAATCAAATTTTATGAAAAACTAGCAGTCCTGGAAACGTTCAAGCATGCTCCTAGCAGTCCTAAGAAAGAAACTCGATGCCAGCATGTGGTGATTACATAACATACCTCTCAGTGCAGCCAGCTGATGGAAATGCCCTGTGGTTCTCCTTTAGAGTGAAATTTGATGCTTCTATATTTGAGACGAAGTAAGTAGAATGAAATGCAAAGGATCTTCAGATGTGATCATATAAAAGTATTCTTCCGCGCATCACTGGAAGAATATTGGCATATGCCAAAATAGTATCAAGTTATAGTCGTTCTTGCGTGCACACAGTTTAAAATCAATGTAGTGATGGTTCAACACAATCAACTGCTCATCCCACAAGAACAAATGCAGAGTCATGTAAAGGATACAGTAGGACAAAAAAAGTACATTTTCTTAAGCTGCTAGGGTAACAAGTAGAGTGAAACACCTGCCATCACACAGGTGAGACAGTTGTGAACCATTACTGTGTACTCAACTTGACTGCTTAATATGTTTCTTGGTTCAGCTGTTGATTGGCTCTTAAAGGCAGGAGGAAGGCAGGTGTCATCTTTAGCATTTCATTATTCTACAACAGATTTCTATGCAGGATTCATAGACCGCCATGTTTTTGGATATAGTGTCTCTGTGTTTATATGGAGCCAATACTGTCTTTCTAGTTTTAGGCAGGATTAAAAATGCTTCTTATGAACACTCCAATCAGACGACACTGACAGAATAAGGAGATGCAACCCCTTCATGAAGCAGTCGGAAGAATAATTTTACCATGTTAAATAATTCTTTCTGAGCTCGCCTTCCAGCTGAATGTAAATGTGCAGGGATATTGGCGGCTTCTCTTTCTAAATTTGACAGCCTGCCCTTGAATGAAGAGCAATATAATGATTGCAAACACTGAGCTAAACAAACATAATAGATAGCTGGTGAAAAGGATGAAAGCTTATCACACCGTTCACATCCCTGGCAAATGTTTCACCTGAAGTCTTCAATTGGTAGGAGTTCAATAAAAAAATGTTAAATATCTATAAACCACAGACTGTATATAAAAGATGGAAGAGAAGAACCAAGGCAGAAGTGCATTAATTATTCATTCTTTCTTCTGGTCAGCAGATCGATTGCAGAAAGAACTCCACCTGTATAGAAGTCTACTAGATCATGATGATGACCTCAGTAAACTCTTTCCTGATGAGTTTATGGTCTCAATAACTACTTCCCACTCTTACTGAATACAGCATGATGCTTATGCTGTATATTATGGCCCTGGTTCAGATTGGATGGAGATAGTCAAATTGGGATGATAGAGGAGGGCGGACTTACCTTGTCCAGAGTCCAGTGTTTCTCACACATAGGGTGGCTTAACACTGGGCGATTCATACCGTGAACAAGCATGTTTGATCCCTGCATTTTAAGGACTGGGGCATACACGCCCCCAGCACAGATCTTCATCAAAGTTGCTTTTAGTAGCTTACAAATATGTGGAAGGCCAGTGTGTCACCATTTCTCTATTTAAGCCACAAAATGCATGAAATTGTTGACCTCATTGTTAGGGATGGGTATTGATAAGATTTTCACGATTCCGATTCCATTTTCGATTCTGTTTAACGATTCGATTCTTTATCGATTCGCTTATCGATTCTTTTTTTTAAAAAAAAGGAGAACACTAAGGTTGATTAGCTTAGAACTTTGTTTTATATCTTCTCTTTGAACAAGATAGAAATTTAGGAGTAACATGGCCTTACAAACCCAACAGTGAGATCTTAAGAGATCCACAGCCTACAGCTCTTCAACGGGGTGTCACTGGGTCCCCAGGAAAAAAAAATTGTAAATGTAAAATAATAAAATAAATATTCTTCTGTAGCAATAACAAAGTATAACATAAATTATTCTGTAGCAATTACACAAGAATATCCAGTAATGTCCCTGCCTACAATTAAACACATTCACTTACTGAAAATCATCTGCTGTGGCAAATGGGTGCAAACCTTTGACCACAAACTGAGTCACTGCTCGGTGACATTCGTCTATCCTGGCCTGAAAGGAGACGCTACCGGTAGACTGCAGCGAGAACTGCCAGCATCTGAGCCAGACTCTGTCTGTCTCTCTCATCATGGTCACCTAAACGCACAGTAATGGCAGGTTTTGTAATAAGGCAGATCGCGCTAACATAATATGCACTGTTAGTTGATTATTTACCTGCCGCATTAACGGGAGAGGACGTGCAAACGTTACCGCTGCTGCTGGGTTGAGATTCACGAGTCCGGAGCGGAATTAAAAACACGACATTTATTTAAGGTCATCGCGTGTTTTGTGAGCAAATGCTTTTGCATATTCGTAGTGTTTCCTTCCTTAAATGAAATATCTACTTTGCAAGTATTGCAAGTTGCCCTGTTGTCATCCGTTCTCGTAAAGTATAACCAAAGTTTTGAGCGTTTGAGCCGCTTACGCGCCATGTTTCCTGCCAGGTAAATGACGCTCCGCAACGTGGTGACGTCATTCGGGGCGACTGGAATCGATAAGGGAATCGTTTGCAAAAATGGCAAACAATTCCAAGGAATTGAAACAGTGGGAACCGGTCCTCAACAAGAACCGGTTTTCGATACCCATCCCTACTCATTGTGCTTTGTAAGCACCTTAAAAGATACTTAGACAAAGTGAACTGTATTCCAGATACACACCGACACCCGGATATATTTCCAGCCACCCAAGCCATGTATTTTTTTATTTTCATCACAGAAGCTATCTGTTTTTACATGAAACAATCCCCTCGTTCAGATTTTCAAAGTTCAGTCACTGCTAATTAGCCATCTCTGGCCTGTTCTGACTCCCGTTTCCTCTGGGTGGGCTATTCAGATCACTGTTGAGTCAATCCCCAGAGACCCTAATCTTGTGCCTGAGCAGACTCCAACTCCACAGTCTTGGACTCCAGCTTGCATGTTTGTTCTGGTGTGACGATGGCTGCGCGTGCTGGAGGGTCATTCTAACCAGAACCTGCAGCAGATGGAAAAGTGGTTCATGTGTCACTACGATGAGCTCACCAAGGCTGTGGAACAGGACTACTGTCTCACACTGCACTTCAAGACCTTGAAGTTTGAGCTCACTAACTGATAGTTCCTCCATTATGTAGAGAGTTCATTATTATTATTATTATTAGAGTGGAAAATATTAAATTTATTGGCATGTCTTGTTTCATGCACCCCAGTCCCATGTCTCAGTTTTCACCACAAATACAGACTAATAGTGTAGGAAATACACGTCTGGTTTGACATCTCTGTAGCTACATCCACCTTTTATATATACTCTGTAATGTAAGTGAAATCACTGTCTTAAGTTAAGAAAAAAGGAAATATCTTGTCAAAGACTAAACAAGCCTTAGATCCAGATTAGATGTTTGATTCTGACTTCTAGTGCCACTGACAGCGATTCGGTCAATAACCAGCCCTAAATATGAACATTGGTGATGTAAAGATATGGAGATATTCTCCTTATTTAAATTCTTATTCTGTACATTCTTTCAATGCCTCTCCAACTCCTAAATAAAATGATGTATGACTTTATGCAGATCATATATCAGCGTAATTCCGAGTTTTTACAAACACATTTGCAGTGCAGTGGTTGACAGCATAAACTCATTTAAAGGCTCCCTGTGAAGTTCCTTGCAGGCACACAGAATGTGAGTAATGAAGGCTGAATATTCAGAGATCACCCCCACAGTCGGGAGTAGCACAGTAAATCTGTGCAGCTGATCTAGATGGAACAATGTCAAAGACTGAAGTAAGTTATTGATTAGGTGTGTTGCCAGCTCGGGCTCAAGAAAAGCCTTCAGTGCACATCATTCTAACGTTCTCGCTCTGCAACACCCTGCAAGTCAAAGTGACAGTTGACAGCTCATTTAATGCCAGGAGGAAATCCTGCTGTTCCCTCTGAGAGCCTTTCTGTTATTCTCTTGTCATTATTCACACCTTTCAGCCAATATAAAGTGTGAGCTTTCAGCAGCTGGTGTGTAAAGAATGTGATTATTAGAGGAGCGTTGTGTGTGTTGTTTTTCCTAGTGCTCCGTTTTCCATTTGTTGTAAAATCTTTGGGGCTCACTTTTGTCTCTAACATCTTTTACCATCTGAGAACAGTTTAAATGCGATGATCTGAATGTCAAGAGGCAGATATGGTCAGATCTGACTAATGGTTTTCAAAAGTGTCTACTTAATAAAATGATGAGGAACCACTGAGTTGTTAATAATCTGTCACTTCTATATGCCATTTACCTCAACAAGGCACATGATGATGCAAATGTAGGTGGGATTTTTCTGTAACGCCCCTGCCCAGATGGGCTTATCAACAGACAAATCTGAAATATATGAGCGCTCAAACAAGTGCAAATCTCAAGTTCACAACAGTTTGACTATGTGCATATTAGAGGTGGGAATCACCATACATCCCACGATACGATATTATCACAATATTTAACTCACGATACGATATTATTGCAATTTTAAAAAATATTTTGCAATATTCAGATTCTGTACATAAAGGTAAACTTTATCAATATTCATTTTATCTAATATCAAAGTCTCACACTCAGTCTTTCTCTCATTTCAGTTTCATTGTTGACAAATTTGAACGGTTTGTATTACAGTCTAGTCCAACTTAACTGAATGAAACCATCTGGTACAATTATAGCTATTCTGAACTATGCAATTTATGAAAACTATGCAGCCCATTCAGCAACTGAAGAATTTGAAAGTAAATTAAAACAAAATATAATTTTACATTAAATAAAGTTTTAAACTTAATTAAAATAAAACATGTCTTAAATTAAAATAAGTAAACTGTCATGTTTATTGCTGCCAAAAACAAGTTAAACACATTTGGACAGTGAAGAAATGTCAGGATTCTTGCTTGGCAAAAGGATCAACATGCTCTGACTTCAGATTGTAACAAAATATCGATTTCTGCTGTCCCTGTATCGATACATTATTAGCAAACAAATATCACAGTATTGATTTTTTCCCCCAGCCCTAGTGCATATCTCCTCGGAGATTGGTAGAGCAGCAGTTAGTACTGTTTCTTTACAGCAAGATCAAACCTCCTGGTTGGCTGGAGCCTTCCTGTGTGGAGTGTGCATGTTCCAGGCTGTGTGAGGTTCTTTGACGTCCTCCTACTGTCCAAACACATGTATGTTTGGTTAACTGATGATTGGAATTTTGCCGTAGGTGAGGCTGCAAAGTGGATAAAGTGCTTAAGTGCAGTACCGTGATGTATGATTATGTGTGAAAAAGGTAAATGTGGCTTATAGTGAAGAGCACTCTGAGTGGTCAAATAAGATTAGAAAAGTGCTAAACAATAAAAGCTGGTCCATTTCATGCTGCATCCATAATATGAATTAGCATGGCATTCGCCCAGTGCTCTGGTGGGATGAGTCAGACACGTTGACCCTGAGGGCACTGAGCTCTGCGTGTGTGGGGGAGAAAAGGTTTTCAAAATCTGTTTTTAGGCAGTAGCCAAACATTTTAATTGTTTAAATCAGATATGACTGAGGATTTCTTGGAAAATAGCTACTCAGATCATTATCAAGACTCAGCTCAGTGGCACAACTTGCTTTTAAGACTTTGTCTCCACTGTTGTTGTGCTGAAATTATGCTTGTGCAAGTTTTTCATGAGGTCATTGCAAGTTGCAGTAAGTCAGGTAAATTATAAGTCCAAAACACAAACGTCAGCTGGCTTGTGGTCTGTGTAGAGGTGGTCAGTCAGCAAATTCACTTCTTTTAATCGCATAGTGACCAAAGATTCTTTATATAATTTCCAGTCAATGTTTGTGTGAATCTACAGCTACACTGGCCTTTATGAGACTTTAATTAAAGACCAAACCAAACTCTTAGACAGATAAACCAAAGCTAAAATGAAATGATTTTAATTCCAAACACTTATACCAAAGTTGTATATGTATATGTATGGCCTAAAACGTACTTACAGATAAGGTTTTTAAGCTAAATGGAATTTCTGTCATATATAGATGTTTTGAGCTCATAGCCTCAGTATATTTTGTGCATTTAAAAACATCTCTGGATCACAGAGATTCCTGTCAAAGCAAAACTTGCCTTTGTCTTTTGGAGAGGGGTAAATCACTGGGTTTGTGAGCCTCATATTCAATAGAAGATGATGAAGACATGCATTGGTGCTTGTGGGTGTTTATTTAAAGGGGACCTAATATCCTTTTTTCTTTATTTTTTGTAATGATGGTGGATGGTCAAATTAAACATGGTCAAAGTTTCAAATAATCACATAAGCATTTGTGATTAGATTGTGCCAAACGCTCAGTTTGAGACAGATTTTTCTGTGTTTACTGACTTTAATACCCTCCTGCACTTATTTTATACCCAGAAGCACTACCATCATCTTTGTGCAGTCTATAGGTTAATTCCACATGTGTGTGTTTATAGTGTGTTAGGAAGGAGAAACAGTGAGACCATTATTTAGATTATTTTTAAACTTTCCACATATATTCTCCACTGTTTGATCTGCTCTCCCTTTTCTTTTCCCTCCAATTTAGATGCAAGTTTTTCAGTTTGACAGAGACTCCAGAGGACTATACCATCATCGTCGACGAGGAAGGATTTAAAGGTGGGCCTCGCTTTGTGGATACTAATCTTTGAAGTCACTGTGGCAACCAGAGATCAGGCGGCAGGAGAAGGTCGCATTGTGTAATCTATGATTCTCACCAGCACCGCACGGCTTCAGCTGACACTGTTTGAGCACACTTTGTCATTATAGATGTGAGGCCAAGCTGCTGCTCGCTGTGTTGGCTGAGTGAGTGAATCCGTGTCATTACACACCCTTCTCCAGGGTGACCCTCCTTAGTTACCCTGGAGACTACAGGCTATTTGTTGCGTAACTGGTGCAGGTATTTTCTACTGGTGGCTGGCTCTGTGGGTTATTGTCTTTCTTATATTGAACTGAACTACATTGTGAAATTAAATTATACTGGAAACTCCCAAAAAGATGTATACTATATATCCGTATGCATGTTGATGCATATGGATGTGCCCAGAGTGCACAACCCAGTTCAGTCCACATGTCTTGGGTAGATTATACTTTGTATGTTGTAAATTATATTTGGACATGGATGCAGTTTTGGTAACTTTGCCTCTTTTCACCGTCACAGTAGCTTTTAAATCAAACCACCAACATGTGGTTTAAGTCTAGACTTTCAGCTTTTATTTGAGGGGTTTAACAAAAGTATTACATAACAGTTTAAAAATTGCAGCCATTTTTATACACAGTCCCTCACAGTAATTGGACATTTCACTCATGGGAGTATCATTGCCAGGTGAGCCCTGTTCTCTTTTTTACTTGAATCGGAACTCACCTAGCAACTAAAAGTTATGCTTTATTAGCCTTATTTCCTTTGGGATTAGTAAAGTATTTCTAAAAGGTTTATATTGATTCTGGGTTTAAAAAAATAAAGCCAGCTCTTCGTTTTACCAGATGTGTTGCCCCCTAATGGCCATTAGAAAGAAGTCCAGCTCTTCTTTCTCCATGAGAAAATGACCCTACTTCGCACTTGTGCTATGACTGCATTAAACAGTTTGTGTCGAGATAGTGGTAGTCTTAAGTTTTCTTTAACAACTATGAGCAGATTCAGAGTTAAATAGAGGATGCTTTAGTGCATTGACGTCTTATTTACACAGTCTGTGGTTCTTACCTGTGGGGTTCATTATTTTATCCCAGTCACTGGTGTAAACACAACCGTGGCTTCTCTGTGTTGAAGTCATTAGACAGCTAAAGGCACCAGTGACAGGATAACGATAAACGTTAAAGCTCAGAGTTATAATGGCTCAAGATAACAAAGAGAGTCATCAAGGCACAAATCTGACTCACGGATGACTCAGAAAGGGAAAAGCTGGTCTAATATTTAATGCTTTTGCTCTGTGACCTTACCTCAAAGCTGTTAAAGTATCATATTCCTAATCAGTCAGAAATAAAACTGTATTTATTATGCGAAAGTGAGTACATTACAGATCAAAAAAAGAAAGAAATAAGTGCAGATGAAAACTACTGATACCCAGCTTGTTTTCTTTTTATTCCAAAGCGGTTGTCGGTATAGATTAAATCCATCCATCTGTGTTGCTGCCTCTATGAAACAATCTGTCTCAAATCTTAACCATTTAATTTTGTGACGGCCAAACAACTGTACCAGCTCCACTCCCAACTGTTTCTGATTTCATTTCCAGAGCTGCCCCAGTCGGAGCACATCAGCGTTGCCGACGCCACGTGGGTGGCCCTTAACGTGGTGTCAGGAGGTAGCAACACATCCACTTCACAACCCATAGGAGTCACCAAAATCGCTAAATCAGTCATCGCACCACTGGCCGACCACAACATTTCTGTTTTCATGCTGTCGACGTATCAGACGGACTTCATCCTGGTGAGTGTGAATATTGTTCATGTCAAGGTTCTGTGTGTGAATGGTGTGGGTCTCGACAGCCATGTGATGCCCTCAAAAAAATGACTCGACACACGGCTCGAGGGCTGGAGCCATCCCAGTTGATATCAACCAATACCATCGGATTAAAAAATGGGTGTAGTCTCTGAGAAAGGTTGGCACAGAAGCCCCTTAAATATCCTTTCTAATAACCAGCAGGGGGCATTTTGCACAACAATTTATGACCTCGAAACTAGTTTTGCACTATGGCTTCATGTAGAGTACAATAGACAATATGTTTTTGGGGTGAGGCTTCTGTCAGTTTCACAGTTAGATCTTCCCTTCATTCTTCCACACTATCTTTTGTCCTGTCTCCCTCCCCCTCACTCCCCACCAGAGATGGGCGTTACTTGTAACGCGTTACTTGTACTGTAATCTGATTACTTTTTTCAAGTAACGAGTAAAGTAACGGATTACTATTGCAAAAACGGTAATTAGATTACCGTTACTTTCCCGTAGGAACGCTCTGTTACTGCGTTACTAAAACCGTGATTTTTTTTTTTTTGCGAGAATATCTCATGACAGTGACGTAAGTGAGCGCGACGTTCGTGAAAACAGCTGTGTGCAGATCAACAATGGATCATATATCAAGTGCGGGAGAGAGTATAAGCGTGCAGCGTTTAAAGCGTGGAAGTACTGACCTTACTTTGAGTTTGATTCCATAAAAAGTGACAAAAACATTAGTGTCCGTTGTGCGTGGGAAGAAAACTTCTTTTTACACCGAAAAAACCCCTAAACAAGCACCGAGTGCGCAACGATGTAATGGGAAACTCACAGAGAAACTCGCGGATTCTTCAACTGACCGCCGCGGCACACCTGCACCAGAGCACACCTCCGCCTACCCCACTCCTGCTTTACAGGTGAAAATAGAGCAACAGGACCGAGAGTCTTTGACTTTATTTATTTTCTGCTGTGTTTCACTTGCATCTATTTGAAAGACTGAGTGTAAACACAAAAAATATTTTATTTTATGCGCTGGAATGTGCAGAAAATAGGTTTAAATGTTAAACTAATTTCTTCAAGTCAGAGAATGTTGCATATAATTAAATTTTTGCTTGATGCATTAAGTTAAAAGATTAAAACTGATAAAACAAGTTTTAAAAAGAGACTTTTCCATTTGATTACATTTTGTATGATGGATTATGCAGAAAAAGTAGAATTGGGCTGAAAGATCTATCACTTTATTACCTATTCAGGTTGTAAATCGTGTTTTTAAAAAGTAACTAAGTAATTAATTACTTTTGAAAATAAGTAATCAGTAAAGTAACAGGATTAATTTTTGGGGGAAGTAATCAGTAATTAGTTACTGATTACTTTTTTCAAGTAACTTGACCAACACTGATCCCCACTGGTTGCAGCAGCCTCCCCTTCCTGAGCCTGATTCTTCCAGAGGTTTCTTCCTGTTAAAAGGGAGTTTTTCCTTCCCACTGTCAACAAGTGACAAGACAAGTTTTGGTTCTCTCTGCAGTAGTGTAGAGATTTACCTTACATTTTAAAGCGCCTTGAGCAGAGTTTTGCTGTGACTTGGCACCTAATAAATAAAATTGAACAGAAATCAAGAACCAAGATGGTGATGCCAAGTCCAAGTTGAGACTTTAAAGTGGGACTTTACAAACCCATGACATCCTGGTAGCCCATCTTTTGTATATAGTTGTTGGATGAGAGGCAATACACAGCTGTATACACTGAACAGGCCATCACTCCATCACACGCTGAGCTAAATCAGAAGTAAACTGTTTGTAGTACCATCCTCTGATCTCACAGGTATTTTAATGGCGATAAGTAGAAAAACAGCACTAGCAACTGCTGCAGTGAGAGCCGCCTCTCCGCTGCTTATTTGCATGCTCAGTGGGAACCACTGGGATGCATTTTAATTGACATGAATCCAGACTGTGCTTCAGGTATCATGACAGCACTTGACCTCACACAGCCCCCCCCCCCCCGCCCCCGTCAGAGTGAACTGAAAGTGCAGTTTCTTTTGCAGTTCTGTTTAGTCAATATAATTGTGTGTGTTCTGAGCCAACAGTTGATCTGCTTCTTAGCATGCTCGGTGTGTTGCATTATTTGTCTTTTATGCAACTCCTGGCAGCACAGTTGTTTACATCTACAGTGCCTGATATGAAAAAGCAATAACCTTGGATATGCTGTACCTTGCACGGCCCCACTTCTTTTGATTTAGGATGAAATCCTTTCTCGTGCCTTTTTGGCTACAGGGAGTCTTTTTTCCTTTCTTTTTTTATTGCCTTGCATTAATGGAAAAACAAGGCCTGCTGACCAGCTTCAGCATGTTCATAAAAATGAAAAAAATGAATGAAAAAAACCTGTGCTGATGTTGATAATCTGTTACATAAAGGGGATCAGCAGATCAGCCTCTTGCTGGAATTTAAGGTATCATACTCGGGGCATGCTTCCTGTCTCGACACTGGCTCCTTCCCACTGTCCTAATTGTTGGTATATAAGATGAAAAGAGGTAAAGAAAACGTCCAACACTGACCTTGTTATCCACACCCACAAGCCATCTCCTATCTTCATTTCACTCTGTGTTTCATTGCATTACTGAATCCCTCAGCAGGCCAAAAGACAAACCAGCTTAAGATGTTTTCTTTTTTTCACTGCTATGATCTTTTGTGTTACATAAAGCGGTAAAGCCTGACCCAAATGTTGAATACACCCATTTCAACAGAGCAACAAGCATCCTGACTGAGTCAGTCTGCTCAGATCTTCCACACACACCAGCTTCTCAGGAGCAACAATTACAAGAGCGACAGCTAATACGCCAATTAAATTCGTGCCGCCACCCCCCCATCCCTTCCCACCTTAAACAGAGATCAGCTAAGTTTTAATTAGAGACAGCAGAGTTAAAGAAATATAAATATTAATTGCTTCATTACCATAATAATTTTGGTGGCTTTTTCTCTACCCCTGCTGTCAGCAATTAGTTTCTAAGAAATCTGGAAAACTAATTTCCTTGAAATTTGCTGTGAAAAGTTCTGGCTCCCCGAGGTCTTCTTGACCCTTTCAACTTAATCTTCTAATTTTCCACGTGCTCGTGAACCCCGCTCTTAATGCAATTACACAAGGACCAAAAAATGCCAAATGCTTTTGAGTGAGTCATATCATGATGATCTGATTAGACTGTAACAATAATCATCTTAAATGCATTGGCTCATGGCCAACTCTCGCTTTTCATGTCTTTCTTGGTCTGTTTGCGTTTCAATTTTCTTTGTTTTCTAATTCTAACCGTTGTACGCTCCTTTGCTTTACGTTGCACATGTTTACCTTCGTGTATGAAAAGAGCTCAACAAATAAACCTGCTTTGACATATTGCTCAGCCCTAATGATGCAGGATTGTACTCTCGGTACGCTGGTGGCCTAAGGGTGAAGCTGTCGATTAGCTGCATGCGGCTGTAAACAAACCTTCAACAATGACGGCATGGTTCGCATAAGAGGCAAAGATCCATGTTCCATTTTTTTCCGCCCATGCTAATACTCAGAACTAAAGGCTGTGTTTAAAGCAAAGAATGCAGCTTTACTGTCTTCTCTGCTCCTCCTCAGAACATATAAATCTGGCTGAATATGAACAGCCCAATCCCATTTTCTGCTCATTATCAAAAGCCATTTTGTAGGAAGTCATTAAAAGCAAATGTAGATTAGGCAGAGCAAGAGAGTGGGCACACTGAAAATAAATGAAAGCATTTCATTAGCAAAAAGCTCGGGCTAGGAGAATAAGAGTGGGATTTCCCATCAAACGATTTCTCTGAAAGTCCATCGACATTTCTTCCCTGTTACATATTCAGCATTTACTCTTGACCTCTGAACTCGTTCATGTTGCCGTCCTCAGGTTCGAGAGCGAGACCTCCCGATGGTCACGCACACTCTGTCTTCCGAATTCACTTTGTTTCGAGTGGTCAACGGGGAGACTGTTGCTGCTCACAATCTGGGGGTGACCAATGGCTTTGTGAAACCAAAACTAGGTAAGAGTTAACAAAATAATTCAATATTTCTGTCTAGAGAAAAGCTTAATGCTTCCACCCTGCCTTTAATAGCCTTTAATGTGGACTGCCATTTTAATATTTCTGCCCACTTGAGGGGGTCCATGGCCAATACTTGGGCCAAGACGTCCAGGTTACTGGTCATTGTTTATTAACACGGATCCATTTTTAAAAAGCCAAATTGTCGCCACTGTGTGGTTTTGAGATTACATCTGCACAAATGCAATCCGCAATGCGATTGGACGATAGTATATTGATACTGAGATCTCTGTAATCAGAAATGGGTTTTGCAAAGCATTTACAAGATGTTTTCAGACTTGTTTCTTCAACGTAATAATCTCTGCATATTAATTTGTGCTGTTTCCCAGACATTAAAGTGGACCCATTATGTTAATTTCCAGCTCCATTTTTTTTCTTGGAATTAAAGTATCTCTTTAAAACAAACCTTATATAGTACAACCTCGGTTCATTCAAGCCATTATGACTCCGTTCTTTCTCCCTTTGAGACCACTTTCTTTCGATTGGCTGCCCCTCGTGCACAGAATGTTAAAACAGCAGGTGGGTGGGGCTTCTGTGCTCACACCCACAGATCACCATATTAACATCCGCTCTCAGTGGCTCAGTGGTTAAGTGTTTACTGCACGCTGAAGCCTGTCCTTGTGGCCCACATTTACAGTATTTAATATGAGCATCAACGACTGGAACAACATGTATGTAATATAATATAATCTGGCCCCCTTTAAGACTAGTCCCGGATTAAAAGAAAATTTAAATGTTTCCACTACAGGAAATGGGATATAAAATCTATAAAATGGGATATAAAATGTAATTATGCTTGTTTCTCAGCCCTGTAATAATAATACGTTTGTTGTGGATTTGTTTTTATTATGGGTGAGATGCTTACATTTTAAGTTTTATAAATGCGTAAACTTTTTCAGCACTGTTTAAATATAAAATGTGCAAACATATACATCAAATTGTGTCTAATTAACATTAATGTTTAAAGGTTTATTTATGATTGTAGAAAGGATGTTGGATAATCTCCACTTAAGTGCACTGTGGCGCTTTCAATTACACAGCACACAGTCTTTATCGCTGTTCATACAATTTGTAAGTGTTTTGTTCCTGTTGGTGTACAAGCTGAGCTCGAAAGCTCCTTCTTAATGTTGGCAAATGCAGTTTTCAAGCTCACTTTTACACCCAGCACAGTCAAGGGAAGTCTAAACTAGCTCAGATGGATGGAAAAAGGATGATCAGAAAATGTATTGCCATGTCGTCTTTTATTAAGAAGCCTCCTAAGCCCTCATGTATTATCTTTTTCAGTGCCCCGTCCTATCATTCACCCCTTATCCAGTCCCAGCAACATGTTCTGTGTGACCAGCCTGGACCCAGACACACTGCCCTCCGTGGCCACTCTGCTCATGGACGTCATGTTTTACTCTGGAGGGTAAAACATTTTATTACTTCATTAAGGCCCTGAAGGCCTTTTGCATGTTTTGCATGTTGCCAGGATTCCACTCAATCACTGAGAACATTAGGACAGCATCTCTTTATAGTCTATGAATCAAATGTAGGATGTTACCTAAAAGGGATAAAACAGCAATTTAGCTCATTAAGAGAAGTTTGGCCACAGTGGAAAGTAGTATTCAGGTTTTTTATTATCTAATTATCTAAGTTAATCTAAAGTTATCTGATGTCTTCTGCTGGAGCCTTGTCAAGTCTGTAAAATTATCTTTACTGCCTTGAATTATATGGGTATAAAAGGGTATAAAATTCAGGAAAGCTTATTTTCTCGAGAATAGAAAACTATTTTCACTTTCATTTCCTAGACAAGGAAGGAAAAATTAGGAGATGCTAAATGGTGGCATTTTGGGAAAATGTTCTGGAGCTCAGCCCACACAAGATGCTGAGTGTCAGAATATGATGACCTGTGATGCATCAATTTGAACCCTTCTTTCATCTTTTATCTTTTTCACACATTAATCATCTTCATGTAAGTGCAGCACCAGAGCGTAAGACTAACCCCACACAGTAATGAGAGAATAGTGTAAAATGATTCCATCCATTGTGTCTTAGTCTGCATAATTTGAGGGTTGTTTTTTAATACATATATGTTGTGTGCAGTAATACTTTAATTGGAGACCTTTTAGGTCCTGTCAAAGCAGGCATTAACAATGACTGCTTCATTCCACTTAAATGAGGCAATTTTAAGGCCTTCCAAGGTGTTTTGTGTTCATTCACTGAAATGGCTCACTAGGATACTAGTATCCTAGGATACTCCTAGGATACTAGGAAATGTAAATTACAGCACTTTCAATGGGCATTTTCTTATTTTCTGGCTTTTGACAGTCAAAACACCTGCTGTGAAATAGCACTATAAACTAAAAAGGGAAAAAAAAGGAAGTCCCGGTCCACGTTGTTGCACTGCCACCATCTCTGCTTCTCTGAGTTGAAAGTCCAGCTTGACAGAGCAATCAAGTTGAAATTCTAGCTTCCGATTTCAAATGGAATATGCCAAAGTTTTTTAAAAAAGCAAGAAAATGTAGGATTTGTTTTCCTCCTTAGAAACAAGATCGAGAGGTACTCAGATTCCCATACTTGGGTCAGCAACTCCTCACTGACCCAGATTGGATATTCCACACTTTGGACATGTAGTGATTTTTCGTCGCTCGGCTGAAGGGCCTTTATCACAGGCCCCGCCCACTTAATGTCTCTAGCTGTAGTTGCTTGAAGATGTCAAATGTCTTCCACTTTCTATGGTCTCTGATGGACACATTCGAGCGAATCGCTTCCAGTGTGCACATTGTTTAACAGATAGCAGTTCTATGACCTCATCAACTCTCACTGTTAGCATTGTTAGGGAACCCAAGGACAACATTGCACACAGGCACGGACTTCAAAATCTTCCTTTTTTTTAAATGGAAAACCCTGAGTTCTTCAAACAGAAACCAGTCTACCTACTCAAGCTGTTCGGCAACACAGAGAGTCGAGGACTGTTTCGAGTTCCCTTGCCATCCATTCACACTCTGGCCTTTAAGACCCTTTTTATTTCCCTCCTGTGTAAGAGGACACACACTTGACAGTCTGCAAAGCGGTGCGTGCTTGTTGCAGCCAAAAGAAAGGTGTAAAAGTTAACTGGAAATTAATCAAAGTGTCACAGGTCCAATCAAAAACGGTATTGTTTTTGTCTTTGTCAGGCAAAAAGAGTCTGGAGCATCCAGTGAAGACTCAAACCACATCCGCTTCTTCTCCTTCTCCCTGATCGAGGGCTACATCTCTCTGGTCATGGATGAACAGACAACACAAAGGTAGAAGAAAAACACCCACCACTCAACATTTCATGTGCACTGCTGTTGTGTAATTAACTACACTTTTAAGGTTTTGTTATCTGTTAATCCTCACTAAAAGGACAGCTTGTATTCATGCAGGGGAGTGCGTTTCTGATTGTTGTTTGAGGTGGTGATTAGTTTGTTGCTAGGCAATAAGCAGAGCTATTGGGTGTATTGCACATAAGTCACAGTGCGTTTCAGTCTGACTCATCTACTCCCTTAGTTTCTAACAGAGTACACTAATTAAGCAGGAGGGCCATCAAGGAACTTGAGCAGCTGCAGGTCCCACATGGTTTCTCCTGTGTTAGCATCTGATCAAAGGCTGCCAATGAATAAAAAAAGGTCTGCATTATATTGGTTAGTAACATCTTCAATCCATGTGGAAATAAAATAACAACTGGAGTGAACTTTAATTGTTAAGTTTAGATTTTGTTTCTGCAGCATGTAGGTCAGCAATGTCCCCACGTTTTATGTAAGACCGAATGTGTTGCCTTAAAGAGATGGGTCACCCAAATTACTCTGCTTTACAATGGCTCTTTTCTTCAGTGCAGCAGGGAGCACAGCAGGCACAGATTTTAGCTGTTTTTGCACTGTGCTGAGTGGCTAGTGGCTTCTTCTGATGCACCTTTATCTGCTAACCATGCCTGGTGCCATAATTTGTTAAATAAAGCAAAAAAAGGTCAAATAAAGCCACTCTTGGAAAACATTTAAAGATGACAGAGTTAATGAAATACTGGAACTGAATGATTTAATACTGTGTTTATGATGTCTTATTATTGGTAACAATTCAGAAATATAGAACTTGTATGACCACACTTGTGTTGCTTAAGTGAGTAACTTAACCAGCCTTTATGTGGTACTTCAGTATTTTAATAAATACTGAAGCTAATATAATTGTTCTGGTTTTTTTCTTCCAGGTTTCCCAACAATGTACTTTTTACCAGTGCCTCTGGTGAGCTTTGGAAAATGGTTCGAATTGGAGGGCAACCTTTAGGATTTGGTGAGTTTTTTGTTGCTGTAGTAATGGATAGAAGCAGGCCACATGCTACTACAGATTGATGGCAACAAATCACATGTTTATGTATCAAGATCAGCGTTGTCAGAACTGGTTTGATAACCATCCCAGTTTGTAGTTATCCAGGTAACTGTGGGTTTAACACCGAGTCTTTAGCATTAAAAAGGTGGTTCGCTTTTTACCAGGGTAGATTGCCATACTAACTGCAGGTTATACCTGAGATAAAAGATTAACAGGTATGAAATCAACACTGAAAACTGTGTCACTGTTCCTGGAAGATCTAAAGTCTTTATCTAACCCTAAACAGACAATAAAAAAAGACATACATCATAGGATGTATGATCCTAAAACAAGACACCTATTTGTACTTGTAGTTAACCTATGTTTAAATTATATTTTTCATATTTATTTCTTTTTTGCTGTGAGACCATTAAACACCAGGGCAGCAGGTGAAAGTACAAAACTGCACCTGTCTTGTACACACCTGAAATTTCATGGAGTAGTAATAATCTGTCAGATTCCCCCCGCGCATAAAGCTGCGATACCGAGAAGTCTGTGAACTTACATTTATTTGTATTTTTGTCGGCTTTCCTTCCTGGCTTCAAATAAATGAAATTTTATTATTGCTGACCAAATATGTGGGTGTAATCCTATAGTTTTCCTCCCAGACACACTCAGACTGCTGAGACAAGTCTGCAGCAGCTGTGTTGTTTTATAGTTTTCCTTTGTAAAGTCGGTAGACCTTCTCATTTTTCTGGTTGGTTAGAGGCTTATGTTAGTTGATAACCACCTTCATATAACAGCTTATCTGAGCATCAATAATCAGGCTAAGTGAAGCCTTAGCAGACAAAAAAAATGCAATAGTTAAAAAGCCAGAATTTCACAAGAAGACCTCAGACCTGGCTGCTCTAATCAGGATAATAAATGTGTTATCGTGATTAATGTGTATTGTATTTATCAACATGCTTTAATGAGTTGTAGAGTGGTTGTGGGGCCTGTTGAGAGGTTAAAGAACGCGTCTTTAATGGTCTGCAGATGAGTGCGGCATCGTGGCTCAGATATCAGAACCGCTGGCGACGGCTGACATTCCAGCTTACTACATTAGCACCTTCAAGTTTGACCACGCCCTGGTAAGAAACAGTTTCTACTGCATATGTTTGGTTTGTAACCAACTTGTTTGTAATTGTTGCGCTGTTTGGTTAGTTTAACCAGTTCATGACACCATGATAGACTGTATATAAAAGATGGACATGCATAGCATCTGGGTCTGAAGAGTGAAGCCAGTGTAAAGGTGTTTTTAAACTTGCATTCTTTCCCGTGGCCAGCAGGGGGTCGCTTGTCTGATTTGTATAGAAGTCTTTGGGAAAATGGCTTTGACTCCAGTAAACTCTTTCTTATTGACTTAATTCACTAGTTTCAAGTCAAGATTTTTAGTTCTTGCTTATCACTTCCAGAAAACCTTCAACTTGAGGCTTTAACCCTTTAAAGCCGGTCGGAGCGGGCACGCTCTGTTTTGCATAACTATTTTTAAATCCCGGTAGCTCTGCAACCATGTAAGCTAGTGCAATAATTTTTTTTGCATATGAAACCGGAGGAGTTGTACTTACATCTTATGCCATCAGCTTGTCCTCGGTCACAGTTCCCTTCCACATATAGCTTTGCAAAAACTGCATAAAAAGCGCTTGCAGCAACAAAAACATAATATTCCAGAAACACGCTTTGCCGATCCGATCAGCTGTTCATAACACTTCCTACGTTGGAATAGACGTCAGCGCGAACTTTTGCATGTCCGCCATTACCTGTCCGAAACCGGAAGGGACGTCATTTTCGCGGAAATGTAGTTTTTTTTTTTTTTTACAATCAGGGCCTCATGAGCCTATACTGGTGTTTTTAAAAGTTATCTTTGACTTTATGACTTTCTGTGTCGTTTCTGGGATGATTAGGACTCATATTGCACTGCTGGAAATAGTTTATGTTGATGCATGTGCTGCTTTTTTGCAAATTTGCAGTATAATATTTATTTTCGTTTTTCCCGCAGTGTATAAAAATTGGTGTATTTCAAAAATAAAATTATGAAGACACTCAAAATACATTTCCTGTGGTAGGAAACTATTTTGTGCAACTTTTTTGTATTTACAGTTTTGAGGGATAAGCCTCTTAAATTTCTCTAACTAGAAATATATGTTAAAAAAGCAAAAACGATTTTCAATTTTTTTGTAGTTTATTGCACTTTTTTGCAATTTATGTAATTACTATGCACTTAATGCATACATATTATTAAAATCTGGGCTATAATGGTTGTATTGATGTATAGCAACTTGAAATGCTCCCAAAAATGGCTCCACAGCATGTAAAAATATAATATAAGCTCTGGCGGACTTGGTTCTATGGTAGGTCTTAAAGGGTTAAGAAGACACTAGGCACTGATCATAGCAACTATGTCCATCTTTTATATACAGTTTATGGCATCAGCATAGGCCCTAAGCAGCTGGAGAGAAACTGTTTCAGCTTTTTCAGATGTTTTTGGGGCCATCAAAACATCTGAAAACACAATCAGAAGGTTCTAATCAGCTACTTTGCGTCTTTTTCAGGTTCCTGAAGAAAACATCCAAAGTGTGATTGGCGCACTGCGGACTGAGAGTGCTGCACAGTGAAGGAAGCTGGAGAAAGCGATGACGACTACCATCTCCAAAGTCATGTTGTTTAAAAAGTTTATCATGTCCAAAAAGTGCCAAGAGCTTGCTAGCGGACTACTGTGGGTCAACTCTGAAAGGAAGGACGGAGGGAGAGAGGAGGGTGACAGTGTGTTAGGGACGCCTTTGTTACTCAACCATTTTCTTTATCCCCCAACTACTCTTTGCCTTCCTTCGTGCCCAAGTCCCCTCCACCTCCACGCTCTGGTAGTTTTTGCGTTAGTTTACCAAACTGTCTCTTTTCTTCTCTAAAGCTGCTTCTTCCCACTCCCTGACCCTCCTGAGCACCCTACTGTATTAGTTACATAATTCCTCTCATGGAAAGATGACGAATGTACTCTCAAAGCAAAATAATTATTATATATAGTTATCAAATTCTCCTTTTTTTGTTTGCTTGTTTTTCCACAGGTCATTTTTCTCAGTGCCAAGATGTTTGAATGCCTAAACCGATGCCTTTGTCTAAAATACTGCACATGTGCAATTGAAGGAGACAGCCAGCGTTGGCGCTTGTTTTTGCTTTTTAGTCGTCGTTGAACGTGTTTTAATCATCGATCTGACTATTGAAGTCCCCCAGACTTATAATCAGTCTGGCGAAACGTGAAGTGAATCATTTATTTTGTGCATTTAATAAGTTACATCCATGCACACTGTGAGCAATATGATCGACGGGCCAGTCAGGATCTGTAGATTTGATTATTTTCAGCGATTTGGCTGATAGGCGTCATTTTTGTGAGAGGTTGTTGATTTCTTATTTGATTTTGGATAGGATATAGAAAACAAAGTTCCCAGTTGACGTATTCTTAATAACTTCTCCCACAGCGTAACAGTCAGTTCAAAACGTCTCTTATTTTGAGCCATTCCCATCAGCCTCTTCTGCACACTATTTGTTACCTGAAATGGTCAACATGGTCCTCATTAGACCTCTGAAACACTATCATGTGAGCATTACAACCACTCCCACACTAACCACTATGTGCCAAATTTAGGTTCAGTTTGCCACAAAATTAAATTTAAGTCTTTACCGTCTTGTGAGGGTTTTAAATTAGCTCTAAATTGTTATTTCTCTTTGTTCATATTGTGTCAGTTAATCTAATTTAAAACGTAAAAATTGCACACTGAAATCAATGTGGGTTTTTCTTTTTTTATGGAGGGTCGAAAAGTGTTGATTAAAAACTCCATCCAGCCATTCTCTTCAACTTATCTTCTTCATCTTTCAAACTGAGTGAGTATTAATCAGCGGACGTGAAGAAACTGATTTTAATTGGTTTAGTTTGTGTTAAAAAAAAATAAGAATGCAAATTTAAAAATGCAAATAAATAGCCATTAAAAAGTGTGATTTTTGGCCCATTTTGAGGCGATTTTTCACTCGTGCGACCGTCTTGGGGATCGGCCTGAGTTTAGCCTTAATCGTGTGTCGTGCATTGTGTAGTATACCTGAGAAGCGATTAACACCTCACTTCATGTTACCAAGCTAAAGGTCACATCAGAGCATCCTGACCTATGAATGTCTAACCCCTGCGATTCAGTCGCACAGTTTGAGCGCGAGCTGAATAACGCGACTGAAAGAAATCGCACAGTGTATGCCAGCTTTAGTAAAATACCAGATCTATACCAGGCACATAAAATTTCAAATTACCTTTACAATCTTCCTCGTACCCAGAAATATATCTGAAACTCCAGCTGATATTGATTTGATTGATGGATTAAAAAAACCCCGAAGATAATCTTTAAGGTGGATTCGTGATCCCACCACATCGCCATGCATTAACTTTACAATGCAGGTCTGTGTTCAAAAGTATGAAAGTAGAGGCTGCGGGGGGAAAGGAGGGAGCGGCTAGCTCCACCCTGTCAATACTTCAAATAAGCGCGTACCAACAACACTGAACACGGTAAAAATAACAGAAGTTCCTCCACGAGCATCTGTCTCATTTAAAGAAACCGTTCACTACTAAATAGTTGCTTTTGATGGCAATCGTACTAACAGCATGACCCGTTTTCCAACCTTGTACTGCCAAAAACTCATGTTTGAGAGCAATTACGCCGACACTTTCCAGTGACCGTGTTGCTCACAGTGTGCATTGGAGTGAGAAACGCTGAAAAGATTTGCATCGACACTAGTCATAAATTACTGAGCCACTTCCATGAGCTAGAATAATGTCAGTGCAAGTGTGCTAACATAAGCTACGGTTCACACAGGGGAAGGAAGGTTACACTCCGAGCCCTGGTGTCCATTTTGGTCTTGAAGCTGCCCCTCTCCTACTCCAGTCTGCACTTTAATGCAGGTCCCACCCCCACAGACCTGCTGTACTGATGTGAACACAGAGAGGGCTCTTTTCTTTAGCTAGATCTTATCCACATGGAACGATTTCTGTTGGTATTAACCGTTGGTGATGATGTTTTTCTTCCTTTTTGTTTTCTTCTCTTCACACCACCTTCCACCTATCTGCAGCCTCTCCTCTGATCACATTTGATTAGTAGATAATCTGTATTTATCAGTGTTAAAACATGAGGAAGGTGTTATTTCTTCTGATTGCATTTCAAAGAGAAAGCCTTTCATTTTGAAGCTTCTTTTGTGTGGGGGAAATAAATGAAAAAAAAATAAACTAGCTGTTTTTTGAGCTGCTTGCGTGTTCACTTTTCACCCATGTGTCATTTTACTGTATTTACTTACCGACAGAGGGGCTGTGTACTCGAAGCAATAAACTAGTGATGTCGCCTCCCAATCTTGCCTTCAGAGCTCCAGTTTAGCTGTGAATGAGACACATTTTTTCACATTTTATTAACACAAATGTATGAAGTGTACCAGCCATGGATGAATTAAATTAGTGGATATCACATCCCCACTTGACCATGCTAAAGATCCGTGATGACATGCTGAGTCATCCCTCAGGTCTTGCGCTCTTCACCTCTGAGTCAGGCTGGCTGCTGGCAGTTGACTCTTTCATCTGCCAACTTAACTGCCCTGTTAGCATTACTCACTGAGTGGTGGTAGCTAATGCCAAGAGGGGACAAAGCACTAATTTTGTCTTCATTGCAATATTTGTTTATTTTGCTTTGCATTTTAATGAGTACTAAAATGAAGATAAAATTGCGTGTTCAACTCTCAGGGGTGCAGTTTCTCTTTGCATGATAAGGACCAGCATGAGGGCTGCCACATCTATGGGATTATCCACACTAGGAGAGCGCTGACTAAGCCCAAAGCACATGTGACATGTCCCCATGCTGGCAAAGATGGCTTTTGCACAGCATTACACACTCCTCTTCAAGTTTAGCAACCCAGTTTCGACCAAGGTTGAAGAATGGTCAAAAACCACCTGCCCATCTTCCCCGATTTGGTCTTTGAGCTAACGGCTTCATGTAGCAAAGCCACTGTCTATCCATGTCACTGTACAGCACATAGACAGTACAGAGGAGGCTGGCTTAGACAACCCACCGCCTGTGGAGCCATTGCACAACCATGGAGTAGATGGCCACGCAGCACTTCCGACAAGCACCGCAGATTTTCAGCAACTTAGCTGGAGATAAAGGGCTCAGGCAGATAACTGCAGATGCAATGAGCTCGGTCACTGGGCTGCAGATGTACCAGATGATGTGCCTGGCAGAGAATTAGTCACTGGTTGGTTCCCCCAGGCAGCCAACTGGACCTAGCAGTGCCATCTCTGGCGGTGTGTGCTCCAGTCATTGAAATGAGAGCCTCCAAGTCAAGTTCTACACTAGCTGACCAGGACCAGAGTCCAGCTACAGGCCTTCACAGAGACCAGATGCCTAGAAAGAAGAAGCCTTAGTCCACCTACGTTTTGTTCAGCAGTTTCTGCACTTTCCCACACAATTTCCCAAGCACAAGCCCCCTGCATACACAAATGCTCTTCCATTGCAACTGTTAAGTCTGGGTGCATTAAAGGCTCTGACGACAAACTGAGACGTTCATGCCATTTGTCATTGTTCTGCTCCAATAACAGTGCTTCCAACAAGCTGTGTGACTGTGCATATTTCCTTGTGCAAATCAATACAAAATATCTACATTCAAACAATTGCAAATCATCAGTCTGCAGATCACATAAACCAGATCAGGCAGGCGATGTCTTTCTCCACAGACACATGAGAGGTTAATGGTACCTCACCTACGGTGCTACAAGTTAGCTGACTGCCTCACCTCGGTGGCACGCTTGTGCCCTCTTTCTGTGAGTGGCGAGAAGAATCATTGCTGCAGGTCACCAGTTAGCATAGAGCAGCAACAGTTTTTATTTGCTTCAGGGTTTCAGAGCATATTCCTCGAGGGGAATGGTAATCTCATGGACCCCTTATAAAGGGGTTCCTGTGAGGGATATTCATAATGCATGTAGTTGGTCATCACTGCATGCTTTTGTTTGGTTCAGTCTGCTGGACACGACGGCTCCTTCAGTGGTTAATTTGATCCTTTCTCCTGGGTCTGCCACGCTGCCTGGCTGCTCGATGGGGAGCGTGTAAATGTCCCTTTCTGCAGGAGCTGTACAGAATGACCAGACTGAAAGGGAACAATGTGTTATGACCAACTTCTGTTCTCTGAAAGAGAAGCATAAATGGGCATATCAGGACATAAAAATAAAAAAACAAACATTAAAATTGTCCTTTGCAGGTCTTAAAATTAGTTAAATACAACAACGCATGACATATCACACCAATTAAGAAAAATGAAGCCCAAATGAGAAGCAATGTGTGAAAAACTAAGTACTTGATGATTCAGTCGCTTCTAAAATCACTAGCTTTTATTTTTGCATTTACGACATGCGGCACTGCTGCGTGTAATCTGAAAAACAAACATCGTGCAGACCAGAAGTGAAAGACGCCAGTCGTGTGCCTGCAATGACCCACCAAGCGCAAACAGCAGCAGTGATGCTATCGAGATTTTCATCAACAGTCTTTGTTGCATCACTACGACAGCGCTCCAGCAGGGGTTTGTTTTCCACTGGTGAAAAGACGATTTTCAAACCCTCTCTGGGGTGTGACACACTCTGAGGGTTAATAAATATATATTTAAAAAAATAAAGATCGGCAACTCTGAAGATCATTATAATCCTAGACTATGAGTCATAATGGTTTTTGTAACTCCATGATCCTTCCTTTATGATCTGCTATCTCAGAAAATGTCTTCAGAGAAGACAATTTGGGATGTTTTGGGCAATGTTTCAGCCCTTTTCTCAAAAGTAAAACTTTCTTTATATTTCCTTTGTAAGAAGGAAAGTTAGGACAGATTCTGTGAAATATGCCTGTACATTTATGCCCCCCAGAGCATGAAATGTAGTCACTTTGGATTCTCACTTCTAGCTTCACATTTCTATAACTAATTTCTGATGTCAGGAAAGTCAGTCTAGTACAGCCCAACACCTAAATGTCTATGTAGAGAGTAAAAGGATACAGACCACAACAAAACACCAAAACGTGCCATTTTGAGTAGCAGTACTGGAAGATTTCCTCTGAAAATTCCCACTTTTGTGGAGAATATACGGAGAAGGGAAAAATGGCAAGATTTTACAGGCTTACACGTGTCGGCAGCTCAAAGGTGCCAAAGCCTACAGGTTGTCAAATGGTCACAGTGTCATAGGCTGTACACATGACGTAGCGCACAAAGCTAACATCCGCTGTGACATCAGAAGGGTGCACACTCCGCTCAAAGCCAAATATCTCCATCTTTTATGTACAGTCTTCAGGTTACATCTAATGTTTGTTATCAGCTCATCACGAGCCATTAGCTGCTGATCACATGAGAGACTTAAGCTACACAAAACAAAGATATAAACCCAAGGCTCAAGTGTTCCCGCCTAATCTGAGCCAGTGTAGGGAAAACCTCATCATACTGTAATGAGCCGCTATTTAGGCTCATGATTTATAGGTGGATCAACATTACTGACACTAATAAGTGTTTATAAAGTTATAAAACAAAGGCAGTTTTCTCACTGATTTCTATAAGAAATGGACTTCTTTTTGCAACGGGAGCCTCCTACTGGCCATTTCAAAGAATGCACTTCCTCACTGGCTTTACTTTTCAGACCTGGAAACCTACATCCATCTTATATATATAGTCTGTGGCTAAAATCTATATATTTTTTTAAAAAGTTCATTGCTCTCCTCTCACCCCACTCTTCCATTCTTTGAACTTGATGCTAGCCCACACAGGTGCTATAATGAATGATCTATAGATGAATGATCTGATTTAAATTAGAACTTAAACACAGAAAACACATTAGTGCACACCCTACCTTTCTCTTGGTCTCTGTCTTCCTTGCTGGGCTTTTTCTTCCACAATGCCCACGCTCCACTCCAGCCTGCAGAAAATGGACAGCAATTGACAGCAGGGAAGACTGCAGGTATATCAGTTGTCTGTATTATCTGACCTGAGTAAACAAAGCAGAGAACAGCCAGGCCCTTGTTGCTCTGCATGGGTGGGCCCCACACCACCACCTCCTCTCCTCTACTTCAGCACACAGAAGGGGAGGAGGGCTCATCCAGCTGCAGAGACCCTCTCTGCAGAGCGGGGTTATAGGAGCAGACACAGTGTGTTAGTGTTTCCACTCATCATGATCATTTTACACCTTACATAATCTCACGCTGCTCGGCACGGCAGTTCACTGACATGCGGTGGAGACGCTTGCTTGCTCCTCAGCTCCCACTCACAAAGATTAAAATTGCGAGCTATAAGTCAAACAGAGAGGCATCTCAGTGCCGCTAATTGAAATGCATCACTTTCATTGTGCAGAGCTGCAAGGTCGCATGGTGGGAAATCTCCACCCACAGAAATGACAAATCTAAACTTTACGGGCGACTCATTAACAGCAGTGAGTCAGCGCTTCATCTAGACCAGGCTGTAATGGCAACAACCACCACACATTTTCCTACGGGGCACTTGAATCACAACACACACACGGGTGTCACCTTACAGGGCTTCTGGGTAATAAAACACATTTCTTTTACATTTCCCTGCAATATTGACCAACGAATCACACACTGTACTTTTTTCAATTGCAGAGATGTTTGCGGCATCTAGTTATCAAGCATAAGACTGGATGTGGTTCATTATATTCAGTGTCATGTGTCTTTTGAAGCCTCAAATTTGGTTAGGGTGAGGTTAGAGTTGAAGGGCATATGCAGAACACAGTGCAGCTTTCAGAAGGTAAAGAACCAGACACAAAAACTGTGTCTCTACCGTCTTCCTGTGACGAAAAAACCTGATATGGGAAAATGGTAACCGAGCTTGCATCGGTAAAGCCTTCTCCATGACAGCTAAGAAAAGTACATGCATAATTTTGGTTCAGCATCATCACAGACATTAGTGCTGCACCTGGTAAATTGTTCATGACTAAGCAAACTTGTTTGGGATTGACCAAGTTAATCTCCATGATGCTGTCACCAACTGTGACAAGAATCATGCGGACCCTTCTCACTGTTCTACAGGTGCATCTGTGAAATAATGCCTCCTCCTAAACACCAGATATGGGTCAACTCATCTCATAATTTGAATGGGATATTAAAAGTGATGAATGAAGTTTTGCAAACCGAAGCTTCTCCTGCACGTTCTCAAATCCTGCTCTGCAGACGGTCGCAGGTCGTACGTTTTATGCTCACTCTGTAATTTTGCGTAAATACATTTCCGGGCTCTTCAGAGGGCCGTCAAGTTGTCATAATGATAAATGGCCCAGAATACAAGAGCTCAGCAAAGAGAACAAAGCAAAGCAGTGCACATCGGGCTGACTTCAGCAATACTCCGTGTTCTGTGAGAATTAAAGTGTCCATCATGTTGATATCAGGAAACCCGAGTTAAGAGTCGAGGTTAAAAATCAGCTTAAAGAGCACGTGTGAGGAGTCGGATCAAATCAGGTAACAATTAATTTTATGGGTTCATTTCTTACAAGTCTTTCTTTCCTACCAATTCACCTGTTTTCTAAACCGAAGTTTGTTTCACTGTATAGAAAACAAAGATGTGCCATTTAATAGTCAGGTGAACGGATAAGACTACACAACGATTAAAATTAGTCACAGTTTGCCAGTTGCTTTGATTACATTTTTAAACACACAAAATTTAGTCTAGAACATGTGTTGGAAATACAGCCACAGTCAGTTATTCTTTATATGAGTCTGGGGTTTTATCGCTGTCATGTTTTAAGTAATAGATTTATTTTTAAATTAGCCAACATTCCAGCAATTAAACCTTTTAACTATTAGCTCTGCAGATTCAAACTTGATACAAATGTTACAATGTAAACTGGAGGTGGACCAATTAATCGCCGCCTCCTTTAGCTGGAATTACAGTCCTTTAAAATGTGTTCAATTCAATTTTATTTATATAGTCCCAAATAACTACAACAGTGCCCTTTATATTATAATACTTTTTAAACCCATCAATATTAGAAAGAAGCCCAAACAATGAGACGATCCCCTGTGAGCAAGGACTTGGCGACTGTGTGAAGGAAGAACTCCCTTTAAACAGGAAGAAACAGGGCGAGCAATCAGCTGGGGGTGAGGTAGGAAGGAAGGCAGCATGGGAGCATTTATCATTTATGAGTAAACAAGCAGCTGTTTCAGCTTTAATATTATCCTGACTCTTACATGTTTATATGATAGATGTATTGTTAAATAAGGGAGACTGCATACATGTTGAAAAGTGTATATGTGTTTCAGGAGCAGGTTGTGAGTGCATCCAATTTGTGACTCGTACCTTGATGACGAAACTTCCAGGCAGGAGGAAAAGAGGAAGTCAGAGAAGATTTGTGGATGTAGTGAAGGAAGACGTGCAGTGCACTGGTGTCACAAATCTCAAACAGGATTTGTTTCTTTAAATTTAGGCTTATCGTAACTGATACTTCATATGACGTGCACCTTCCTAAAAATGTAACCACACATTGCATCCATTCAGTACAGTCCAAAAAAGGATGGATAAACTCAAAAACAGGAACTCGTCTGCCAACTTTAGGCAGCAAAATTGCAGAGAAATGTAACCAGACCAAGCCAAAGTATAAATGCAGCATCAGCCACTCTGTAGGCTCAAAATAGGGTTTAATGCAGAATTATTTACCCATCAGCTGTATGTCTTTCTCCCATTGTCCCCAACTGGTCGTGGCAGACTGCTACCATTCCCCAGGGCTGGTTCTGCGGGAGGTTTCTTCGTATTAAAAAAGGGAGTTTTTCCTTCCCACTGTCGTCAAAGCGCTTGGTCATAGGGAGGGGGTCATATGATTGTTGGAGTTTCCACTGTATTATTGTAGGGACTTTACCTTACATCAGCGGTCCCCAACCTCTTTTGCGCCACGGACCGGTTTATGCCCGACAATATTTTCACAGACCGGCCTTTAAGGTGTCGCGGGTAAATACAACAAAATAAAACTAGTACCGGTACCGAAAAAAAGAACATTTATTCATAACACACGTGAAAAGACAGAGGAAAACTGAGTAAACAATAAAAACGATAACAAAATAACGCTGAAAACCGATAAAAACCCTGAAAACCGATAAAAACCCTGAAAACTATACATTTCACACCTGAGCCTCAACTCTCGCGGCTCGGTACCAAACGACTCACAGACCGGTACCGGTCCGAGGCCCGGGGGTTGGGGACCGCTGCCTTACAATATAAAGCACCTTAAGGTGACTGTTACTTGTGATTTGGCGCAATATAAATAAAACTGTCACACACGAGGTGGGGTGCTTCCTGAACAGGTTGCCAGCCTTTTACAAAGACAGGGCTAACAAAAACACAACTGCTTACTCTCACGTCCACACTTTGGTCAATTTTAGAATCGCCAATTGTCCTAAGAAGCATGCGTTCAGTCTGCAAGAGGAAACCCACACAGGGACAGGAAGAACACGCAAACTCTACATAGAAAGGCCCCAGTGGTCAAGAAGGGTCAAACCATAAACCACATGACAACGCTGCCTCTCCACGACCTCGAAGAATAGGAAAATAGCTCCCAGGAAAGCTCTACACATGTGCAGACTGCATCATTTAAAACTCTGGCCTTTTATTATGAGCAACCACCACTGTAACATTTCATATATGAGAAAAATATGAAGAGTTTTTGTGAAGAAACTTGCATAGAATTAATCAGAAATGAAGAGTTTTTTTTAAGTCTAATACATCAACAAAAAAAAATGAATTTATTTTGATTTAGGATATAAAAAGCCAATCGCTTCTTTGCCATTCAGTGATTTTCACGGGAAAAGCAGACACAACGAAGCAAATTGTTCCTCTTATTTCATTTTACAGCCATCAGCAGCCACTTTTCAGCCCCGACACTCCTACAATCAGCATCCTCTCACCCTGTCAGCGCGACACGATTGTAGTTGCTGTAGATTTTCGCTGCTCGCGTATGCAGAACGTGCGGGCGCGACCGATGACACGGGAGCTCGGGTTGTAAAATTGATTCCTCGAAACTTGTTTTCTCCCTCGGGCTGAGTGCCTTCACCTCTATTTGCAGTTAGCAGGGAGATAATCATTTCTGTGGATTGTTTTGCTGTCATTGGCTTTTCAACAGCTGCAGTGTTTTACAAATATTTTATCGTGCCGCAGAGATTTAAAGCGCTGCTGCATAATGTTTGAAGTAAACCCAAACCGTACGAGTGTCGATGGCGCGCTTCACCGGCCACGTTTTTCCTGTTGTTTCTCCAGTGTGGCAGCAAATGAGTCACACGTGAGAGAAAATTAAAGTTAGAACCACATCGAAGTTGGTGAGAACACGAGTGACAGGGACAAAACAATAGGTATACAGCTGCAGCTAACGTTTATTTTTATAATCACTGTGTGCAGAAGAGCTGTTTAGTCTATAAAAGTTCAGTTTTTAGTCCACAGTGACCACATCCAATGTCTCATTTTGTCCAGAAGCCAAACATGTTCAGTGTATTCTTAAAAAGAGCAAATTTTCACAGAAAGATTCACCGTTTTTCCCACCACAGTGTCACAGAGTCACTGAAAAATCAATTAATTGACGACTCGTTTGAGCTCTAGTTGTGATAGAATGAGGCTTGGATGTCTTTCCCACATGACCTTAAGAATAAAGCATAAAGTGAGCAGTGTCAGTGGAAGTTTGCTGCGCAATCATCCGCTCTGCCCTCCGCTGACGTCAGCGCGTGACCGGGTCCACCGCCCGTGGAGAGCAGCTGGCTTCGCGGCTCCAGACCGAGCCTCCAGTCGGCTCTCCGGGGCAGCCGAAGGTCAGCGGGAGGCCTCGGCCCAAACATCCAGGCTTAATCCACCGCTGGTGAGGACAGGAGGCTCACAGGAGGGACTTCGCCAGCGCCACCATGTGGTCAACGCCACACGCTACATCCACCACTTGGCCTGGTACAGTCACCTGAGGTGGAAAAATAACCCACAAGAAGGAAGTCAACAACAACATAAAATGGAAGGAAGGAAGACGTGCAGTTTCTGTGCTTTTACTGCACATACAGCGAGGACAGAGGGTTTATCTATGTTCTTTCTTTTGTACGTGACCCAGGATTTCACAATGTGCAACACTGACAAGAAGTGTGTCAGTGTTTCCAAATCCTGTTAAAATGTCTCGAGAGGACGTGCTGATAAAGTCTGCAGACTTAAATTGAAAATCTCAACAGGGAGCATACAGGTAGCGAATATTTTATAACACCTTCACACACAGACAACCGCACTTTTCTCTACTTAAAGCACACAAAATTTTCCCCAGAATACAGATGACACAAGTATAAGGAAAAAGCATTTATTTTGATCCAAAGGAAGAAGAAGTGGGTCAAAAATAGACGCTCAGCTGCATGGTTTTCTCTTTGCTTAGATGACTAATACTGAATCAGTGTCTTACCCGCCACGGGAAGTACTGGTCGTCTTTCTTCCCGATGCCCAAACAACCCCTCACATTCTTCCCCCACACGAAGAGCTCACCCCGATCTGTAAAGCAGACATTTAAATAAATAATAATAAAATAAATATCAGTAAGCTGTGACCACAGATTAGAAGGATGAAGCATGGAGCAGTAATGTAATAACAACAAGTTTCAAGTTTATTCATTTATATAGCACTTTTAAAACAACAGTTGTTGACCAAAGTACTGTACAATAATAAAGACGTACCAAATAAAATAGAATATAGATTAAGAAAAAATAGAATCATGGAAAGAACAATAGGAACAGACTCATTTTGATTTAAAAGCCAGAGAGTAAAAGTGGGTCTTTAGACGGCTTTTGAGAGTCTCCAGTGTTGGAGAAGTCCTGATATGCAAGAGCAATGAGTTCCGTAATTTAGGAGCAGTCACGGCAAATGCCCGGTCTCCTCCGTGTTTTAACCTCGACCTTGGGACAACCAAAAGCATTTGGTCGGCAGACCTCAAGGATCTTGTGGGAGAATACCGGGTTAGGAGATCAGCATCATATTTAAGGACTTGGCCATGTAATGTCTTAAAAACAAGTGTTAAAATTTTAAAATCAATTCGAAAGCTGACTGGTAGCCAATGTAATGATGCAAGTATGGGAGATGTGATCCTGCTTGCATGTCTCAGTTAGGAGCCGTGCTGCAGCGTTTTGGACTAGCTGCAGTCGGCCAATTAATCTCTGAAGCAGAGAAAAGGCTTAACTTTTGCAAGGAGGCGAAGATGAAAGAAGCTCGTCTTGATTACATTATTTATTTGTTTGTCAAATGTCAGCTTCAATTTACATACTATAAATACTCAGTTTTCTACACGACAGTTCAGATTCATAAAAAGCTGCTTCGTCACAGGATGTGTTAGTTGGCCTAACACATCCCAAAATATACATATATTTTTTATTACAGTTTTTGGAATAGTCTCTTTGAGCACTGATAGTTCTACAAATGCATCACTGCTTTGTGCACATGGTTGATGATGCAGATTCCTGCATTGCTTCCCAGTAAAAAACAAAAACAAACAAAAACCCAGCAACATAGCAGCAAATGCAACAAAGACATAAACACGAACACCAACGATATCTGCCAATGCTTCAAGATAGGAAAACTACATTAAAAGGTTACACACAACCCACCGATGATACAATATCCACAGATGAGAAAGAGGTTTGTCACTTAAAATAACACAACTCCCAAACATATCCTTGATATTCAACTTCAGCTAATGAACCGTGGACACCCTGAATGTGCTCGTCTCAGCTACACAGTTCAGGCTCTTTCCACCTACTCTTCAAACGCATCCGATCAGACCAGAAGATGAACTGAAGCACAGTACCAAGGATTAATAGGAACTCAGATATGTACAAGAATAAAAAGGTAGAGCTGAAATCAGAGTGTAACAGGTCCTGAATTAATTAAAAAGCAGTTACTAGTTCTCAGTAAGCACTTCAGTCAGTTTTGGAGAATTTATCCAAACCATTCAGACCTCTGGATGGTTTGTGAAAACTCCAGAAGAGGAAGATGTCACCTGTAGCCTCTAATACACCAAAGGAAGTCAGTAACACATTGATCATCTTTTATTGGCAGTATTCAATTAAAAGGAAAAAAGAAAGAAATCTTCCTGTTTTTCTTCACTATTTAAACTTTTCTGCTTTGTTTACAGTTTCTGTAAATTAAGGGAAAATTTCTGTGCTTCAGTTATGAAGCAAAGTCTGGCTAATGAGCTCCCAGTGCTTCATATGTTTCCTAAAGTGTGAGCCTAAAGAGTCGTGCTGATGAGCTGTATTGTTATACTGCTTGTTTTGGTCTGAGAGTAGGTAGAAGTTAATACTTATCAAGACCTACTTACTGTTAGTCCCTCCCTATGTTACAGTTCAACAGTGTTTTTTTTTATATACACACTTAAGATCAAACTACCACCCCGGGCTTTTCTCTGTGGAATCAAACACAGGACCTTTATGCTCTGAGGGAGCGGCTAACCACTGAGCCACTGTGCTTGTTCTTCTGCTGTTAAAGACTTCCTTCTGGATTAAGAGAGCACCTTTCTGACACAGCAGTGCAGTCACACAGGTCAGGCTGACAATGGGCAGATCAGTGCAGCGTATTCAGAAACCTCACCTCTTTGATTCATTAGATTTATTCACTCAGCTTTGCGCAGCTCCGTCTGGAGTCTTAACGTCTCTTTTCACACATGCAGTTGGTCCTCCCTACAATAACTTTTTAAAAATCAGTTACAAGTTACCCTTGTACTCACTAAACTCCACAAAACTCAGTCTGAGTTTTAGTGCCGTTGGCTGGTTACAGCCTCAGCCTCGGACTAATAAAACCTGACAAAAGAGATGTTTCCAGTCCAGTGTTTCAGCGACAAAAACAAGACGAGACAGACTTTTTCATTTCAGCGCCATAAACACTACATCACCCAATCACTCAGGGATAAACTGTTCCCCCAGCGGGCACGTCCGCCTCTTTCTAAGCACCTGAGACTGCAGCAACTGCACTGCGAGTTTTATTCTTCCATTTCTTATCTGGGCTCAAAAAAAAAAGCAGAAATCTGAGCAATAAAGTAGGAATATTGTAAAGAAGCATCACTGTGCAGGTCAGGATGTGATGCTGATTTGACGTGGAGAGTTTGTGTCTTTTCTGTGCGCATACCTGTCACTGCAGCAAAATGGCTGAGGCCACATCTGATCCTGGAGACAACACCTGAGGGGTTAAACTCAGACCGTCCAAACAGTGTCGGGGGAATCATCTCTGGGGTCGAAGACTCTGACAGTTTGGGGCCTTTTCCAAGGATGCCATAGCCCCACACAAACACCTCTCCTTTGTCTGGAAAGACACAAATACCGGACTTTAGAGCTCGACAAGAAGAAAAAGCTACACATATGACAAAACTACGACCCGTTCTTTTACAACAATCTGACAGAACGGCTCGTTCTAAAGAGCTCTCTGAATTCAAGCGTAGTCCTGTAACTGTTACAGTTCAGTCTTTGGAGTTTCTTCCCTCCTGGTCCTCAGTCCATAAGCGGCATTATCACAAATTAGCAACATAGTTACGAGCGAGGTCACTGAGTGCGTAAAAGTCTCCAACGCTTTGCTGCAGAGGTCCAAACCACCTCTGGCATTAACATCAGCACAAAAACTGTCACCGAGAGCTTCGTGGCATAGGTCTCCATGATCGAGGAGCTCCTGCAGACGTAACGTGTAGCTGACCCAGTACTCTCTTCTATACAGCAAAAATATTATTTGACTAGAAAGTCCAGGAAGTTCACACCCAACCACCCAATGTCTGTTTTTTATAATTTATTATAAATGTATCCACTTTATTTGAATTTACTGACATCCCACCAACAGCGGGTCACTGTTAGGATTACTGTCCTGTGTGCAGGGCTGAAATGGTACAGATAGCAAGACCAGATAGCAGACCATAGCTTAGGTCCGCCAATCAGCAGCTCCTTAAGGTACCGAAAACTAAGTATAAATTTAAAGGTGATCGTGCTTTTGCTGTAGTTGCTCCAAAGTTGTGGAATGATCTACCCTTGCATGTTAGGCAGGCCTCTTCTCTTTCTGAATTTAAAAGTCTTCTTAAAACATATTTATTCGCTGAAGCCTTTGGCATTGATTAGAGGGGTTGACTCAATTTGTTTTAACATGTTTCAATTTATTTTAGTTTTTTAGTTATTTATTTTATCTTATCTCATTTTAATTTTCTTTACTTATGCTATTAGCATGTACAGCACTTTGTGAACTCTGGTTTTATGTTAAAGTGCTTTATAAATAAAGGTGGTATGGTATGGTAACAGATTCTTCTCAACAGCAACGAACCAAAAACATGACTGATGAAGACAGCAAGCTGGCTATTATCAGTAGTAGTATAAACATCTTTAAATAAGAGCTGCCTTTATTCACATAAACCCTAACCATCATTTTATAAAGCTGCCACATGATAAATGTTAAAAGTCACCAAAGACTAAATGAAACGTACATGTCATCTGTCCCCTCGGGCTAGAGGAATCTTACCTTTTGACCCCCCTGAATGTTCACCCAAAATGCTTCAAGGCTTTATAGTTTTATAACCTAATATTCAACACAGCCTCATTATTTTTTATTCAGGAGTATAGAAGATGGGAAAATGGACTAAACAGCCAATACGATCATAGGACCTCTTTACTGGGAGTAATATGTAAGGCAAAAAATGGCAGCACAAACAACCTGCACAATTTTACACTTATGTACAGCTGAAGGTTTTATATAGCTTTCATTCTGCATTCATAATCACCAATAATGAAGAGTGTTATATCTAACATGTAATGTGCAAGTCTGATCGAGTAAAAGTGGAAGGAAGCTACTTTTCCCCAAAAATGTCTAAAAATAGGACCAGAAATGTGTCACTCAGTCAGGAAGAATTTATTGGAAATCAGCCTGCCGGTTGACTCAACACTGACGGAAACAAACCACCCACCGCTCCAAGGATGAGTAAAAGCTCAGTTTTAGCACGGTACACTGATGTTTACCTGAAACAGTTAGTCACAGTCTGCCACCACGGCAAAAAGGTAAATGAACAAACAAGCCAGACATGACAGGAATCAAACTGGAAGCCAGACATCCAAAACTGTGCTGAGCGATGCCACCGAGAGGTCACGTGTGGAGCGACTGCTCTAGACTCAAACTGAAGACTCAAATTAGAAAATGCATTTTTAATCCTACAAGCCAGACAATGTAAAGGAAACTTTTCCGACACAAATCGTCCGCTTTTGTTATTTTTTCTGTTTGATTGTGTGAACTGACCGTTGAGTATGGCCACCTGTGTGCCTCCACACGCTGCCTGAACCACCTTTCCGCAGCCTTTCAGAGGGAGATGACGAGGAGAGTTCATCTGAAAAATAAACAAAAGAAAAATGAATAATAGATATATCTATATGAATAATCGAGTAAACGTTGAGTTTAGTCTCTCTGCTTTCTGTCTTTTCCTCCAAAGCTTTGGCCTCATCCAAGAATTACGAACAAATCATTAAAGGCAATAAGTCAACTTCTACAAGTTCCTTTTGGTCCAAACATGCTCATTTTATACATCTGATTGAAAATATGTTCCTGAAATCATTTACTAAGCGATTAGACATCTGCACTTTAGTTCTAAGGACTAAAAACAGTTTCAGTTAGAGGCAAAAGTTCTGCATTCAAACTGCAGCATGCAGTAGAGGTAGCATTTACACATAAATACTCAACTTTGGACGACGCTTTGAGAATCAAGTGGAGACTGTGCGTAAGGCTGACATTTCTTACAGGCAGAAGACAAGACAGCCTGCGTCAGAGTCCTCTCTCTACTGACATTACTTCCTGTGATTTAGAAAAGAGTGCTTCATGTGTAAAATGTGCAGGAGGGAGGACTCCAGCCGGTAACACGCCAGACAACCTGCTGTATTCTCACATGGGCTTAATCTGACATCTCTCAGACTGTGTGCTAAGAAGATGGCAAGTTAAAGGACGTTTAATGTCCAATTTAACTGCGAAAGTTAAATTGGAAAGTTGCGTTCTCACTTGAGGCTCTTTGGGGAACATCTAGGAAAGTTCAGAGCTGATGGGCTCAACAGCTGATGGGAAAACAGCTTCATAGTGCAATGTAATGTAATGCAATTAGTTAACTGCTTAGCTTCACATTAATGCACATTAATTCAGTCTTTGTGACACACCAAGTATAAGTTTTAAAGTTATTTGTCCAGCATCTTTAAAAATGCAGGTTTACAAAGTGTTTTAACAGCAAACAAAAGCAGATTACTAAATTCAAAACAGAAAGCCAGACATTAGATCAGGATAAGACATGCAGAAGAAACACTCAATAAATGAAAGGTCAGCATAGTTAATGGAGAAAAAGTATCTGAATTTCAGGAGCGGGACCACACATCCAAACACGCTCCGTCCGGTTCTCATCTATATAGGTTCCCCCAGTTCTACAAGGTGTTTGTTCTTGTTTACATGCCTCACCCTCCCTTCACTTATTTTTAGTAAATGGGGATCTGCAAGGCCAGGGAGTCGCTGCCAGTCCCATTCAAGGCCTTCCACCAAACCGCAGCTAAATTCATGTCCAAGTCATTCACCTTTATCCACTAAAACACTGTCAAACCTCAAATGAGGACGTGGGCCCAGCGAGTGAATAGTACAAAAAAGCTATGAAGCAATTTATCAGAGAAAAAACACAAGAAAACTGAACACAAATCTATAAAAATGTGTCTTTAGTAACGATAAAAGGAGATAAAGCTTAATTCTGCAAGTTTGTTTTGTAAGACAACCATCATCTGATGGCAAAAGCTTGATCATCTTTGGATTTAAGCTCAACTTGGAACAGCCAGAAAGAGCATGTGTGGGGACAGACCCACACATGCTTTAAAAGTAATCCTTTCTTTTCTTCTTTCAGTTGTGGGGTCACCACAGCGAATCACCTGCCTCCATCTCACCCTATTCCTGCATCATCCTTCAGTCTCACCAACTCTCTGCCCTCCTTCACTACATCCATGAATCTTCTCTGTGGTTTTCCTCTTTTTTCTCCATATTTAACACGCTGCTTTAAAACTGATCGGTAAACTTAGTAAACTCAATGCTCAACTCAGCTAACCTTTTTTCTCTTTGATTTAAATCAGAGACCAGTTTGTACATTAAAGTCACGTCAATCTCTGCCCGTCTCGTGTAGTCAGACTCCTCTATGCCAGTGTTTTCATAGTTTAGGGGATCTAATAAAGTCATTTCTGGCACTGTTGAACTTTTTAGGCTTTCATCTGATGATTGTTTGATTGTGAAACTACAGGATATAATTCATCACACTGTGAACTTTTTCCTTTTTACTGGACTCTTTATGAATCCTGATCACCCGCAGTGCTCAACAGGACAGCCTTATATTAGGACTATTTGTCGGCACAATCTTATGAACATTTAACAACAAATTTCTCTGAAATTTGTTCTTCAGTTCAGTTCTAAAAAATGTGAAAAAAGAAAGAAAAAAAAATAGTGGCTATAGTAAAGTGAGCTGCTTCGCTCTGACGGTGTGGACAGATGAGTGACAGGTGGAAATGGAACCAGGCAGAGGCTTCAACCAGCCACATGAGCCTGAACACATGAGCTGTTCAGGCACCATCAGTTCCCCTCACCTGTGTAGCCTGTGTGACAAAGGCCAGCTGCCTGTATTCGGAGTTGCCCCATCCATACAGCTGCCCATCTTTGGAAACAGCCAGGCTGCAGTCCCCATATGTACTGATCTGCTGCACTTCCACCCCGGCTAGATCTCCTCCCACCTCCACCGGACTGGAACTGATGTTGTGGTGCCCCAGCCCTGGAATATGAGACGCTGCAGTCAGCAAATGTCTCCAGAAAATTATTAAAAGTGAAAATCTTACAAATAAACGTCTTTATTTAGCAGCAACCGGGGCTTAAAATCAATGCCAACGTGGAGTTCATCTGATGGCTACTAGAGGCTGGCTAGGTGGTACAAATCATCCAGTAAGTCTGTGCTTCAGTTTTGGTGAACTTAATTCTGCTTTGTTAGCCTGTTATTTAGCTTTAAGTAGCCACTTGTTAATCAGCCAATGTCATAAGCTGGCTATCATTAGCAGGTAACTTGACGTTCCACCCTTTTAAACCACATGAGGGCTTTTCTGGCTCCCTAGAAACAAAACAACAGGGGCCAATTCTAACTCTAAACCTTCAAAAACAATCAGAGATTGAAGTTGGCTCCAGCAGGTTTTACCTGAAGTGCCTAAAAAGCAGATAACTGCATACCAGCTAGCATTGGTATCATTATCAGTGGTATAAAGTATGTATAATGTAGTTTATGTAGTTGTTCTTGATAGTGATACTAACTGGAAACACAGCAGCGCCCCCCAAGAAAAAGAGAAACTTGGCAATAATTTTGTTTTGATTTACTAAACTGTTCATTTTTCTGCTGTTCAGCTTGAATGTATGTGTATGAACACATCGCTGTTAATGTTATATGTTAAAAGCCACTCTACTGAAGCAGAAATGTCCACTGTAGTAAAGATCACTTTTTTCTCTTTATAATTTTTGGTGTTCAAGGTTAGTGGATGCCGAGTTTCATGGCATGCGACGCGCACTGACCCGTCTGTCCATCTGCACCCCATCCACAGGCGAACACCTTTCCTGTCTCTGTGAGGAAAAGGCTGTGGTCCTGCCCACATGCCACCTGGGAAAAGTAATAAAACACACATTAACTTCACAGTGGTTGGTGTCACATTAAGCCAAATGCTCAATTAATCCATCAGGAAAGATACGATTCAAGTAACAACCTCATGAAAAAAAAAGACTAATTTAATGAATGGACTCCTGAGAGGTGGTGATTAGTGTAGCAACAGCACCAAATGACATTTTAATACGCGTACTGGGCAGGTGTTAGCATGCTTAAAATAATCTGGATCTGGACAGGATGTGAAGCAACCAAATGTTTGGAAAGGGAGGGAAATGAGACAGAAAAACCGTCTGTCATCACTGCTCAGACACAGCCTGCACTCACCTGGATGACCCTGCTGCTGAAGCCCTCTATCTTGTGAATGATGTGACTGCCACTGTTGAAACGCAAGAAAGAGAAATGACCGATTCATCACCCAAGCATAGCAGTGCCTCCAGGAGATCGCAGCAGCATGCCAGCCTTCCTTTAACCTCCCACCAGCATGTGTACCCAAGGCAAAGAGCAAAGGGAGTTTTCGATAGTTAGAGCAGTGATTTCCAAAGCGAGGGTCACAGCCCAAGGTGACATTTTCAGTTTTCTACATACATTTGAAGCTATATTTAAAGAAGAAGTCACAGCTATAGCAGAAAAAGCTATCAGGTTAATGTGGGGAGCCTACATGCCCTCCCCGGGCCTGTGTGGCTCCTCCATGCATGTACTGTTAGTGGCTGATTCTAAATTAGCCATAGGTGTGAATGTGAGTCTGAATGATTGTCTGTCTTCCTGTGTTAGCCCTGCTATAGACTGGAGACCTGTGCAGGATAAACAGCCTCTCACCCTGTGACACCTGGGATAGGCTTCAATCGAAAAGGCGGTCTTCCAAAATAAAAGCTTCAATAGAGACCAAAGATGCCTCCAGATGAAATTGCCAAAACCTGCTGGTTTCTCTGTGACATCAGAAAATTGCTGGTGTATTTCACCAACAGCAGAATGCAGAAAGACACACCTGTAGACTTCATCTTCAACTATCCGCCTTCCACACTGGCCATAGGAGTTGTTGCCCATACTGAAAACTAGAGAAAAGGACAGAACAGAGAGAGGAGTGTGAGGGTGAGAGGACACATCGTGTAAAGTCATATTAATGATTAAGACTAGTTTATCTGAGCCATCTTACTGTTTACTTCAATTTAATCAGTTATTATTCATCTCTGGCTCTCTTCCACAGTGTATCTTTTGTTCCCACTCCCTCCCCTCACCCCAGTTATGGCAGACGGCCGCCCCTCCCTGAGCCTGGTTCTACCGGAAGCATCTTCCTGTTAAACGGGAGTTTTTCCTTCCCACTGTCACCAAGTGCTTGCTCAAACAGGGACACTGACTGTTGGGATTTTCTCTGTATTATTGTGTTTTTACTACACAACATAAACCACCTTGTGAGGTGACTGTTGATGTGATTTGGCATATAAAAAAAATTGTTTTGAATTTAATTGTTTAATTTATTAACATTTCTAAAACATTTCAATTATCCAATTTTTGTCATTTTTGTGTAAATGAATTACTCATTTTTTAATTTTAGACATGATATTATATAACAATATATTGCATGTGTCCCACTCTACCTCAATAAAAACTGATTCTCAAATAAATAAGAAACACCTGAGAAGCTCAAAGTGTTTTAGATAAAGTTGTTTTTAAAAGCTTTAATGGACTCTGCAGTACATGTCATGAAAAGCTGTAAGATTAGTGACTTTAATACATTGATTACACTTAGTAGCAACAACAATCTGCTATGTTGTTTAAACTAAGGTTTAAAAAAGAGATAGTCTGAGTTTAACAGAACAGAATTAAACGCCACCTTAAAATTTTTTTGTATGCTCTGCAAACAGGTGCACCAGGCTAGCAGAAACTTGCAAGATGATTTTATACATGCCGTTTTTATGACTTGTGACCACTTAAAATACAAGTAATTTAGATAACTGCATAAATACTCATGTCAGAAAAATCTAAAATATCAGCTGCAGTACTCTTTAAAACAACGCACCGCAGTGGATCGCACTGTGTTAGCCGTGACACATCTTTCTTTTGTCAGAAACTAGCCTCACAAATCTTGGGAGTAAATGTCTACCAGCAAATTACCACCAGTTAAAACAACATCACAACAAAGCACTCTGCAATTTAACAAAACACAATAAAAGCCCATTTAAATTAAAAAACAGAAATGATTCTGGCTGGCAACCAAAAGTGGCAAAAAGCCTTTTCACAAATTAGGATTTGAATGAAGTAAAACGCGTGTTGGAACATCAGTCTGCTAATTTACTGAATGTACCAGAAGACCTTAATGAGCTTTCTGCATGAGCTGTAACAGCTGCCTGATAATGATTCATTTTTGGTTGGCGGTGGGTGGATGATGTAAATGGACACATGGTGTGACAGGTGGCTGAAAGGTTTCTACAGGGGGGGGGACGACATGCTCCGCAGCTTTTTGTGGGTTTGGATTTAGGCTGGTGCGGAAGGTGTGCGTCTCTTACCTCCCTCTCGGTCAGTGAGGACCAGAGAGTGAGCCCGGCCACATGCAACCTGAACCACTCTGGTCTGCAGAGGCTCGACGAGAGGCAGGGCCACCGGGGACGGCTCCAACACGTAGTCGTAGCTCTTATCTACACGAACAGGGCGAGACGACACATGAACAAATAGCAGTGATGCTCCTTAAATAATAATATAAACTTGTTAGAGAAACACTGAAATGGAATGTGACACATGGAAGAAACACAAAAAGACCACTCCTCAGCTCTATCCCATAGACTATATGGGATAGATATATACCCTTATAGATATATAAAGGATGGATATAGTTTATGGCAGGTTACCACTTTAGTTTTCCACATTACACATTACAGCCACTTGACAGCTTTGACTCACAAATGTAACCCTAGAGAGCCGATTATGGTCGCTGCAATGGTCTTCTAACGTAAAAACAGTGACGTCACTGTTAAAGAGGGCGTGGGTACTTACTGCAGTATTCGCCATTCAGATCAACCCGATATATTAGCAGGAGTAGAAGATATTGAAAACAGAAGCAAAGACATCTTTAAAAAGCCTCCTCTTTGCTGGCCCTCTTATCACAGGCATGGAAGGATAGCTTTTATTACCCGTTACTTTCCAGTTAATAACTTTGTTGCAATTCACTGCAATGATCAACTTTTCTTTTATTTTAATGCCAAATTGCAAAAGCACCTCCTCGCACTGTCTGGATATTTGCATATCATGATTAGCAAACCGCTGTACTAGGGCCTTGTGCAGGTGTTTGCATGGTTATTGCCGGTGCTGGCACTATTATCTTCCACTTATCCGCAGTCAAGCTGACAACAGGCTAAGCAGGGTATTCTAGACGTCCTTCTCTCTATCCACACTTTCCAGTCCCTTCTACTGGGGTGCGAGGTGTTCCTAGACCAGACGAGATATACAATTGCACCAGCAGGGTGGGGGTCTTCACCCAACTGATGTGCCCAGAAAGCCTCCAAATGAAAGCCTCCGTGAGGCTTCCTAATGAACACGCAGGAGTAGCGGCTCTATTCAGGGATCCCTCCAAACATCAGAGCTCCACAAACTATGACTAAAGAGCCCAGCCAGCCTATGGAGGAAACTCATTTCGGCTGCTTACATTCATGGGTGAGGGTTGGGACGTAGATGGTCGTGTACATCGAACGCCTCCCCTTCTAGTAGAGCTATCCCTTTACCACAACAGTCCGATACCAACGCAAGCTCCACCTGTCACAATTATGCATCCCTAGATCCCTAGATCCCAGGACTCCCTTGCTCCCTTGCAGACATCCTCTCTTTGGAAATCAGTGGGAGCATTCAATTGATTTCTGGCAGCTTTCAGCGAATGAGAAGCAAAACTGTTGAAGCCAGAAAGTCTTTGGTGGCTCTCATGGGAAACATAATTTACAAAATGAACACCATGCTTCATTCAGTAAGTCTTGGAACTACTGATTGAGACCACAAACTCATTAGAAGAGTTTCTACTAAGCATATGGATCATGTGACCCAGTACAACCCCAACATTTAACCTCCAGCGTTTGTCTTAACTGCAGACCTTAGTTGTGTAAAAGTTATCCTAATTTCTGGGGTACTTCTTTACTTGTCTCTCTGCTTCTTTTTGCAGACAGCAGTTGCCCCCTGCTGGCCATTAGAAAGAATGCAGGTTTAAGGCACTCTGGCATTGGCTCTAGTTTACAGGCCCAGAAGCTATGTCCCTCCTTGCTATACAGTTCACATGTATTGTCTTGTACATATATCCTTACCAAAAAAGAAACTTCAAACAAGGCTTTACACAGTAACATACCAGCTACAGATGGTCATCTTATTTATACAGACAATGTATAGCATTGCCATCACCTGATGGGTCCAATAGCCATTCTTCTTTCACATCCAATGTTCCTCAAACTATCTTTAAAGAAATAAATAGTTTCTGTCTTACGGCGGTCGTGCTGAGTGCGCTGAAAGCCCAACTGAGAATCTTTGTTCAGGCCCATGCCCCACAGTTTGGTCACATCTTTGGATGGAGACGCGATGAGAGTGAAACCGTAACCACAGGCAGCAGAGGAGATCTGCAACAGCAGCAGCAGAAAGCAAGTTCAGCTTTACAAAGCTCTCTTAAGACATATAAAATGGTTTGTTGACATAGGTATGACTGGCAGCAGCAGTTTAACTGATTTGACTGATGTTTTATGAAGTTACACCTAAATAACAATTACTATCTTATAAATCTTTAGAAGCCCAACCCATAAGACTCAGACTATCATACTGCCGGCCGATTTTACCTGTTCTGCAGTCTCCAGGCGATAAGGAGTAAGCTGGTATTTGCGGGGCTTCTTCCTGCCGCTATCTGGGACTACAAAGGTAGGGATGCCAAGTGCACCAGTGAAGCTGAAGCCCCAGACAAACACTTTATGGGTTGGCTTTTTGTGCTGGCCGACATACTGGAAGACCGGATCACTGCCACTCTTCTCCTGGGGTCTGGATGCTTTGCTGAGTGTTGCATACCAACAGACTTGAAGGCCTGCTCTCATGTGCCGGGGACACAGTCGCACATAGGGTAAAGCCATCCTGTAGAAAAAGGTAGGGATAGGGAAAAACAATAGAGATTAAGTTGATGTGGTTGTTTGACCAAACTATAATGACATTTAATATTGTAATGATAAGCCACATTAACTGTTCTTTAATTCAAAATAAAAATATTCTTTACTTTTCCATTTAAATATATCAGAATTTTTTAATTGCCTTTATAGAACAATAAAATATATATTTTTGTTTCATCAAATTGTGTTATTATTTTTTAAAAAAGGTAATATTAATGTGTGGGGGGGGAAAAAAACAAAACACACTGCCACATTTCATTTACATTTTCTATCAAATTAGGCGTTCTGTGGTTTTATAAAACTACGCACACGATACTAGGAGACTTTTAAATTTTTATATAAAAGCCTAAAGCCTAGCAGTAACTTCGGCATGCACCTGATCCACAGTAGCTTTGATTAAATGTAATTTATGCCTTGGTTAACAATTTAACGTTGGCTGTCCCACATTAAAACAGGCGTACTAAGGGACTCGTGAGCATCCATTTTGGGTTAAATTACACTAAAAATAGTTAATACTAAGTCTTCGTAATCAACCCCGATTTGAAAAACAGATTATAAGGATTTGAATAAGGCATTTATGATTAATCTTATCAGATTGTACATCTGACGCTGCAGAAAGGTAGTTAAAATTAGGTTACATTTGAAGGGACTTTCACCTCGTGTTCGTTCCAACAGCAGCCACTGAGCCGGGGTAAATTTCTCTTCTCTTCCAGTTAGAGCCGCATTTTGTAATGCTGAGAAACTCACTCGGTATCTACAGAAATGATGACTTCCAGGTGAAATTATAGGAAAATGTCTCAGGGCCGTTATTCCATGTTTGTTTAGGTTAACTTTCTCCAACCCAGGATGCACAAGGACCCTCTTCCGTTAAGTCTGTTCGCCTTTAAGAATAAAACAACAACGCCGCCTGCTGCCCTGGAGCTCCAAAAGCGCTCTACAGCGAGGCGAACAGATTAAAGAATGGCAGGAAATATGTGTAAATCATTTTAATGCTGTAGCTGGAGATGACCTGAATGACTTGTATAACTCTGCCTAGCTATGTCTACAATAAAAAAAAAATCACAATTTATTAGAAGATTTATTGTTTTGACTATAAAATAACACATAACTAAAGCTGTAAAACCTAACAATGGATTAAATAGATTTGTATAGGTCAGAAGTGCTTTGAAAGCCAATCAAGTTTCCACAAATGGAAGTAAGCAGTATCAAACAGCCTGGAAAGACACAAAACAACTTAAATAAGACTTGAGCAGTGGAGGAAAAGATTCAAAAGAGAGGCAAAATGGCCAAAGACATGCAAAAGACCAAGATTACAATATGATAAAAATCACACAGATGTGACTGAAGTTAAAGCAAATACAAGCAAAATCACTGCAAAGAGAGAAAATGATGCAATCAAAGGTGAGAAGAACAACTATGAGATGCAAAATGACCACAGAGTGGTTAAAAAAATGACTGCTGGAGGATGTAAAACATATTCCTTTGAATTAAGATGGTACTATTCTATACTTAGCTTCTCTGGATCATATTTATATTATGTTGTTCAATATCATTTGAGCCAATCAAATTACATCAACATAGTATTATAATTGTGTCCAGGCTGTCTACAGTTTCCTGGCTAATTCAGCACCTGTATATGTGTTCACTGTTATGAAAGTAGCATAATAATCTGATAGAGTAATAATATCTGTGATAGCTTTACCTTCCTAGCCGATAATCTACTCGGGTGTCAGATTAGAGCTGATCTGGAAGTGGGTTAATGCTGCAGAGCTGTCAGGTGAGCACCCGACCTTCGCCTCACAGGGTATTAACTTGCCGTAGCAGAGGTGAATGAAATGCCTGGAGGGTCACATGTGAAAACTTCTGGCCTCGGTGCTGCTGTGAGTATTTTCTATATGTAACTCACCCACCTGCATCAACCACCTGCCCCCAGAGCGCACACTCCCCCTCTTCTGAAATGTTTAGAGGGTTTTCTAACTACCCTGAGTGCAGTTTTATTAACCACTAATTTTAAAATACATCATTATCATCAATATGTCAGTGAAATTAACCATTTTACAGAAGAACATAGTGTGGCATCTGCTGTTATGTCAACACAGTATGGATAGAGTCTGCAATGTCCAGGTCTGGTGTGTCATCTGCTCATTACATCACAGATTTTGGCCTCTAATCCTGCAGTATCACACATATCAGTCTGCCTCCTCTAAATTATCCCCATTCTGTTTTTAAGTCTTTATTTTCAATCAGTGTCCTATTGATGTGGAAGGCAGTTTAAAGTGCTGATGAAATGCACAGGATGGTAAAAATTAATAAAAACAGACCAGTGCACATCAAGTTACATATAGAGAGACTACTTTACAGGAAGTAGCAAGCAAATGCTAAAAAAAAAAAAACCTCTTTCTCAAAACAACTGGGGGAAAAAACGAAAGCACAAAGATCTGTATTGAAAAGTGGGCTCGAAAGTGGCCTGGCTTGGTGATCTTTTTAGACACTTTCTTATTCGAATGAATGGGGAAAAATTCTGAAGTATTTTGGGAATTTCACAAGAACTCTGACAAATCGCTACCAAAAGTCACATCACAGTATTCCCAAATGGGCTGCAAGAAATGATGTAACATATGTGGGAGCTTTCTCAAAGCTGCGAGACGAGATTTTAGGCGGACGACGAAGAAGAAGAAATTGGATAGGCTCACTTAATTTCAAAGTAAAACATTACTATGTGCAGTTCATTTTGACTAAAAATAGTCCAGGTGTCATAGGAGGAGCTGTAAAGTAAGGAGAGGCTGTGACAGTACTTTTGCTTTATGCAGGTGGAGCTGTATCTGAAATACTGCTGTTCACATAATTGTACAATTCTATCATCCACCCATCCGAGTATCCACTATACAGTTCAGTCACGTATCCCGTCTTCCCATTCACGCTCACATTCCCCAGGCAGTTTAGAACTAACCCTATGCATGTCTTCTTTTTAATTCCAGTTTATGTAAAATCACCTTTTTTAAGCTTCATTTTACTTTTAGACCACAGGCAGCATCCCAAACAGGTAAGACTTAAAAATGTTGAGCGATGGATTTAAAGTGGGTAAACAGTGGGGCATAGTATAGGGGGGAAGTCTGACATATGGGAGTTAAATTAAAAGACAAACAAAAGACATTTCACAGTTAAAGACCAATGAAATCAGCAGGATTAATTGGACAAAACAGCTTAAAAAGTCACAAAACCAGTCCAGAGCTCAAAGAGGACTGGTCCTAACTTCAGTTTTGTGTTAATTTACTATTATGCATGTGCTGCTCTGCAGCCTGGTATCACCCGCCCTGTCCAAAAGCAGGTATGTGCAGAGAAGTGGAGGCTGTAATCCTTTAAGAGGATCAAGTCTGACTTCCAGGGGGAAGGGAAACAGGATCCACTAACTGTCCATAGTAGCCTGCACATGGCATATCTGTCATCTTGGCCGAGTGTGTCCCTTAAAAAAAATGCTGAGCTGACAGAATTTTGATGAAGCGTAAACAGTGATGGAGGCTGAGGCTACCTCAGTGATGGAGTCCATATCTACAAGCATCCTGAACGTGAGGACGACTGAGAGGAGGAGGAGTTAAGGCAAACCACGGCATGACTGTTCTATTTCAGAATATGGACACGTACTTTGGTCAGCAATACCCAGCAGCCACAGGTGCATTATTGCATAAAATCATTTTAAATTAAGGTTTTGTTTCCGAATCTAGCTTCTTTAAAACCTGTTGTTAACACAGAGCTTACAGCACACTGTAATGTGAGGAGATTTTAAGTATTTTTATTAATGCACAAACTGACATTTTATATCATGGCACCCATCTTTAGCTGTGTTGTCATAAGTCAGCAGGTATGCCTTTGCTGCTTGGTGCCCACAAGTGTTATAAAAGTGACGTTTTGAAGAAACTGAAATAATTTGTTTAGTAAGCGTGTCACACTTTACAGTCAAATTTGAGCTTATTATGTCAACACTGTTTCAAATAAGCTTGTTTTCATTGGAGTAAATAACCCATTAACGCTACATGGACTCAGCATCCATCTACAAAGTTAACCTAATATTGTATGTAAATATGTTCAAATATAAAATTGATGCATTACACTTTCAGTGACTTCTTCTTAGATGCAGTCTCATGTAAAAGACCTCAGATGTGTCTGTTCTTCCCAAACACACAGCCATGCCGATGCTGGAGGTCATCTGCAGCCTGATTGGCTGGATGTGTCTCTACTTCTTGTTCGTCTGCACCTTCACCCAGCGGGGACCCGAGTGGAACTGTCGCCTGGTCACGTTGTCCCACGGCGTCCTCATAGTGCTGCTCACAGCCTACGTTGTTTTCGTAGACGGACCCTGGCCCTTCACGCACGCAGGTCAGTGGATCAATAGACATGTTACCAATGCAGTTACAAAGTATAGTTATAACAGTCTACTGTCCTCACTGAGAGTTAACAGGATCAGCAGCATGGCGCTGATGTTCAGCATATTTTAAAATTTAATGAAAAGTAAAGTACAAATCAGTTTGGTGGGTAATGAAGGTGAAACACATCCACGGTCTGCATTAAATGAACCAATAAGTCGGGTAATTAATCACTGAGTGAAGAGATTAATGTAATCAGTCCATGAATGAATCAATATAAGCATAGAGTTTTAATTAGTTTGTGAATTAAAGAAAGTGATTTAAAAAAAATGTACAACTGATTATGATTGAATTTATCTCGGTATAATAAATTAAATTAAAAGTACATAAAAATAGCTGTACCAGGATGGTACATGTGGTCTATAAAGGGCAAAGGATGCTGAAAATGGAGGTACCAGGCAGGGGGTTAAGAGGAAAAGCACAGAGAAAATTCATGGATGTATTAGTGAAGGTTGGTGCAACAGAAGCTAGGGATTGGGTAACATGGAGGGAGATGATCCTCTGTGGTGACCCTTAAACATCCAAAAGATGAAGACAGCAAAGAACCAAGCAGTCAAAAACCTGCAGGTACAGGTGTATTTTTCCAAAAAGTGGGTTTTATGGTACCGAAAAAGACAAAGAAATATATCGAAACCACAAACAAATGTAAGTAGGTTATTGTAAGAAATACACGGGCCCATAAAAAGAGGTCAATTAAACAGGATCCACTCAAAAATACTGCTAACCAAAAAACCCTGACTTATCCAAATGAGCACAATTCAAACTATGATTTAGAGTATTTAGCCTCCAAACCTGAGATCTCTTGATACAGCTTTAAATATAAGGACTCTCAGTTTTATAGGCGACTTCATTATAAACCAGCTTTTTACAGTTTGCCTTTAAATGTGCAGTATACAGAGGTGCACGGTATGCTTTAAACACCTGCACGTTATTTCTCCAAGCACTAAATTTGCATTAAGAATTTTTTCATGTTCATGCATCACACAGCATTGCATGCAAATATCTTGATGCATTCTCAATCATCCAGGAAAGTAAATCTCCAAAACAGAGCAGAATCAACTTTTTGGAGATTTATCACACAGCATTTACTCTCTCATAAGGAGGCTAAGACAGAAGTTCCAACCACTTCACCTTCCTAGGTGGAGCTGAGCATGCAAGGAAACGAGCAATAAATTAAGGAAATAAGGATGCAGCATTTCTGGAGGGGTCTTTTTGGTTAATTGTGTTGGTTTTGCAAGCAAGTAGACAAAGTTAGCAACTGTCTTGTGAACATAGTGGATCATTTAGCAGCTAAACAATCACATGTGTTTCTTGAGAGTTGGTGGAAATGAAAACAAAGCTAAAACTAAATAAATTAAAGTGAATATTGAACATTTTTTCCTTTTAGGTGGACACATTCATGACTTTAATTGAATGCTAATGCTACTTTTTGTCTCTTGGATGTGTGCAGCTCCAAGTGTTTGTTAACCTATTGGTATTTAGCTAGTTGAGTTTTTTTCTCTGACCAATAAAGAAAATGTTAAATACATATGACCTTCTTCTTATCCTTCACCCAGGTACAGAAAACACAGAGCTGCAGAGGTTTGCCCTGGCTGTGTGCCTCGGCTACTTCTTCTTCGACATGGGTTGGTGTGTATGCTACCACACGGAGGGCCCCGTCATGCTTGCACATCATGCTGCCAGTATTACAGGCATCCTGCTGGCTTTGCTGACGGGGGTGTCAGGCTGTGAAACCTGCGGGGTCATCTTTGGCAGCGAGCTCACCAATCCCCTGCTGCAGACCCGCTGGTTCCTCCGCCAGGTGGGCCTGTACGACAGCCTGCTGGGCGACGCGGTGGACCTGCTTTTTATTTTACTGTTTGCCACTGTTCGCGTGGGAGTCGGCACGGTGATGTTCTACTGCGAGCTCACCTCTCCTAGGACTTCAATGATAATGAAGCTTGGTGGAGTGGTTATGTATGGGCTGGCATGGGTGTTCATGGTTGACATAGCCAGATTTGGCTACAAGAAAAGCAAGGCTAAGTATAAAAGGTGGATAGAGAACCACAAACTCAAAGACATGGACAGACAAAAGGTGGGTGGACATTCAGACAAGAGTGAATGAAAAGCTAACGTTCTGTCTAAGGGCTTCAAAAGCTCTAAAGGTGCTATGTACAGCATGAGAATAATAAAAGATCACTAAATATTTTTAATATGCTGTATAGTATGAGTCCCCAAATAAAAGAGAAAAGTTATTGCTTATCATGAGCGCGCTCATTTTAAAATGCCATGGGCTGCTTCATAGGAAAAAGTTGTATTAGCAACAGTCAGCTTTAGTAGTCTAAATGTCTGATGTTTTTGCACGCTTATCCGAAAAGTACCAGCAAATTTATTGCGATGGAACAAAACGTTCATAGCACAGAATCTCCTGGGGTATAATTACAGGAGGAGAAACTCCATTTAAGACATGACAAGTTTAAAATGATAGCTACACTGTGGGACTCGATCCAGGGGCACCTCCAGATTTTCTTCATAGGGGTGACCATATGGGGGCCATTAAAAATATAGGCTACTTGAAAAATATGGCAAAAACGAGAGAAAGAAATGAATTATATGCCTATTTCATTTCATCTATTAAAATTGATATCACTGAAAATAGCAAAACAAAATAAGATTTTGAAATCCATATTAAACCTATTTTAACTGATTGATTTACTGGAAATCTCAACCATCACTTTAATGATTCTCAGCACAGCTGAGCAGAAGCAGCTTAAGATTCATTGTCACAGAATCTAGTTAAGTTTCAAACTTGTTCAGGAAAACAAGCAAGTGTTGGATCATGTAAGAGTGTGAACTGTTGTCTGTCTCTGTGTTGGCCCTGAGATGCACCAGTGATCTGCTTGGTGGAAATCAAAAAGTATCAACCTATAAAGGACTGAATTCAAAGACACTCCTGAAATCAAAGTGAAGAAATTATGGCCTGGCCTGTATTTGTATAGCGCTTTACTAGTCCCTAAGGACCCCAAAGCGCTTTACATATCCAGTCATCCACCCATTCACACACTGGTGATGGCAAGCTACATTGTAGCCACAGCCACCCTGGGGCGCACTGACAGAAGCGAGGCTGCTGGACACTGGCGCCACCGGGCCCTCTGACCACCACCAGTAGGCAACAGGTGAAGTGTCTTGCCCAAGGACACAGCGACCGAGAACCGGCTCGAACCGGCAACCTTCCGATTACAAGGCGAACTCCCAACTCTTGAGCCACGATTGCCTATACAGTAGGCTAGTCCTTTTTGCTTGTATGCATATCGACAGCTTCGGGCCATGCTCCTAATGAGACGACGGATGGTGTGCTGGGAGATCTCCCAGTTGGATTCGTGTCAGGCGAGCGTAGGGGGCTTTTCAGTGATATCAGTTCCTTTATCCTTCAGGAACTGCCTGCAAACCATGGCCACATGAGGCAGGGCATTGTTGTTTGGAGATATATCCATGGATGGATGCATGGCTATACCGACCTTCATTGACCTACCAACAAACTGGCTGTGCAGACTGATGTGACAGGCAGTATATTGATTGTTTGCTCAGAGATTTTTACACCGTTTCATAATGGAGTTATTGTTACTTGCTATTTGGAAAAAGTAGCAAATTATCCCGCTGCGTGAATATACGAATGCTTTGTAGGACATCTCAGCTATTTTCCATTTATACAAAATGTGTCAAACAGTTTGTTTTTTAACTACCATGCGTGCTTTGGAAATCTAGGTTGTATTGTGTTTTTATTTATTTATTTTGAATTATTTAATAATAATTAAATAATAATTTTATTTAATAATAAAATACTAATTTAATTGGTAATTCTGACATCTTTCACACATCCCAAGGACTTTTCAGGGACTGCACCTGTATGAAGAATGATAAATAAAGTGTTTTAATAAAGTTTTAATAAGTGTTTTAAGGTGTTCAGTTAGGTTGAGATTAGAGCTGGGCGATATAAGATTTTTTCATATCACGATATGTTTTTTTCATTTCAGGCGATAACGATATATATCACGATATAAGCCAAATAACTATATTTGTAAGATTTAAATGTGCCGTTGCTCACAAGTAAAATGTGAAATAATCAGCAGCTTGTTTTGATTTAAATATTTATTTCCCATAATAAGTTCAACAGGGTAGATGTGCTTAAGGAACATGAGACTTTTTCAGATAAATAAAGCCAAATATTGCAAACTACACAAAAGCCAGTCGCTAAAGCGTTCAAAATAGAACAAACGAAACAGGCTACTAAATTGACAAATCCACTTAGAAACAAAATATTAATTCTAAAAATAAATCTTAGTTTGTTTTACAGAAGAACAGACAAAATTGACTAACTTTTGTTAATATCAAATAAACTGAGAACTAAAAGTAAATTCTCAATCTCTCCTTGTTGTATAGCTTAGCTTTGCAAACAGTTTTAACAGTTACTTTAGTCTGACAAAAGCCGAATGACGAATTAGCGCTTCCAGTCAGAGATTGAGCATGCACCGCTTTATTGTATTTTCAGACTTGCTTTCGGCACAATTTACAGTGCGCTACTCTGTTTTTGTCAGACTTGAAATAGCCGAAATACCTTCACACTAGGAACTTCTCTGGCTCTTCCATTCGACAATCTCTCCGGCATTGGAACCATCATCTGTTTTTTCTTCGGTAACCTTCGGTCACGCTCGGTTGATTTTTCTCTAGTCGGCGAACTCATTTCCTCCATTGCCCGGGCGGCTCGGCGGCTGGCTGCTTCCCAAACAAATACACAAGTGCGGCTTGGCACTTGTGCTGTACGTAACAAGTCACGTGACGTGACGCTGCGGCTGTGATTGGTTCGGCTCTGCGCTAGTTAATTTGGATTGGCTGTTCTTCTGCTTCTTTTTTTTTTTTTAAGAGGACAAGCGAGATGAGGCTTATCGCAATAGTTTAACTTTTCTATCGAGAAAAAGTTATTTCGCAATACATATCGTTATCGTTCTATCGCCCAGCTCTAGTTGAGATCTGATGGCTGCAAAGAGCATATATAATTCACTGCTCAGTTTTATAATCATCAAACAGTTCTTTGACGCTCTTCCCTTTGGATCTCTCAGAATCTCTTCTAAGGGGACAACTGCACTGAAACCAGGCTTGATATCATAAGGCGGCACATTCACATAGCATTCACATTTTTCCCTTTAATTTAGTCTGAATGAGTTTGAAACATCTTTTTGTTTGAGCTTTGTTCCTTGGGACAACCTTTATAAAGTATAGATCTGATGCAGTACATTGTTTTGGGGAAGAAAAAACATGCAATATAATGTGTGTTTTAATCAAGTTTCATTCAATACTGTAGATACATGTTTGCTATTAGATGTTTTCTGTTCTGTTAGCTTGTTGTTTCCACTGCTGTTCCATCATGTTCGTGTTTTCCTTTGTTTTTTGTGCGCATTTTGTCTTTTTGTTTCCATCTCCATTGGGTTTTATTTAATGTCTGGTGTGTGTGTGTGTGTGTGTGTGTTTTTTTTTAATTCTTTATTTTGCTAGGCCACTGTAGATGACTATATACTAGACCACAAATAGTAACAGTAAATTTCATTCACTAAAACTGAAGCACAAGCTTGTATATGAATGTGGTATATTATATTACCTTCTCTGGTACAGAGAAACTCCATATTATATACTATATACATTTAATAAACATGCACCAAAACCATAAAAACTTAAGTTTCATAAGTCAGAGCACCTGTGAAAACTATCTACAGAGGCCAAGCCTGTTTTGTTTTTAGTTTTCTTTTCTATCAGGATAAAAACGTGCATTTAAATGCCATGAAGTTATTGTGTTGGGCATTTTAATATGGGAAGCGGCCTCTAGAGTGTGTCTTAAGTAGACATTCAATGAACTGTTTTCTGCACTTATTCGCTCTAAGCAGCATGAAGAGGTGAAACTGTACTTTACAAGACTCAATCAAAGACAGCATCTATATTGATGCATTTAAATTAGTCAAATCCTGTAGAGTCCCACGTTAAGTCACCTAGCATCAACTGACAGGTTACTATTCCTTCCTTCTAGCTCTAAAAACACCCGATGATTAGACCCATAATTTAAAATCAGAGGTTTCATAATGGGTCCTTACAAACTCATGTTATACTCAACCTTTGACTGGTTGAGAAACCAGTCAAACGGTATCCCGATACCATAGCAACCTGTCAATCACAAGACTGGTGCATCCTAAACCCTGATTTATTATCCTAATAGGGGATACAAACTAAACATCATGTTCCATTGATGCACATGAAAACTGTTTACTCAATCAATCAGCAGTAGGGTCATTTTCACATAGACTTCTGTACAACAGGACTTCTTTTTGTAACCAGATGTACTGCCCCCTGCTGGCCATTAGGACAAAAACAAGTTTAAGGCACTTAAGCATTCGCTTCACTTTTCAGGGCAAAGTCTAGCTCTCTTTTTTAAGCACAGTCTGTTATCTCACTTCCCCATCAAGATCAAATAAAATTAAACAAAAATTTCCATTCATCTTTTCCTTAATTTTCACAAACAATGAGCTTCCTGTGTCATAAACATGTTAACAGAGTTAATAACAATGTAACAAAAAATATAACATTTAAAATAACATTTATAAAATGGATTAATTCTCCTCTTTTTGAGCAGTTTGTGTTAAAGCATTATATGATAGCATGGTGTAAAACAAAAAGGTGCGAGTAAAAACACGAACAAAATTACTGACATGCAGTCATTGTACAATATACGCCTTTACCCTGAACGCAGTCCAAAGCAGTCATCGTTTTTGCCTGAACATATTTATCCACAAACTGGAGCCGGTGGCCAGTGAATCTATTTTCAGCCCAACCTTAAAAGTGAAGCGCAGATGTCTGCGTGAATATATTTTTATAGTTAAAAACACAGGCTGGACAAAACTGGTTTACTACGTACACTTCGGCTAGTCAACCAAGCATCAACCAACCATCTGAATGATTATTTTAAGAGTTTTTTGTCCATCTGCATTTTATTTTTGAATGATTTTTGTTTGTTTTTTGATTTACTGTTTATTTGATTAGAAGGATAAAACCAATGGACTCCAGACTGGGGACATTATTTTTTTGTTTTGTTTGTTTTTTTGCTACATTTAAGTGCTTCCGGTTGTTTAAAATCTGTGACTGTTTAAGTCAGCTGCTATACAGCACTGCATTGTTATGAAAAATCATACAGAGACAATGGTAACTGGCAAGAGTATAGTAATTAAAGGAATAGAGAAGATGATAATGGACATGCACATAATTAAAAAGGTTTTTTAATGCAATTTTTTCATTTTGTGAGAACAAATCAATTTATCTAGTAATTTATCTTGAGGCAATTAAACTTGTTTTCTAGTGAGATGAACAAGTTATATATTTAGTTAATGCGAGAAAATGAGCCTAGCTTTGCAGCTTTCTGTTCAACTCTTTCCTACATGGGCGTATCCAGATTGGTACGGGGTGTCACTGCCCTTCCCCACTTCAAAGAAGTTATTGTTACTTCCTGGTGTCATCGCACAATTCAGTCACACTGGAAATCTTACAATGTTCAGCGTTACTGCATGAGAGCATGGATAGGAGTGGTTCAATTCAATTCCTATACTGTTACACAGCTGTAAATAATTAAATTATTACCAGTTGCAAAATTAAACATACACACTTCCCGGTTTCCTGTTTGTTTGTTTTTTCTTTTGTATGTTTGCCACACTTAAATATTTCAGATCATCAAACAAATTGAAATATAAGACAAAGATAACAACTAAACACAAAATTCAGTTTCTAAACAAAGTTGTTTATTATTAAGAGAGAAAACCAAACCAAAAGTGAATACACTAAACCTAATAACTGGTTGGGCCACCCTTAGCAGCAACAACTGCAATCAAGCGTTTGCAGGAACTGGCAATGAGTCTTTTACTGTAGAGCTGTAGAGGAATTTTAGTCCACTAATCTTTGCAGAATTCTTGTTTTTCACCCACTTATTGAGAGGGCTTTCCAGCATGAATCCACTTAAGGTCATTCCCCAGCATCTCAATTGGATTTGGGTCAGGACTTTGGCATTTTTGCCCAGTTTCTTTCTTATTGTTGAATCATGACCTCTGACATTAACTTAGATATGTGAAGCCTGCGGTTCTTTAATGTTGTTCACCACTGTTTTGTAGTATAATGGCTCCCACTGTGTTTCACCGGAGTCCTAAAATCCCTCTCCAGACTGATAGATGTCAGTGACTTTGCTACTTAGCAGTTTCTTTAGATTGTAGCATGATGTTGTTGCTTTTTGGGATCTTTTAGCCTGTGTCACTTTGTCAGACAGGTTTTATTTAAGTGATTCAACAGGTCTGTCAGTAATAAGGCCTGAATGTTTGGTGAAACTGAACTTAGCCACTTTTTCACACATGACCAGGTAGGTTTGGAAAATTTTTCTCCCTTAATCAATGAAACCATCTTTTAAAAACAGCATTTTGTATTTACTCAGGTTATCTTTGTCTAATATAAAACTTTCTTTGATGATCTGAAACATTTAACTGTCAGAAATATGCAAAACACTCAGAAATCAGGAAGAAGGGAAACACTTTTTCACACCACTGTATATAAATATAATGAATTATGATCCAGCAACACAGAATCATTTATTAGACTCGCAGGTCATACTACATAAGGAGTCATACTATTATGCAGAAACTTTTATTTCTTGTCTAATTGCCAACTTCTTTTGTAGGATTTATTTTACAGTTGTTTTTCTGTGAAAACAGCTGTAATACAAAAAATATTTTAAACTCTTGCACACATGCATATAATTCTACTATAATATTAGTAATACTGTATCAGGGCACAGGACTGTGAATATGCTTGAAAAGTGTACCTACTGCTTTCTATGCCACTTCTCCTCACTGTATTAATTTTAATTGAATTTTTAGATTCCAGTTGGACTCACCAAGCCATGTTGTTGGTCACTCTGTGCCAGCCCGTTAAAAAAATAATTTAAAAGGTCCCTGTTGGCCTCTCATTATTACGATTAGCCCAGCTGAAGCAGCACATGTCACTTTAGTAATTCTGCCTATTTTTAACTTCATAAGTGGTCAAGATAGGCAAGGGCTATTGGGTATTCCTATAATCTTCACATAATAACAGGAAAACAAAACGCTTCTGAGATAAACCATCTTATTATCTCAAGAAATTACCCTTTAGTTTTCTTGAGACAAAAAGCTAAATCAACCTGCCATCATAAGAAACGGGGATTTTCACCTTTTTTCTTACTTAGGATGAGACGTTCATGTTAATGAATCAAATCGTAACTATAGAAATTATCCCACAGTCAGTGAGAAATTAAAACTTCTAAATCCTCCAATTGATCTCATAAACCCGAGAGCGTCGCAGCTGCAAAGTCAAAGTTAAACCCACATAAAGTTCAATATTAGCACTTATTTGATCAACTGAGCTAAAAGGAACGTCACACTGTTTTGTTTGTATCTGGTGTCACTTGTTAACAACCTACACATATAGTATCTAACACAATAAAAGGAAATTTACAACAAATTCATATTTAGCTTTTCTGATGCTCCAAAATCAGAATAACGAGAATCGTCTTGGTCTTCCTGAAATTGTGTTAATGCAGCAAATACAAGCGTAACATACTGAGCGCAAAGTCCAGACCTGTCAAGTGTGCTAGCTTAGCTTAGCTAAGACTGAAAAGCAGGGAGGAAAACACACCTATCGCCAACTCTAAAGCCCACTGATTTTTTAATATCTTATATTTTAAAATTAAAATAGAAAATACCCAGACAACCACTCGTCACTAGGGAACAATGTGACCGGTGTGATTGCTTTGGCCAATAGCAGACTGCCACAGCTGCCTGTAGTTTCCTCGAAAGAGGCTGTTTTGTCTGCATTTCAAGTGAAACTCATCTTCAAAGTATCTGTTTTTTTACTGCTGAGCAAGTAAGTCTATGAGTCTTTGTACAGAAATCCCAGCATTAAACCGCCTTATTATATTTGTGCTTGTATTTGAAAAATGATTCAGGGTGTAGATTTGTGAGCTTCAGAGTTTTTGTTAGATATTTGATCCAAAGCAGACCATCACCTGCTTAACGTTTAATGCAAAGCTTGGCTAAAAACAGCATTAAATCCCTTCAGGGTGAATTTTATGGTTGGAATGAGTGTTTTAACCTTCCATTTAGGCATTTTATTGGGCACTTGTATATTGACTCTATCTATAATGTAGAGGTTATTTTCTATTGCAGGCTTTTTTGCGTTTTTTGAAGAGGAAAATCTTCCTTCAGTACTGGTCACAGTCATAATGTCTCACTTCTTCTCTGCTGAACGTCTGTGACGTCAGATGGTCGGCTTAGCCTTTTTCCATTCATTATATCCAGTGTTTCAGATCATTTATGCAGTCAGTGATTATTATTATACTAAAAAGTGTCCATGAAAAACTCAGTGATATGTCTCTTCTGCTCCTGCTTTGTGAAAGAGTTTATAGTGGAGTAATTCAGACTGCGACGATGACACCGTCCTTTGAAGTAGGAGATCAGACATTAATCCTTCAGTGGTAAAAGGTGGAGGAAGGTGAGCACGCAGCAACATGAAACTTGGCTCTGACAGCCGAGAGAGCAGGAAGCCTTTCGTCACTGAATCCCATCTGAAAAAATACCAGAAAGAGAGTTTGAAATACAAAACATTAAATTGAGCGCGAAGCTGATGAAAGTGAGATGACTGAGAGAATTCAAACACACCGTTGTTGTCATCCGAGTCTGTGGCTGCATCGCCGTGCGTTTGTTGCAGTTCGTTGTACTTCATCTCTATGTCCTGGAAGCAGATCATCGTTACAGCACAACTGACTGTGGCCCACAGATCAGACACAGATACAGTCAAACTGACAAAATGGGCTTAAATGCAGGAGTCAAAACAGGAATTTAGAAAAAAAAAAAGTTCTCTTAACTTCCTAAGACCCGAACTCTTTCATGGCATGCATTTGTTATTTTTCTTTGCTATTTGGGTTTATTGGGACCTAAAGAACGTAAAAACAAAGAATTACCAGATTTTTTTGTTTTTTTACCTAATTTTTGTTTTTGAGAAAAATGAGATCCACATATGAGGACATTTGTATCAAATTTTGATAGAATAGTGGCAGTATAATGTCCTCGTATGTGGCTATCAGGCCCTTGTAGAGAAAAATTAAGTATTTTGGTCTAGACGTCCCAAAATGTGATGTCCACATATGTGGACACCAGGTCCTAGGAGGTTAATGCAGAGATGGTGATTGCAATGAGACATTTTACCTGTAAATATTAAAGCAGCTATAAACACACACTGGTGTTAGAGTAAGCCTTTAAAAGCACTAACCATTCAATAATTCCCAGAAAACTACATTTTTATTTAAAATCATTAGTTTATTGAATCACCTGGCAATAAAAAATTATGTAATATTAATTTGCACATATGAGATTTAATTTGGATAATATCTGCTATATTCTGCATTTTTAAATGTATTGCTAAAAATTTAATTAATTCATTAATATTGTGCAACTTATTTAGGTTTTTCTGTATATATATTTTTCTGTAACTACATTCCTTGATCCTCATCTCTTATTAACAGACCAGTGGTATGGTCCAGTTCATACCAAAGGTTATCTGAGACACTTATAATAATATGATGATTATATTGTTCACTCAGTTACATTTCGTGTCAAAGTTTTTAAGAATTTAGGAGAAGATACATATGTTAATTACAACTTAAAAATACATTTAAATTACATTACCTGGGGAAAAATCCAGATGTTTTTCTTGTGTTATGTAAAAAAAGACTCAGATGCCAGTTAATGATTTGAATTTCAGATACTCTTCATTTACTGTAGATAGTTTTTTGTTGTTGTTATTTTTAGGCCTGACACTCCACACCATGCTAAAATGTCAAGTTTGATTGATGGCTCTGTGGGAATCACCTTATTGATGCTAAAAATGCTATTTTATTACTATTAGACTGTGTGTAATACGAGATAACAAAGTGCCTAAGGACTGAAGGAAGGACCACTTTAAAAAACTACAAAAATGTCTGGAAGAAAAATATAAATACAAAAAAAGTACACTATGTTAGAGGGTAGAAAAACAAAAGAAAATATAACTAAAGATGTGAGGAGGCAAATACATTTTTGCATAACCTTAATACAAACAGAGAACATGACTTCATTTACTTAGAAGAGCACATCCAAATGCAAACCATCCTCCAGATCATTTTTTCAGGCTTGAATTTATGAAAGAATAAAGTCTGGTTTAGTTTAAGAGTAGCAGGTTTTTCTATGGTTATGTACCAAATTTAAAATGTTTAAAAAACAAACCTGCATCTGGGCTTGGATCAGTCGTTTGTTTAACCTTATAACTTTTGTGTCTGCTTGTTAGGCAGCTGCTGAACATCTAATGAGTAATATATTACTTTTCTGAGCAATGACCCCAAAACGGCTTACTTACTGCATTAAACATTTGGCCCTAATATTGCTGTTCAAGTACAAAGAGACATTAAAAACACCCCAGCATTGCTATCAGATGGTAATTTTGTGCTTTTTAGTGCAGATATATGAAAATCATCCACTGGCTACAAACAGCTGGCAGAGAAAATAGAGATCAGGTGTGTTAGGGCAACACTCTCCAGTAAATTTAACATCACAAAAATGACTCACTGGAGGAGAGACATCCCACCATGTTTAGGTTTTGCGAATATAGAAAGCATGCTAAGGTACCTTGAGATACTGCAGATCGGCCTGTAGGAGGCGCAGGTGGGTCATGAGCTGCCGACTGAGGTTGGGGCCTCCGCCTCCCATCTGCGAGGAGGAAGACAGCAGTTTCCTCATGTCGATCCCGACATCACTTCCAACTCCGACATCATCATCAGTGCTGCTTTCCTCAGAGCCGGGGAAATCCAGGACCACAAAGCCACCTGGGTGGAGATGCAGATCAGGAGATGGTGAGATAGTTATGCAAGTATGTTTTGGTCATTAATTCTTAATACTAGAGTACAGCAGTACCATTACGTTCAGCAGCCTCAGGTGGAGGCTGCAGGTGTTCTTTCTGTAAACTTTCAGACGTCTGGCTCTCATCACAGGTAGCAGAGGGCCCCTCTGGGCTCTCAGGCAAAGAAGGACTCGACTGACTCCCACGGGCTCCACTCGGCTTGCTCTCCTCCGTTTCCTCCTCTGCTTCTCTGCTTAACATGTGTGTGAAGACTGCCTGCTTCAGCATCGCCACTGAAACAGACATCAGCGGTCATTTTCCTCATGCGAATGTCAGCACATTCTCTTTACCATTAAACTGGATGTTTCTTCCTGTTGAAGGAGACTTTTTCCTTCCCACTGTTGCCAAGGGTTTGCTCAAAGAGGATTCTTTGATTGTTGGGGTTTTCTCTGTATTATTGTAGGATCTCTAGCTTACAATACAAAGCGTGCTGAGGTGACTGCTGTTTGGGGCTATATGAATAAAACTGAATTTATTTGAATTAACCTGAGCTTAACGATAAAACAAACATCTCAGGGTCAAAACTATCCACAGTGCTTACTGCTACCGACAGGTAATCAGGACTTACGTGTCTTTAGAGCTTCTTCAGCTTTGGAGCAAGGCATGACAAAAGCATTGTGCTCTTCTTCATTTTCAAGGGCAATGCCAAGCCGCGATCCTTCCTGCAGCAGTCTCTCCGCCAGCTGCCCGTCCAGGAAGGCCTCTAGCTCCGCTTCATCCACCTCTCCATTCTGCTCCTCTTCCTCCTGCCTGTCTGTCATCGGCGGCTCCTCTTCTTCATCTTCTGATCTCAGTCCATCGAAGGGGTTGAGACTCTCCGGTGGATCTTGAATGTCTGAAGTAGAGGCGGCCACTTTATCGGAGATGCTCATATCTGGGATTTAAATTTAAAAAATGTGATGACGCGTTGGAGAGAAAACCATGAACAACAACACAGAATCAGACTTGCAAAGCCTCCAAATCGGCTGGAGGGCATAGATTTGGGGATTTTAACTATATTTTCATAGGTTTTAAAGATTTTCCTACTGCTTCCACCATATTACACCAAAGCAATTAAATATAAGATGAACACTAACAATTAAAACACACCAAATTCACCGTTTAGTTCATCATCTACCATAGAAAGTGTTATTTTTTACAATGGGTCCACGGCAGGGGGATTTATGAACAATGAGCTACGAGAGCTTTTTTCTATAATTTTGCACATTTATTTATTTGTGCTGACAGATTTCATTAATTTACTACAGCAGCACTTTTTTATTACATGCAAAGACTGAGCTGTATTGTTGAAATTGAACTTGTGTCTGTAGTTAAACATCAGTGGAGTTACGTTGGTTCGGCCCACTTAAGATCAAAGTGGGCTGCATGTGACCCATGATGTAAAATTATTTTGACATCTCTGATTTAATATATCATTTGAAAAAGCCATAGATTAATCGATCCATCAGTACTTTTGGTACTGACAAACACATATAGATACCTGCAGAACGGATACTTTCACTCGGCGTCTCATCTTTGCTCAGTTTAGGCATCCCATTGTTGATGATATTAATAGCATCCCGCTCCGCACTGAAACACATTTACATTGTAAACAGTGAATTAAAAAACAAAAAAACAACACGCACACTCAAAACTCAAACAACAATACCAGTGACAATGTCTGCAGCATTAGCAGACTCACTCAGACTGAGGTGGAGGCGTGTCCCTCCTGTGGGGTTTGGCCTTCATGGCTTCGGCACACTGTGTGATTAGATGTTGCCACCTGGAGCAACAGAGGTGACACAGCTGGATGAAACAGACTAAAAGTGACCAGATGAAGGTGCATGAGCATTGTTTTGGTGCGACACTCACGTTCTCTGATCGAACACCGTCTGAGCCGTCAGCTCGTAGATCTGAGCCCCGTTTTCGGACATGGACAGAACAAAGAAAGACTTGTTGTCTGACGAAGAGAAAATTTCAAACAAGGATTGGTCCACATGACACAAAAGCTACATTTACATTCAAAATAGAGTGTGTATATAGAAACATATACAGAAACTAATGTCACTGACATGAAAAAACAAAGAAACTTGTGAAGTTAAGTTAAAAGCTAAGGTTAGCATGCTAAGTCCTCAGTTAGGATCTCACAGGAAAACTGTCATTCCTACAATGGCTGAGGAAATTTGGCATGCCAACCAAAATCTTCTGCATCTTCGACACAACTGAGAACATAACACTACCTCTGTGTGTTTATGGGGGGTAAAAAAAAGGTTCTAAACTTATTTCAGTGAGCTAAATACTGGTTTAGCTAAATGCTAATCTAAGCTAAGCTAAATGTTGAGCTAACTGATGGTTTAGCTCACTGGGGAGACCAGGCGACCTATTGTATTGTTTGAATCCACACTGAGGGATTTACTGCACGTCTTCCCCTGGTCTTTTTACCCCCAAAGCTTTCCTGTCTCCTGACACCCTTCCTGATACAACCCCTAATGGGATCTGTGACTCCTTCAACCAGGGATGCGTTGCTTGTTAGGAGTAAACCACTGCACTATGGAGCACCATTTCCACTTGTCTGCGGTTCTTACCAGTTGCGACAGGTCGAACCAAGACCGTGTTGAGTTTGATGATGGGGCTGAAGGTGTGCTTGGTGTCGACGACACTGGCCATGTTTTTGCCATGAAACTTTAGGACCAGGCGCTCATCCTGTTTCTGCAGCAAGACCATGATGTCCTCCAGGAGGAGTGTGTACAGCTCTGAAAGGAAAACACTAATGGTATAAAACTGTATGTGTATCTGACAAGTTTTGTCTCATTTTGGATGCAAAAATAAACCCGAAGAAGTATTTAATCTACAAAAATGTCTGATATTATAGTCTTTTTAATCTTATTGTCATATACTGATGTGTACACACCAATTGTCTTTTCCTTATTGACTTTCCAGGAGAGAGGACCCTCATGAACCATCTTCCTCTTAGTGAGGTCCAGATTCTGCAAACACAACACGTGGCAGAACTTCATAAACAATCCAGAGTAAATATCAAGGTAAACAGAGATTAAAACAAGTTTGTTACCTTCAGCTCCAGGATCACAGGGTTTTCACTCTGTTTCAGAGACGAGAAGTCTAACCTTCTCTGATACTCCTCGAGCCGCTGTTAAGACACAACACAACTCATAAAATACCCTTCCACATCTCAGCCTAATGAATCTGCACATTTCTTAAAATAAAATGATTAAATAAATGATTCTAATGTGCGTACCTGTTTGTTTTCAGCCTCTTTCACAGCTTGGTTGACATGTTTGAGGATCTTTTTACAACAGTCTCCAGCTCTCTTCACCTTTTTCCTTTCCTCAATGTCCTCTACAAGAACAAAAAACCAACATAGCCAACAGTTCTTGATGATTAAGCTAAAATTAATTGTTCCCCCTCAATGAAAAAGGTAATCGGTTTCCAGAACCTGTACTAAAATGTATAAAATCGTATTTATACCTGTGTACTTGGCAATGTTATCCAGCAGGAGCGGGTATTTGGTCACCCTCTGCATTTCTACAGGGATGATGTCTTTGAGCTGCAGCCTGCGACACAAACGGTTGCTCTGAGCTTCCTGAAGAATGACAACAAGCAAGAGAAGAGCAAGGAATGAGGAAGGTCAACAACAAAAAACCTCTGTAACAGATATTATGTGAGACAATAAAAAAAAATCTGAAATATTCGAGCTTATGGGATACTGCAATGTTCTACTTTAAGCCCCAAAATGCAGACATTTGTTATACAAAATAGAAACAAAAGAAAACATGGTTCAGACAAAAGATAGATGAAATCTTTAACGAATAATAATACAACAGATTCAATCAAAGTCCTAAAATTTAGATAAAAAATAAAAGAAAGGGGGGGGGGCATTGCACAAACATTCCTCTAATTATGAAGTGTGTATTGTCACTTCTATCCTAATGTTACATTTACTGGGTAACTTAAAAGTTCTTTAAGCAGCAAAAAAATCACCTGGTACAAGGGTCCTAAGTAAGCAAGTACTCACAAAGCATCTCCAATAAACTGAATGTAAGTCACTCATATGGAGCCAACTGTGCCACTGTTCTTATCCATTCTCCATACGGAGATGGATACTTACTCATCCTGTGTCTCTGTGTAGGTTCTCAGTCATCCAGAGTAAAGTTACCTAAGGAGTTCAGAAAGAAAACCACTGGACATCTTTTAAGTTTGCTGACCCACACCCTTTTTCACACCTTGAGCTGAGGCACATGATCAGTAGTGGGCTCTCCACCGTTTGGTCTTAGAACTGAAGAAACTTCTTGGATGAGAGAAATGTCTTCAAGAAACTTTAAAAATCCAGTTGCTTTTCTTTCCAAACTCCTTAGATTTTTGAATGGACAGATACAATTTGGGTCAAATTAGGCAAGTTCTTATTCTTCCCCTCTCTGGAAGCCTCATGTGACTGACTTTCCCTACACCCACAGCCAGTCGTGAGGGGGGGTACCTGCACTCCCCCTAGCCCTGTTCGGGTCTCTTCCTGCTATAAAGGGAGCTCATTGGAGAATGTCGGCTCATTGGATATTTTTCTATAATGATGCAAGGTCTCCAGCTTACAATTGTTGTGAACTGGCACACTAACTAAAACTTAATCGAATGTTCTTCTGCCTGCCAATATCCGTCTCATCCAAAGTCACTTTCCTCCTGGTGGTAGACTGCAGTGGGAGTCTTGCACTTACCTGCATGAACAGGTTGAATTTCTGGTCCTTCTTCTGCCTCGTCTTGATGAGCTCCAGTGCAGACGGCTGGTTACTGCAGAAGGTTGCCACTGCTCTCTTTAACTTTTGCTCTTCCTCCCCACTGAACTGGATGCGAGTGCACAGAGAAAGCAAAAAATGCTTAAATATTACCAGCTTACGTGCTAAGAGTGCATGATGTACTTGATGATTTCTACTGAAACAACTCTGAAAATATTTTAAAAAAACAACACAGAGCCTGCAGCCATGCCAGCAGAAGTTATCCGCTTGCACATTGATGCTTTTAGATATAAATAAAGAAGCAAAGCCTGTCAGATAATTCAGGCAAAGAACTTGCACTCATTTCCTCTGCTTTATGACACCTCCACCATCACAGCATCCACCCGTAGATCCGCTCGGACATTAACTGACCATTTCTAGATATCTACACATAACATATTAGAGGGGAGTGATGAGGTAGACACTAAACTAGCAGCGTTCTTCTGCCTCAACCACTGGTACTGGAACACGTACCTTTAATCGTGTTAGCAGGATAATATTTCACTATCAAGACTAAACACAAAGGCTGAGGCTGACAGGAATGTTTTAGGTTTGCTGGTATTTATTTACTAAACACAAATTGTTGCCCAAATTTTGATTTTGACCTGATGGCGATGCTGTGGGAAAAGACACATGGACCTCAAAAGTCTTTAAGATAATGTAATGTGGGGATTGTGAAGACCTCTTTACCATTTATCTAGTCTGGGCAGCAGTGTTGGTCAAGTTACTTGAAAAAAGTAATCAGTAAGTAATTACTCCCCCCAAAAAGTAATCCCATTACTTTACTGATTACTTATTTTCAAAAGTAATTAATTACTTAGTTACTTTTTAAAAACACAATTTACAACCTGAATAGGTGACAAAGTGATAGATCTTTCAGCCCAATTCTACTTTTTCTGCATAATCGATCATACAAAATGTAATCAAATGGAAAAGTCTCTTTTTAAAACTTGTTTTATTAGTTTTATTCTTTTAACTTAATGCATCAAGCAAAAATTAAATTATATGCAACATTCTCTGACTGGAAGAAATTAGTTTAATATTTTCTGCACATTTCAGCACATAAAATAAAATATTTTTTGTGTTTACACTCACTCTTTCAAATAGATGCAAGTAAAACACAGCGGAAAAAAAATAAAGTCAAAGACTAGCGGTCCTGTTGCTCTATTTTCACCTGTAAAGCAGGCGTGTGGTAGGCGGAGGTTTATCCTGGTGCAGGTGTGCCGCAGCGGTCAGTGGAAGAATCCGCGAGTTTCTCTGTGAATTTCCCATTACGTCATAGTGCACTCGGTGCTTGCTTGGAAGTTTAGGGTTTTTTTCGCTGTAAAAAGAAGTTTTCTTCCCACGCACAACAGACGCTAATGTTTTTGTCACTTTTTATGGAATCAAACTCAAAGTAAGGTCAGTACTTCCACGCTTTAAACGCTGCACGCTCATACTCTCTCCCGCACTTGATATATTATCCATTGTTGATCTGCACACAGCTGTTGTCACGAACGTCGCACTCGCTTACGTCACTGCCATGAGACATTCTCGCAAAAAAAATCACGGTTTTAGTAACGCAGTAACGCAGCGTTCCTACGGGAAAGTAACGGTAATCTAATTACCGTTTTTGCAATAGTAATCCCTTACTTTACTCGTTACTTGGAAAAAGTAATCGTATTACAGTAACGCATTGCAAGTAACGCGTTACTTCTGCTGGGCAGAAGGTGAAATATGACTAAAAATACAAATAAACCCTGTTTCTGTTTTCAGTCCTCTCTCACAGATACTTGAAGCCAGCCTTACCCATCCCAGGAGATCATCTCCGATCTGACCGATCACAGACGTCTCGTTCCTCTTCCTGATTGCAGTCATTTGTTCTGTTATAGAAACTGGAGCACAGCGAGAAGATTATTTTCTTTTAAACATCCAAAAATACTCACCAGCTAGCTCAGTTTGGTGATGACTCACATATTTCTCAATCATTAATTGATTAGCAACATAACATTTACAAAATTAAAGTTTTTACCCCATTTCCAAAAAAGTTGGAACGCTGCATAAAAAGTAAATAAAAACAGAATGCAGCGATTTGCAAATCTCATAAACTCATCTTTTATTCACACTAGAACACAGAGAACGTATAAAATCTTAAAACTGAGACTTTTTAGTATTTTATAAAAAATAATTTAAAAAAAGCTCATTTTGAATTTGATGGCAGCAGCACAAACCAGGGACAGGGGAAACAAACGGCTCGAAAAGTAAGTAAGTAGTGAAAAGAAGTTTCAGTTCCTCAGTGCAAACTCACCAAAGGCCAAACAAAAAGTCCAGCAGCAGGTCTCCTCAGTTGTTAAAAGAAGAGGGGATGCGACACAGCAGTAAACGCAGCCCTGACTTTTTTGAGACTTATTGCTACCATCAAATAAAAACGAGCTAATATTTTTCATAAAGTAGTCAAACGTCTCAAAAGGAAAAAACAAAATCTGTAATCGTTCCATTCAGTTTTTATTTTTTGGGATTGGGATTGAAATTTAAAACCACGTGACCCTCTTGCTATAGCTCCCACTCTGGACCATCTCCTCTCCCTGTGACTGTTTTCCTGAATCAGTTCATGTTAAGGGCTTAAAAGGGAAAAGGCATGGCTGTGAACACTAATGACGTGTCATGACTATGTCAGCACACGTGTTTAACCTACAAGGGACGATGGACAGTCATTTACTATGACGCCAGCTTTATATTTGTGTGTGTCACTGTGAAATTTCCACGTTTTTTTTACATGATCTGGCCCATTGGCAGCGTGACAAGGACAAAGTGTTTTTATAACATTATAAACTTTTACTTTATTGTAACTTCTAGTCACTTCCCTGTAATGATTTTTCATTGGACCATGAAATGACCAAAATCCAAAAATCAATCAATTAGAATATATGAAAATCTGCCGTAGATGAAGGAAACAGTCTGTGTCTCATTAACACAATTACAGCCACGCCCCTACTCAGTCATGTGTGAAATGTGTTACCGTGCAGCTAATTGATTGTTACCATGAAGCTGAATGATTTCCTCCAGGTTGATAAAGATGTGTTTTATGTCTTCTGGTGGAAGGATGCCGTCCCTGTTCAGCCTCTGGCAGAAAACACAGTCCAGCACCTTCAGCATCCTCAAGTGTGCACGCTCAGTGTAGAACAGCTCTAAAGAGCGAACGGACAAATGCATGCATGTGTATAAAATTTGCACAGATTTCATTTTTTTTTTAAATAATTTTAGAAAAATGTGTAATATTGGCGATTTACCATTGATGACTTCCTGCCGGTTGATCTCCTGTTGCGTTAAGCCCATCAGGACGCCTCGAGGGACCAGTCCCTGCCAGATCAGAGGATCTTCTTCACACTCAGCCTCTCCACCTTGGTCATCTTCACTCTGGATGTCACCCGGTACCTCCATCCTAAAGAGACAAAGAGAGACTGGCTATCATAAAGATAAATGTGGCATTAGAAAGGGAAACAGTTACTGCATTTAAATTTTTATTTAACACAATAAACTATTTAAAAAGTATCAGTATCATTAGGATATTTTGACAAAATTCCCAACCCACCTTTCTAATAGATGGTTTGTCCCGTGACAACCATGACCATAAAGTTAAAACAAACAAACCCTCAATATGTTGATTCATAGGTTAAATTTTTTAAAAAATAATAACAACTCTTTGGTTATTTATATCCAATATATGCAAAAAACTCTTTGAAAACAGATACAACTTTTATTTGGTTGCGGCAGAGGGCCCCGCCCTCCCTCAGCCTGGTTCTGTCGGAGGTTTCTTCCTGTTAAAAGGGAGTTTTTCCTTCCCACTGTCGCCAAAGTACTTGCTCATATGGGGTCATATGATTGTTGGGTTTTTCTCTGTATATATAATTGTAGGGTCTACCTTACAATATAAAGCATCTTGAGGCGACTGATGTTGTGATTTGGCGCTGTATAAATAAAATTTAATTGAATTGAATTTGGTTTTCCTTCTTTGCTTTCAAATCGTACATTAGTAGGCGGTTACTTCCTTTAAATCCAGAAATTTCCTTTACAGTGGCACACAGCCCAAAACTGTTTTTAAAAACAGACTTAAAGCTGCATCCCCAACTTCAACTACCTGAAGGCCTCCTGATCTTCATCCCGCTGCTCCACTGTGGAGGGGCTGAAGTCAAACTGAGTGCCGGTTGGACCGGAGACGCCGTCGTGGTTGTCAGCAGACTGCACGCTGTCGCCTGGTCTGGGCTGCATGCAGAACGGAGAGACATCTGTAGAATAAAGGAGAGAAGAGGAGTAAAATACATGAGACAATTAAGACTCGAATGGAGCTTTAATTTGAACAAATTCAACAGTATCCGTATTCTGCAGGGATATTTAGTACAAGTTACTGAAACTAGAGATAGTGTGTGAGTGACTGTGTTCATCCCACATGTAATGGAAGATTGGGGCAATTAAATAAAAGAAAATTATCAAAATTTAATAACGAACAAAAACTGGAATATCTTACTGGATTCTGACTCTTGTCCGCCTGCCTCTGAGACCTGAGTGGTGGGGGAGCTGTGTGCAGGGAGGGTGGTGGCAGGCAATAATTGGGTATCTGATCCATCGCGGATCCGTCCAGGACTTGTGGCGGACTGGTCTGATGGTTCAGACATGCCAAGAGGAGACTGAGGAAGCTTTGGCGGACGCTGCTTGATCTGGTCCACAGCTTTCACGACTGTGCAGAAACCCACGAGCATGAAGTATCACACACTACACTGATAACATTATTGTATGTACACCCTCAATTATACACGGATACAGCTCTTTATGCAAGAAGCCAGCAAATACCTCACGGTTAAAATATATTTTTTTTCTTCTCACCTGGGGTGGGGTCCACTCTGCTCGGACGCCGAGGGGGGCGGATGTTGGGAAACTGATGGAAATAGTTAGAAGTTACACATTGGAGTAAATGATTCTCAGTTCTGAAGTTCACTTAAATGTCAGTCACATGTCACCTGTGTGGAAAAACTACTGTTGCCTGTCCCAGCACAGCCTTGAAGGGAGGTTCTCATACATTCAGTGGCCAGAATACACAGGGAAGCAAGCTGAACATACTGGGAGTGACCCAGATGAGAGGCGTTTCCATGCTAAACGCACTGGAAAGGCTAATTAGCACAGACAGGAGAAATAAGTGGCTCCTAGCTTTCTCTTTGTCTCTGTGCTGCATGTGCTTAAGGTCTCACACCCTGACGTTGCCTTTGTTTATTTGACTCTGCTCTTAGTTGTGGATCAATAAACTGCACTACAGTAAACTCAAAAAAAGATCTACTTCAGAGGACGTTCGAGTGTTTTTTAACTTTTAATTGAATCTAAAAAGCTGAATCCAAAAGTGACCAGCCAGACAAAGTTTATTATATTGTTTATTATTTTCACCTTCCTCTCACCCACTTCTCAGACTTCATACTTTTCTCATGAAAAAACAAAACAAAACATGTTTATCTAGGAACTATTTTTTTAAAGACAACAAAGTCAGTAACTTCCCACAGATCCATCCATTAAACCATGCACTTAACTACTTACTCATTAGTGGAATTGTATAATGATTGCATTATTATGTATGGGTTACTCTGTGTGTGTGTGTGTGTGTGTGTGTGTGTGTGTGTGTGTGTGTGTGTGTGTGTCAGGAGGTTGCACCTTAATCCTGGGGAAATTGATGCGAGCACGTTTATGTTCGAGGCCTCGATGCTCCTTCACTTTCACTCCGAGGTGCTTCATGTAGGTGAGAATCACATACTGCATTGTTTGCCTGCAATAAGAGACACACAATGTGTAGCAGTGTAACACAGAACACGTGCTTCTGATTTTCTCATCTATGCAGCAGCTCTTAATGATCACAGTATTAATAACAGACGGACGTTCTTTCAGACAGACCATCTCTTACAAAGAAAGAAATATCCATCATATTATTGCAATAAACAAAAGAAATACCAGTGGACCAGTGGATCTATAGTACCACTTTTAAACTCCTACGTTGCCTCGTTCACAAGCTTATGTGTCTACGCCACCTGTTCGCATGTCTGCAGGGCGGACGACAAGATCTCGTCAGTCTTTTACAGCTGAGCAGTAAAAACACCCGTCTTTGATTTTTTTTTTTCCCAACACTGATGACTGGAAAACCATTTTAAGTTGTTTGGGGGGGGGGGGGGGGAAGGCTACATAAAACAACGGTTTTATAGTGTGTTGCAATGTAAAGCTGTGGTGTGATGGGTGCAGTACTAGATGTCACCACTGGGGGCAAGAGATTCCACATTTGCGTCTCTTGCATGGTGTATCAGAGCTTTATGACTGTCTTATTCTTTCCCATGTGCAAGATTTCTTTTTCCCACCCACCCTTTATTTTTTAAGAACGTCCAACAAGATCATTCAGGGGAAGTTAATGAATGATGTTGAGCCGATTGAGACGTGGCATCAGAGGCATCAGTACAACTTTCATTTTCGAGCAATGAAATTTGCCCTGATGTCAAAATATTTGCGAGTAAAGCACCTCTATGATTAATTTTGTCTTACATGTGACAGACTTCTATATTTATTCAAAGATATAAAACTGTGCTCACACAGACTTTGTTTGAGATATTCTGTCTTAACATTTAGTCACAGATGGGACAATGATTTATAAATATCATAACAGAACAGAAACTATAAAACTTCCCCAAAATCATTCACACTGAGTATCCTGCAGCTGCCTGATGATATAAAATATAAAACTCCCTCCTCTTACCACTTCTCCTCTTCTGAGCTTTGTGATGTCAACCTGCAAAATCACACACACACAATCACATGATGCACGTCTGTGTGGGTGTTTTTTTTTTAAAGAAATACAATCAGAAAGGAGCATAGGGGTTAAAAATACACATCTAGGTGTCTTTGTGGCTCAGGGACTTACAGGATATCCTCTATCTTGAAGAGGATGTGTTCAGCACAGGAGCATTCTTTCTCCAAGGCCTGCTGGTCTCTTCCTGGCTCAGAGTCCAACTTACAGAGCTCGTCTTCGGCCAGCGTCAGACCCATGCTGCGCTTCTGTCTGCACACCGAGACACAGAGCGCATGTACATAGAGAAATGTTACTTTACACAGACATGTATCAGACATCTGCCAGGAAAATATTCAGGTTAAACATTTATTATAAGAATAAATTTAAGAGCTGAGTGACAGCTACCTGAAGTCTTCCAGGTTCTTGTGCAGGTCTGGTAACAGCGCGTCCTGTAACGTCTGAATGTACTGTTTACACAGGCTGTCCGGGATCAAGTCCAGCCTTCGCTTCTCTGTCACACACACACAGAGAAAATATTCAACTCCAAAGCATCCAATTCACAAATTAAATGTGAAAAAAGAACATTTATAATTTTTATAAAGGAATCAGGTTTAAACCCTAATATGACTAGTCGCGTATCTGCTGTTGTAGAGCCTGTTTTCAGCCACTGCAATCGATGATATCAGAACGGTAGCTAATACTGACAAATACCCCAAGTTATTAGAATTGATTTCTTTTCTCTGAAGCTTTCAAACATATTTTATTTACGAGTGGGAGTGTGAGATTGACACACAGATTGGTGCGATGTCAGTAGTGATGAGGATGTTGTACCGGTTTCTTGTTGTGAAGAGTGAGCTGAGCGGTCGATCTACCCTCACCTACAGCCACAAGCTGTGGGCACAGTGAATAAATGAGCTATTTCAGGTGGGTTGGGCATCTGCATCCTGGATGCCTGCTAGGTAAGGTTATCTGGCCCAAGACACGCTGGAAAGATTACATGTCTCAGCTGTCATGGGAACACCTCTGTACCACTCTGACAAAGCTGGAGGAAGTAGATGGGGTAAAGCCAGTCTGGACGTCTCTGCTTAGACTGCTACCCCTGCGACTAACACCCAGATACAATGAATATCTTACACACTACATAAGAAATAACAGTAATAAATTGCATGATATTTATCCATATTTACCAGTCAAGCATGCTCATGCTCAGTTTACCTTTTTTATTTCTCAAGGTTTCATGAATTTGCATGAAATTGAAGTTTCTTAATCTCTCTCTCTCACTCACACAAACACTTTCCTGAAAATAATAATAATAATTTTGTGGTCTTAGTTTTTGTGTATAATAAACTCTTTGTTAAACTGCTTCAAGCATCAGTTTGCTTATTAGGCCCCAAGCAGCAGAGGTGGACAGTGTAATTCATTAAGCTTGTTGTCTTCTGACTACATCTTCTACTTCCATAGTCCAGCACATGAAAAGCAGAGTTCAGATTTTAACTTTTTAAAGCGACATGTACAGTATGTGTGAAGTTTAAAATCATGAAATATGATACTTTAGAGCAGTGGTTCCCAAACTTTTTTTTTTGCTGGGCCCCCCTTTGTTTTACAAGAAAAATGTTCGCATTTTCAAACTCCACTGAGGTTTATTTCACACCTCAAACAATTAGTAAACAAATAAGCAAATACAAGTAAACTGCAATAAATTACAGGTAGTAATGAAATAATCTCCAAACTCTTTTACGCTATGTCCACACTTAAACGGGTATTTTTGAACACGCAGCTGTTTCTCTGCGTTCGGACCTTTCGTCCACACGTAAACGGCGTTTCAAATCACCGAAAACTGAGTTTTTTTTTTAAACGCCATTTTTTGCATTTACGTGTGGACGAAGAATACAGAGTTTATCACGCAACGTCAAAGGTATGTGCCTTTTTTCACGTCACGCTGTGCGCCACGTTATTGTTTACATGAGATAAATTGCAGAATGGCAGATAGAGACGAAATACTGTTAATCTGACTGTCTGCAGGTTTTACACGCTTACATATACACACGCAGTTACTGTCCCTCCATTTAGAAAGGCAGAGGCATGTAGTTGTTTTTTTTCCTGTGTAATAATATTCAACATTGCTATCAATACATTTCTCTGTGCAAAAAAACATAAACAACTGTGGGATACTGTTTGTGCGTGGTTTGAACTGGGGAAACAAATCGTGGCAGGATCAGCCTGATATTATTTGGATCCCATTGTAACTTTACTGTATAAAGAGCTAACATCTCCAAAATGTCAGGAGTAGTTACTCATTACAACAAGTGTTTGTGAACTAAAAATCAAGAATGTGGGATACTGTTTGTCCGTGTTTGTCCAGCGCATGCTCCCGACGCAATGGAAACTAATTCTGTTGCAGAGACCTACCTCGGCACTTGTGCAGGTGAAGCCAAAGGGAAGACATGCTTCACCATATTTTCTACTCTTTGGCTTAGAATAAAGTTGGTTTGGAAACATAATTGGCGATGCTTCATCTCCTGCTTTGCGTTTGTGTGGAAGCCTCGTCAAAAACCTGTCAATTATGCTAGCAGTGTCCAAGCGTTCTTTTTTTTTTTTCTTTTCATACCGCGCTCCCCCCTGCAATGGCTCAGGGCCCCCACACTTTGGAAGCCTCTGTTTTAGAGGATTCCTCTAATGCCTTACCTAGCTCAGCAGAAACAGTCTCTGGCACCGGCACTTTAAGATTCTAGATAAGACAACAGAAGGAGAGTTAAGAATCACATCAACACACGAACACTATTTTATTTTATTTTTTTTAAAACAAAAACAGGAAAATTGTCACAAAGAACAGACACTGACTGAGAAAGAATCTAATAGACCAACTTACTGCAGTTCGATCCATGAATAGCGTGTGTAATTCAATAAAGAAGCGTCGACTTTCTTTGGAGTTGGTTTGCTTGTACATATCAGCGTAGAGGTAACACAGCTAACCATAGGGGGAAAATACAGTTAGTCCTTTCTATTAGGTTCTATTAGTCCATGTTTGCATAGCTTCTTATTTCATGAATTGCATTACTTATTCAAACCATGAACAAAATACAACATTGTGAGAAAAAGGTCTCTTTAGGTCAACAGCGGTGTTCCACAGGGCTCAATCCTTGGCCCACTTTCATTTATGACAAAGTAGAACTTGGCAACCCTTTTTATGTCCCTGAGTTTTATATTCATACATGATACTGAGACTGCTTTATATTTGAAGGATGTAAAATGCGTTCTGTGCTGACCAACACCGTTAACACACTAAATTATGCTCATATTGAACTCGTATAATCAAAGAAATGGTTTATCTTATATTACATCAGTCTGCAAGATTTTCCATCTTGCCAATAGTTTCACAGCTCAATAGTTAACACATTTCTGCAAGGTTTATTACTTTTCTATAATGTCTGTGTAAACTGCATTCACATGTTTTATGCTTCTAAGACATAAAACAACAAAAGCATTCTTCTACCAAGTGTTGCCTCTTTATACTGCTAAATAGCCAGCTCCATTGTTGTCGATAAACTGTGAAAAACACATTAATGAGCCACACTGTTGCACTGTCTGACATGTTCCTTTGTTATGATGAAAAAGGCTCTTTGTAGTTTATTTTTAGTCAGTTCACTTTCCTGCTTCTGTAAAGACTCGCACTAGGACTGAATGTGTATTTATCATACCAACAGTCCATGGTTACAGTTGTTTTTAAGATTTACATCTTCAGTAGGAGCGGCTGGGGTTGTGATCACCAATGTTTTGTCACAGATGCTAGGCCCATTTTATATATAGTTTATATATAGAGTATGTGGTTGTGAATCATGAACGCAGTGTGAAAATAGAAAATAACTAAGAACAAGTCCACGGAAAGTTTGGTAAAATGAAGTTTAAATACAATTAAAATGCCTTGCTACTACTTTAGGAAACAGTATACGCATATGCTTGCTATATACTTATGTATGCTTTTAATTTTCAGCCTGCAGTGGCCTCATATTGGTATCAAATGAGGATACCAATGGATTCAGACTATATTGGCAGCAAAGGCATTACCACACACTGATTTGTACTGTGTTTGTGGCTATACCAGAGGAGCAGGGTCAAACTGTGAGACCACATGGTGGAGGAAAACTGCGAGGTGTGCCGGCCGAGACTTCAGCGACTCAATACTCTGGAAACAGGTACACTCGCCATTGATCTGAGGAAAGGCATCCATTTATTAGATCGGATGAAGATTATGTGACCCAAAAATCAGAGACATTTTGCCAGATACCTGTTCTTGTGAGGATTCAAAGTAGTCGTCTTCTGCTCCAATAATCTGAGGGTTTACGAGGTAAGGAGGGCTACCCGCACTGCACTGGGTATTGGGGTGCTGTGTGATATAATTGAGGTAAAATGCAGGGTCAAACAAAGAGGTTCAAATGACAAAGGAACAATTTCTTCTTCATATGTAGGAACCCTAACCTTAAATTTAACCCAAGAAATATTTTTAACACTTTCCCCTTGGACAACTTATAGGGGTAACCTTTGTCTCTCTTTTCTCAACTAACTGGTTTTTATTTCAGGCATGCTTCCAAAACCAAATGACTGGCTTTTCCTCCCTCCTGTTCTATGTCCTTACTGTTGCTCTTGACCTCTTGCCAGGAATCCATTTACCAGAGCATTTAGTTATCTATTGTTTTTTTTTTGTTTGTTTGTTTTCCTGCTGATAAGGAGTTAGGGTTAAGACTTGTTTTTAAGCAATTAGTGATTCAATTTTTTCCTAATATTCTTTGATTCACTGTTTTGCTGATTTACTGTTTCTGAACCAACTTTATGTTGCAAATGTCCTCCATTAAGTTACTCAAATTGCATGGCACTTTTGCAGTTTCGAGCCCAAAGAGCAAGCACATTAGCAACCCTCTCAGTTGAACCGATAAAGAGCATGCACATTGTCAGATTATAATATTATTTTATGCCATGTTAGACCCCTAATTAAAGATTGTGAATTATTATGTAGTTTTAGTTTGCATTATGCTCCTGAATTAGAAGAGGGTGATAACTATTACATTTGGTAAACTGATTTGCATTACATTAGACTGTTGATTTATTGTGAATGAATGATATTGTTTTATGATGCATTATACTGCTGAGTTATAAGAAATATTGTTCACAGAAAGTCATCGTCTTATTTGTCTGATTAGAAGAGAACAGAGTATACTGCCCCATCTTAGCAGGAGCAGATAAACAGGGAGCCAAGGTTGTAGCTTAGGCGCTGTGTGAGAGAAAGAATGTGAATGTTTAGGCTTTTATGATTAGGTGGGGGCCACTAGAGGCTATAAAAGTTTGATCAAGGCTCCACCATTTTGAGATCTGATGCTGTCTGCTGTATGGTGTCCATCTCCCACGCGTGTGTTCATTAAATCATCGTTTGACTTGACCCGGCCGGACCAGTGTTGTTATTTTGGTTTTCCTCTTGTATCCATTCCCAATATTTGAATCCGTAACAGTTTTGGGGGCTCGTCCTGTGGTATTGGGATGGAAGTTTTGGAGGTTTGGACGGTCCGAGGTGGTTGAACGGGCAGGCACGAGCCAGTGGTCTGACGTGAGTGGGCAAGCCGGCACATTTAAAGGTGAGGCACAACCTGTTGAATGTAAATCCAAACTGTGCCAAATTGGACTGTATAAATTAAAAGTCTACTCACTGAAATTACTGGTGAAGGCCTGTTTTGATTTTGATGAAAAAATCTCATGAGTTTTGAAACTTGAAATAAGCTTAAAAGTAATAATACTGGGTTAGAGGCCCAAGATAAAGGAAAAATAATGCTGAGTTAGAGGCTCAGGTAGTTTGATAGGGAATTGGTCAGTTTGTGAGTTAGAGGCTCCATTGGTCTAAAGGATTGCATCTGTGTTGGCCATGTTGAGAGTTAGAGGCTCCATTGTCCATAACGTTGCATCTGCGTCAGTCATACTCTTGTTTTAGAGGGTTGACGGCGGTTTAAAAGTATTATAAATTTTGTTAGAACGGTGGTTAGAGGCCACTAGGAGGCGCATAGCCCGGAGGTTACGCTCCCTCCTGGCCGCGGACGCGCGACCTTGACCTGTCGGCGAACAGGGTTAGTTCAGTTGGTCACTGTGGAGCTTGGGGCACTCCAGAATAACTAGGAGTTAGAGGCTCCTTATCTGCGCTTTTTTGGGCACTGTAAATTGACTTAGGGATTTTAGAGATGAGGCCAGATACAGTTAGAGGCTGATACTGGTTAATTGATTACAAAAAAGTTGGACTTTCTTCGGTTGGACCCGTTATCTTAAATTTGTCAAAATTGTGTAGGCGCTAAAACTTTCAGGCCTGAGAGTGATTGTAAATATAAGACGTCTTTGTAATATAATATAGAGTTGAGTGTGAAACGAGGCTGTGTGTGACGACAGCGCGCTGCAGCGCTGCGAGCTATTTTTAGATAGTGTGTGAACATGCAAATGAGGTGGCTGCTGTGAAGCCCACAGAGGACTTCCTGTTTAGCGTGTTATTGAGTTTTATAAGTATGATTTGCAAACAATGATACATGCCTGTAATTAAAACGTTGATTTTGTTGATTATAATATTACAAATAAAGTTTTAAATCACTACGGTGAATGTTTAATGTTTGGCTGAGTTTTGATATGGGAGAGACGGCTTCGCAGCTGCTGGGGGTAAGTGACCGGAAACTTGCATGCCCATAAAAGGCAACTGCCTGACTGTGTGAACTATGCACCAAGAGAGAGAGTAAAATCTAGGTGGATGAATTAAATGGATGTTGTAAGAAAAATAGTAAATGAATGTTTTAGTCTCTTAATACAGGTGGATTTCTCTCAACCAGGAGACCTGAGTACAGCAGCAAAAGGATAGATTAATAAAATTGGGACGACACACATGCCAAGCTCTGGCTCAAAATTTTACAGTTTGACCTCTCACTTTGTCCATAACCGAAAAAGAAGCTTAAAGGACATCTTCTCCTCCAGTTATCGGTTACCATCACTGGAAATTTTCAGGCAAGTTTTTCACTGAATTGTTTTTGGCACCATGTGTCCCTGAATCTCACAAGCAAGCTCTAATTCCTGGCTGAAGACATGGAATGCTGTTATTTGAGGTGGGAAATCAAAATTTGGGAAACAAAATTAAAAACACATACAATTGGAGAAATGCCTTGCTTGAGAAAAAAAAAAAAAAAAAAAAGTTAAAATAACCCACCCACAAACGCACATACACGCAATGAAGAAACAGCTTACACTCATGAACACGTGAAAATTTTCAAGCAAGGTTAAAGCAGCGAAACTTAACATACACCTGTTGTTAAATGATAAAGTTTATCCACTACTAACAAATAAACTCTCTGGGTTGCAGGACAACAACTTGACTTCAAAAAGACAGACACTGGTAAATCACAAACCAGTGATGAAACAACAAATTTAGTGGTTAAAAGAGTCAAATTGTGACATGTTTTCCTGTGATAGATTAATATAAGTGATTATTGAATGAAATAAAATTCCTTTTTTGAATTATTAAACATGATCTTAAGAATTTTAACGTGTACCTATGTTGTCCTGTCAACGTGGTGGGTTAGGAGTTGATTATATAGTGAGAAAAAACAAAAAAAGGGGGGGAGAAGGCTGACATAGGGCCTGGCCCCTCTCTGAATAACATAGCCAAAACAACATTATTTTCAAACAACATCATTTTCCTGTTCGTCTGTTTTTGTTTTGTTTTTGTTTTTTCTCTTTATGCTTAATTACAGGCTGCTTTGTCGGCCCTGAAAGCCGAGGCTGACCTGGACTCCTGCTCTCCCCTCTACCATCTTTGCTCTCCCTTCTACCATCTTTGATGTGACCCTGACCAAATGCTACAGCAGCTGGACTCACAACAACAGCCTGAGAATGTCAACAGTGCTGCAGGAAAGAGATCTCATGCAGCGGAGACGGAGAACGTTAAATCCAAGGCCCGTTTCACTACACGGGGGAGATTTCCAGACAGCTTCAGCTGACAGAGCTGTGACGAGACGCCTATTAAGCCCGGATGAAAAGTGAGGCCGAGCAAAAGAATGCTGACCTTAACAACTCTGCATTAAAACTGTGCAGGACAGTGATGGACCAACACGGAGGATCGGGCACCAAAAAGGGCGTGCCAGAGACATGAGGAGTAACTGAGGTCAGAAGGCACCTCAGATTGGACAAAAGCAGCAGAAGAACATAAGCTGAAGGCACAGGTGTCGGGGTTCAGCCAGGAGCTGACCTCTGAGAAGAGCCGAACAGCAGAGCTGCAGAAGGCCGTGGAGCAAAGCAAGGAAAACATCAATAAACTTCAATCTGACGTGTACGGAAAAGATTGTGAGGTTTCTGCCCTCAGTGAGAGCTCAAGACATCAGAGCAGAAACTGAGCATGCCTCAGGAGGAGCTGGCTGCTAATCGAACCCATCAGTCAGGCTTGGAGTCCCAGATACAGGACTTAAAATCAGGCCGGAGCTTGCTGGAGCAGGAGGTTGTCAAACCTGACGAGAAGCTCCAACACCTGGAGCAAACCCTGAAGGAGCTACAGAAGCAAAAAGGGTCAAGTTAAGGAGGAGCTGGACAAGGAGAAGATGCAGGACACTGGAGAAAAGGACTGCCTCAATTGGGGCCAGAACCAGTATGGAGAGAACTTTGGGCAGCAGCACCAATGGACGCAAACGGACTGAAAAGGGGGAGAGCAGGACCCCAGGGTACGCTTCAGGCCATGGTTTACCCAGAATACCAGAACAGGAAAGTGATGAACACAAACACACACACACAAACACACACATCTACACACACTGACTCAGAATTAAGAGAAACACACATATGAACACATATGCACTCGTTGATTGACTGAGAAATGACACACACACACACACACACACACACACACACACATGTTTGTGCAATGAAGAGTGATACACACACGCTGCTGCAATGAAGAATGCTTTACTAACAAATGCTATGCTGATACGCAAAATGCTGCACACAAACGTCCAAATACAGAATTTGTTACAACAACAAGAAGCCATTGATTGTTAATTGGTTAAATGCATTTCATGTCACCCAGAGGGCATTTGTGCAGATTTAGGGGACAGGGTCTAGAGCAGTTTGGTTATGAAAACAATGTCTGTGAGTGATGTCTGTTTATGGCTCAAGGCCTCGACTGAATTGTTTACTGTGCTTCACACAGCCTGATAAGGAGCAGTGGTACAGAGTGAAAATGGTGAATTAATGGTGTGGGCCTTACTTCGGAGCGCCACATTTTTGTGATTGAGATTTAATTGAAGGAGGAACACACTGAAAAAAAAAAAATAAAATAAAAATAATAACAATAATAAAATATAAAATAAAAAGAAGAAAAGGGGGCCAGCCCTTGGATTTACGTAAGCATCCCACGTGTATTTAACACAATTGCCTCAGGCTTTAAAGATTTGTACAAAAATTCAACAGGAAATCATAGCTTCCCTGTATTTCCTACATTGTTGGCATGCTGGTGAGTGCTGTTGCTCCACAGTAAGAAGGTCCTGGGTGCAAGTCCACAGTCTGGTTAGTTTGCAGTGGTTTCTCTCTGGGTATTCTGGTTTCCTGCCACAGTGAAAAGTCATGCAGCTGTTAGAGCTAGGTTAATTGATGATTTTAAATTATCCGTGAATGTAAGTGTAAATGGTTGTTTGTTTCTAGGTGATAAACTGGTGACCTGTTCGGGGTGCACCCTGCCTCGTAACCTATCACTTTAGAGTTATTTCCCAGCCCTCGTGCAATTAGGATAAAGATAGGAGGATGGTAGTTGTTGTAGACCCATTCACTTTTTATGGTAACCAGAATTTAGACTTTGTTGAACCGTAGGCAATATGAAGACAACATGTAGTATTTAAGGGACCAAGTAGAATTTGGATAAAAGTTATTGAATAGTGTTGAAATAAAATGACAGAATTGTGAAGAATTAAAATATTCCAGGAGCTTAACTTACTCCATCTGAACATGTTTTAATCGTGTAATCTGAACTCAAAATGCACAGGTTTACTGAATATGAAAAGGTTGTGTTGATTTAACTCAGTTGTTTAAGTTTCTATCACAGCAAAACATTTGTGTGCAACCAGTGTCCACTATTGAATTAAATAAGTCCAACATGTTTTTTGTCAGTGCAAAAGAAGTTACGGTACCTGTATGCTTACACAATATTGTCCCTGGACAGAGAAAAACTTTCTGGTGAAGTTTTGGTTGATTTTGGGTTTTGCTTAACACTAGGTTGATTTTATCAGTGAGGTTTGGATTGTTTTCTTTCTCTAAGAGAGAGAAAGATGGTTTTATGTTTGGACATGTTTCCAATGGGCCCCAGTATTTGTTATTATATGAGTATTTTATTGGTTACGTTTGTCTTTGCTTTTGTTACAGTGCACTGAAATAAGAACATCTGAGAGGAGTGATCCACCGGTGGTGATATTTTGGTATTTTGTGAGTTCCTGATTTAACAAATCAGCTCTTTAATCCAGGCCGGAGAGATTGAACTTTAAAGCGCTATAAAACATGATTACTAGAAACAGTCGCAAAGTATTTTTCTCCATAATTATAATGGGCTCTGGAGAAATTCACTTATATGGGACATTGATCACATGAGAAGTCCTGAACCTAAAAGGATTGCAGCGAGTCAATCCAGTCCAAAAAAACCAAAAAAACAAGGAACTGTTTTCCTTTAAAATGATGACGTCATCTTGCTGGTGATGGAGGCTTGATTAGGTTGCGTGTGAGACTCCATTATCAGCAATATCTGGTATGAATGTGTGTGAATGTATGCATGTGACTGGACTGTGATGGACTGACGACTAAAAGTTTAAACTGACCTGACACTGAGACAAAAACGATACCGACTTTAGGATTAGTACATGTCTACAAACAATTCACCTCGCCTGTAAAAGAAGGGTGGATGTTTTGTCTCGCTTTGTTTTGTTTTTGCAGGAGTAGGAGGACAGAGGCTAAGGGGGGAGGCTGCAGCGTCACATGAGTGTGAACTGCAGACTTAACCCTTTGGTTGCTAATTTTGAGCTACTGATGTTTCCATTAAGAAAATTGGGTTTTATTAGCTGTGTTTCGATTAATGCAGCACATTATATTGTTGGGAATGTTAAATGCTAAAGTGAAGAGAAGCTTTGATTTCACTCAAGACTGAACATGTTATTATTAACCATAGCAGGCCACTGTAAAAAAAAAAAAAGCCAATTAATTTAGATAGAAAAAGTCAAAAAACTCTACTGATGTCTATGAATAACAGGGGAATGATAGACTTGTCACATTCAAAATATAGATATGTAATGACAAACACTGGTCCACGTCATTTAGGTTCTCCATTGAAATAGTCAATAATTTAGAAAAGTAAGATAGAACCGACAGACAGGGGCATGTGGTGCTGCACAAGAATAAGAGCAAAATAAAGAAAAATTAAAATGTACCATTACACTCAGAGGATCAATATGAAATTCAATATATGCTAATTTTGTATGAAGTACGTGACTGATAACTGTTCTGTCCTGAGCTTTTGTTTTTACAGCGCCCACTTGACCACACCAACAGTTTCTCGCCACCAAAAGCGGGTACTTGCAAAGAATAGGGAGGAATATCATCAGAAGTGGGAAAGGTAAGCCCCGATGGGGGTGATAATGTAACACACCCAAAGAAAGATTTTAGGTCTGACCAACCGTCTCAGTCGTGGGCAAAACGATGACAGTCAATAAAATTCTAAAAGATAATTTAGTGACAAAAAATATTAAGAGATAAAAGATAAAACAGTCCAGTGTCCCATTCATGAATCAAATAAAAACACACAGTCCCAAGGTCAGAGCCAGCTATGCCACACGGCCAGTTGCACTCCACATGTTGCCTTTAACAGGGGTAGAAGTTGTCCTTGGAGACCCACCACCCTGCAAGCATATAGCCAGTGATCACTCCAACCTGTGCAACTATGCTGCCTTTAGGCTGTGGCATATAATAGGCCCTGGCCTGCACAGAGAGACAAAATGACACCTTCAGTATAAAATTCATAGCGCAAAACCCATGCATCCCAAACATATCAGATTATCACATTACATACATGCACAGAGAGACAAAATGACACAGCAGTGTTTGTAGTGTGGGCTATAAGTAGACCAGTGTATCAGTGCAATCAAGTACACCTGCCTGTAATTAGTCAAACCGAATTCCAGCCATTGGCTAACCAAAAATGTGACACACACACAAAAAACCACTCCCAACCCAGTGCAACTTCACACAATAATATGGAGCTGAATTAACACAGGCACACTAGTCTACCATGTTACAATAACACCATTAATTTCACGTATGGTCAAATTCTTAAAACTTGACCCCAAACATGAAAAATTCTTCAAACATTTAGAGACAGAGTGGAGTTCTAGATAAACATAATGCAGCAAACCACATAAGGATGGAGCATTGGAATCAATAAGATGGTGAAAAAACACGCAGGAAAAATGTTGATCATGTTGATTATGTTTATTCCAGTGCAGGGATTGGCTAATCTGACCAGGAAATGTTATAAATGGATTGTCGGAACAATCAGCGTTAAAATCACCTTTGACAGTCCAGACTAAGATGGCGTTGGACATCTTCAGGGCGGAAAAGGGTTGGTGTGACCAAGGTGTGGTTTGGCTTGTTGTATGTATATTTCATAATGATACAGCTCTGGATGGACCAGTTACCAGGGCATGGAAGGAGGACAGACTCATTAAATGAGGAGAAGGAATTTTCTGGGATTGGAGATCCTGTGGGTGAGTGGTTGACTAAAAGCATGCATAAAATAAAAGCTATTTTTTGCTATTGATTGGTAAATAGATTGATAATTGGCCACATTCACAGTTGTATTGACTTGTTGTGGACGTAGTCTACTTCATGTTTAAGCACTCTAATTAACAGATTGAAAATAGTGACATTAAAGGAAGAATATGCAGCACCACCCTGTCAGATGCCAGTGCCGGTGGGGCTCAGTGATGAATCAGGTGAGCTTCATGGCTGAATTAAAACATAGAGGCCCCTGCGGTGGTCAGTAAGGGATAAAAAAGGGTGTGTTTTACTGTTATTTTAGCATCAGCATTATTGCTACATCAGAATCATATAACGAGCATTGCATTGAACATTTATTGAAGCTATTGACATATTAACATTTGTATTACAGTGATTGTTATAACCCCATGTTAATCTTCTATCTACAGGTGTCAAAAGTAGTCAACAAGTTCATATTGAAGTGAAGTTCATAATAATACAGGTTTTGTTTGTAGACGATTGTGAAGACGCAGGCTCTGGGCGGAGCCAGGTGTTGAACAGATCTAACATGACAATTAAATTGATTTCATTCCCTAACACAGAATAACAAGACTGGAGCAACGACACTGGACAGGAGAAAGTCTGATACTTTCTAAGATATGAGGTCACTAACCTTTTCTTTTAATTTTCTAGCTTCATTGAATGGACACATGTTAGAATTAGAAATGGCTAATTTGTTTTTATGTCTTTTATTAGAATGAGTGGTTTTAATCATTTTTATACATATCTTGCAAATGTGCTTATAATGAGTTGGCACTCGGTTTTTTGAAGGTCATAAGCTTCGTTCGGCGATAGTCCGGACTGATAAAGTGTAGGAAATGCCTTGAGTGCAGCGGGCTAAATGCAAACACGCTTACACACACATACACTAAATTAGGATAAGTCCTTGGGACATTCTGAATGTTCTAAACCAATTCTGAATCACCAAAAGATCAGTAGACAGCAACATTAGATTAGAGCTAGGAAGAGAGGTGTTTTGGTTTTCTGTCTCTTACAGAGAAAGGAACAGACACCAGACGAGGTCACAGATATACGAGGATCCTTGGCAGCAGAGACAGACACGGTGACTGCTGAAACATCAACTGGGTTCAAGTGTCATGGCATTTTGGGCTCCAGTTAGTCACCTCAAAAGGATGGATCCCATAAACACAGCAATAACCATGAAGGGGTTGACGGAAATCCAGGAACACCACACCAACGACGTTCGAGAGGCTGTTGGTCATAAGGAGAACACCTTTCTGTTCCTTTTCCTGGGGAACACAGCTGTGATCCCAGAATACACAGATCATTGTTTGAAATCGGGGCAGAATAATCCCCTGATCTGTGCAACGACTGAAGGGTTGTCTAACCCCTGATGTTGAAGGAAACAAGAGCCGAGGATCACCCGACTGGAAGACATTGGTGCCTACAGCAATAAAATAAAGGTTAAAAGCTCCTCGGACAGAGGTTCTAGTCCGAGTACGTTTGGAGGGTATAAGGTAGCACCGAAATAAAGCTGTGGGAGAACTGGGGAGTGATGGGAGTATCATCTGTATCTACTGTTGTTGTTGTAATAAAAGTTTTTCTTGCATCTGAACTGCGCAAACACAGAGGTCATCTCACATATGGTTCACCCAACAGGGGGACAAAGGGCCTAAGGAGTAAGGAGAAATGAACCCGGTAACACTGGATTGGAGGGTGTAAGTGAGCTCTTTAAGTCTAAAGAGCTCATCAGGGGGAATTGTCAGATTATAATATTATTTTATGCCATGTTAGACCCCTAATTAAAGATTGTGAATTATTATGTAGTTTTAGTTTGCATTATGCTCCTGAATTAGAAGAGGGTGATAACTATTACATTTGGTAAACTGATTTGCATTACATTAGACTGTTGATTTATTGTGAATGAATGATATTGTTTTATGATGCATTATACTGCTGAGTTATAAGAAATATTGTTCACAGAAAGTCATCGTCTTATTTGTCTGATTAGAAGAGAACAGAGTATACTGCCCCATCTTAGCAGGAGCAGATAAACAGGGAGCCAAGGTTGTAGCTTAGGCGCTGTGTGAGAGAAAGAATGTGAATGTTTAGGCTTTTATGATTAGGTGGGGGCCACTAGAGGCTATAAAAGTTTGATCAAGGCTCCACCATTTTGAGATCTGATGCTGTCTGCTGTATGGTGTCCATCTCCCACGCGTGTGTTCATTAAATCATCGTTTGACTTGACCCGGCCGGACCAGTGTTGTTATTTTGGTTTTCCTCTTGTATCCATTCCCAATATTTGAATCCGTAACAACATCTAGAACTTCAGCTGGTGGAGACAGAGATCAAAGTAGCGCTTCTTAGGGTAAATACACTTCAGTAGAGTCATTTCACTGGGTCTCTGGAAGCAGCAACCCCTGAGGCTGAAATAAAGCTCACGTAGAAATAACCTGCATTTGTGGTTGCCTCCTAAAGCAAGTCAGTCAAGTGTTAATAGGGCAAACTTAATAGCATTAAAAACATGACTATAGATGGGTGGAAAAGCAATCTGGTCACAATGAAGAGCTGTCCCTTGTGTATCAACCGTATGCTGGGTGACTCCTTTAAATCACTGGTTTAGATTTTGCTTCAAGTTTGGGCATGGCTGCTTTGATTGAAAGGTATGCTAACAAAGATGCTGGTAGCAGAAAGCTACTTTAGCTAGCTAGCTTTCTTACTGAAACTCACAGCCATGTTTATGCTCTTGGTGCCTTTTTTAACACATTATTGGAATCATCTAACATATAATATAATATCCATCCATTCGCTTCCGCTTATCGTAAATATGGCCATTTGTGAAATTAAACGTTTAATGTCAAATTTACACCAAATCAAATTTGCGTGTGCATCTTACTGCGTCAGCGGCATCCTCAGCCTCTGGCGATGTGCAGATGTTGAGGCCATCCCGCCGACTAATGTCTGGGCTCTGACAGGGAGTCCCTCTGTAGCCCACAGTGTCAAAGAGGGGGCTGCTGTGAACCTAATGCAGACACAGATGCATGCACATTAACACACACGACACACAAAACACTTAAACCAAATTGATTGTTTAGTCTGGTGCTGAATACTGGGAAATTCCTGAGAGTGGAAAGCACTACTTAATTCCTATTTTTAGAAGCTGTGATAAAAAGACTGTTATTACAAACAGTCTGTGTAAGCATTAGATGGTGGTTACTGCTACAATAGATTATTAACAAAAATCCTTGCTCAGCAGCAGCAGCTCAAAAACTCAGAGGTAAAAATGAAAAGTGTGACTTTAAATTTTATTTATTTTTTAATCTATAAATGGTCAGAAAATACCTGAAGTGTTGATTTAACTTTACAGCCAAGAAAAGAGGGCTCTTATAATATATAAAATCTTAATGTTCACTCAAGTTTATCAACTAACTTTTATCATATTTTATCAGCTTTAACATTTAAAGTAATGACAGAATAAAACTGAAAAAAGTAAAAAATTATTAAAAGTTCAAAAGCTGAACCCAGAACACTTCTGACATCTGTTTATCGACTCATACATGACCAGCTTACACCGTCATTACCAACTGGCACCTTATTAAATGCTCCCATATGTCGGTGTACTCACTGAGTTGTTATTGATCAGGGGGCCATTGTCACACGGTGTGGGTGAGGTCTGTTCCTTCGGAGGAGACCCACCGTCTCCATCCTCAATCTCACCATTCCAGGAAGCCGTGGCTGCTTCCTGAAATTCAGACAAACATATACATACATGTATATATATTCCTATTTTGGATCATGACAACACCTTTTGTTTTTTGTTTGTTTAATTTTGCCTCTCCACACCACCTCAGGAGATTTAAAAAAAAATCAAACAATCAAGACATGATTAAAGTTCAAACATTCAGTGATAAATTTGAGGGGTTTTGACAAATGTATTGCATTAACTGTTTAGAAATTACAGCCATTTTTATACACAGTCCCCCATTTTCAGAGGCTCAGAAGCAATTGGACAACTGATTGACAAGCAGTTTCATGTTCTTTTATTCAGTGACAAATTAAGCTGAACTTGCATTTTACAGCTGCTTGGTGGAAGATGCCGATGCAAGCAAAGGAGGCTGAAAACCCAAAACAAACCTATCAAAGAGACAGAAAACCTGCCAGATCAGCATTCTGGTACAATCTTAAAAAGAAGGAATGTACTGGCAGCAGCAACAGAAAGAAAAATCCCAGCACGTCTAACCAAGTCCAGAACACTCTGAGGAGGAGGCAGACACATCATTGTTAAAGTCTACAATCAAGAGATGGCTTAATGAGTGTAAACACGCAGGGCTTATAACAAAGTGCAATCCGCTGTTTATACTCAAGAACAGGAAGGCCAGATTAGACTTTTCCAGAGAACATTTCAAATAGCCTGCACAGATCTGGAAAAAAAATATTGGGACAAACAAAAGCAAGATAACCCAGAACGATGGGAAGAGAAGAGCATGGAGAAAGAGATCTAAAGTATATCACATTAACAGTGAAACACGGTGGAGGCGGCGTTATGGCATGGGCACGTATGGCTGCCATTGAAACCAGACTGCTAGTGTTTCTTGATGATGTGACATCTGATAGAAGCAGCAGGATGAATTCTGCTGTGTATGCTGCTGTACTCTCTGCTCAAATCCAGCCAAATGCTACAAAACTGATTGGACAGAACTTCACATTTTAAATGGATAATGAGCCAACGCAAACTGCTAATGCAATCCAAGAGTTTCTCAAGCAAAGAAAGGGATATTCTTCAAAGGCCAAGTTAGTCACATGCCCTCAACCCAACAGACCGTGCAGAAAACTGAAGACACAGAGACCCACAAACAAGCAGAAACTGAAGGTGGCTGCAATAAAGACCCACCAGAGTAGCACTGAGGAGGACACACAGCATTTTGTGATGTCCATGGGTTAAAGCTGGAAATTTGCACTTCAATCACATTTTGATAATTTGATTGAAAAGTCAGTGTGGTGGTATACAAGGGCAAAACTGCAGGAAACATGTCATTGTCCACATACTTATGGACCTGTATGCATGAATTCATTCAGACTGTTATCAGTTACAAATGATTACGATCATACAAACTAAAGATCATCTAGTGACCTTGGACCTCCAACTAGTCATGGAATATCATGGTTGCAAAATTATTTGATAATTTTTCCAGAGTTTTTTAGATGTGGATGGATTTTACGACCACAACCTTCTGACAGTAGGATGATGGAAAGTTGATGCTTGGAAACATTTAGAAGAATTCACAGATTGCTCTCAGTTCAGAAAGACCCAATGTCATAGAATTAATGGAAAGTTAAAGGTGTTTTATTTACATTACAGCCTTCTAAGGGAAATCTTAAGTGCAATGGTTGGTTACATACTGGTCTTTTATAAGGAAAATTGAACCATTTCATTTGGTTTTATTAACCAGAAGTATGACTAAGATGACATTACTTATATTTAAATTGAACTAGACAAAATCTGACAGGGGAAAATGTGACTTAAACATAATAATCGAGCACGTAATCCTGTCAAAGTTTGAGCATTTGAGTAAATAACTTCCAAATTGAAAGCCGAAAGTCCAGAGTTTCAACAATCCCTAAATCATATGCACGTTGCAGAAAAAGTTTGACTTGTTCGATGTTACACGGCGGACACACTGATGACATCCTGCAGCAGTTTCAGTAAAAAGTTGATTGAAATGGACCGGAACGATGAGGCTAATTAAAAATAATGAGCTGCATGGGTTGTACCAGCCAGATAAGCTTATCACGAACCCTGTCACAGTTAAAAATAACATTGTGTCAGAGGACTGAGGTTTCACTTCACCGCTGTAGCAGAAGGAGGCATTAATCTGAGTATAAAGCTCCTTCATTCAATTTTTTTTTTTTTAATTCACCGTCTATTATAATTACTTTAAATAATAACAAATTACATTATTCTTATTATCTTTTTGAGCACGTGTGTTATTTCATTACATATTTTTGTTCTGGTAATAATTTAAACTGAACAACCTCTGGAGGATCATTTGTGCCAAGTTACTCATTCAGAATGTAAGTAAGTGCACTTAAAAACAACTTTAAAGCCTGATGGATCGATCTAGCGGCTGGAACATTACGTTCACTTGTCAAGGCCCATAAAATGTTTACAGTGACCATATTGGGTGATACTTTATTGCAGAACAAAGCTAATTTTCCTCTAGCGGTACTTTGGTTTTTCCATCATCTGATACAGTTTACTAAAGTCCCGCCTTCAACGACACCTGCAATAACAGGTTAACAGTGATTTCATTAGTAAAATAGCAGCTGAGTGTTTTTGCTGTGTGTGTTTATGTCTCAAAAATATATACAGTGTTGTTCACTTATTGTGCTAATGGAAGTTTATACACCCTCCTAGACATACTTGCAGAAATCCTCGCTTTTGCATTCATCCACACTTTAAATGTGACGCTGCTTATACAGCTTACAACAGGATTCTCCTCTTTCTTACCCCATCAGACAGAAAGGAGGATGTGGTGTTGTCCTGAGGGCTACAGGGTGTGCTGCTGGTCAAGAAGCTGCCTTGCTCCCCACCTGACAGTGCAGGTGAGTGGGGTGCTGAGAGAGTGTCTCCTCCTTCCTTGTTCCCTTCCTTCTCCTCTTCCAGGGAGATCTGAGGAAGCCCTGGAGGCCTCCCCAGCACTGTCAGGGCTACATAGGAGCCCGCTGCCAGAGAGGAGTCATGGGAAAGGAATGAAGGGAGGGTGAAGGGGGAGAATATAAAAGCCATCAGAACCAGCTTAGACAACCCAATGTGTCAGACCGTTAGAGGAACAATAAGCAATCTGCAGAGCAAGTATGCTTATATGTTATGTCATGAGATAATGTGCTGTTTGAACTGCTAACTGTAGCACTTATGCTGCAATAACTTATAAAGGCAGTGTTTTGGCTGTGAGTCTATATATAATAATACGATGTTAGCTGACACATCTCATCCTTTCTGATAAGTCACTTAAGATCTTTTTGCTTAAATGTAGTTTAGGATTAAAACAACTCAACTAATGTTTATGTTGACTTAATTATATCTTCTTAATGAGCCTTGTAAATCACAAACAACACAACAGATGTGATACAGCAAACTAAGGATGTAAATAATTAGAGCATACTCACATCTTATCAACTTTACAACCTCTAGGTGGTTTGAATGTGTAACTAAGGTCCCGTTGACCTGTCCAAAGACAAAAAGCGTTAGCAAAGAATTTCTACAACTGACCAACATATGTTCCTTAAAGCCTAAAACCCACAATTATACTGTTTTGTTTATTTCATTGGTGGTAGTCACTGTTTCTATGTGGCATCATTCTGTTTTTCTGTTATTCTAAACAAACCCCATGACAACATCAAAAGTATCCGTGGACATGAGTCCATCTCACTGACTTCACCGTGCTTTTAGTGGCTCATTTGTTATTTCTGAACATGTTTAAAAAGAGCCACAAGAAATGTATGCATGCATTCATAACAAGGAAGAAGCTTTGTGACACAAAGCTGGAGTGGCTGAAAAACATTTGGTTAGCTGATCACTTTATTATTAATTCCGTTGCTTTTATAGTACCTTTTATAGCCTTTATTTTGATAGACCAGTAAAAAAATCAGATGGGAAAGTTTGGAGAAAGCATGTGAGCTGTCGTGTTTTTATAATATTTCTAAGAAAAGTAAAAACACATAACAGCTGGGATGGAAGAAAATGGATAGAGATAAAGCTAAAGCAGGACTTACAACATGAACAGGTCACACTGTGAACTGCATGTTGGTTTTCTGATATTTTATTACAGTGCAAATAACCTATAGATTCTTTTTAATTTTCTAAAGTCATCAGTCCAGTCATTACCACATTACATTGTGACTGCCCAGCTGTGCAGAGGCAAAAGAGTGATGAAGCATGAAACTGTTCTGCGTAGCTCTCATTTGTCTATTGTTTGAAAATCGACCACAGCATCAGTTCAGGAAGGTACAAAGTGAAATTCAGCCACAAACCCAGCAGCTCAGCTGATCCAAATGCCAGCCCACCTCACCTAATGGCTCAACTGACACCCTTATACGCATCAAATTAGCAAATCACGTAGGGAGCGCCATTTAAGCTACTTTATCTTTCCTAATAACCCCTGGAGAACACAAAAATCCCTTTGGGGTTGCATCATGAAGGGCATCTGGTGTAAAAATCCACCAAATCAAGCATGTGGAGCTAGAAACTGTGGCAACCCTCAGTGAACAAGGCAGCAGCCTGTCCAACAATTGCTGCACATCTGCAAGCCTTTGTGCAACCCACCTCCATCACACCTTCCCTTGTGATGCTGTTCCTGATTTTTCTTTCCTTTTGGGTCATTTTGCAACTGCTCTTACTGCCTCCATCATTCCAATAAATGCACATCACCGCTTACGGAACTATCCATCTCCTTTTTTAGTCCTAACTAAACTATCTGTGGCGCGTTTTAAATTGCACACTATCAATGACTCCTTGGGAAAACATTGAAAATGTTTGTGCCAAAGTCAAGAAACAGTAGGACAAAAACATCCTGCATTCAGCTTACTACACAGTCCTAATCCCTTTGTCATTATCTGTGAGGTTTACTGTACAGATACTACATTGGAGCAGAAGTACCACTCTGAAAACATGCCTGATACCCATCCCATTGTGTACAATAAATACAGATTTCCAAAGAAATAAGAACTGGATTTGAATCTTTATTTTGGGGAACTAAATAAAAAGAAAAGTTTTAAAACAAAGGAAACATTGGTGCTAATGTGCTCTTGTATTTCAGACTCATTAAGGTTCATTTGCCCAAGAAGAAAATAAATGAGGAAGCTAACCTTAATGATCCTATCTCCTGTCTGCACACCAGCTCGCATTGCAGCTCCATCTATAATGCAAAAGACAGGAGAGGGTCAGATGTAGTGTGTGTGTGTGTGTGTGTGTGTGTGTGTGTGTGTGTGTGTGTGTGTGTGTGTGTGTGTGTGTGTGTAAGAAGTAAGAAAGAGAGAAAGTCTTACCTTCTTTGACCAGCTGCACAAACACAGGGTTGTCTCCACTTACTGTCAGCCCAAAGCCATTTTCATCTCTCTGGATTATCACACAGCGCTGGACCAGACCTGGCACGCACACACACACACACACACACACACACACACACACACACACACACACACACACACACACACACACACACACACACACACACACACACACACACACACACACACACACACACGGTACCCAAAGCGGTAAAAAAAAAACCAAAAAGAAACTGTGGACGACTTTGTTTTGAGGCATTTTGTTTGTGTTACAAAGATGAAAGCGTCACACTGCTGTTGTTACTGGATGTGGTTGATATCAACATTACAAAATTACTGAGAGCAGTAATATATGAAGTTTAATCTCATTCTTTTGCACTATAAACCTCGATCCGGTACTGAGGGGGAGAAAAAAAAAAGCATTCACACAGGAAGTGACAAATTACAAGACTGAAATGAAAATAGTTTCTTAAACAGTCTCCTGCCGTCTTTGCTGAGACTCACTGCTAAAAGGTCTTCATTTTTCCTCTCTTGGAGAGAGTTCACTGGAATAATGTTTAAAATAGTTGAGAAAATCAAAATAGATACCACAGAGCAGCAGAAATAAAGGTTGACACTGGCTTAGTTATTGGTTGCCTATTTGTTGTTTTAAGATCACGGCCTGGTTTTATTATTAGAGAAAACATCTGTACTTATAACTTTATATTGCTAAAGTAAAACTTGTTGGAGGAAATTTGTTGTTGTGTCTGGAAATAGCTGATTTTTTAACACAGATTTTAAATACATGACCACATCTTTATTTAAAGCTGTGATAGTGATGGTATTGATTGTTCTTTGCTCTGCATGAAGACATAATCTAAAAATAATAACCTGGAACACATTTAGATCTGAAGTTGTATGACAACTATACTTTTAAAAAAAAGTATGGTGTTCCACAAGGGTCAGTTTTAGGTCCTCTATCAAATCTTCCTTCACTTACCTCAGAAGTTATCTTTATTCTGCAGATGTCACTCAACTTTATATAAACATATACCAAACCTCAGCACTTAGGATGAATTTTTTTGTTTGTTTTTTGCAGATAACAATATCTGTGTAGATATGTGTAGGCAAATAGGCCTCAAACCCGATTCTAAAGCTTAAAACTACAGTAGCACACGATTCTGGGCCAAAGGCACACCAGCACAGTGCTTAAACCTGACAGGAGGAATCACACAGATAGAAATAATAAACAATAATAATCTTTTTAACCTTTTCACGCATAGTGGTCACTACAGTGGACAGCTATTCAAAGGCTGTTTTATTGTATTTGTGTCAGTGTTGATTGTATACTTGCACATAAACACAACACACACTGTATATTATTTATTCATTTGTCAAATTTATATGTAAGTAAGTGCATTCACGTGTAAAAACCCTTTGAAAAGTACAAGTTTAAAAAAATGAAGTTCCAAAATCTTATTTCATGCCTAAAGATGAATAAAAATAATTAAGCAAAAAAACCCCTGATTGTGGTTGTTATAATTCATGCATGAAAGGGTTAAACTCACTCCCTATCTAAAGCAGAGACGTTAAACTCATTTCACATCGTGGGTCACATGTATCTCCATTTTGATCTTAAGTGGGCAGAAGAAGTGAAACTGTCACTAAAAAGGAGTTTAACTACACATTTAATCACTGACACTTCCTAATATAAGAAGAGGAAGTGCGATTTCAACACTACCAGTACAGTGTTTCTCTATGATAAAGAAATGTTGTTGTAGTAAATAAACAAATCTGTGAGCACGACTCTCTGGAATTAAACTCCAAGAACAAAATGTATAAAATTACAGAAAATGTTTTGGTTTCATTGCCCAGACTGTACTGTAACTATAAAAGTTTATTTTTTATACTGTAGAGCCAGTACTTATTTACGTTGGTGTAGTATGAATGGCCACAGGAGCGGTCTCTATCAGCAGGAAAAGCTGTAAAACTTATAAAAATACATTTAACAGTCCAAAATTTATTCTCCTTCACATTTTTTAAAGCCATTCAGGTGAACGGATTGGAGTTTATGCTGGACTTCTACTGGCCCCTGGGCCTTATGTTTGACAGCCCTGATCTAATGGTTGAATGCAACAACCTAATGCCTGTAACTAAAATGCTGCACTTGCAGTGTGGTTATCCTCTATGATCCCCCTCGTTCCTCATTCCTGTTAACATGAAAGATGCACAGACTTCTTTGTTATCAGGTAAAACGGTACAGTGCTAGACCGACCATGATTTTATTATCCAGTGATGTAATTTCACAATGAGATCTGTGTAATGTGTGAAAAAAAATGATATAAGTTATATAAAACCTAACTTGTATCGTCCCAAATATGCATCAAAAATATATTTAAATGAGAGCTGCTACAAACAGAGTAGAATAAATATTACTCTGATTACTTTGTTTTTAATGTTAAATAAAAGTAAGTGATTTGTGGAGTGCATGAGGTAGACTAGACCTTAAATCTCACCCATTGGTCTTACCCACGTTTTGTTTTTTAAGTGGTAAGAAAGCGACGCCCTGATTAGACATTGAACTAAATGTCGCATAAATGGCACAGAAATGCCCATCAGCTCACGCCAGGAGCAGCTAGTAGTACTCATTTTAATCTAACCAATCTTTGCAGTCCTCTGAGGTCAGGGACTCCTTTTGCAAACCGAGCTGCGTCTATAATAAAATCCTACAAATCAACCTCACCAGCAACATGAAATCTGCAAAGAACATCTGCTAGATCAGGAAAACTTGATGTTCTTCCTGCAGCCACTGAGGAAGTTTAGTGCAATCTGCCTGTCTGGTTACTCCCACTTCAAAGAACCATCAGAGAGAGTTGAGTGGATAATTGGTTGTCTTTTGGACTCCATGAGGAGCCTCAAGACTCCAGGGTGAACAAAAGGGCAGAAAGGATTAATGTCAACCCGGCAACCCAGGCAACCACCTTCACAACTTCTTTCTGAGGGCAGCCTACACCCACACCATCTCTATTCGCTCCCCCGCCAGCCTCTGTGATAAATACTCTAGTGGACAATATCTGTTTTAAAGTTTTAAGCAAATTGAATGCAAAAGTTCAGGCTTAGAAAAATAACACTTCAATAGTACAAGTGTAGAAAAGAAAGCTAGCTGCATCACTGATGAAGCTGGAACTCTTTGTCTACGTACTATTGTGCTATTTCCCCGAGCAAAGACTTCGCTATGATCTGATTTTTTTGTCTGTCCAATTATTGAAAGCAAAAAAGATATTTAAACTTAATTTGAAGTTAACACCACAGCACATTCAAGTGATGCAAAACAATTCATTTCTGCACCCGCACATCGGTGCAAGCTGAGATTAGAAAGTTGCGTTACGAGCTAAGAACCGATCCGTCGTCATCAAGCCTTTATGACGGATATTTACAGATAAACCTTCACATTGAATTCACAAAGTGAAAATTCTGCAGAAAATGAATGAAGCAAATGAGAAAAAAGTGATCAACAAATCCAAGAAAATAAAGAAATCTGTGTCTGTTACCTGTAGGGTCGAACTCATTTTTGAGGGAAGGAGAGGGTTTCTCATTCTTTGGCTTCCAGTCTGTGGGCTCCCTGTTGAGAATACTCGGAGTCCTAAAGAGACAAAACATCAAACCTTAAAAGTCAAAGTTTAGCTGCAGTTAGTAAAACTGAAGTTGTTTTCCGAATGTCCTTCCAAATGAAATCCTGATGTTGCTTTTTTCATTCTTATATGAGATATGAGATATTATATGAGATGAAATTTAGCTTTTATGGGTATCTGCATATTCAAAATATGCATTAAATTATTTCACAGGGAGCAGCAGAGTCGGGCAGATGTTTTGATTGATGTTTAAATGTTTCTGTCCACCGTGTAAAGATCCTTCTAACAGATATCTGTATTAATAAACGTGCAGCGTTTCATTATCTTGGCAAAAATAAAGCCACCTCGAGTCATTTCCCTTCATCCTAGTAGCGTGCCAAAATCTGTAATTCCTCTAGTAGCCACATGAGGCTGGCTCAAAAGTGAGTCAATGCCTCATAGACTCCAATGTTAAAAAGCCCAACCAGAGCAGAAATAAACATGTTTAAAGCCTGAATCACATTTTTTTTTACTATTCTCTGTAGTTATAATTACTTTCTTTCTTTCTTTCAAAGGTCTTTTTATTAGACAAAGGTTCCAATACAATGTATACAATAACACAAAATGCTTCAGAATATTCCAAAATTTCGATCTTGTTCCCACCCTAACCCTTAAAACAACAAATAATTGGCAGCCTGCTGCCCAAATAAACCAAAAAACAAACCAAAAAACAAAAAGAAAGCAAAAAACAACAAACAGACTCATAAAAGAAAAAAAAACAAGAGGGGGGTGGGTTCCTTGGACTACTCAGTAACAGTAGTTGTGGGCCTTTCAAAGAAGTCCAGAAAGGGGGACCATAGTTTATAAAATTTATTTTTAGACCCACGAACTGTATATCTAATTTTTTCTAAATCCATACAAGACATTATATCTTTTAGCCATTGTGTGTGTGAGGGGGGAGAAGAGTCTTTCCACTTCAGCAGAATAGCTCGCCTGGCCAACAATAATGAAAAGTTTAGTTATAATTACTTTAACTTTACATTTCAATAACATGAAGGTGCTCATTTGCATTTTAGCTACCTGCTATTATTATTATTATTTTTTATTTTTTTTTTACCTCCAGTTATTTGCATTTTTAATGCAATTATCTGATTATCTTGAGGGGATAATTATACTAACACGTTACTGAGTTGACTTTTTGAGGTACCTTGGTACCGATTATCAGGGATCTGTCTCTAAAGTAGGTTAAAAATTCTGACTTGATAAAACAACTGTCGATGAGTCTGTAGTTCCACTTAGTCCATCCCTAAGTGGAACTACAGACTTGCTGATGTCTAATTTAGAATAATTTGCCAATAAAACAACTCACTAAGCTCCATTTACTCCCACTTTCTTGGATTTTATAAGCATATCCCCCACTGGAGCTGGACGTGAAGGTGGCAGTTCATTTATTAATAGCTGAGGCTCCCTCAGCTCGTCCCTCCCTACTCGTTCCAGAAGAGGGGGTTTTGTTTGTGCTGCTGTTCCTCCCTCGGACAATGGGGGCCCTGGGCTCTTAACAATGGCTCCCACGTCAGAGCCAACTTACTATACTGTGGCTTTGTGGGACACATTCCCGGAAACAGGGACCAGGGTTTTTGGCTTGGCCTGAGTTTCCTGAATGTGGGAGAGGGCTGAGAAAGAAGCAGGGGAGGGAGGCGGGAAGGAGGAGGAGGAAGGAGGTGTCTTTGAGGAAAGACAGAAGACTGGGCTTAGGAAATTTCAACTAAACCTCCCAAAGTGAACAATCCAGTGTAAACTCTCCTTATGGCAAAGAAAAGGAAAGAAAGTAATTAAATGCTGGGATACCACATGACAAAGACGTAGGAATATTTTCCGGTATGCCGGGCTCCTGGAAAACGAACCAGACTAAACATGCAGTGGATCCTCACAATTACAGACAAAAAGAGATAACTGTGGGTTATGCTGAACAGGAGACTATTATGGTTTTAACCTTGAGATCTGAACCTCCTCCTTGCTGTGGTTGGAAGAGATTAGCAGCTGATAGGACATGGTGAGAAAAGGGCAGACTTAGTCCTGCTCATGGGGTGGCAGTAAGTAAGTGTATGAGAAGAGGGAGGAATTCAGCTCTCAGCTCGTGATGTGTACGCCACATTCGTGCAGTTTGGGCCCCGGGATCAGGCGAAAACATTTGTGACGCCTGAAAACACGTTTCACTGTTCTTCCACAAGAACACGCAGAGTTATTACACTCTGACAATAAAATAAAAAGGTTTATGAGCATGCATAAAAACTCAAAACTGCAAGTCGCTGACATACAGTTGAGTGAAAAAGAAAGCACACACCACCTTTAGCAGCAATAACTTAAAGTAATCAGTTTCTGTTTGAGTTTATCGACCTTTCACATGGATCTAGGGGAATTTCAGCCGACTCTTCTTTGTAACGTTGCATCAGTTCACTGCGGTTTGAGGGAATTCACTTATGCACAGCTCTCTTAACGTCTCCTCACATCTCAATCGGGACTTTGACCCTGTCATTGCAACACCTTGATTTTCTTCTTCAGCTGTTCTGCTGTAGTTTTTAGGATGTGCTTGGGATCACTATAGTGCTGCATCAGCCAGTTTATTTGACTGTAGAATATTTTGGTAAACAGAGGAGTTTAAGGTTGGCTCAGTGACTGCAAGGTGCTCAGGTCCTTCAAATAATCACCCCTAAACTGCAGTGCTTCACAGTCGGTACGAGACGTTTATGTCAAAACATCTCCGCTTTGGTCTCTCTGTACTCAGGACATTGTTACAGAAGTCTTGTGGTTTGTTCAGATGCAACTTTTCAAACCTAAAATGTGCTGTCATGTTTGTTTTAGAGGGACGAGGCTCTCTCCTGGCAACCCTTCAATGCAATCCATACTCGTTCAGTGTTTTTCCCAATTTCACTGTCATTAACTTTAATATTTAATATGCCAACTGAGGTCTGAAGTCAAATCTGGGGAGATATTGTTGACATTGTGTTAAGACATGCCTGTATGGTCCAGACAGGTAAACTTATCTGCTCATACTTGCTGATGATCACTGATAATAAAGTGGCTTTGATTAGCAGCACCCTGCTGCTACTCGCCTACTTAAACCCCAGTTAGTCAACAATGTCAGAAGTAGAAATCAGCCGGGCTCTACTCAGAATCCAGCAGGAAAGCCGCTAAGTGCCAGGACAGCTCCCCGAGTTGCCAGCAATGATATGGCTTCCCTCTGGAGAGTTAATTAGGGCCATTTTCAGAAATTGCCACCAGAAAAAACATTCCCAAATTTAAGAGACAGATGGGGAACCTCGACGTGTTTTATGTCGGCCTATTAAAAACTTTAAAGAGTTAATGGTGTCTTTGTCGTAGCCACAGATGTTATTAAACCAGTTTTAAAATGCCTTTAACTGCACCTCTACCGAATGTTCAGCACGAAAATCACACACCCACTTTAAACTGTGACGCCTAAGCCATCAACATGATATCCAAGTCATTAAATATCAGCTAAACTAAATGCTCGGGGATTACTTTTTCCCCTTTCAAGAGTTCAGAGATGTAATATTTTTACAGTGCAGCACGTATATCCTGATAGGTCCATGTAATCTAAAATCACACTAGACGACCTCTTCGATGAATCTGACCATGGTGGACAGTCTTTGAAACAAAGTGATGGGACATGTTTCAGTCCTAACAATCGATGTACCTCCTTTTATTGTCCTACAAGGAGGAAAAAAGTTCATGTCCATGTGAAACGTTTCCTGGAACCTTAGAAAAAAAGGGATCATTAAAATCAACTGTTTTAGTCTCATTGGGCTGGAATACATGGTCACAGCTCAGACTTTCTTTGCTTGCTTACTGCAAAGTTATCAAAAAAGGACAAAAAAACAAAACAAAAAAAAACATGCAACAATCTACTCGGGCCTCAGATGCCAAAAATACCAGACAATTCCTCTGGGATGATAACAGCAGCAAAGGACTTAGCTCCAGAGAGCTGGAGAACTGGAACGCCAATGAGTACGAAGCTAAAACTCCAAATATAGTAGCGCTCACTGTTTATTATGAAAGCAGCAGGCTACACTAAAATGCAAAATCCTTTATGCTTTAATTTTGCTCTCTGTAACCCAAATTAAATGTCCTAAAAGAATATAAAGAACGCAGGAATAGGTTAAAAAGTGGATTTTAAAGGTGAATAACCAAAGCCCCGGTCTTATTGTGGGACTGACTGGAAATTTCTGGTACTGTAGTTTGTTTGTTGGAATATAGAGATGTGCAAGTATCAAAGCTGCACCAGCTCTGAGGCTTTGGTGAAGAAAGTTTGCACAGGACTTTATGCCTCCCAGGATTCAGTAGCTGCTAGAAACACCTTCAGCAGCAATAACTTGATGTAATTGTTTTTTATAGGACTTCATTGTGACTCTTCTTGATATCACTTGAAGTTTTGGGGCAGTTATTTATCCACAGCTCACTAAAGCATTTCAGTCAGGCTGAAGTCTGGACTTTGCGCCACTGCAACAAATTGCTTCTTTTCTTTTTCAGTCATTCTGTTGTAAACATGTTTGCATGCTATTGCACGACTCAATTTCAGCAAACAGTGCTCACACTTCACTCTACAAAACTTTGGCATTCAGAGGAGTTCATACTCAGCCCAGTAACTGCAAGGTACCCAAATCATGCCTCCTCCACCACCGTGCTTCACAGCTGGTGTGAGGTGTTGAGACATAATGCATAACGAAGAGGGCCATGTCTGGCCGACATCAAGCACAGCTTATCAGCACAAACATCTTCACTTTGGTCTTATCTTCCAAAGGATATCGTTCCACAAGTCCTGTGCTTGAGATGGATCTTTGCAAACCTAAACCTGCTATGTTGGTATGTTCTTTTTTAGAGAGAAGAGGCTTTCTCCTGGAAACACTTCCAAACAAATCATACTAGTTCAGTCTTTTTCTAACCGTACTGTCACGAACTCAAACATTTAACATGCTAACTGAGGTCTGTGGAATCTGAAATGTGCATAGAGCCCACATCCCCCAAAAAATTGAGTGTAGCATTCAAGCAGAATACAAAGTCAAGCATTGTCACGTCAGCTCATCAGTGCCAGCCCACATCTGCTGATGGCACAGCTGATATCCGTCTGAGCTTCTCTGTCTCATATAAAGTGAGATATTAAGGTTGGTTTGGGCTGACACTGTTTTTTGTTGAAGGATAAAGTTAGCAATACTTATTAATATGTTATTTATTTCAACAAAGCCTATAAAAAGACCAAAACTAGCTCCAAACCCAGTACTTCCCAGTGAAAAAGTTGATATTTAGCAACAGGAGAGATGATGATAAAATAAAATAAAGTGTCTAACAAACTGAAGGAACTATGCACCCTCTGCAAAGCTCATAGATGGCCCTATTTCTATCACATCAGTGTCACTAACTCAGGGTGGAATCCCTGATATGTTATGGCCTTTCTAATTTTATTTTTCTCTATCACTCATTTGATTTTCACCCCCCCAATCCCTCTATTTCAAGGATCCTGGACTAAACAGAAAGGACCACCTTCACATGAACGCTGCCTTCGGGGGAAAAGGACAAATGCACAGACAAAGATCATTAGTAAGATCAATTCTCCATAAGTAAAACAACAACTCTTTCCAAAATTAATATTATCATGCCTGCTCCATTAATAAATCACTCTGCATTTCCATGTGACATTATTGGCTCCCTCCACAAACATCCAAATTCAATAGAAGCTTGTGAACTTCCAGCAGTGATCAAATCAAAATGCTCGACAAGGGCTGTTAAACATTATCCAGTCATCCTCAAATGAATGTTTTAATATTAAACAGACTCACCCAGCACTAACTGCTTTTACAAGGTTAGACTTCACAGTGAGATTCAGCTATAAGGACTAAATCTGTAGTGTATGTATAATTTAAATAATAAAGACTTAATTATTTTCAGGCACCACAAAAGGTACATTTTGGCCTCACAAATCATGATCGCATTAAAAAACAGGGAGAGTACAATCACTGATTATTGATTAGGTACACCTGTTGAATTGCTCAGCAAAGCAAATATTTAATCAGCCAATCACGTGGCAGCAACTCAGTGTATCTGGGCATGTGGACTTGGTCAGGATGACCCGCTGAATTTCAAACAGAGCTTCAGAAAGGTGACTTTTTGTTCCTTCTTCCAAACCCTAGCTGGATAAAAAAAAACACATTAATTATACGTGTAAAGGTAAAGGCACATATAATTTTTAGCTGTATGTCATTAGAGTTTGTCCTCAGGTGACATGACAAATTATTGCATAATCTCAGGGTATATTAAGTCAAGACCATTAAGGAGAAACTGATCATGTGGACTAACTTCATAATGAACTCAGCAGTGAGAAATAAGCTGTGTGTTTCAGCCACATTTACTACAAAAGGTCAAATAAGTGTTACATGGCTACATGTGCTAAAATGTGTGTTTATTCCTGTTCGGACACGGTATGCGTGCCAATTTTGATGCTTGCATGCATTAAGAACAACATGAAGTTAACTGCTGCACTGTCCGAGTATTTCAGAAACGGCTCATCTACTAGGATGGTTCCCACAATGCCATCTCTAATGGTCTAAAAAAGAGAAAATGACCAGTGAGCAGCACGTCCCCTGGTGAAAATGCCTTGTTGATGTCAGAGGTCACAGGATAATGGTCAGATCACTCTGCCTGTTAGGAAGGCAGCTCATTAAAACCAAAGTATGCGTCACTGAATGCACAATCTTAAAGTAGATGAGCTGCAGCAGCAGAAGACCACACTGGGTACTACTCCTGTCAGCTAAGTAAAAAAAACAGGGCTAGAATTCACCAGGGCTACCAAAAATTGGACAATAGAAGACTAGGATACTGTTGCCATCTCCAGTGAGTTTCTTCTGATGACTTTTTCCAGCAGGATAGCCCAAATAATCTCAAACTGCTCTGTTGAACATGACAACGAGTTCACTGGACTCAAACGGCATCGTTGGGATCTGGTGGAGCAGGAGATTAACACCACGGATGTGCAGCAACCGTGTGATGCTATCATGTCAATATGGATCACAATCTCGGAGGAATGTTTCCATCACCTTGCTGAATCTATGCCATGAAGAATTAAGCTGTTCTAAAGGCATAAAGGGGTTCAACCTGATATCCTCATGGTGTAACTAATAAAGTTCCTTTCAAACCCTTTTAATGTTGGCTTATTTATCCAACAAGATCCTATAAATATATTTTTTAAAATAGCCTCTTTTTACATTCCCTGTGGATATTATGTTTGTTTAACTTGCATTAATTAATATAGTATCCTATCTCAGGTCAACTTACAGTCAGGGAAACCCAGTTTCTATTAGCAAGCTCTTGCACTGTAAATGTAGCGATCTCTGTCCGGCTGGTAGTCAGCCTGCACTGATGTGTCGCCAGCAGAGTTTCAGTCAGGAAGGGCCTGATGGACATTGTTTAGCAATGATGTCACCACTTCCTGTCTGGGCTCTGGTGGTAAAGGGCAGTGAGGCGAGGGGGGGGGGACCCATAGATCAGCAAAACGGTTTGACAAAGAGCAACACAGCTGTTCCACCGCCTGAAGCTTTTGGGTTTATAACTCATTCTCCACACCAGCATCACTTAAACTCACAAAAAAGCAAAAAGCAAAAAATCTCTGACAGGTTTACAGGATGAGGCGGGGAGCATTTAGAAACTGCACTGAAATGAGCTTCCAACAAAGACAATATGCAGTCTGACCTCCTCCTTCCTGCATCCTACTGCTTCCCTGGTCTCGCCTCTGCAGCCTTTTTCCAACTTTTAAGTGCATCAAAGCCAAAGTTTTGAGGAGTATCTGTAATCATATCTGTGGAAAATAGACTGCATGTCATCTGAAATGTCATCACTTCTTTGGAGGCAAATTTTACAGCTCAAGCTCATCATCAGAATCAGAATCAGAATACTTTATTAATCCATCCATCCATCCATTCGCTTCCGCTTATCCTTTTCAGGGTCGCGGGGGGTGCTGGAGCCTATCCCAGCTGTCATAGGGCGAGAGGCGGGATACACCCTGGACAGGTCGCCAGTCTGTCGCAGGGCCAACACACAGGGACAGACAACCATTCGCACTCACATTCACTCGCACATTCACACCTAATGGCAATTTGGATTTTCCAATTAACCTATCCCCACAAGCTGCATGTCTTTGGACGGTGGGAGGAAGCCGGAGTACCCGGAGAGAACCCACACAAACACGGGGAGAACATGCAAACTCCACACAGAAAGACCCCGGCCTGATGTTGGAGTTGAACTCAGGACCTTCTTGCTGTGCGGCAACAGTGCTAACCACCGTGCCACCGTGCTGCCTTTATTAATCCTTAAGGAAATTTTGTGACAATTATCTGAGTGTCAGGAACTCCACTAGCACATACCTACCAAGCACTTTTGTGCAGTTCAGCGAGCAGACTCAGACACAGTGCTTTATTTATTTATTTATTTATTTGTTTAGCAGACCACATTTGTGTGAGACGAGATGTTAGATCTTGTCACCAACTTCTCGCAGCAGATGACGTTCCTGGGCTGAGAGCTGTTGACAGCTGAAGCCACGAGACGAGTAGCTTTCACAATGCTGTCTAAGGTTTTCTGTATGCTCTTCATTAGGCGGTGTGTCATCCACACCAGTGGTTAGTTGTGACTTGTCCCTATCGTGAAACCAATACGTTTCTCCCTTATTAACCTCCTCGCTGTCAACAGGGGCTTTTAATGCGTCTCGCCCTCATAATCCCACCATCGCCATGCGTCAACAGACGGGGATTATCTTTAATAGAAGTTTTTTTTCCTAAAGGATTTTTATAAACTGCTAACCAAGAACTCATAAACCTATGTGCAGGTGTATATTTGACTAATCACTGAATCCCAAGATAAACCAGTGGAAACCATTGCTCTACAGGAAGTCAGTGGGACAGATTCACATGCCTTTGCATGTTCTTAGCTTTTGATGTCCTTTTCATCAGGTTTGTACCATCAACTAACGTTCACTAGCGTCAGAGCCCAGGTAGAGGTATGAGATTGACCTTATTATCCAGGTAAATGGAGACAATCATGCATGCTTATGCCATGAAGAACACTGTTCCTACCTGCAGCATTTTTCTCCTCAACATTCAGTTTTTTGTTAAAGTAAAAAAACATGAACGGCATCTTTACGTTTTACAAAAAGTCCTCTAAATTCTATCAATATCATTCTCCACAAAACCGACTGACCTCAGTATATCCAGCAGCTGTCTGATAAACAAACCACGAGATTATCCAAACTGTTTAAACCATGTGGAGATAAAACTAAAAGTGATGACGCCCCATTGCACATGCACACGTATGACAAGCAGGATAGATCAAATTTGGACAAGGAAGCACATCTACAAACTGTGAACACATTATTTCACTGTTTTTCTTTTCTTTTCTTTTTTAAATTAATCTGTCTAACCTGTTTGTCTGAGTTTATTTCCTTTGCCGGCTTATTTTTAGCCATATTTCCGATCCATCCCAGCTGTAATGAACAATTCCTTTGTAGGTCTAAAAGCTTACCGCTTCTGTCCAACCTGCAGGAAGCTGTGCCTGCGCCTAAAGCCCAGCAAGACTCATTAACCTCAGGAAAGAGGATGGTTTTGGTTTCTTCTGCAAGGCGAGGCAGATGGGAGAACGTGTCCCATCAAGACCGTAAAATATCGCAAATGTTACCAGAAACCTTGCAAAGGGGGGGCTGAATTCTTCTCGCTGAGAAACACTTGGACGGCGCCCAGGCCGTGACCCAACCACTGCTGGAGTTGGCACATTTGTTACCAGGCAATGACGAGCCATTTCAGTAATGTCGTAATGTGCATGTATTGTTTAGATAGTAAAACAAATTAAATCAACAAAGAGGTGTGTATGCGAGGGACAGACGGACACTTTGTCATCACACGAGGGATGCACGACATCGAGCAAACATCTGACGGCAGCAGTCCCATTCAAAGCCGTCTAATCTGCAAGAATTTCATGAAAACACAGATAACAAAGACCTCAAATACACAGCGCACTACCATTTCTACAGTTAGAGGCTGGTAAATAATTAATATAGACAAAGACATGATCAGTGTCATGTTTCCAGTTGTAGCTCTTCCATAAAGATGAGGCAGAGAGGGAATGTGAGATCATTAGATGAAGCTGTCCAGAGGAAATGATACTATGAGGGCTTATTCGTTAATCAATACAATATTTTTCATCCATTACCTCTGCCAAGAAGGTTATGTAATTGGGTGGGCTTCTTTGTTTCTTTGTTTGTTAGGCTACCCATCAATTTTCTTTACCGCTTATCCAAGTCTATCTCAGTTGTCATGAGGCGGGAAGAGTGATGCAATCTGGGCAGGCAAACATTCACAGCTTTGCCCAATTTAGATACACAATTAGCCTAACAGGGCTGTGGGAGGAGAGAATCCATGCAGGCACAGGGAGAACATGTGAACTCCACACTGAAGCTGCCCCGCAGGTTCAAACCAGGAATGCTGTTACTAGTCACTGCACTGGGTGGTGGTGGAGGGCAGCTAGTCGGTGGTAGAGCGATTTGTCTGGTTATAATAAACAACATGCTAACTAGTTACTCGAGATGGTGGCGTCCAGGTCCAAATTTTTAGAGGGTCATGTGGCGTTCAGCCACACGAGCCTGAGCAACAACAGGTCTGTGATGAGTGGAGTACTGAGCAGATGAGCACGTGTCCATCAAAGACAAGCATGGGTAACCCTTTCCCTTAAATGAGGAAATCCCTGTAAGTGTTGACCACAAGTATGAACTGATCACGTCCCCCACCCTTCATAGACAACGCCCATCACTACTCACGATGGTTTAGTGAGTCCTGAGATCACTATCAAACATGACAGCCGAGGAGAAATAAAAGTTGTAACATATTAAATTTGAATCAGAAAACAAGGAAACATCATTTTTATGTTTTCAACAAATGAGATATCCTTCTGGATCCAGAGAATTTATTCCCTTTTTTAATTTAGTCCCTGTGGAGGGAATTTTCATTCTTGATCGAGGTCTGCACTTTTTCCACGTGTCCTTAATCAAAATTTATAATTACTATTATTTTATAGCGCTGTTGTTAAAGTTGATGAGTTTTTTCCCCTTCATGTACATAACAGTTATTTAAAATATGGTGCATGGATATTTCCATATTAGACCCAATCAGTATTTTGGTCAACCAATTGAATAAAGCAACACTGGATCATATTTAGATTTATCATTATTGGCTTATATGGTGCTCAATATGTGCAAAAACGTTATCCACGAAAAAACAAACAAACAAACAAAAACACATGTTAGTTGAAACTGCTATCATCATAAAGCTGACGCAAATAATAGCAACTACATCATTTACAAATCTCTGCAGCACATCATCATTATCTCTGCAATAAGCAATTTATTTATCTAATCTTGCTTTTCCATCTAGCAAATATTTGGTCTGTGTTGACACATTTTTATCTATTATGCTTTGTTAACTACTTTTATGTATTATGAATCTCATGGTTTTATATTTAATACGTGCCGGGTCCTTTCTCTCTCTCTTTTCCCTCTCCCAAATCTTTTTTCCTATCTTATTTTGTCAAGCATTTTGGTATACCTTTGGTTTTTTAGTGTGCTTTATAAATAAAGTTTATTATTATTATAATAAGCTGCTAACTAATTTAAAAATGTAATAAACAATGACCTCATATTCATCATGAACTAAGCGGCTTATATCTAAAGGATCCCAGCGAAGATCAGAATTTATTAAAACCTAACATTATTGATACAGCTGCTTTTTGTGGTTATAGTTCCAGCAATCTTGGACTTGACTGTTTTTTTTTTATGGATAAACATCATTGTGGTGGTTTTAGACAACATTTCTGCACATGTTCTTAAGTAGTTTCATCCAGAGTGAACTATTGATAATCACTTCTTCTATAGCTGTGTGTAGGGCCCCAGTCATGCAGGCCTCGGGGCTCATCCGTGTTCCCGTGGCAACCATCAACGTCATCCATTTCCAGTTTGTGTGGTACTTTCTGAAGTTTCACTACAGCCCTGAGAGTAAATAGCAAATGTCTGGAGAAAGACTTTGATACAAACTAGGGGCAGCTGGACCAGTGAGCCACTAACCAAACCAATCACTTGAAGGTTTTTGGTTCAACACCCTCTTCCTGACTGATTTCACCTGATGACAACCCGCAAACTCCAGCGACCGCTCACCAACGATTCGGTGATGTCATCAAGCTAGCCTGGGTTCCTCCAAATCAAAAAGGCCTACAGCAGGGGTGGGGAACTCCAGGCCTCTGGAGAACTTCAGGACACGTTGAGGAGGTAAATTAGCCATTAAAATCAGCTGTGTTGGATCAAGGACACGTCTAAAACCTGCAAGACACCGGCCCTTGAGGCCTGGAGTTCCCCCACCCCTGGCCTACAGAGACCTCCAAATATCGCTCATTCATCAAGATCTCCAACAAATAAGCATCTTGCATCTCTCTAAATAAATTTACACACAACTAAAAATGCATTGCTAACCATTTCTCTACATTATTTTAACAGTCACATTAGCACATTTGGTACCTTTGTGCCGGAGCGAGACCAGAATAAGCAATTTCCTGATACTTTTAGCTACTGTGCTAAAATAGGCTAACCAGCGCCTTAGTTTAATTTTAAAAAAAGAACACTTGTGTCAATGTTAATCTCCTCATTTTTCAAAAATCCTTTAAAATTGTTGTAATATTTGGACATCTACAGCTGACAGGGCTGTGGTGTGTTAACATAGTTAAGATAGATGAGTTACATCAGTCTATATGATTTATGAGTCATATTTTGGCAGGCTTTCTCTTCTAGGGCCTATTAAGAATCATTAAGATTGTATGATCATTAAGCAGATATGAACACAGAAGGGACTCGTTGTCTTAAAAACCAGCAAAGCAGTCGACTGACTGGGTCATTCCTGCAGACTGAAGGTCGAGAAATCAAATGACTTTGTTTGACTCTCCAAGGCAGTCATGTGTGCTTTTATTCAATGGTTTCCTCAAAGAAAACTCCTGACTGCAAAGTGTAAGAAAAACAAATACAGAAATAGCTTATATGGGATTGAATGTGAGTCAAAGTCAGCCTGTAATGTTTCTACCTCAGAGAAGGAAGACACCGAACAACATGAAAACATAAAATAATGATTGATTCTTTATTTGAGGCTGTTATCAGTGATTAATAAGGGTGGGGTTAATACATTATACCTGCTTCCCTTTGCTACAGCCTGTCAGTGAAACTCCCTGCCTGTATTGAAGTCATGTGACTTTAGTCAAGGATTTGGAGATGTCCAAGGTCTAGTGACTGGTGGTGATTCCTGTGTGTATCCTAGAAAACATGCTGACTCACTGAACAAGTACTAGTGGACGCCTTTCAAGAGTAAACAAGAAAAATACTCAGGAAACTCTCAAATTAAGCAATATATTAGAGACAACTAATTGAAAACATATCAGCACTACGAAATATCCCTCTTCTGGTTCAACTCTGACAGTCATATTCTGGAGTCAAACTGGGGAAAACCCTGCCCAGTTCTGTGGCCAATTAGTTTTACAATGGACATGTTCATGAACTCCACTGAGAAAACTGTAAATTTTGATTTTCCCTGTCGTTATTACCCGGATAACGTTGCTGTGAGATTATTAAAGTTGCTTAAGTGTTTATCAAAGCCGTGTGCTTTGTTCGGCAGTCCAGGTAGTAGATGAAACAACTTTAAGTGTATTAAAATCAAGCTTTTAATTTACATTTAAAATAAGCATTAAAATAAAAAAGTCTAAGCATTAAAATACATAGATTAATTGAATCATTAAATCGCCGAATTAACCGGAAAAAAAACGAAACTAAAATACAAATAATCCAATCCGATTATATGTTGTTTATGTTTTCCAGCCGGGAATATATTTTAAAAGCAGGTGTTTTTAAATGGAATCTGGTGTGATGCACTAAGGTGTCTTTCCATTCACAAAACTGACCCGAAAACCCATTCGTCAGCACGTAAGCCAAAATTAAGCAACAAATAAAGACACGCAGAGAATGAGAGTGTGAGAAAGAGTGGCGAACTTACTTGTCAGCGAGTGTTGACTGTGTGCCACTCATTGGGCTTCCCTTGTGAGTTTCCGACGGCTTCACCCAAACAACATTACCATCATAACTCCCGACTCTTCTGTACTAAAACTGCTTCTTCATTTCGTCTCCTGCGCGTCCATGCACGTCCCCGAAACGCTGCCAAGTCTTTACATCCAGCATGAAGGTTTAAAAATCAAAAGTAAAGCTCCTCGGAGACGTGTCTTTATGTATCTATGGGACGATCCAGCTGTTTAAACTCCAGCAGAAGTGATGAAATGAAATTCGCTTCTTTCAGAAAGCAACCGCTGCCTGCATCATGAGATGGACATCTGGAAAAAACCTCAGAGAAAACAGGCTGAAAAAGGTTTTTCTCCCCAGCTTTCACATTCTCAGATTACCTTCAAGTTCAGAGAGAGAGAGAGAGAGAGAGAATCTCTTGTTTTTCCTTAGGAAATACTTCCATGATGACACTCCAGACTATTCCTGGTGTCCGGGGGAGAATTACGTCAAACTTTGGCTGCTGGATCCAAAATGAACTTTTTCCCCCCCTTCTTATTTGCGCGACGTCCCGGTGTTGTTCACTGCGCGGATGTGGACGGTTCGTGCTTTCTGGGGCATCAGGCTGCCGATCTTATCGCTAATTTGTGCGAAGAGTCGCGGTCGTTGCTCTGCTGTGTGATGCATTTGGGAAAGAGGAAATGCTTTGTGCCCCCTCCCCAAAAAAGAAGTGAAAAGAGGAGGAAAAACACACCTTCCATCACGATGCGTTTAGGAGCCCATCGGAGTTCTCTAAACTATACGCTTTATAACGAATATGGCGGGGTTTGTTTGTTTGTTTGTTTGTTTTTACCTTATCTAACAGTGAATCACTTTCTGTGCAACACACTCTTAGGTTAATCTGATTACACACAGATACACTTTACCCAAGCACAATTTGTGCAGTAAATGGTTTTGCAGATATTATGTTAAAACTATTTAACCTATTTAAACTGCTGATTTGTTTAACTTCTATTTTATGCCATACATGGATGTCGGTTTTATTTCAGCGTGGCTTGGAGCACATTAAGAAGGCGCTCTGGAGGTGCAGACTTAATTTCCTCTTTTCTTAATTTCCTCATATACTGGAATATAGCGCACTGAGAGTTTTCTCATTTAATATTATCCCTTTAAATAACTAACAGGTCTGTCTGATACTTAAGCTGCTTTAATCTGTTAGCTGATGAAGCATTTTATTTTATGAACCTCCTGGCTTTAATAATCCATACACGCAAAACGTTCTGCATATTTAAATCTATAAAACCATATTTATAGAAATATGTATAAACTTCTTTACACTGACAGAGAAGGGCCACTGGTCCACACTACTTAAGACAAAACTGGGCTGTGTGACCCACAATGTAAATGGATTTGACAAATGTAAATGGATCAAATTCTGTTATCCTTAATACCAGAGTTAATAGTTTTGCATTATCTAAATGGTTTCTATTTTTATTTGTTCTCGAGTTTTTGCTGCCACTTCAATTCAGATTTATTTAGTTTCCAGAACAATTACTGTTCCGTGCATAAAGTATTATTATATTACAATATTTCGCTATTAATTGACAAAGCAACACGTGACAACAAGTGGCATGTAAAAATATAGTATAGAATAGAAATCTTTGTTGTCATTAGAAATAAAGCAGTTTGAGATTGGGATGAGTCACTGAGCCACTCCTGTGTGGTGCAACAAGGTTGAAACTACATGCATACATTCATGTATGATTAAATAAATGTTACACAAGCATGCCTTCAGACTGTTACTGTAAAAAAAAAGAAATAAACATTAGGCAAATCACAAAGTAGCACATGCACACAATACAAAAGAGGCAACTGGACCATAAAGTGCAGGGGTCAGTTGATGTCTGCAGGTCTGCAGCTATTCTGCAGTAAAGTTTTCTGATATGAGCATACTTCATATCAATAGAATATTAATATATTACTATATGCGTTACTGTTAATCTGAATGTGCAGGTTCGAACAGGTGGTGCCAAGGTGATATCAGTCTTTTACAATGGTTTTGGCCCTGACCCTGCTTTGATTTTTTTTTGTCTTAGTTGACGATATTGCACTATATATTATGGTTTCGTTTGGTTTTTTAAGTCAACCCGGAGACTATAGATGTTTATTTGACAGTGTGGTTCATTGTAAACTGGCTGATCAACTGTCTTTGGCGGACTTACAATCAAACGCCTGTAGGGGGCACCAGTGCACGGCTCCAGAAGAAGCAGCAACAAGGATTGTTACACGAAGAAGAAGGGCATCCGTCCACAGGCCAACCACAGATACTTAACAGACAACATAAACATTGTCACATATTTAGGCAGATCAGCTGTTTTAGCACCTTAGCTCTCGTTTTCTTTGGCACTTTCACTAGAGATCTCCTTCACGATGTGGTAAACTATCTAAATGTCTTGTGGTCGGCCATGTTTATTGGGATGGCGGCTATCCGAAGGCCTTGAAGTGGCACTGCTACTGGACGGTGAGACGTTTGGCTCATAGAAACAGCTAGGTTGCTAAGCTAAGCTAACAGCATCCACTGCAAAGGTTTTTGTCATCAAGATGACTAAATATGATGCTCATCTACTGGTACTTCATTCCGGGGGCATGCTAGTATGTATCTTGAGGTTATTGGACATATTTGCACCGCACTGGAAGCATCGCGGGGCAGTTTGATGAAGGCGGTATGCACCGTTGTTTTGCGGCGTACTAACAGAAATTGACCCAGAAAATGTAGCAGCAACATTTTTCATTGTTTACAGCATAATGCCTAACCCAGAGAGAAAACCGCTTTCCTTTTCTAAGTGTTAGCACCTTCAGTGCTCTTCGGCATGTAAAGTCTGCAATAGGGTTGAGTTAGATTAAACCAGAGAAGAATTTTTATGTATTTTGTTGGCAGTGTTTATTGGTTGAGAGGCCCGGTGATGGGCGGAACACCGACTGTTAACTGTTCAGCTCTTACTGACATCTGTGCGGGCTGGTCTGGGGCAATCTAGCCGGGAGAGGCGTACACAGTCCTCGGCAGAAAGCACTTTTTGGAGCCTCTTCATTCAGATTTTTTGCTCTAGAGTAAAATGAACCAACCAAAGATGTGATACTAAACTACGTCTGTCTAATAGCTGAACATCTCTGTTTCCACTGACAGCTGTGTTGATGTGGCAATGCATGCTTTAAATGAGTCAAGTGCAATCGCTGGTTGCAGACTGGCTAACTGCAGACTGTTTTGCATGTTCAGACTTGTGCAGGTATTTGTTTTAGAAATGCAAATTACAAGATGATGGTTTTCCTTCTACTTTATTTGCAAAGCAATCCATTTGTTAAGATTATAGCATTTGTTATTAATATGAATATGTTGTCTAATTGGTGGCTATGTATCTAATAATATATATTTATATATAATAATATATATCCAGTTTAAGTGGGCAGACACTTAATAAAAGGCACATACATGAAACATTTTCAGAAGTTTAAAAAGCATGCAGAAGAGTGATTGCAATTAAAAAAAATATATAGCCTTTAACTTAAAATGTAATGAAATAAAGAAATGTAGTTCCATACTCCTGTGACCGGATATTGAAAGTCCTATATTAAATTTAAGCAAAGAGCAGAGGTAGCAGGGCAAATGAACACAATACAGTGGAGAGCAGTGTAGTATGAAGAGAGATTAATGGGTTAATGGCTTTCATTCTTACGAAGGTGGGTCTCTTCTTACTTGGATCACCATGGTGATAATAATTAAGAGCAGCTTATGTTCAGAGTTTCAGTTTAAAATGGTCCGGAAGTGTTATATTTTCTCTTCGTTGTTATCTCTGATCTGGATTTGACGCTTTTTCAAGTCAGCTATCACAAAGAAAGCCTGGCTAGGTTGAACTTGCTTCCCTTAACACACCTTTTCATGTGTTGACATTTGGCGTTTTTTAATAGTCCAGCACCTTCATCCTACTGTCCAAAGACTTGCATATTAGAGCAGTTGGTTAGGTAGATAAAGTGCTTAATACTGACGAATAAAGCACTGTATTGATGTACGGCTACTAGGGCTGCACGATTTTGCATAAAATGAGAATCACGATTTTTTTGTTAGAATTGAGATCACGATTCTCTCACGATTTTCTTTTCCAATATAAATATTTATTGCACTTATTAACTGCACATCAACTTCGTAACAGTTGAGACTGAACATAAAAACAACAAATATCTCACGTTTTGTGGTTGCCGCAAAATGTTGTACTGCTTGAAATTCCGTCTCCACCGTTGCTCGACACTGCGTGTATAGAGCAGGTAGTGCAACAATAGAAAAATAGTTGCGGCACTGTGTAGCTTTTGTCTAGGGTATTGATCATTTTCCTAAATCCCTCGTTTTGCACAGTGTTGATGGAGCCATATCTTTGGTCAGGTGATAAGTAATAGCCTCCATAATTTCTTTGTGCCTGCGGAAGTTCGACGGGTGTAGGGAAGCGCTGTATAAGGTTCCCGTTATTGATGTTTGGGTGGTTGACCGGGACGGATTTTCTCCTGTCACTTTCTCGTCATCCCTGAAGTGTTCTCCGTTGTTTTTTCCCTGCTAATTTTAGCATCACACGGCACAGCTTCTGTATCACGTGGTATAAGGCTCCGCCCTTGTCATTTGTTGAGCAGGAAGAGTGAGCGCTTGTTTTCATGCAGATTACGTCCCGGATCAAAATGCGGTACAATCGTCGTCGTCGTCTTTTTTTTTTTTTTTTTTTAAATCGTTGTCATTTGGAAATGAGATCGCACATAAGTATGAATCGAGATCGCGATTTTCTAACGATTAATCGTGCAGCCCTAACGGCTACAGTGGCTTGGAGTAGTGAGAAAGACTAGAGAAAGGTGCCATGTAGATATGAGACCATTTCCAAATCATTGTGTTGTCACTGTTATAATATTGTTATTTATTTTGTTTAAAATTGTGGTATCTGTCCCATATTGATTTTTAGATGTCCCTACATGTAAGGGAAACAAAGGAGAAGCGGTTCATTTCCACATTTAATGACTGTCCACTTTGTTTACGTCAGAGACCTCATCAGGATTTGGCCTATTTTATATGGTTCATATAAAACAGAATCTGTGTTACCTTAATTATTAGAAGTCTTAGCGTTTCCCTGTGTTTGGCCATTCGATAAACATAAATATATTTGCGCTTGAGTAAATTAAATTCTGTATAAAAATAGTTTTAACGGTTTTATTTTGGCAGTCCTGGTCGTAAAACTCTTTGTGCTTACATGTTTTATGTTCAGGAAAATGTCTGCTTGTTATATCGTGATGAGTCCAATTTACCTCCATGGAATGACAGTTTGCTGAAGCTCTTGAAAAAACAGTGCTTGGGGCCTGGTGAGCTTAACCATGAAGCACTGTGGTTTATGGGAAATCGAGTCCTAACTTGCCTTCTTGCTCACGGTCTTCTCAGCCAATGATTCAGCTGGAGAAACCAGTGCTAGCTGGTACCATGCCGGTGGTGTGGCCCACCATCCTTGACCTGGGCAGGGATGAGTGCAAAAGAATTCTGCGGAAACTGGGTGAGCTCAAAGCAGTGCAGTGTTATCAGTGCCTCTGATTGAATCTCTTTCATGTGCAAAAGACCTGCAACATTTACAGACTGATGTTTGTGTGTCGCAGAGCTGGAGGCGTACGCTGGGGTCATCAGCGCTCTGAGAGCCCAAGGAGACCTGACAAAGGACAAGAAGGATCTGCTGGGCGAGCTCACTAAAATCCTCGGGTAATATTAGTTGTTTTTAAATGGTTTCTTTCATTTTCGCTTGCAGAGTTTGGTTTATTTAAAACCAGCCTTTCCTTTTTACCCTCGCAGCATCTCTACAGAGCGTCATCGCGCAGAGGTCCGCAGGGCTGTCAACGATGAGCGCCTCACCACCATCGCTTATCAGTAAGTATGAGACTGTTTAAGTCCAGCTCTGTTAGGTCTGTGGAGGAGAGCAAAAGGGACTTGTTCAGGTTTTCCTCAAAGTTTTCATTAGTCTTTTCCTCATTACTTTAGCAACAAAGAGCTATTTGGCTATTTATTTAACCAATCTCTGCTTGTCAAACTGTAAGGTGTGGAGTGGAGTTTTAGAAAAGTTTTAGGTTTTAAACAGGCCTTTGTTGTACCCTGACTCTGAGCCCGAGTAACTTTGGGGACTCATAACGTTTCCTCTCGTGCCGTCCTCTAATCAGATTTCCGTTCTTTTTCTTTTTCAGCATGTCGGGTCCAAACAGCTCCTCTGAGTGGTCCATTGAAGGGCGGAGGCTTGTTCCTTTGATGCCGAGGCTGGTTCCCCAGACGGCCTTTACAGTCACAGCTAACGCTGTGGCCAGCGCCACGGCCAATCAGAACGCCTCCCTCCTGCTGCCAGCTGAAACAGGGAACAAAGAGGGTAAAGCCAGAAACATTCACTTTACATCGGACTCTGGCTGTTTTCAAACACTTTGGGCATTGAATGATGTGTTTCATTTCCTCCTTGTAGTCGTGGTGTGCTACTCCTACACGAGCACCACCTGCACCTCCACCAGCACCACGGCGACCAGCGGCCCTATAGGAGCAACAGTGAAATCTCCACGGCCACCCAGCCCTTCATCCAACGTGGTGGTGCTGCCCAGCGGCAGCACTGTGTATGTGAAAAGTGAGTGTCAGCAACATCGTATCAACTTTTCTCTTGCTTTGGACGGAAGCAACATGAAAGGGAAATAATAAATAGCAACATAACTTGAGCCGACTGTTGTGATTTGCTGCTATATAAATAAAATTAAAAATACTTTTCAGGGAGGAGGCTAACTGCATGGCTAATTAACATGTCATTAAATAACATAAGTTACCAAAACTGTCATCCTTTCTTTATATACGTGTTATTTAAACCAGCGCAGATAGTCGGTTAGAGAAAGCCTTTCTAACATATCAGCAGGATCCCAGCGATCCCTCAGTTTCTCTGTCACAGTTGTCACCAAACCTTCTGGTTTGTCTGTGTTTGTATTCATATGCTGACTTGCTGGGTGTAAGTTTGTATTTTTTCTTCTCTGTTAGACGGTTTATAAGAGCTCAGTGGAAGAGGCAAATGATGGGTGTGAGATGTTGGGAAGACTGAACCGTAACATGAGTCTGAAGATTTTTGCTGATTTTGTGCTTAATTTTAACTCTGTATTAACTTTCAAACCTCACACTCACAAACATAGTCCCTTAAAAGATTAGTTTGACATATTTGAGAGCAAACCTCATGGAAGCAGATCCCAGTTTGGATTCACGAGGCAGACAGTTTCTCTACTTTTAAGATTGGGCTTAATCTTAGTTAACCTTAGTTATGCTGCTGTAGGCTCAGGATGCTGGGGGATTTCCCATGATGCACTGAACATTTTTTTTCTCACCACTTGGTGATCTGACCTCTTTTTCTTCTCCTCAGTTTCCCCGTAACTTCCCCGAGTCTCTTTCTACCAAAAGTCACTTTTTAAAAAGAAAGTTCTTCCTCCCCACTGTCGCCAAGTGCTGGCTCACTGGTGTTCTCTCTTTACCTTTGTACAGTCTTTACCTTACACTATAAAACCCTCATGTGACAACTGTTGTTGTAAGCTAGTGCTATGTAAATAATGAGCTTTATTCTTTAGTGCTGCACTTGAAATCACTTCTTTTGCATGTGAACGTGTTCAGACTTGAAAGAAATTTCCAGCCCTCCAGAAACAGTTTCTCATTTAAATGAGTGCCGATGTCTTTGAGTAAAATGGCTAAATAACTTTGAAGTAAATGTCATTTTATTGATGCATTCTTTAACCTCGGAGTGGGATGTACTCTTCTTCAGCTTTCATGTTATGTTTTTATAAGAGTTTGGAATTGAAGATAGAATAGAATAGATAGAATAATCCTTTAATTGTCCCACAAGGGGGAAATTTGGTTGTAACAGCAGCCAAAAAGACACATATACAAACAAACAGTACACAGGACACGGAACAGAAACACACAATTTTTCTTACATATTTACATTAAGGACAATGGTTACTATAAACAGAGAGTACTGTACAGTTATTAAATTAAATAAAAATAATTACAGGTAAGAGGCAAACCAGGTTGTAGTGCGAATTGGTTAATTAACTAACTTATTGATAAGATAAGATAAGATAAGGAGGGAGAGACTGTGGTTTGTATATTAAAAAAGAAAAATCTACTGCTCAGCCTAAAGGGGGCACTGCGATGCTTGTCTGTTTGTTACAAGCTGTCTTTCTTAGCACCAGTGATTCACATACTCTCCCCACACTCCAGACTAAACTGGCTGGGAATGTGAGATCTGAGTTTCCTAAACATGGCGTCTGTTAGGACATGTTGGCTCGGGTTTGACAATCCCACCAGCATCTGCTGCCGATTAAACAGCTGGTAGAAACAATGTGTGACAGGAGAATGTAGCGCGGGAATGAGGCACCGGAAGACAGAGCATCTGTACATCATTAGAACTAAAGATGTAATTGAGAGGTTTTGATTTATGAATGAATGAGTCATAGAACTGTGTAGAAATGTGCAGATTAGGATTTTTACTGGTAGTTGTTAATTCATAATTTTTACCCCATAAACTTTCTTTTATTTTAGGGTTTAATGTTAAATGTCTGTCACGAGCCAAGTACAGTCAGTGATCGCAGTCAGTACTTCTTGATTATCAGCAATTCAAAAGCAAAATCCTCAAGTGTATCCCTACTCAGTGATACAGTCTCAGTCATCCTTAATTTTTCCCGCTGATTTCACCTTTCAGGTGTTAGTTGTTCCGATGAGGACGAGAAGCCTCGCAAGCGAAGGCGCACGAACTCGTCCAGCTCGTCTCCGGTGATGCTGAAAGAAGTTACCAAGGTGTCCCCGCCGGTATCCAAGAACATCACAGTGCCCGTGAGCGGCAGCCCCAAGATGAGCAGCATCATGCAGAGCATCGCCAACTCCTTACCGCCTCACCTGTCCCCCGTCAAGATCACCTTCACCAAGCCCACCATCCAGACGACCAGCACCACCACGCAGAAGGTGACAGTCGAAACCCACCTCGGCTCGTCTCTCTAGACGCTGCTTCTGAGTTTAAACGTCTCGTGTTTCAACAGGTGATCATCGTGACGACTTCCCCGAGTTCCAATTTCGTGCCCAACATCCTGTCCAAGTCCCACGCCCACAACAACGCCACCGCTGTGTCAAAGCTGGGGTCCACCTCTGTGCTGACCGCACCCACACAAAAGCAGACGGTGGTTTTTCCAGCCAGCTCCAGCACTTCCACGAACCCCAACGCCATCGCTGTGACCACAGTGGTCTCCTCCACACCATCAGCGGTCATGTCGACGGTCACACAGTGTAGGTTCCTCCTCTGTGCTCAGTTTTTCTGCCAAGTCCATCTTCAGACAAAACAAAAACATGTGTGCTCCCAAAGGTGCAGAGAGAACAGCAGGGCTCAAAATAAATTAGTTAGTTAGTGAATCAAAAAAACACCAGATTATTCTCAATGATAATTATTCAGTTTGATTGTACTGTGCAGTTTTCCATGGCTCTGTGCCTTTAAACTCCAGTGCTTTGTAGGTTGGATTGCATGATACGACACAGGAATTTAAAGCTATATTATTAACTGTTTTGTCCACTTGGGGGCAGCAGAGAATAACAACTTAACATTTCAGCTAATTAAATGTATAAAAATACATTTGAGTGAATAAATATGTCAAATATTAGGGTAACGCAGTAAAACTCCGACTTGGGAGACTGAGCTTTTTTTTTTCTTGATGACTCAGTTTATGTAGTTATTAATATAGCTGCTGATTTCATTTCTGTTCATTTACTACTCTAGCAGTAGAGTGCTACTATTACTTGTTAGGGACGTACCTTATCTTTCCAGTACGAGCTGAAATCACTGGATCAGTTATATTAGTGGTGTGCAGGTTTTAGATGTGTCCTTGATCCATCGCAGCTGATTTAAATGGTTAAATTACCTCCTCAACATCTCTTGAAGTTCTCCAGAGGCCTGGCAAGGAACTAATCATTGGATTTGGGTGTGCTGACCCAGGGTAATATTTAAAATCTGCAGGACACTGGCCCTCGAGGCCTGGAGCTGGCCAAGCCTGGGTTATATAATCTGATACGATCCATCATCTTCTAGAAGCAAGTCTTGCCATTCAGAGACATTATTTAAAAGTGGTCACCAGGACTTTCAAACTGTATATATAGATCTACAAAATCTGATTTAAAAAAATCCTTAAAAAGTTTTCACCTTGCACCAAAAGTTATTTTTACCACCATCCTTGCTTTTGGCAAATTATCCAGTTGAATTCTTCGAGTGTCATCCACCTTTCATGGTGTATCTGGCCTTAATTGCTTAATGTCAACATGCCATAAAGACTCAAAACTGTCATGTTATCAACAGCTTAGTTGCTCAAGAGAGGGAAAAAGGCAGTATTAGTATTAGTGGATATACATGACAAAGTAGTATCAAGTTAACCTCAAAATAATGTTAATGATACTTTACTGATTAAAATGATTTTGACTCATTAGTGTAAAAAGATTTAAGCTCGTGGGTTTTAATATGATTTTAACCAGATAATCTCTTTTAAATGTTCAATCTTCTTCTCTGGGACGTCACCTGTTAGGTTTTGAATCTTACCGTCAAAGTTGTCGATTGCAGGTGGAGTTTCAGCTGGAGTGAAGGTCTCTACAGCCAGACTTCCTTCACCTAAGACACTGGTGGCCTCACCCACTCAGATCCTGGCCCAGTTCCCCAAACAACAGTCACCCAAACAGCTGCAGCAGAGCTCGCCTTTAGGAGCGTCCAACGTCGGTCAGACCCAGACCACCACCTCCTCACCGGGAGCCAAGCCCACCATTCAGATCAAACAGGAGTCCGGTAACCATGACGAGCCTTTTATTGTTTGTTTGTGTTTCAGTTCTGTCATTTTATTTCATTTTAACCACGTGCTGTTTGCAATAAGCTCATATCTATTTTCATATGACGCACAGCTGTTTGAAAAGAAACAAAGCACGACAGTGAATCTGTTTAGAAAGTGAATATCGTGATACGACCGCGCTGTTTGTTAACGTGTGGTTTGTGTGCAGGGGTGAAGATCATCACTCAGCAGGTGCAGCCCAGCAAAATCCTGCCCAAACCTTCGGCGGCTTTGTCCAGCAGCAGCTCTTCTCCCATCATGGTTGTCAGTAGCAATGGAGCCATCATGACCACAAAGCTGGTCACTCAGCCCACAGGTGAGTGGGGGCGAGGGGATCAAAAACTCCACATCTGATCCAGGAAAGGAGAGATTGCCAGAGTAAAACTGTTGCTGGTAATGACGCCTGTGACTCTTTGTCATTCAGATTTAATCATAGACTATTTAAATGGAGTTAAATATCTCAGCGGTAATGTGGCAGCTTAATTTAATCCTTGATGGAGACGCTCCTGTCGATATCTTTAAGGTGGACAACAGTAATTCTGTATTCCTTCGTGTAGCTACCCAGACCACCTACACGAGACCCACTGTTAGTCCCAACATCGGGGCCAGAATATCAGCCACCAGTGGCGGGACCACTTACGTCAAGACCACCAGCGGCAGCATCATCACCGTGGTGCCCAAGTCTCTGGCCACTCTGGGAGGAAAGATCATCAGCAGCAACATCGTGTCCGGTGAGTCAGAGGGAGGTCTAGAGCGCTTCTACGTTCAGTTTCAAGTTTCTCATCAGTTCTCATCCGCTGCAGGCACGACGACTAAGATCACCACCATCCCCATGACCTCCAAGCCCAACGTCATCGTGGTGCAGAAAACCACGGGCAAAGGAGCGACCATCCAGGGACTGCCCGGCAAGAATGTGGTCACCACGCTGTTAAACGCTGGGGTCAGTTGATCAGCGTGATAGCATTCTCACACGTGCGCTAAACTCATAGGAGCAGTTAATCTTTTTTTATACAAGAGAGAAAGATTAGTCTTAATTTAACATTATATAATATTTAATATCAATAATATAAAATGTTTGTGTAACCAACATATGAGGTGTAGTGCAGAACTGGTTATTGGGGAAATCATGCGGACTTCCCGGCTGTAATTAGTTTGTGTTTGCTGCTGTGTTTTTACCTCATTATTTACAACGTTTTTGACACATTTAACTTTATTAATTATGGGGAATTTTCAGGAAATCCCTCATCATGTTCGCATATTTACACCTGACAGCTGTCCACAGTCTGATCCCCGGGCCCACCAGTTCACTGCTTCTTTCACTTTCACCACTCAGATTTACAAGCCCAGTTCTTTACTTTAAGTCACTGCGTCCTGCTTCAGATTCAGATATTGTAGCAAAGCTAGCTTGCTTTTGCTCCACCTAAATAGTTGATGAAGAATGTGAGTAAACGTGTCAGTTATATGGCATATGTGTGTATCTTATGATGCATTGTCAAAATGCAAAGATCTGCGACCACAGGAAGAATAGCTGCTGCGTTTCTGCAGAAACTAAACTAAACCTCTATTAGACATCTTTAGCCACTTTGGTCATTGTACTGGATAACTCGAGAACAAGGCAAAGTAGGATTTTCAAAACAGTACCATAGGTGTGTCGTCTAAAAATGGCCGATGAGTTTGAATTTCTGTGACCTCAACCTCAAGGTGAAGGTTAGACGTCAATATTTCTGAAAATGTAATGACCATTGTAATTATTTTAGATGTTTTATATCAGCGGTCCCCAACGCTGGGCCACGGGCCGGTACCGGTCCATGAGTTGTTTGGTACCAGCCGCGAGAGTTGAGGCTCGGGTGTGAAGTTTATGGTTTTCAGGGTTTCTCTGGGTCTTTTCCCGTGTTGTAGTTGTGCGTCTTATTTTGAAAGAAATATTTACGTGTTACCATAGCGACCAGAGACCATTAAGGGGCAGAGAGGAGGATGTTACTCTCAATGTTGTTGGGGCATTTCAGGAGGACGCTGTTACACAATTACACAGTGAATTTGCGTTTATTATTATATTTACAAAATACCACAGTTTTTGCCTTGGTTGTGTCATTTTATTTTGTTGTAATTATCCGCGACACATATGAAAGACAGTGGTTCCTGGCCTTTTGGCTGCTGCCTTGTTGGTCTTTTGAAGTTACCCATGTGTAACGTTAACTTACGCTAGCAATGGTTGAATGGCTGCAATCCTTAGACGGACAAATCTGTCATGGGAAAAATTTGAATTTCAGTCACCAAGTCAGAAGTACAAACTTTTTGTATGGGCTGTGCTCACAGCAGGTCATGTTATTTGTCAGAAAACTGCAAAAAAAACATCAACAGGCAACGAACAGTTGGGAGGTTCAGTGTTTGAACAGCTGCCTATGGCTGCGCTGCTAACGCTAAACCTTATCCAAGTGCACGAGTTCTAAAAGAAATTTCAACCCCTGTACAGTTATTGTGAAGGGGGAACCTATCTATAGAGACCAAAAACATATTTTTGTGCGTGACTGTAAACAGTTTGATCTTTAAAGTTGGGAAATGTAATGTGGGAGTCTATGGGGATTGACTCAGTGGTGAAGTTAGTGGAAATGGGGGGGAAAAAAGAGGTTGGAAGTCTATAGTTCCCACCGGATTTTGGTCAGTGAGTATGGGTTCCCACAAATTTATGTTTTAAATTAGGTTTCTTGCAATTCGTGCTTCTTTTTCTTTTATTCAGTTTTATTCGTTTTTTGGTTTTGTTTTGTTTTTAATTTGAATTTGGCTAAAAAGAATCCTAATGAGCGTGCTGCGTATGCTGCAGGGGGAAAAGGGCCTTCAGGCAGTTCAGGGGACCAAACCTGCAATCATCACCGCCTCCAGACCCATCACTAAAATGATCGTCACCCAGCCCAAAGGCATGAGCTCGGGGTCCCAGGCCACCGCCACCAAAATCATCCCGACCAAGATCGTTTACGGCCAGCAGGGCAAGACGCAGGTGAGACGTGTTGTTTTTTTCCACCATATTTGTTTTTACGACAGGGTTAATAAAATGTAAATATTATCATTACAAACTGGTTGAACGCAGCCTGCTGAGGTTATCACATGACAAACATCGGGTGGATAATCATGTGACCTTTTGACTGACAAGTAACCGCAAGGGTCATGTGATATAAGTGCAGGAAGAGCCATGTTTATCTTAAGAGTAATGGGTATGGGTTTCTTCCTCTGAAAATGGGAACAGATCTGCTCAAGAAGGAGAAGAGTGCTTTTCATGGAGCTCAGTAGGTCGGTCACCTGCACTGGATGTTTCCAGAGAAGTGAGATGTGGTTATTTAAAATAAATGTACAGCTACTTAAGCAGAAGGGGGAAAAATCCCCTTGTTCTATAGGTAGATGTATAGCAGGAGCTTTAACACTTACCTTTCCTGTTCCTCCCTCAACTTCCCCTTATCGCAGAGAGCTGAATGCTGTGGTAGTTATTTGATCTGCTGCTGTTGGTCAAACAGCTGCAGACTGCATTGTGACATGATCGTGTTTCTGGCCTGCTGTATTATACCTGCATTAGCCAATTGTCTGAGCACAGCAACGAGCTGTAACCACAACACTGACATGTTATCGCCCTTAAGTTGATCGCGTTATCAAAAGGGATTCCTGTCTGGACATCAAGCACACACAGAGAAACAGGGAGGCAGATGCCTCAGTTGAAAGATGTGACCCACAAATTGTGTCCACTGATTTTTTTTTCCCCCACAGTAATTAAAAACTTTTCGATGTTGCATTACTTTTTTCCCCAAGAACATACTTACGGGCCACTTTAATAGGTACACTTGTTCTACTGCTTTTTAATGGACATATCTAATCATCCAGTCACATGGCAGCAACTCAGTCTGATGCTCGATTTAAACCACATCCCTACATGCACTGAGGAAGACAATTGATTTAAGTGACATGATTGTCAGTGCCAGATGGGCTCATCTGAGCAGTCAAAAACTGCTGATCTACTTGGATTCTCTTGGAAAAAGAGAACATATCTTGTCAATGGCCGTGCCTTGTTGATGTCAGAGGTCTGTGGAGAATGGCCAGACTGCTTCAGGCTGATAGGAAGGCAACAGTTACTCAAATAATCAGTTGTTACAAACGAGGTATGCAGAAGAGCAGGTGGGCTACAGCAGCAGAAGATCACCTGACATCTGAAAACAGAAAATTCAGGTTACAGTTTGCACAGGCTCAGCAAAATTGGACAGTACACAATTGGAAAAACATTGCCTGGTCTCAATTTCTGCTGCGATTTGGATTGTAGGGTCAGAATTTATTGGGCAGTACACAAATAACATTAAAGCATGGATCAGTCCCACTTTCTATCAAAGGCTCCGAGCTGCTATTGATGCTGGTGTAATGCTGTGGGGGGGTCAGACTTTCTGCTGAACATTTTAAACACCACAGCCTACCTGAGTGTTGCTGCAGAACATCTGATGCGTCCAGCAGGATGTCACAAAGCTCAGATCATCTTGTTTCTTGAACATGACAATGAGTTCACTGTCCTCAAATGGCCTCCACAGTCACCAGATTTCACTCCACTAGAGAACCTTTGGGATCTGGTGCAGCAGGATGTGCAGAAACTGTGATGCTGTGATGCCAATATGGACCATTATCTCCGAGGGAGCAACTTGTTGAATCTGTGTGTAATGTGACTTTAGCTGAGCCTGAATTCAAACTGGAGGTTGTAAAAGCCAAAACAGTGAGCTGAAAGCGGCTAAAGCTCACCAGAGGGGAACTGCAGAGTGAGGTGATACAGGTATTGTGGCCGGTGGACTTTTTGTATTTTGTATGCTATTAGTATCTCCTGAGCTCTAATTAGTTTTTTGTGCCCTCTTTTAGCAGAAGCTACAGTTCAAAGTCCACAGCTTTGAAATCAGCCACTGTCGTTGACCTCTTTCAGTTCCTAGGGGGGTTTTATTTTGTCTATTTTTGAAAACTTCTGGAGAAATTCTTAGATTTCTGACAGATGTTAAATGACTAGCGAAAGCATATGTAGTAATTTAAGAAGAAACACCCACAAAAAGGTTGTTCAGACTAAAGCCTGCAGCCTCCGCCTGATATTTCTAGACCTTTTGGGGGAATTTGAATTCAAGATAAAATTGTCAGAAATATTCTGAGAGGGTAAGTCCCACTACGCTGGTTTCCAGGTCGTTTTGTGCTGCAAACACACAAAGTTAAAGTGAAGGGTTAATGAAAACACGAGCTGTCAGCCACACCGTGTTAAAAATATCTCTCTAATAACAAAAACATAAATCACAAGTCCTGCAGATTTTTTTTCTTTATCTTTTTCAGATTGATTCACAAATACTTTGTCATTGTTTCAATATCAGACTTCTCAAAAAAAAAGGTCTAAATTCAGAATTCAAGGTTCGTTTTTAGTCATCGAGGGGAAACTGTGGTCAGTGAGTAATGAGTACTGTAGTTACCGAGTTAAACACCCACAGTGCTAATCTGCTGTGCAGTTGGAGTGAAACCACTAATTGCCACATTTTCTTAACTGGCTTAAATACCAGCGTCTCTTTTCTCTTTTCCAGTGACGAACATGACACCTGTTTACCAAAGTTTGTTTCCAGTTTCTGTAATATTTAAACTGTTTTTCTCAAGCAGTCAGTTTCGACGTTTATGACCTAGTTACTCAGCAGCCGCTGAAGCAGACGGAAAAATGACTCAGCTAATGTCAGCGTTCATGAGTAAGAAACTCGTAGTCTAAATAACGTCTTCCGACTAACTCCGCTGTAAAATGTTTGATAAGAAGCAACTTGTTGCCTCCGATAAGCTGTCTGACTCGAGGCAAAGCTGTGCTTTATTTATAAAGTGAACTTTATTGTGTCGCTAATGACAAATTAGCCTTACGGGACATTTAAGAGCTGTACGCTCTCTGGGTTTTTTGTTAAATTTTTTTATCAGGCCTCGCCATCAGATATTTTATGTCATTGTTTATTTGCAAAAAAGTTTTTAGAATTGTCTTTTCTTGAGGGGAATCCCACAAACATTAAGCTGGCTGTGGAGGCTGTTATTAGCCCACTACATAAAATAGCCACTTCATTGTCATTCAGAACAGACTCTTTAGATGGTGCACATATTTTGGAACATTTTACTCGTCATTGGACTACACAACACAAATAAATCTGAAGTATAAAAAAATTTAAAAAGAATCTATAATATCTTTATACATATTATTATTATTATTATCCTTAACCAGGGTTACACATGTAACAACAACCGAGAAGCCTTAGAAGAACTGTAAAGATGAGGATGGCTTGACCAATGTAGCCATCTCTTGTTACCATTAAGAGGGAAGGAAGCACTTCCTGGCAGCAGCAACAGTGTGTCTGCACATAAGCAGTGAGAGCTGCACCCACACAGTTGTGTTTCTCCATTCGTGCACACAGTAAACTATGTTAAAGGTGGCCAGTTTTATTCTCACGCCAATCCGTCTCTGGTTCTCTGCACCGGTTCAAGGAAATCCTGTCCTCTGTGTTTAGTTTTGTAATAAAACTGCAAAGGAGTCTCCCTTTTAATGAGAGAATATAAATGACAGGATCCTTCCAGGAGGGCTATTCCTGGTAGATGTTGTGCGTGTGTGATGCACGATGCATCTGGCGCTCACGTATGATGATGTGGTTCCAGGGCCAGCTTTAAGGGGAAAACGTAAACACCACGATGCAAAGATTAGAATCAGTTTAACAGGTTGTGGTGGATTTGTGGGTTCCTTTCACCTGGGAGATTGGAATTTATGTCCCGTCAAAAAGCAACGAAAAGTCAGGTTTGACTTATTTTATTTCAATTAGTCTAGTTTTAGTTTTCAGAAATCTACCTTTTCAAAAATAACTCAAGGCTGTCTCGTCTGCGGTCTACTACATGACACAACTGCTTTGCCTACGTTATCACATTAGTTGTGCATTATTTTGAGGCCATATTATGGGGAAGTAGTATTCTTCCTGGAACATGCAAAGCTATGACATAACGTGAGCCTTTTGTAATAAGAACCCATGAAAAGCATTAATAATGACGTCGTAGGAACAACGCCTAACACGTCAGATCTCGCGCACAAATCTTTACACAATTGTGACGCAGCAGATTTGCAACATGGGCCTATGGTTCCCGAATGCTACTGAGGAACCACTGAGTCACTGTGTACTTAACCTAATTCTCCATTTCCCACAGAGAAGCAAATTCTATATCATAATAAATCATTTATAAAAGTTCAGCGATGGTGACTCTGTTCAAACAGATGCCAGACAGTGGGAGTTATTCACCTGACCGGTTCAGTCAGGTGAAGCTCACTGATGTTGCGCGAGGATGGTGGCAAGCAAGCTAGAGATGCTCGTGGAAGCAAAACATCCCTGATCAAATGTTGTCTTACTTAAAAAAACAAAACAAAAAAGGGCGATCATGGCTCAAGAGTTGGGAGTTCGCCTTGTAATCGGAAGGTTGCCGGTTCGAGCCCCGGCTCGGACAGTCTCGGTCGTTGTGTCCGTGGGCAAGACACTTCACCTACCACTTCACCTTGGTAGGTGAACACTTCACCTACCGCCTACTGGTGATGGCCAGAGGGGCCGATGGCGCGATATGGCAGCCTTGCTTCTGTCAGTCTGCCCCAGGGCAACTGTGGCTACAGCTGTAGCTGCCTCCACCAGTGTGTGAAGGAATAGTGGAATTGTAAAGCGCTTTGAGGGTCTCAAAAAGCGCTGTATAAATGCAATCCATTATTATTATTATTATTATTATTAAAGGTAGAGGCTGTTGGACTGCGTAAAAGCGTTGGATTAGGGCGATGGAGGCAGTTACATCCCAGTAAGGCTTAGTGCAAAGCAGAACAGCAGCCAAGAAATCACAGGTGGTCTTGTGTTACAATAAAGTGATAACAAACAAGATGATAAAGAGGTTGTTTAGTGCAGATCAATAAAGATGTGTGTTGACATTCTGGTTTGACCTTTGATGTGTTATTGATATAAAAAAGTGAGTGAAAAGATTGTAAAATGTTAACATTGAAAGACTCGTTGTGACCGGCTGCGTGGAGGAAGAGAGAGATGGAAAGTAGTTGAAGTCTAAACGGATATTGAAACATCTGGCCTGCCACAACAGGAGGTTACAGAGACAAACGCTTGCTTTCAGGCCTGTGTTTTCACTCATTAGGACTATAATTCCTTATCAAGTATAATGAGGAGCACACACCAGTCAACAGCTTTCAGGACACTGTATGCTCCTTTGGTTTCCTGCAGGTTCTCATCAAACCGAAGCCGGTCTTCCAGACAGCGGTGGTGAGCGAGCAGACCCGGCAGCTGGTCACTGAGACGCTGCAGCAGGTGACTCGCTCCGCCGAACTGAGTCAGAGTCAGACCCCAGGCCAGGACGGGGCCGCAAAGGATGATGCCGGCAGCCTCGCGGAGGCCAGCAGCTTAGTCAGCGAGGCTTCCCAGGGCAGCGCTCAAGGTACGCCTCCCTTTACTTTTCCATGACGCAGAGATTGGAGATAAACTACTGCTTCTGTGGTGTTTGCCTCAGGATTGTTGACTGAAATGTGACGTGTAACCGCTGGTTTAAAAAAACAAAAACTGTCCGCTCCTCAGAAGCGCAGCCTGTAGTGCACGTGGTGTCCTCCAGAGAGCAGGATTGGACTGAGCAGGAAGTAGCTGTGGAGTCCAGCCCCACCATCATCTACCAGGAGGTATCTGGCGGGGAATCCCAGTCGGCCACTTCCACCATAAAAGCTCTTCTTGAACTTCAGCAGACATCAGGTGAGCCATCACGTCACAGAAAAAGCTGCAGGTGTCACAGGAAGAGGAGAGGTGGGGGTTTACCACCAGTGCACATGCTGATTCAGCAGAGTTCAAAGGAGCTCGAAAAAACAGCTCGAATCAGCTTCATCAGAAATACAAACACAGGTGGTGTTCGCCTCAAGTGTCAAACTAATTTTCAACACATTCTTGAAACTGCCGAAGCACGAAGAGCTGCTGGCCAACAGTAATTATGCATTTCGTGCTCGAGGCTTTGCTTAGATAGTGAGCTCATTGGATGGCAGACCTGTGGAACAGGACTCATGTAAGCAAATGCAAAGGTAAAGGTTTCCCATGGAATATTTGAAGGTGGGAATTTTTTTTAAAATATTTAAATACTCACATTAGCGGCACCGCGGAGCAGCCGATAGATTTATCTAGCTGTGAGTGAAAATTCCCAAAGAGGTAATTGCTGTTTAGTGCGCAAAACCTGATCCATAATGAAGGTAATACCCAGTGTTGTCTGTAAAACTCTTTAGAGCGTTAATACTCAAAATACATAAATTTTTATAAAGCTGTCATGAACTGGAGACAACGAGCTTTTTTTTGTGTTTTTAAAATGAGATCACATTAACGAAATGAGGTCCAAATTATCGGCAAAGAAGTAACCTTAATCTAACCTAACCCTGTGTTTGGATGATGTCTTGTTTTTTGGGGGGGATGGGGTGTTTTTTAGACCTCGGAGTGTTAAAGGCATCTGTTTCAGGTCATAGCATCATATTTGAGTTTATAGACTATATTTCTGCAGCACAGCGGTCCAAAAACTGCCGTATTGCTCAATTTATCGTTAATATTGGTCTCACATATTCATTTATCCCAATTCTGGTTTTACTTTGCAGTTTGTTTGGATTTTTTTAAAGAGGAGACAGTGTAACTCAACACTTCCTGCACATATGTTTCAAATTAAAAGCCTTCCACCCAGCAGCTCAGGGGTATAATCCCCCAATTTGCCTTCTTTTTTTTTTTTTTTTGGAGATCTAATATAACTTTCCTGTTACAAAAAAGACCTGAGACATGATTCACTGAAAAAACACAGATTTTTATCGTAATTATCTTGTTGTTGTTTTCCCCCCGATTCTGCCAGGAAAGCAGATCTTCCTTATTATAAGAAACGGTTTTAATTTGTTCCAGCTGTTCCAAAACCGATGTGGCAGTCAACCTTTACTTACTTTTGAAACGCTTTAAGTGAAATGCACGTTCATGGAGCCTCCACGGTTTTTAGCTAGTCAGCAAAAAGAGTTGCACACCACCGAGTAAAGAAACTATTGTGCTTTCATTACGTTTCTATAAAAAGGGTTTCCACACAGTCACCTTAACCTGTTTTACAAGCTGCCTGTTTGCGGTTCAGCGTCTTTCTGTAGTTTCCTGTCCACGCCTCCGTGTTAGATTGGATTCAACAATCAAAACACAAATTATATCTGTGATAACAAAGAGCTTCTCGTGGCAAATGGTACACCAGACCTCAAAGGTGTATCGTATCATGAACATGCTATTTGCAATGTCATCATTGGGTTTTTTTAGGGTTTTTTTTAGTTGTTGTTTTTTTGCATTTCCACGGAAACAAGACCGCCTCCCAGCTTTATTAGCAGTTATAAGTTTCTCCACCTGTGACATTGCAAACAGGTAACCAGTGCGCTGAAACTTTCGCCCACTCGCTGCTCACTTCTTCCAGGTTAAGAGTGAAGGGGAGAATCACTACATGCCGCAGACACAGATGTTAAACACACTGCTGTTATGAAGTTATGCGTCAAAATGTGTTTTAGCCAATTTAAAAGTCAGTTTGAGTGTAGGCTGTATTTTGTGGTGCTTAGCAGCTCTGTCAGCAAGTCTAAATATAGCCTACAGTTAGTCAAGCTAACACTTGCTTTATCTGCTTTAGTGTTACTAAACTATGCTATTTACTGAGCCAAATAAGTCAAGCAGCTGGTCTGCACCACTGAAATCTGGATTATGCAGGCAAACAGAACTTTCCGTTCAAGTGTCAAAAACAAAAATCGTGCCGAGATTTCAGCTGGATTTAAAACTAAAGTGATTGCTCAGAGAGAAAGTTGGCGCTCTAACCCCGGCGTATACAGGCATGGTGCCAAAAAAACCCTGAAACTTTAAATGCACATTTATAGGAACAGTTTCTGTCTGCTAGCCCTCGCTCGGGCCTAAAGTCGAGCACAAATTGGAAATAATCAGATGAAGTTAACAGTGAATATGAGCTGTAAACATGACTGAATTGGTAAATGATGCTGAATTTCACTGTTGTTCGTCTTGACAGTGAAGGAAAAGGGAGAACCCAAACCCAGGCAGCACACCATCGACCTTAGCCAGATGGCTGTGCCCATCCAGTTGGCCCAGGAGAAGAAGCCCAGCCCTGAATCCCCCAAACCCTCTACCTCAGAGGCCGAACCCACCGCTGAATACGTCGCAGGAGGTAGTCCTCTCCATCATGCTTCATATTCAGCACTTTGCAGTTCCTGTTTTCGGTGCCAGTCATGATTTCAGTGGAATGAAATACAGTTCAAACTAAAACCTCGCAGTGGGCAGCTTGTGAAACATGGTTCTCCTTTTTAGGTCATTTAGTGACGGAAGCTGAAGTGTGTGTGTGAAACCTACTACTATTAATACCTCATCATCTGACAGCATGACTAATTTCACTGCAGGAAAAGCCACCAGAGTGGGAGTGCCCTCGCAGGATGAAGAGGTGGTTATGTCCTCCAGTCAGCAGCTGGGGAAGCCATATAAAACAAGCACAGTTGCTGTGGTAACCAAACCTGCTGCTGTCTCCTCTGCGGCTCCAGCGTCACACGTGGTGAGGGTTGGACTTTGGTCTTAAGGGTACAAAATAAATATCAATGTATAAATTTGTTGCAGAGAAACGGGTCAAACCTTGTGTCATTTATATTCTACAAATATATCTGAGCTCCTCTCCGATCCACAGAAAACTGGTGTAAACAGCTTTCACTGGAACAGTTTCTCTGCGTGAAAGTAGTAGTTTCAATGCAAACCTTTCATCTGCTTTGGTGGATTACCACCGGAGACAAAATGCTTCCTGGGAATTTTTCTCTTGTTCTTTGTGAAAGCATGGCAGTGCAGTTTTTTCTTATTTATGTTGCAGTTTTTGTCTTGGTTTCCATGTTTGTTTGTTTTTTTAAACAATCGTTTGGTGTCAGAGGACAGAAACCGAGAGCAAGTTGCCACAAAGTGCAGCGTCTTCAGCTTTTGAAAAAGTATAAAAACAAACAGTTGAGTTTGATGAGTTTTTTAATGTTGCACAGAGAACCTTTTAAATTAAATAAACATCCCCTTTATGGACTTCCTGTGAAAATCTAATTAATCCATGTGATTCAGTAGCTTGTAGGTTCACCTTCAGCAGCAATAACATGAGTTGCTGTTTTCTGTACGACTTCTATCAGTGCGTTACTTTGTCTCACATCGTTGTGGAGAAATTTGGCCCACTCTTCTTTACAAAGTTGCTTCAGTTCACTGATCATTCAGTTGTGCACAGCTCTCTTAAGGTCCTGCCACAGCTTTACCATCAGATTGAGGTCTGGACTTTGTCTTGTAGATTTCCTGCTGTGCTTGGAATCGCGGTTCTGTTACATGATCCAAGCTTGAAGTGTCAAACCGATGGCTTCATGCATACTTTACTCAGTGACTGCAAGGTGCCCAGGTCCTGTGGCTGTGAAACAAACCCAAATCAATAAGCCATCCTCTGCCGTGCTGACAGTTGGTATGCAGTGTTTGTGCTGAAGTGCAGCGTCAACACGTTGCTATGGATTATGGCCAAACATCTCCACATCAGTCTTGTCTCTCCACAGGACATTGGCCCATCTATGCATAATGTGTATGAACATTCCACGCACAAATTAATGATTTATCAATATTCTTGTGCCTAATCTTTAAAATCAACTTAAAAACACTCATTAATATTAGTATCGTCTTTTGGTCATTACTTACGGTTTTCAGAAAACACTGTAAGCCATAAAATGCTCAGTTAGTTAATTGACATATTCCAATATTGCTCTTATCTTAAAAAAAAATCGTATCTGTCCTGCTGGATGTCGTTGGACATCTAACTTCCTACCTCTTAAATCCTGTGGATTTGGTTAAGCTGTTCTTAATTTCTCCTGTGAGAACTCTTTGACATGACTGTAAATGGTTTTGAAAAGCGAAGCAAATGCAGAAGTGCATTTTAAAACCTACATTCTTTCTAGTGACCAGTAGGGGGCGACTCCTCCGGTTTGTGTGTGGAAAATAACAGCCCTATTTCATCCAAGACCTCGGAAAACATTTTCCGGATTAGTTTATGGGCTCAGGTGCTACTTTCAAGCCTTTTTGAATGCAACATGAATTAATTTAGTAAATGATGGTTCTCGTTAGCCTCCAGAGGAATGATACAGCAGGGAACGCTTTAGGGCGGGTCTACCTTTTGATTGACAGGTCACTATCGTATCGGTGCACAGTGCCCCTCGTTTCTCAGTCAGAGCCACACTTCAATGGTGCATCTTGTTTCAAAAAGTCAAGATGGAAAAAACAATAATTCGCAAATCAATTGGTTGAGCGATGGCTACGTCCATCTTTCTGTACAGTCTTTTCTCCTTAAAATTCTCCTGTGTCGTATTTTTGTCCTGCTGATCGTTAACAGCGTCACGTATGTGTCTTTTTTCCAGCACTCTGACAGTCATGGTAAACCTGAGGCTGGATTAGAGGCGGGAGAGTTGGAAGGAGACACTTTGGACCCCCAGACAGGCTTGTTCTACCGCTCCACCCAACCAGCTTCAGAACCCACCAAGCAACCCGCCCACTCTGCAAGCGCTCAGCCGCCGCCTTTGAGCCAGGCCGAGGCCGAGCAGAGCCGGCACCCTTCCACCTCCACGTCCACCCAGCAGACGCCACCGCCGCCGCAGCTGCAGAGCAAACCTCAGATCAGCCAGCCTTCCTCTTCCTCCACCACCTTCCCTTCTACTCCTCTTCTGACTAAGAAAATCCCCAAGCTACGAGAGCAGAGTCAGCCCAAACCCCAAACCTTAACCCAGAGCCCTAAAGACAGACCTGTGAGCGCACCGACCCCAGCCGGGGCCAAAGCCGCCACTCCGAGCACGCCAACCAAGCCCATGTTGACGCCACAGCTCCCGAAGCTCCAGCAGGCCCCCACATCCCACCACCGGCCCCTGCACACCTCAATGTCCCACCCTCCTCCGCTGCAGGCACACCACCCCGTCAGCACCGACAAAACCGCCTCCAGCCAGGTGAGTGGATTTTACACCTGCTCACCAGGAGTAAATTTCCAGAGGCAGCTGATGCCCACAGCTTCTCCTCCTCAGAAATTCCTGTTTTTTATTTTGTCATGATGACTTCCTGTTAAGTCACCTGATAAAACCTGTCGAGGGTGACACGTGAGTGGATTTTCACTTCTGTCCCGATCCACGACCACAAACACATACATCCAGTCCCATGACTAGGAGATATCTCCCACTCTCCCAGGGGGCGATATCAATTTGAGTGACACCTTATGTTTATCAAAAGAGATCAGCTGCATTTTGCTGCTCAGTGCATTAAATAACTGCTGTACATCTATTAAAAACAGTGAGCAGTATTTCAATAACATCACTGTAGAGCACCGATGGCAAATGTGGGTCAGGCCCCAGATTGAAGCCCTCAAAGCTCGCTTTCTCTATTTTAATTGCATGGTGTCGTTGTAATCTAACACAAGAATAGAAGTGAATTCAAAGTTCAAACTGAGGTAATTTAAATTCTGAACATCACTAAACAATGTGACATACTTTCATTATTAATGAAAACTCAACGTGCGGTTTTGTAGATGTTAATGTGGAGGTGTGAATCTAGTAAAGAAAGGAAATGTGCTTTTTATATCATGTCTAAACTTCCTGTTCATTTCTAAGTAGTTATTAAAATGACACATTATGAAGTTAAATGTGGTAAAGGGTGTGTTTAACTTTTGGCTCATGGTTTTGGCCCGTGAATTAAAACGAGTTTGACACCGTTCCTCTAGACGTGTTCAAAATTCCAACTTGGATTATTGTTCTTAAAAGCTTCCCTGAGTCTACAAAAGGGAATCCACAGCATTCCCAAGTAATTCTCAGCATCTAATAATAAGCAGTGCATGTTTCGGTGCTGGGATTTCCCTACGTTTGAGCCAAATGGAATGAACCTCTTGTTTTTTTCTCCTCATGTGACACACTGATAAACAAGGGGAAATTAATTTATGGTTGTGCTAATGCTGGCTGCAGCTGCTGCTTCTCTCTGTTATCTGTCACGGCAACCAAAGGCCGATTGGTGGCCAGAACAAATAACAAATCAGCTCATTTGTCACAGTTGGACTGAAGCAAGAGCTCTGTGTCTGTATATTTGGAGCTTGTGAGCCATACAGCAAGCTTTCCTACTATCTGACTTTTAAATATGAACACTTATCTTGTCTTTGGCTGAGCTGTAGCACATACAGAGCCTGCATACGTGCCTTTGATTATCATTTCAGTTCATTATGATCTTCTTATCAGGACCTGCTTTGGTTACTGTCTCTCCTCCTGCCAGAGGTCATCTGTAGTAATTCAGTAATAACGAGTACTTCTAATTTGTCACTGCAGCAGCCAATCATCACGCAGAGTGCCACCGTCACCAAGATTACCTTTGGCAGTTCCCACCACTCGTCGCCCGTCTTCAGCAGCGGGGAGGCTTCTGCCAAACTGATCCCAGAGTCCAGCTCCGGGCCTTCTGGAGACAAGCCCTCAGTGTCGGACATCCTAAAGATCTCCATGATGGAGGCGGAGATCGATCCAAGCACGGAGCCCATGGTGGTGGATTCCTCCAGCGATTGCGGCCCTCTGGGGAAAGCTTTGGAGGTCCAGGCCGTGTCCGGCACGCTGGACTCGGGCCAGTTCATCAGCAGCTCCGGGGCCGCCATGCATCACTCCCACTCGAAGCCGCAGCAGTTCAGCTGCCTGCAGGGCCTCGCGGCGCAGAGGAGCAAGGAAGACCTGGAAGTCATAGAGGTACGTTTCGTATTGTACGTTACTGAGAAGATAAATCACACAGCAGATAAACGTTTTTGCACAAAGAACACATGATATGGCCACGTTATCAAAGTGAAAGCACACAAGTGTTTTTTTTTTTTTTTATGGATGGTGGATAATGATAACCACAGATACTTTAAAAAGTCCTCGGTTAACTAAACAACTGATTTTCAGCCAACACTGAAAAGTTTTTTTACCACAACCATAAACGCCGTTCTCTGATCCTTCATTAGGCAGCATGTGCAACTATTAAAGAGATTCAACAAAGACAGGGCTTTATTTATTAATTTTTTTAAATGAACACAGTCGCAAACAAACACACCCATGCTAAACGCCTTTTTTAAATCAGGTTTTCATGCCAACAGATTTTATTCGCAAATGCTCGTTTAATGGAGCAGCTGGTCCTGTGTTTTTATCTCACGCTAAGCAAACATTTTTCTTAACACTTTCCCCCACAAGGGCAACATTTGACGACCTCTCCGTACCCTCAAAGACGGGTTTTGACACCTCAGTATACGTCAGTGAAGACGTGGAACACCCTCACTAACCTCTTATGCACAGTCGGTCAATTTGTTCTAAAAGCAGGGCTGAAACGAGGGTTACCGAGGCAACCAAGGGGGAAAGAGTGAAGAAGTTAGGTCCATAAGTATTTGGACTGACAGTTTTGTGCTTTTGCCTGTGATTTCAAAATCAGCTGAGTTGTGTACAAACAAATATGCAGCGGAAGTGCAGACTTTCAGCTTTAATTTAAAACATTTTGCGTTAACTGCAATTTTAAGACACAGTCCCTGATTTTCAGAGGCTCAAAAAATGGAAAAAACTTCCAAGGATTGTTTTTTATATCTTGAAATGCTCTGCCAGGTGTTTACTGCAGCTGTCTTCAGCTCTGTTAGGCTGCGATCAGGTAACTGACCTGGCCACTGAAGAATATGTCATTCACTGTTCCCCAGCTTTACTATTACTATGTTAAGTATCCTTTGTATGAAAAGGTTTTTGTCTTTGAAGCCTAAACAGTTTCTCTGACTGGTATCGATCTTCTCGTCTAATTCTCAGAAACAAAGGTGAACAGGTGGATTTCCCTGAAAGTCCTGTTTTGTTTCTTTAAGTCAAAGCTGAAAAAATGTCAACAAGGATGGAAAATACCATCTTAAAGCATCACTACCTGATAATAAAGCCCAGAAGAAGGCACTCACAGTCTCAAATGTTGGAAAATAGAGTGATTCCCCCAGAACAGGAAAAGGGAAAACCTTTATGCTCAGTATTGACATAACTTACATTTGGTTGCTTATTTCTAGCTCCATTGTTTATTCTGGGACTCGTTTATCGTGTACTCAACTGCAGCTCCGCATTTCTTTAGCTTTAGCTCTTCTTTCTTTGATTTGATTGGCTGCCCCTCACAAACAGGCTTGAACAGTAAGTAGGAGGGGCTTCTGTGTACACAGTGAGGACCATATTAGGGATATCCCCTCTCTGTGATGTCACACAGAGTCTAGAGTGGAAAAAAAAAAGTCTGAGAGGGACTATTTTCACCTACTCTGAGCCCGATCTTTCTCATACATGCAGGTGATTCCTCAGTATTCCATCCTGCCAGACTCCAGCCAGTCTAACGTGGTAGTGGAGCCCAGCGGCTTCCTGGAGATCACCAACTACACCAGCCAGCAGCTGGAGGAGGACAGCCCCATGGAGCAGGAGGTGGACAGCAGCAACGACGAGGCCGCCGCCGCCAGCCCCCCCGACCAGCCGTAGTCACTCCATGCTAAGAGACCCTGACGGGTGCAGCGCACATTTTCACTTTGGGAAAAGCAGACTGGCGATTTGTTCGAGGCCTCGGACACAGTGGACTTTAGTTAGTGTTTCATTTTGTGTAAAGTATTAGTTTGTTAGGCTCTTTTCGTCCCCGCAGCTAACGGCACATGTGGTTTTTATCACCAGATGTGGGAGCGAGGTGAAAGGATTAGTTCTAGTCCGGCTTCAGAGAGCTGGAAAGCAGTTTCTCCCAGCATACGATGTTACAGTATGGGGGACTTTCTACTTTCTAAGACATTTAAATATCATTTCATAAACATACAGCTGAGCAAGTACACTGCATTTAAAGTCAACCCAAAGGACCTGCAACTTCTGAGGGGGTCATAGAGATGAGTAGCAGCAGAAAAGATATTGAAAATGCCTTAAACACCAGACGTAAAAGCCCTTTTTAGACATTATGCGTGACATCACTGCCCCCAGCCATCTTTTTAAATAAAACCTTTATTGTTACGTTCCTCACGGCCTCTTTTGCACCTATTACAACTTTAACACTAGTTCGATGTCTCATCAAGAACCGGTTTGACGTGTTTTCACCCCCAAGAAATTCTATCGAAGGTGATTTTCCTTCTGCAGAAATTCCCAAAAGCTTTGCTCATAATGTTGCAGACTCAACCGAACCTGCGCCGATTCTCCAAAGACCGAGTGTGTCACACACAGGCTCAGAGGAACGAGCCTCCCATGAAAACAAATCACAACATCTTTGTTTTATTTAAACTTAGGAGCATAGTTGGCGATATAAAATCCAAAAATCTGTCATACCCCTAACAACATGCAGTCATAATCTCACATGGTGTTTTATAGAAAAGTGCCCCGGGTGCTTTTTTTGTTTTGGATATGAAATCGGATGATCGGAAAGGATGTCTGAAAGGGGCTTTGATAATTCACACAAAAGAGGGAACTCGATCAGGTCTGCAGACCCAAACAACCCCAGAAGTTTGGAAGCTTTCAGAAATAATTCTCGGAACTTAATTTAGACCGGGACTTCTCCGAGGAACGTCGTCCTGGAAAAATCAGCTCACGCCGTTCCTGAGCGGCGACTCGTAAATGGACAGCTTTTGGCGTCAGACGGATTGTATTTTTTCTCGACTCATTTTGTAACTCTCCAACACTTTACAGGGTTTTCAGAGGAGGGAACAGAGCTGGTGCAGATTGATATATATATATTATTTTTTTCTTCTGTGAGGAACATGACGCAGAACCACAAAAAGAGTCCTGGAGGACCAATAACGTCCAACGTAAGAGTTGCTGCTCAGTGTAATTTTGGAGTGCTTAAAAAAAAAAAGGAAAAGAAGCAAATTGAGCAATGTACTTTTTTTGTAAGATGTATTCCAGAGTCCAAAAAGTTGCAGTGAGGATTTCAATAAGTACGCATTTCTTTTCTACCTTTTCAAACTGTCTGACTAGATGAAAAAAAATTTAATCTGCACAATAAATCAGCTGAGTACAGCCGGTTGTGTTTGTCTCGGTCCAATTGTTTGAAAACAAAGAGTTTCAAACAAAAAAACCCCCGTCCATCCTTGACAGGGAGAAATTCCTCTGCTTTGAATAATGTTTGTCTGATGAGGTTTGTCCATTTTCATTTTCCCTTCAGGCTTTTGGAAAAACATGATGATGAACTTGACCTCACGCCACAAAAACACCAGCACATCGGCACCGTGCACATTCAGGTTTCTTTTCTAACGACACTGGGATATGTGAAGCTTTGAGAGAAAAGCTACCCCGTTTCTTGTAAAGTTCCTGTTCAGAGGGAGCTTTTGCTGTAATGAAAAAGCGGCACAGACACCTGCTTTTTTGTTTGTTTGTTTGTCTTTCTTTCGTTTAACATTAAACGCCTATAATCTTCATGTCGCTGCTTGTGAGGCATAGATAGGTGATTGACAGCAAAACAGAAAACGACCCAAAGCGATCAGGATGCGATTAGGCTGCAAACGCACGTCTGTGTCTGTCTGGAGGGCTCCGTGTGTTTTAGAAAAGCCTGTTTTTACTGGTATTTAATGAAAACAATTTCCCAAACTTGCAAGGATGGGGTGAACAGATCTGTTCTGTTATTTCACACATTTAAGAGCAATAAAGTTAATCTTTAGAGAGCTGAGCAGGTAAAAAGCTGAAAAAGAACTTAAAAAGGGAGCTTTTTACTTACCTACTCACACACTGTTAATTTTTTTTTACCATACAGTACTGTGCAAAAGTCTTCACAGCCCTCATTTCTTTAGATTTTGGGTCCAAGCCAAACTTCCTGAATTTTTTTTTTTTTTTTTTTTTGGACACTGGCTGCTTTTCACTCATTTTTAGTCCAGGCCTTGTTCGTGACCTTTTTCAGAGGAAAGTTTTTTGTTTGTTACGCCACTAATCACTGATCTATGAGTCATTTAAGCACATGAGGGCACACAAGGAACTAAAAAAAACACAATTTCCCATTTTTATTTTTTTCAGACAGGGTTTTACATTTTTAAAGTATTTTTGCAACAACAAGGTGATTCCCAAAGGGCAAAAAGCATGATGTGCAGCGTGTCCTTAAAAAGCCATTCTTAAAGAAGGGAAATGGGGAGAAAAGGTTGAGGTATGTCAAATTATATTAATTTGCTAAGAAGTGGACTAAAAATCAGTGCAAACAGGTCTTGTGGAGCGATGAATCCAAATTTGAAATTGTCAGTATGTACAGAGGAGAGTCAGAGGAGAGGTACCTGCACCCCTATTACAACAATACCCGTCTGTGAGACACAGTGGAGCCTCTGTCATGGTTTGGGGCTGCTGAAAATTACCATAAGATTTCGATTTTCCCTGCAAATCTATGTGAAAAGTATCTGATTGGCAACAGCTCCATTTTTCAGCCTGACAATGATCCCAAACGCACTACTGCAGCAGTAAAACCAAACCTGGATAGAAAACGCACCGCTCAGTCTAATGCTCTAACACAGATGTGTCGAACTCCAGGCCTTTCCTGCAGGTTTTAGATCTCACCCTGGGTCAACACACCTGAATCACATGATTAGTTCATTATCAGGCCTCTGGAGAACATCAAGACATGTCGAGGAGGTAATCAAGAAATTTAAATCAGCTGTGTTGGATCAAGGACATCTATAACCTGCAGGACACCGGCCCTCGAGGCCTGGAGTTGGACACCCCTGCTCTAACAGATCAGGATTTCTACTGCTTTTTATTCACAATTTCAAAGCTCGTGCCTTTATACGCAGTTTTCTGTCTAAATATTCTACTTTGTAATAGACTTCTTTAGTTAAAGCTGGAGGAGTCTAATGCGCCCACCCCTCCGCCTCCACCCGATCTCTTTTAAGGGAAGTATAATGAAGGTTATCAGGACAGCTGGATGACCTCCACATGCAATGACTACGAATTGGTGGCCAATAAAAACACATTAGTTCACCACTTCTTCCGAACCAGGCGCTTTTGTGACAAGGCTTTATTGAAACGGTAATTTGGGGATTTCCCCGCTTGGCAAAACAAAACGAAAGAATTACACATGCACTTTCTGTCATGTTGAACTGCTTTGCTTGGAAAAGCAAAGAGAAATATCCTCCACATACTTTTCTTTCTCACCTTTGACCTGTAACCTGAATGTGCTGAGCGACTGCTGCAGACTGTTGCTTAGCGATAACCAGTTTTTCCTCTACAGGTGCTTCAGGAAACTGAGCAGTACACATTTTATACCGGGCAGCTGTGTCATTCCCAGTGTGAATGCCAGACTTTAAAATTGGGAACATTCACATCTTTTTTCTTGCACACAGTGACAGTTTGACAAGAGTCCTTTTTTTCATTTACACATTCTCCACCTCTTGAACTGCAACACATTACAAACCGTTTTTTATAGAGTGACACGAGCCCTGTTTGGCTGTACGTAACCATCATACATCCTCTCACTTTTGGCCTGTAAACAGCTACGGCAGCCTCCAAAATGTTTCCAGGATTTATAGTTGCTCCTGCAGGCAAGTATAAAAACCTATTTACTGCATTGTGATGTCCATGTGAGCCAGGTTTCCTGTTTATTTAAGTTTGTCGCTTGTAAAAGCCTAACCGCACACTCCCTTGCAGAGCCCAGCCATGCACCGGTGCTTTCTCCTGCTTCATGGTGTAAATGATCCAGTGGGTTCTCAAGGGCTCAGATCCACCCTGCAGAGTCTGATTGGCTGGCCTCAACCTGCAGACATGTGGCTCTGTTTAGGAGCGTGCTGACTTAGCGTCCCTCCATCCTGCCCCCCTGCTGGGCAAGCGGTGCCAGAGTCCCACAGGAAAACACGGTTTACTCTGCTCTGCTTACTCACCTGACTGAGAAACCGCTTCAGGGAACAGCCTCTGTGTTTAGGAAGCATGAGCATAAAGTTGTTTTAAGCTTCTTGGTTTTTAGAGCGTTGTTTCATAAATAAGACTTGAAATGCTGAAATACTGGGAAGTGTTAACTTAATGTCAGCAACACGTTTTTTTTAAGTTGCTACATTGGCTACACTCGTCACAGGATCTCCCATCAGATTGGGTTAACTGGCATCAGACCAGTAGCATGAGTGGGAGAGAGGACTAGTCTTTCCGAAGATTAGAGACGTGAGAGGTTCATCATACTGTGAAAGCCTGAGTGGGAAGGTAGTTTAACAAATTATGAACAATGTTATTTTTTAGAAAAATTAGAAAGGATTCGGGGATTTCACAGATAACAGAACATAATATTATTTAAAGATTCGGGGAAGTCTCTGTACACAAGGAAAAAGGTCAGAAAAACAGTATGAAAAGGTTGTGATCTTCAGGCCCTGAGGCAACATTACACTGAAAACAGACATGGCTTTGTAGTGGAAATCACAGCGTGGACTGTCTGTGTGCCCCAGAACCCAAAAACAGACCGTCCTGTGAGGTCCTCGCCTTCTTCAGGTGTGAGTTTGTTTAAGATGAACTGATGATAACAGAGGCAGAGTGCATCTATTTCAGAGATTGCTGAGGCGGCGTCACCTCGAGCTGGGCTAACACAGAGTCAGTCTATTTATCATGTCATCATCAGTTAACCTGACGCCTTTGGACCGTCGAGGAAGCTGGAATACCCAGAGGGAAATGCCTCATTTCATTCATGTACTGTGAGGCAAAAGTGCTCATCACTGTGCTGCCTCAAAATAATAATAAATAAATATAAATATTATACATGCAGCTCATCCAGCTTGATATGAGTGCACAGCTCAAAAGCCATCATCTCTACCATATGTTGGAGGATTAGCACACGTGGCCAAGTACGGATATCTGTGAAGGTGAATCATGGAAGGTCTTTTTATTTCAGCAAGACAGCACTGAGCCACTTCTTTAAGTTTTAAGCTTTTCTTTCCAAGCTCCTTAGACGAAAGGTTTGATAGGTAAACTAGTTATCCTAATTTATTGATTTGTATCTTATTATTTATGACAGCAGCCCTTTTTTCCATAAACTATCCCTCAATACATCAATTTTTATTCATCTTTTTTGAACTTGGATGTCCATATCCTCCATATGTCCCTCGAGCTGATTACCTGGAAGATCTCAAAGTTTTCCTAGATGATATTTATGAAGTTTGTCATCTAAATATTGGTTATTTCAAGCAGCAAATCTGTGAGCCTGAGTGCTCAGATAGCCTGCCTGCAGTGAATTATGAAACAACAACAACAACAATCGAGGCCTACATAAACCGTTATCCTCGACATGAAATTCAAAATGTGAATTTTTTAAAAACATTCGTACAAAATTGAGTAATTACAGTTTATTGATGTGAACGTGACATCTTAACATGGTGTTCAAACAACCATTTTTTATGTGTAATGTTTTTGCTGTCTAATTCTAACCACAAATGGGACTCGGAACCAAGAGTCAGTTAAACTTTGTACACCCACCATCCACCCCAGCATCCTCCTCCAGAGTCTTTCTTCCTTCTTCTTCTTTCAGTTGCTCTTTCAGCCACAGTAGATCATCTGCCTCCATCTCACTCCGTCCCTAGCATCCTCCTCTGCCACATCCACCCTCTCCATGTCCCCCTTTACTACATCCATGAACCTCCTTTAGTGATCTTCCTCTTTTCCTCCTGCCTGCCATTCTTTGCTCATTGTCCAGCATATCCTCTCTTCCTCTTCTGCATATGTCCAAACCATCTCGGTCTTGCATCTCTAACCTTTTCTCCAAACTGCTCAGCCTGAGCTGTCCCTCTGTTGTACTCATTTTTAATCTTCTCCATCCTGCTCATCCCCAAGGTATTAAGAGCATCTTCAGCTCTGCCACCTCCAGATGCTTTTTTCCAGCCCCACAGTCTACGAACCATAACCCATATCAGGTCTCACCACCAACTTTTAAACATTTCTTTTCACTTTTACTGCTATCATCCCAGATACCCTGATACACCCTGCACTCTCTCACCATAGATCCCAGCGTCATCTGTAAACATCACAGTCCTTGGAGACTACTGCCTGACCTTATCTGGCAGCCTGTCCATCGCCTCTGTAGTGTCCAACAAATGTCATGTGCACAGTATTTTCACCACGCAAACATACATTTTAGGAGACAGAAGTGAGCTGTCACAAAGCCATCAGTAATGTTGAAACCTGCAGTTCCTCCATTTGTATACTTGTCTTGATTATATCATGAAAGGCCTGGATATTGTTCCACATAATGAGCAAATTGTTACAAACACATTTTTCCTATTAATCCCATTAATCTTAAAGTGCTGATGAAATCTGAAGTATGTCTGATGAAACATCTGCGAAACTAAACTAAACTGACCCAGAGCAAATGACTAAGACCATAAAAGGCAGCAGTGTGCTTGGTGGTCTGATTGCATTGTTCTCAACAATAGTTGTTGTTTTCATTGTTGGAGACCTCAGTAGGAAAGATTATGGGCGTAAAGGGGTGGGTAGGAGTTTCCTTGAAAATGCCTGTGATTTATCACTGGGGCCCAAGCAGCATTCCTCAGGCTTGAGTTTATTTGACTGCACTTCTTGCCATTTATTCACCATGGCTGCAGATTATGTTCCTCATGGCCGACATAGAAAGGTTTTACACAGTTATTTACACCTCATATTAGAAAATCATATTTAATGTTGCCACTCATGAATGAATGATATTTCCCTGTTTTTGCCTCTGGTTTTTGTGCCATAACTCAGCTTTTTTCTGGCAACTTTGGATGCAGCTGTTTTTGGGCAAACACCACACTCATAATGACATGACCATTAGTAACAGATCCAGGTTATGTTCTGAGGGGGAAAAAAACATAATCCTATTGTAGTGCCAGCCAGCTTTAGGCCAGCATGTGGACAATAAATGTGAAATTTGGCCCGACTCCCTGTTTCTCTCACAGCCTAAAGCCCAACATTTTGTCCTGCTTGTAAAACAAACAGCCAAACCCCAAACTGAATCCACCTGAACTCTCAAAAACAATCTTCTTGGAGGGACCTCAAAGTAAGTTAATGTGCTCAAACAGCAGATGCAGGATGCATGATACCATTGTCCTGGGGTGTGCTTCCTGCTCCCATTTGGTCTCCTGCCCTTCTCAACGTTACAACACCACAGCACAAGTAATGTAGGACATATTTAAGCATCTCATCAATTCATGTAGCTACAGGACGTAGACAGTCAACTTTGACCTTTCCCATGGCTGCGGACGATAAATCAGGACACTGAGCCGTGCGAGGGAGCAAGGGGTGCGATTACTGTGGATGAATAATAGGTTGCTATCTTCTTTCAGTTTACCAGTCGATGAGGCACGACCTCATGGAGCAAGGCACAGCTAATCTCTGCAAAGGGGCAACATAGGCATTCACCTTTAAAAAAAGATACTCCCAGAGATGTTTTTATGATGTGAAACAGATGGAAATGGGAGTGAATCATCATTACTGGCAGACACTTCAGATTGAAACAGTATTTCCTGAGTTAGTCTCTTGAGGATGAACCAATAAGAAAGAAAAATAGGAACACAGCCACCTCAGTGCTAGTTTGGACCAGTGATGGTGCGATGTAAGCATATTTTAATAAGATAAAGAGCTAACCCAGCAAAAAGTTGAGAACCTACCCTGATTTCTGAGTTGAAAACTGGTGGTACGACTACAAAATCCGAGCCACATGCAGATGAATGCTGAGGATGTTTCCACATAGAATAGATGCTTAAGTCGGCCTTTGCTGGAAAGTCATCCGCTAACACTAGCAAGTTTGGGTTGCAACCTGCAGGCCTAACAAATGCAAGACACACACATCTGCTAACTGGTGCTGAGTAACAGAATACTATAATAAAATGCCAACTTTAAACCTTATCTATGTCCAAACAGATGAATTATCTTTTAAAATCACCCATTGTACAGTTTTTATAATGGAAAAACTACCCAAAACCTTTTTTGTAGCTGGCTGTGAACATTTTTAGGAACTAAATAAACTGCCGTTTTTAACACTTCCATGTGTTAAAAATGAATGTTAGCATGACGAATGTAACGCCTCCGGTCGCTGGGAAAAAATATGTATGGTTCCTGAAAGTCAGAAAGAGGGTGCTGCAACAGAAATTGTGGTTATGATTGCTTTGGTCGCAGCTCGGTTGCTGCAGTAATCTGGAGTTCGCAGGAAAGATTATGACGATTTTGCCAACACTTGCTAACTAACCCCTAAGCAGCAGTGAAACTTGAAAAAGTGTGACACTAACTGGAAACAGAGAACAGAAGTTGTGCCTTACCACGGAAACCAACATGTTTTGAAAAGGTGCAACTTTTTGGCTTTGTAAGCAAACGGTCTCCATTCCCAGTTCGCGGCACAATTTTCACATTTTCACAACTGTTCAGGAAGTAGTTGCCAAGTGTTTGCAGACAAGTTGGTATCTTCCACAGAAATCTGCCAGCAACCAAAGCGACCACAAGGAGTTTTTTGGGGGCAGCACCTCTTAGCAACCAATTTCATCTGGCAATAGCGAGCAACCACTCACTAACCAATCAGGGAGTAGACATTTTTCTCTAATAACTAATGATTACCTGGAGTCACTGACCGGCTTTTAGGCCTGCTAGGCTGGGGTTTAAAGACTAACTTCACAATGACTATCAGCAATCTCCTACGCCCAATCAGGGAATACCAAAACAAAAAGTGGTTGTCAGGTCGTTGCGACTGTTTTACTGAGACATAAAATTTCAAATGCATTTGAGAGCTGGGACAACCTGAGATCTGAACCCTCCCTTGGAAAGTTGGGGTAAATTTAACCACGTCTTGTAGACCGGTTGATGGGAAATGTGCAAAATGTTCAAGAAAGCTTGATAAATGATATGAAACTTTCAACTAATGCTGTAAATTCATGTATTTCCTATGACATTTTTATGTCTAAGCCAACAGAGAATTCAGGTCATTTCACAGAGTTTATCAAACTACGCAAAGTTGGAAACTGTGATCTCACAGTAATGTATAGATTATTTACAGGCCAACCTCCATATTTCCTTTGAAGGAAACACAAAGATCTTTTTTGTTTATCTGTAGCAGATGGTCAGACAAGACTTGTTTTCTCTTTCCACTTTCTTTGCGATTGTTCATCAGTGACTAAGCGAGCTGCCCTTGCTTTGATGAAGCCGCCCCCTTGCAACAGAGTTGTTCTGATCTCAGCGTGATACGCTATGATAAACACAGGTTCAATTATGACTCAATGCCCGGTCACAGAGGAGAGGAAAAGTGACGGAGGTCTGCTTCCAATTTAGGAACCAAAAATATTTTCCGTAGGCCTCCTGTGATTGTATCGCTGCTCATCTAATAAACAAGAGGTAAAAAAAAATAGAAAACAACATGGTGGAATTCCACAAAACGGGAAGAGGAAAGGCCTTTGGAAGGAAATTATGCCTTTTGGGAGGATGGTACAGCTGCAAGAGTTGGCAAGAGCCCACCAGCGCGTTGTTTTGTCTTTCCGTTGTGAAGGGGCAAAGCTGGGAGGAAAACTGTTTCCCTCCGGTGGGTGTATGATCTCCCCGAGGAAGAGAAGCTCCCAGTGTTGTCTTTTTTTTTTTTTTACTTTGCCCAGGAGAGGCAATACGGTGCTGGAAAAATAAACAGAGCTGCAGTGTGGTAGTCTCATTTGATTTCCCAGTGGCTCACTTATGTGGAGCCCTGCAAGTAAACTCGTTCTAAGCCATTACTTCAACTTTGACTTCATTCTTAGCCTCTTCAGTAGTCTTGCTATTGCTCACTGATTACAAATAAACTGTGAGACAAAGTCTTTCTGTAATCGGGTCTCGTTTGTGGAGCTGGAAAGTGTGTTTCTTTTGACCTGTTTCCAAGGCCTTTTACATACAGTTGGTAGAGTTGGAGTTTGATATCCAAAGCCCCAGAAGTGGTTTTATGATTTACCCAAGGTTCTTAAACTTGCACAAATGCAGGACTATGCAGAGGCGAAAAGGCTGAGGGTAAAAAAAAAGAGATATCAATGGAAAAAAAGTAAAAAAGTGCTGCAGGTAGGATATTATCACTAGAGCTAACTCAGGGAAAAACCAAAGGAAGAGAGGACAAAAGAAAAGAAAAGAGTACAGCAACACAGGGCAATGATTGGGAAACAAAACTCAGGTTGAAAAAACAAAGTCAGGATGTAAAAAATACAAAGAGCCACATAAAAAACTATCCTTCAAAGTAGCAGCTTAAACTGGCAAACATGAGGACAGAGAAAGGAGAACTGAAAACACAAGAGTACAAAACCAATGAAAATAACAAGAACTGTGACATATAGTTTGTTTAGGTACTAGCGTTAACCCTCTCCACCCATAATCCCGCTTCACAGAGACCAGGCTGGTTTCGTTTTAAATAGAAAGAAGTTTTTCCACTGTGGCATATTCAGAGATTATTGAGATGACTGTACTTGATGAACTTTATCCACTCATTTCACTCGCATCAGATTTGGCAGAGCTGCGGTTGGTTGAATAATATCACTTTTTACCAGCTCATTTTCTTTATGACTTTGTCGTTTACTCTCTGTGCTGCAATTTTTAAAAAGGCTTAGAAGAAACGACTCTGACAGATGATGTGGTATGATTTGGACTCCTTCTACATATTTACTCTCAGACAACTTCATCTTGGTTTCCTATGTCCAAAGAATATTTTTTTGTAACTGTGCAGGCTCCTTTAGATGTTTTCTGGTCTAAATCTAATCTACCTGTAACCAGTGGTTTGCACCTTGCTCTAAACCATCTTTGTTTCCATTCATAAAGGTGTCTCTTGATTGTCAACCCTGATAATTACACACTTATCTCCTCAAGATTTTCTTGAAAAGTGTTTAGACCTGTTACTGAACATTGCAGTAAAAAACTACCAAACTGAGTTCCACACTTGATTTGAGCCTGTGAAAATGGGGCTCTGTCTATAAAAATGGGGGTAATTCTTAAACAGTTGATGCAAAAAGTTTGTTAAACCCCTCTAATTAAAGCTTAATATCTGCACTTCAATTGCTTCTTGAAGTGTTTTCTGATGTGAAAAAGGGCACAATAATTTGTCCTAGTGTGATTTGACTTATAAACCATTTAAAAGTTCTTCACTTTTAACAAGAAAAATCATCAACCTATCCATATGTTGCTACTGACACGAATCACGGTCTCCTTTTTCTTGGGAACACATCAAATACATGGAAAATGCTGTTTTAACCTTTTGAACATAGATATTTACAACCATACAAAAATAAAACATACAAAAATATTAAAATCTACAGGGAATAGTGCCATGACCTTTCAAATCCCTCGAGGAAGTTAACTTTCCATTTTGGATCCTCTTTCGGTTTTCGGGCCAAAATCACAACTTTTCTCACAAAACATCTCGTAATGTAAAAGGCAGATCACCATCGAATTTGCTGTTTGCATTGGCTGAGTGTTGATGGGGTTCCCCTGATCATGAAGTGCCAGAAATGTAAAAAAGTGCCTGTTTCTTGGAATCAGTAGGAAAAAGGACTGCCTCAGATTGTGGAGCCATTCAGTTCAAGTATTCAGCTACACAACAGAAAGGCTGCACTTGTTTATTAAGTCAATGAGCAGATGTAATTTTCCCCACGTAAACACAGTCTAGACAGTTCCAGATTCCAGATAAAACAGATGCAGATTACAGTTGGAGTTTCCTGTAAATCCAAACTCCTCACAGCAAATAAGCAACCTCTTACTCACAAATCCAACAAAGAGGGCCACAGTGGATTTATTCACAAAAGTGGATCTTTAATATATATTTTCTACTTAAATAACCTTTATGTTTCAAATTATTATTTGGATATAAATATTTATGTCTTCGTCCTTTTGCATCTCCCAGCCTCCCCCAACCTCCTAATGAAAATATAAAAACAACGGCTTAGCACGAGACACTCAACTTAGACTGAATATTCTACTTTAGCACTTGAAAGACTTTAAATAACTTCACGGTGTAAATCAGGACAGTGTTTAAGTCAAACACAAACACCAGAAGGCTTGTTGACAGACTAAATAGAAGGATAACCAAAGCCTGTACCAACACGATGCCTCATTATTAACACAAAAGCCAACGTCTAGCTGTGATTTTTGCATTGACAAAGATAAAGAGGCTTTTTCCCCTTTGACATAAAACAGGATGGCCCCGTTGACAACTTCCTGTACCACCCTGGACAGTAAATTAGGTTGAGTAACTATTTTTCTGTCTCCTGGTGGGAATAAGGGGTGGAGGGTCTGAGTCACTGAGGGTAAAAAGCTTTCTTTGGACAGTTAAGATAAAGCTGCTCGTGCTGAACAGCATTTTCGCAGTTCCAAAGACTTAATCCCAAAAGTAAACTGAGGAAGAAAGCTGAGGTAGTGAGGCTGGGAAAAGAGCAGCACTATCGAGTTAAAGGCCTTGGCTCTGTAAATTTAACTGGGAACTAAAGGCAAAATAATAAAGTTAGGTTTAGCCCTCGGGTTTCTGGTTTAACTCCAGCTGAAAGGATGTGTTCTGGGGGGATATTTTTCTGTTTGGAACAATATAAAGGCAGAGAGGATAACTTTAAGTCTGCAATGACAGTTATCTTTGGGACTCTGGAGAGTTTTCCTGTAGTTAGCCTTTTAGGATGCAGGGATTAGCACAGATTCAGTATAAAGAATAAAAAAGTCCAGTTTCTGAAATGTTGAGCTGAGTGCCAGCTTTGTGAAATCAGATGTGAGTGAATCCAACTGTGTATGTGCAGTGTATGTTATCTTCAGTAGTTTACTGGCTAGCATGGAGGACCTCAGGTCAAAGGGCTCCATAGGCATCACTTTGTGCTGAACATTTGGGGGGTCAAGATCTCTGTCTAAATAAAAAAATAAATCTGGGTAAATTCCCAGATGATTAAACATGCAACTCAATAACTGAAATGAGTAAAGAAAATCAACAACCTATTTATGCAAGATAATTCATAATTTTACTGGGGGAGTTATATTGGTTGGGTCTGATTATTGGGGGCGTCACAACCCCCCTAACCCCCCTGGAAATTACGCCCCTGTTCATAGGTTGCTGGAGCCATTTGAAGGTTGGTAGCTTTTGTAGGCGTCTATGATTTTTAGAGATGTGAAAGCAGAGGAAGTGACTTTATTTCTTTGAGTTTAGCTGCAGATATTCTTTTCAGACCAGAAGTCCATAATCATCAAGCATTAATACACTAGGATATTATATAGCAGACAGATTTCTTTTCATTTGGATTTCATATTTGGTGCTGTCCTGCAAAATGTTTTGTGGGCAACCATTTGTTTTTAAGTTGAACAATTTCACCACTCACGAGCCCTTTGATAGTGGATCTGGTAGAGTGTACGACTGTGGGTGGCTAACACAGGAATCTTTAGATTGCTGTTGAAAGAAGAGGCTTTTGTGTGCACATAAGAAGTTAGAGAAGGACAATATCTTGATCAGATTTTCAAGAACAGCGATGATCTGCAGATCTGTACTAACTAGAACGATGAAGCTGATCAGCCTTATCATAAAGATGATATGATGTATAGAGATGTGAAGGCAGAACGAACAACTGTAACGCCACAATGACACTGCACATATACATATATTATTTAATACTTTGATTAATATTTGAAGGCGGTTGATCAGTCCAACAAAGCAAATTGTGGCATCAGTTTCTGCAACCTTAAGTTGAACAATTCAGTTCATTTCTGTCGGGATTCTTGGCAGATAAACTGACTTGTAGTAAAAATACAGATAACTGCAATCCTCTAGCCACAGTACAGTAGTCCACTGGCAGCACACATTGTTTTATTTTGATTAACATTAAGAGGTAATTATCGAGTCCTGTAAATCTTTGGTTCAACAAATCAAATCTTTGGTAAAGTTTCTGCATCTGAAACTTGAACAGTTGAGGCATGTGTGTCCTTTGATAGCTCAGTTGGTAGAGCGGAGGGCTGTAATAGGTATCCTTAGGTTGCTGGTTCAACTCTGGCTCGAAGGACACAAGTTTTAAATGTGCTTGTACAAAGAGAGATGACGTTACAGGAGGGCGATGCCTCTGACTGACTGGAATGATTAATGGCTAGAAAAACCAGGAGGAATTGTCGTCACTATGACAGAAAGTTTGTGGTTTTTTCTATTTAATATTCAGAGCCAGATGTTCAGTCTCCCATACTTGTGGTTAAGCATGAGTTTCTGCATCCAAATCTTGAGTAATTCTACACCTTATGCACCCTTCAGAGGACTAGGTGAGAGAAACAAGTATCCTTAGGTCATTGGGTCGATACTGGCTTGAAGGGGTGCCTTTTGTGTGTAACTGTACGACATGATGGTTAAAGGAGGGCGATGTCTCAATCTGACTGGAATGAACAGAAAATCTAGAGGTGAACTGTCGTCAGTATTTACTCTGACTGAAGGTTTGAGGCTGGCTTTGCAGTCTTGCAAAATAAATTTATGCATCCAAGGAGTGAACAGTCCAACTCCACACACACCCTTTAGTGGGAGGACTGCAGGTGGGAGAAACTGGTATTTTTAGGTTAAACTCTTGTGTGTCTGCACAACATGAAAAAATGCAAAGACTTCTTTGGAGTTTTCTGTAGGACAAAAATCAGAATACTAGAAAAATTGTTATTACTGAGCTGCTGTAGGTGATAAAGTGGAACACTGTAGGTAGAAACAACAGTCTGTGTTCACGTTTTGTGTCTATACAAACTGGAAAGGTGTGAAGGCAGAAAAGACTGTTGCAGTCAGTAACCTTTCAGATAGACAGGATACATAAAGAAAGGAGGTAGCCTTGGAATGATATTACGACTGTATTACAGAGTGGAGCACTTTAGATAGAACTAAATGAGTAACAAAGATGGTTAACAGGAGGAAGACGGTTGTCCTGCAGATTCAACTAAATCTCCATGAAAATAACATGTGCAGCCAGTGCGAGACACACCTTTCTATAATCACCAAGCAGTGGTAGAGTGATATAACCTTTGTATACAAACTCATTTTGATTTAATATTTGGAGCCAGCATTCCTACAAAACAAGCATCAGGATGGTAAAGCATCATGCTCAACATTCAAAAGCTGAACAACTAAGGTGAAATTAGGTCTATATCTCAATCACAAGGAAATGAGTGACTGCATCCAAGACTCAACCAATTTAGCATTTCATATAGTCTTCAACACTTCTGCTCGACTGGGTGGACTCCTGTTAAAGGAGGGTGATGTCGCTGTCTGACTGGAATGATTGATGTGTAGAAAAATGATTAATTTTTACTGTCATCATTCACTCAGACAGAAAGTTTGTGGTTTGCTTGCAAAACAAACTTCCGCATTCAAGAGGTGAACGATTCAACACCACATGAACTCTTTGACAGTTCAGTTGGTAGAATGGAGGCCGGTAGTCGGGCTACACAGGTATCCTTAGGTTGCAGGTTCAACTTTGGCTCACAGGGAGTGGCAGGAACCTAGCATTATATTTTTTTAAGTTTTGATTTAATATTCAGATTATTTTCATTGCAGACTTGCTGTTAACCATCAGTTTCTGCATCCAAAATAGTTAAATATTTCATATTGTTTTCAACACATCAGCGCGGTCGGGTGGGGGACTGTAGGTGGGTGCTTACTTGATGAACCCTGGCTATTTGAAACCTGTCACAGTGGAAAAGCTGTAAGACTTCCATTCTTTTCATTTTTAAGTCCTGGAGATAGAAACTTAGTCTTGCTCTTTGATGGTGTGGAGGACTTTAGGTGTAGGATCTATGTTCAAAGGAGGGTCTTTGTAGGAGTAAAAACCACGTTGAAGTACTTTATGAACATTTTTGGTTAACTTTTCAGTATTGCAAAACAAATTTGCGCATCCAAGAACTGAACAATAGCTCAGTTGGTAGCATGGAGGACTGTAGATTGATAGAAAGATGATATCCTTAGGTCACTGGCTCAACTAAAATTGAAGTGCTTTTCCATATTATCGTATTTTTGATATAGAAGCATGGTATTAGATAGACTTTATAGGTATTGGAATATATTAAACTGCACAAGGTAGCTAATAAAGTGTTCTGAGAGAAGCATTAACAAGCATTCAAGTTCCTATTTTTGTTACCAGAGACAAGCTGCTTCCAGTCGTTGTGCTAAACTAAGCTAACAAACTATCTACATTCTCCACAGGCAAAATCGATGATCTCATCTAACATTTAGAGACAAATCAAAAACATTTAAACCAGGTCATAAAAATCCCAAGACTCATTCACCAGATGTATTTAAGGTCAACAGTCAACATATTACAATGCTTCAACAAGAAGGACAGATTTATTTATACACATGGTGACAGCAAAGAGGAAGATTTAATGATCTAATCATTAATAATCATGTTCCTTTTATGCTACAGAGAAATATCACTGCTAATTACAACACATACTGGAATTCACCCCTTTGCCTTGATAAGGTTAGAAATTTCCCACTCCACATAAGCTACCCGAATGCACCACTCCAAATTGAAACCAAAATACATGCAGCAACATCTGTTATGTTATCGACAACAACTCACACTTATTTAACCAATGTATCAAATATAAAACCTGATAAGTTGTTCATTTCATGTTCTGGCTCAAGGTAGCTGCCTTTGGGAACATTAATTCATCATATATAGAGAGCAGTATATACTACTTAGTCTCTGTGGTGGGTAATCATCCTGTTTCATATCCACAAAGTCAGAATTAGCTCGCTAAGCTCATGGTTTCTGCTAATCAGAGCTCTTTTAACTCATGTCACAAGTTTACATGGTGTCAACACAGACAAAAGATGGATGGAGCCTCTGGAAAGTGCCTTAAAGCCATATATATATATATATATATATATATATATATATATATATATATATATATATATATATATATATATATATATATGTATTCTTTAATGGCTGCCAGAGGGGGACTTCTGATCTCCAAGAGCCTTACGAAGGTTTTGCAGAAACATGACCACTAACCACGTGACTGCTACCCATGTGAAGTTAACTTGTCTGCTGTTTTGGATGTGTGACAATCATGGCGAAACTGTAGGATCAAGAGAATAAAACAAACCACAAAGGCCCAAAGACTCCCCGAAGCAGTGGGCAGCCACCTGTCTTGAGGGAAAAATGAGTATTCCCCAGCAGGTTGAAACCTTCAGGAACCACTGCTAACCAGCTGGGGAATACACATTTTTCCATAGGAACCAGTGGTTGTATCACATCCAGTATGGCGGAGTTGATTAACTCAATCACTCATGAAATAGGAACTTTGTTTTGGTCATTTTAATGGTCACAAGGGAGGTTTATCTTGAGTGTGCCTAGTGGCGAACGACTTGTGACATCACATTGTTAGCACTGAGCGTGCGGTTTCATAGTAAGGTCCTCCCCTCACCCACAACATCAGGTTTTAAAGCAGTAAAATGGTGAAGACAAATATGTTGAGCTTTTACCCCACTCATAAACTAAAACCGCGCAAGGAAAGACATTTTTTAACTGTCAAGTATTAACTCTGCAAACAAGTGTGAGTCCTGTCTCTAGAATTACTGTCATTTTAAAATACAGCGTTTTTAAAAATCCTAAATTAAAGAAATAACAAAGGCCAAGGTACAATTCCAGTGAAGCACTGTTTGCTACAGAGAAACGAGTTGCCAGCTTTGCACATATGTCTCAAACTCATTGTCTTTGATTGCCACGCTCCTCAGGGACAACTAGTCGATACTTACGGGCCCCTTGCTTATTCCCTCTCTGATACAGTAAGCAATTGAGGTGTTTTTCTGGATAGTTCTTTTAAACTTGATAAACAAGTGTCCTCCGTAATACAATCTAGCTTTTATCAACTACGTCAAATTTCTAAGGCTAAGCCTTACATATCATGTAAGGATATCCATGCCTTTGTTAATTTTAGATTAGATTACTGCAACTCCCTTAACCTGGGCCTCCAATCTGCCCTTCTTCATAGATTGCAACTTGTTCAAAATGCTGCGGCACGCCTCTTAATTGGAACTAAAGGGTATCGATCACTCCGGCTCTTGCTGACCTACATTGGCTCCCCATTAAATACCGTATTGATTTTAAAATGTTATTGCTTACTTTTTAAATCGTAAACAATATTGCACCTAGCTACTTAACTGAACTCCTCAGCCTGTATACCCCTAGGAGAGCCCTAAGATCATCGGGCCAACTGCTCTTGGTGCAACCTAGGGTCCAGGGACCAGAGGTGACCGTGCCTTTGCTAGTGCTGCAGTCAACCTCTGGAAAAATCTTCCAACTGACATTCACGCATCTGAATCTATTCAATCTTTTAAACTACGATTGAAAACTAATTTATTTAATCTAGCATTCCCGGCTAGTTCGTGTTTTTATCAGGTAGTCTTCTTTGTACTTTGCAATCGCACCCATATGTAATTTTAACTTATATTATTGTATTACCGGAATAATCTTCCAGTTGATATTCCAGCGTCTGAATTTATTCAATCCTTTAAATTCCGATTAATAACTTACTTAACTTAGCATTGCCGATTAATTGGTGCTCTGTTTCATCTGGTAGTGTACTTTGCACTTTGCTATCACATCCTTATGTAATTTTAATTTAATTTCATACTATTGTATTATTGAGAAGCACTTTGGTGTATCTATGGTTTTTAAATGTGCCATATAAATAAAGTTGTATTGTTTAACTCAAACGACCCAAGTGTGAGTTTCAGGTCTTCACAAATTTGAATCCAGCACCAGTGTTGGGAAGGTTACTTTTAAAATGTATTCCACTACAGATTACAGAATACATGCCCCAAAATGTATTTTGTAACGTATTCCGTTACGTTACTCAATGAGAGTAACGTATTCTGAATTATTTGGATTACTTAATATATTATCATGCTTTCTACAACTACATGAATGTACTATTGTTGTGATTTATTACTATTACGGAAGGTCCGCGGCTCCGAACCTTAGTAAAGGGACCTCTGGCTAATACATCGGGTTCGTGTTGGGCTCATAGCCGAAAAATAGCTTTACTTTGTTGTCTGGATCAACTTTGCTAGCGAGAGGCAGAGAGAGGCGTTGAAAGGCTGCTGCAACGGAACTTATTGTTTCGGAGGAAAACACGAACACGGTGTACAGTCGAGTCTTAATAGCTTACTTACAACTGGGCTCGTCAGGCACTCTTCTTGGCTGCAGTGGTTATTATTATATTTACATGCTTCCAGCTCCCGTTTCTGCTCGATGATAACTGTCATTTTTCTTCCTCCCTCGCTCACAGACACATAACGGGTATGGCAGTCCATTCTCCCTGCAGCACGGACTACACTGCCCATGAGGCTACATTCTTTAGGGCTATGCCTGTAGCGTTCTACCTATTAGCTTAGCACAACAACAACAACAAAAAAGGCGCCCTCTCACCCAGGAAACACACAGTCGGAGAGAGAGCGCGTCACCATGGCAACCGTAACGCTGCCGCCTGGAACAACAGAACGTAGCTGTCAAACAAAACCCAAACAGTCCTGACCACAATATGAAACAGGAAAATACCGCCGTGTAATCCATTTATTTCAACAAAGTAACTGTATTCTAAATACCACCTTTTTAAACGGTAACTGTAACGGAATACAGTTACTCATATTTTGTATTTTAAATACGTAACGGCGGTACATGTATTCCGTTACTCCCCAACACTGTCCAGCACACATGTAAGTTTGGACTGTTAATAAAAAAAAATGGCACAGTTGCAGCTGTAGAGCAACATGTACCCAAAAATACACCAAAAAGAAAGCTAACAATGCACTTAAGGGGCAGACTTTAAGTAGAGGTCTGTGTATCCAAAATACTTGTTCAACCTCTATTTAAAAAGCCCTGGAAACACTCTTGGCTATATTTGTAGGATCTTTAGGATACATTTCTGAGAGTGTTATACGTTACAATATAAAGCGACTTGAGGTGATTGTTGTTGTCATTTGGTGCTGTATTTTAAAAAAACAAATCATAACTACACAGACAGTGTAATCTTTAATAACAATATTTGAGTTGATGTTAAAATAACAAATAACACACACACATTAAGAAATTGTCCTTCATTTACTAAAAAAAAACAAAAAACTTACACTTCACAAAAATACATGGCATGATGAGAAAAAATATTTAACTTTGGTTTTTGCTAATAACATCAATAATAATTTGCTTTTTAGGATTAAACACAGTAAAAATCACATGAAACTGTGAATCCCAGTGTAGCCCACAACAGCACAGCGCTAGATTTACCATTTTATATAATATTAATGTGGTAAAAACAACACAAACACACATGTTATGCCAACACATTACATGACTCCAATCAGTCAAATTAATAGGTGGAGCACCATGGGCCTGGTATCAGTATGGAAAACATACTATGGAATATTTCCAGCTTTGTTTTTATAGGGTTTTTTTTTAATATATATATATATATATATATATATATATATATATATAAACAAACAGAAGAAAAATAACTTATGTCATCATATGTTCTGCTCTATGTAGCATTATTAAGGTCTTATAGTGTTATAAAGTCAGATACAGTCACACATACAAGAGGAAGTTTAAAGTGCAAACTATAAATAAAGGTTAAAGTGACGGCTTGGATGTCTTAAAAAAACAACAACAAAAAAAAAACAACCTTCATCTAATCCTACTTCACGAATAAAGAGCCTCTTGTTTCATGACCTTTAGTAGTGTTCTCGTCTTTATTTTTAGCTTAAAGGAAAATTCCAACATGTCTGAGTGAAGACATCTGTCTGAGATTCGATGCTCCCTCGCCCCGTTTCATCTTTCACCGTCTCAGTCACTGATCCATCTTCAACAAACCTTCATTCTACCCTTAAATGAGTGTGAGTGACGCTTTGGGAAAATACACAACTTTGCTTTCTTGTTGTGATTTAAATGAGAAAGTCAACTTCAGTATGAAGTTAAGGTGTGGAATGAGCCGGAAACAAGCCAGCTTACGCACAAAAAAATGAGATTAAAAAAATATGTTAGGTGTTTATTTTATTCCTCTGGGATAATCCATCCATAGGGATGATGCTTTTTTTGTAGCATTGCCTTGGTTCGCTAAACTGAAACCCAGTGGACTTCTCTTTAGGCAAAAATTATAACAGAAATGAGCTCTGGTCATCGGAAGTACGTTTTGTTAGTGAAGGTGAGTGCCACATTTTAATTTGAATTTTTAAGAGCAAACGTAGTCTCCAAAAGTAAAAGGTTAACATTAATTCATGAACAAACTTAAGTTTCGCTACACTGAGCTGCCGTGTTCGGTGGGATAATGAGTAATTTCACCGACAGCTTACTAGCAACATTAGCAAGTTCTCTTGCTAGCAACACTTATAAGTTGCTAGCAAGTGGGGATATTTGCTTAGATTAGAATGGCTAAATCTTTTCTTTAAGTTCCCTTTTTAGAAATCTAACCTTTAAAAAAAACATTACAAAAAAATGCTGGAAGCGCAAAAATGCAGCCTCATTTCTGTGTTTTATTAATTTCTTTGGCACTCTTTGGCTTGATTTCCCCAACATGGATCATTTTTTACATTTTAATATGAATGAAGATATTTTTCCAAAAATAAAAATCCCAGTTTTAAAAAACACAGGTTTAAAAGTGTGCGTGTAGCCTATGTTTATTTGTACTGAAGCACATTTCTTCTGGCAAGCTTGTTTTTTGATAGCCAAATTTAGCTTTCCTGTTTGTCAGAGCTAACATCCACAAGGCAAATGCCACAAACCAATGAGTGAGTAAAAAAAGGCAAAGTTTCACACTGAAATCAAAGTGTATTTTCCAAAAGGCCAAACACTTATAATAACTTTTATTGCTGCATTTCAGGCTTGTTGATGCCACTCTTTTGTGGAAATGTTTTTAGTGTTAATTCTTCATTTTACATTCAGTAAGATAATGTGCGGTCATGGCTCTACAACTGGGTTAGCCATAAAGTTGTGTTTAGACAGAAAGCAAAACAAGTTTCCACTTTGTGTCCTGCAAGCAGACACAGCTGCTTAACATCCAATGCACCCGGTGTATCTGCTCTGTGCAGTCTTTACTTGTTATCAAGTCACTGAAAAGGCTTTTTTATGAGTTGCCATCACTCTTGAAACACTCAGTTTTGTAGTTTTCATTTGATTTTGCATTGTCACACTGCCTTGTTTGGTGTCTCAGCACACCATAAGGTCCTTAAAATCTCCTTAAAATTGATTTCTTCATTTGGGAAGATACTGAGGAATGCTTGCTTGTTTATAGATGTCCCAGTGATCAATGGTAGCTTTTCGTAGTGGTACAAACAACTCAAAGCCTCACATTGTTCCTTCAGGAGACTTTGGTTTGCCCCACAGAAGTTACATTCACGTTTTCAGCTGCGTCTGACTGAAACCTTCAGCTGTTTCCTAAATTCCTTCATGGCTTTCTGTGGCCAACCTTCATTCATTATGCCCTAAAACCTCTGTTATGTTTCCGCCTCCTTGAGTGGCAACATTTAACCAAGAGCACGAACACGATCATCACAAGTAACAATATCACTATAACTGTAATAACATAGTTCTGGACGGGTGGTCCATGGCACATTGTCTGGGTCACCTTCTTGATGCTGACCGGCTCAGAGTAGTCCTCGTGAACGCAGGTCACCGTTTCAATGTCAGGAATGACCACGGCGGACTGCTGCACCATAATGATGAATCTGAGGTTGCTGCAGCAGCTCAAAGGATTGGAGCCCATGTAAAGAGTCTTTAGAGAGTGCTTCAAAGCAAGGATGGTGCTGTACTCCAGTGTCACCAGGTGGTTGTTCTGCAAATTTAGGGACTCAATGGAGGACTCTTTGCTCCACGTCGGTAGAGTGGTCAACTGGTTGGTGGACAGATCAACGTATTTGAGGCTCCTCAGTAAGGACAGGTCTGCTTTTAGAATGGAAATGTTGTTTTTCCTCATGGAAAGGTGAACCAGGGAGTGCTCCAGACCAGAAAGAGAGTCTTTGTGCATGTCCAAGCCTGGATTCAGGGACAAATCCAAGACCTTCAATGGGGTGTTGGCAAACATGTTCGCGGGCAGACTCCTCAGGTTGTTTTCAGAGAGGTACAAAGCCTCCAATTTTGGAACAGATAAAAAGGACACACAACTTTGAGGATCCTTGTGGTTTTGGTCTGTTGGCTCAGAGTCACAGACTTGCAGGTTGTTCTGCTGGAGATGCAGGTATTTGATGTTGACGAGTCTCTGAAATATTTGATAGTCCAGGGTTGTGAGGTCGTTTCCTTGTAAGAAGAGTTCTTCCAGCGACTGCACAGTGTTTTCTCCAAATGTCAGACTCTGCAGTGGATTATAGCTCAGATTGATGATCTTAACTCTCTGTAGAAGGCCTCCATCAGTAATAGAAAATGAGGTAATGCAGTTATTGCTCACATTTAGGACCTCCAGTGATCCCATCATGGAAAAATACTCTTCAGGCATTTTTTTGAGTTGATTGTAACTCATGTCAAGGTATCTGAGGCAATTAAACGTTATGTTTCCCATGAATTTGATGTTTTGGATTTGATTTTTTGAAAGGTCCAGATATTTAAGGCAGTTGTTTTTCGGGAGACGGGGAAAGAAGAGCATTTTGTTTCGACTCAGGTCAAAAGTGGCAAGTTCATATGGAGTGTCTGATTGCGCGCTTTGGAATGACTCCAAGCTGTTTTGGCTGAGATTAAACACTTTTAATTTGTCGAGATTGAAGTCGTCGATGCACCTTATTGAATTCTTGGACAAATCAAGTTCGGTCAAATGAGATAAAATGTCAAAAGCTCCATCTTCAATTTTCAAGATGATATTATTGTGGAGGCTGATTTTCCTCAAGGACAAGGATCCACTGAAGGTATCTTTTGCTACTTCAGTGATGCTATTGCTGTTCAGAGAAAGGTTCACCAGCCTGGGAGAGTCAGCCAAGAAATAGTCTGACATCCCCGTGTACAGGCCGTTGTTTGACAGATCCAGTGACTCCACAGTTTTAAGAGGTCCGATGTTTGTTTTGGAGTGGGCAAAAACATTCAAATGATTCTTGGACAGATCCAGGATTTTCAGATCATTCATGTCTTCGAAGAGCCTGGGCTGGATGAAGTGGATCTTATTGGAGTGGAGATTCAGATGCCGGAGGTTGGTGTGGTATGCTAAAGTTTCCTGGGTGAGATTCTGCACCTGGTTTCGTGAAAGGTCCAGCATTTGGACGACATCGGGAAGGTTGAGTGGCGCACTTCTAAGGCTCAGATCGCTGCAAAACACATCCATCTGGACCTACGAACAAAGACAAACACACGAGTCTGATTATCTCGGCATACAGCCAGGTTGACTGATCATGACACAACACAGACCACATGTGGATGTGGAGGGTCGATTTATGAGTCAGTGTATCAAGGCCCAAGGCATGTTCTTGGCAGCAAGACAACCCGGTGTTGAATTTTTTTTTAAAGTGTTTAAACTATGATTATTTCTCCTTGAATTGATTTAAAAAAACCAACCAAAAGAAAAAGAAAACAAAAAGTTCCTAAACCAAGAAGAAAACACACCTCACACCTTTACTTCTTCTTTCGTCTTTCTTCCCTATTAGACGTTTGAGGTATTAAGTGCAGTTTATAATTGAAACCATATGGCCACAAAACCCACATGTCCAAAAACAGCTCATAAAACTGTCTCCCTCTCTGCTTACTCTCTAAGTCAGAGTACATTTAGCTTCTTGGCGTATTTGTGGTATCGTGGAAGGGGCATTGCATAGCTGCCTGTAAACAAATAAGAACTGGATGGCAGAACATCTCGTATCTGCTCAGGAACAAATCAGTCACACTTGGAGAAAAGTTTTATCATTGAAAAAACACGTATGTTTCCTATATGACTTTGCGTGTCATTAGCAATACTGCTCGTGTGGCACGCAACTGCTTATGTCAGACTAAGTCAGACTTTAACTCCACATTATCTGATTCACGTGTGAGGCGGTTTACGGCACATTTAGTCAGAGTAACTGTAAAAAAATGACTAATACTTGTGTAAATAATGGGAACCAAGTGGAGAAACTGCTAAAGTCGTGCTCAACTACTAAGGCTAGAACACCATAAAGTGCAACATCCCCAATTAGGTGATCTTTGTTTTACGGTCTGCTAGTGGTTTATTTAATGGCTCACAGTTCAGAGATGACAGTAAATGAGAGTGTTTAGTGCAACAAATGTCACCAAACTGGACACAAAAGTCGCGCAACCATTAAGCCAAGGGGGGGTGCCCTTAACCTCAAGTTTCATTCCATTTCCCATCTCTCTATCCCCTCATTATCGGTCATCTCACCACTTTCAGTTCTCTTATAGATACTTGCTGTAACAAGGCCAAAATATGCTTTCAAGAAAGACTTTATTGCTGGAAGATACCTATCTGGTTTCATAAAGTCAGACTGAGAGGACTACACAATGTTTTTTAATCACAAAAGCATCTATGGACATCCAAACACGGGGATTTTTACCCCCCTTACGGTTGATTAACAGCTGATTTCCGAACAACACTGTATCTTACGCTTCCACACCACAGATCTCCACTGTTGTCCAGAAACTGTGACCACATTCATAATTTCATTCACAGTGTACAAAATACAGAGTTTGTTTATCAAAACCGCTGGTGTGCCGCAGTTTTGTAGTGTGCTTTCGTGGCTGTGCACAGCACTCGTCATTTTTCATGCCGAGGCTTTATTGTTGGTGATGGGTTTATTGTAACCTTAACCACGATGTTTTTCTAAACCAGGCAGTTTTCAGAGCCTAAACCCAACGAACCGACTGGAAGATGCAGTGTGGTTAAGCAGGTGACTCTCTGAGGGCCTTACTACAGCAGACTTGGTTTGAATCTGCTCCAGACCATTTGCTATGCTTCACCCTCCCCCTCTTGCCATTTTCCAGCCTACTCTTCATGGTCCTGTCTAATAAAGATCTGAAATGCCCCTCTTAAAACAAGTAAACAGTTTGTATTGAGTAAAAAATCCTAGCAGGTTGTAAACTGTGGTTTCCTGCCTGGTAAACATGAGATTTATGCCATCACCCTACTTTGTTGATATTTTAAACGGAGTGTTTTATATACTTCTCGGGACATTCTTGCTGCAGTTACTGTGTAACAGTATCGATGGTTAAAAAACACCTTCATCATCGTGGAGACTCTGGCTAAACAGCATCATGTGACCGTCCAGAATGAGAACCTTGGTTTGTGACAGTCCTCCAGAATAAAAACTACATTAATTTGTTCACAAACCTTTATTACAATGTTTTAATTTTGTTAGAGCTTATAATGAAGCGAATGATGAGTTCTTAAGACCGAACTCTGGATTTTAATCAAAAGCATCACCTTTTCTTGCCTTTGGTACCAAAACCTTGAAAGTGGTCTCACACTCAAAAGCAGCTCTTCATTTTACAGTGGAAACACAACTATATGTAGTTTCAGCAATTCTTAGAGCAGAGGTATCAAACGTAAGGCCAGGGGGCCAGAATCAGCCTGGCAAAGATTCTAATCCAGCCCCATTGGATGGCTTTAAAAAACATGAAGGAGGGCATAAATTTTGGACTTGGATCTTTATTGATAACTGCCATTCACATTAGACCAAAGTAATTAGGTCATATATTTTAAAAAATGATAGAAAAGTTATCGTTTCTTCACATATCTTTTTTTTCAATGGATTGTACACATATATATACTTTTTCTGTAGTTTTACATGCTTTTTATAGTTTATAAGTCATGCTGATGGATTTCAATTACTGCAGCAACATTTCTTTATCATGAGGTAAAAAATTAGGACATACTTTTGAGTTGCGCTTCTTTTACTTATATCGAGATATCTAAGGAATCAACTGTGTAATTAAACTTCTTTACACTGACAGAAGTGGGGGGGCGTCGCTTGTCCAGCCCACTTAAGTTAAGCCCACTTAAGTGTATGGCCCATGAGACATCCCCAGCTTAGAGGGAACAAATGATTAATGGAGGACTAGTTTATTCTAATTCCAAAAGTATACCAACCAGTGAAGCAAATAGGTATTACTCCACAGCCCAAAATAGTCTTTAACAAATGCAATATTTGCTGCTGTCTCAATAACATTTTGTAAGAGCGACACTAATCAGCTACTTCAGGGAACTACAGAGCCTTTTTGTAATGTCTTAGACTCAAGTGTACAAAGTGTGATTTGTGGCATATCCTTATATGTCTCATCAGTAGTGTCTTTGTGCTGCTTTAGGATTTTTTTTTTTTTTACTTCATTCAGAAAGTGTGATGCTCTGAAAACCGTTCCGATTTCAACAGAGAAGTTCGGTGATATCTGGGTATTTATAGAACCACTGATGACCACATCAAATGTGGGTGACGCACCTTTCGCTTTCACTATCTGGCTATTTTTAGCTAACACATCTGAGCCTAACACTAATGACTCTGACCAATTGCTACGTGATCCAACCTTTAACCTATAAAGGCTTTCTTTATATATTTCCGGCTCTTTCCTAAGAAAAGCGAGTACTGTAGCTTAATGGAAGTGATGTATTTTTCTTTTTCATTTCATTTCATTTGATTACAGCAATATTTCTGCAAGATCAATCACCAGAAATATCATGAAAAAGAAATCGCAGCACTGTACACAATGACAAAGCTGGGTGACACATGCCCTCTGTGCTTAAAAAACCCGCCCAACCCTCTATCAGCATGACTTCCACTGAAGACAAATAACATTTTAATGCCCAGTTATTAAAGCTGGCAACTCGTGAACAAACTCTCTTCAGGTCTAAACTTGCAAATAATTATAAAATAAACTGCCCGTAGCTGATGTGAATGCACAGAGAAAGCGCACATACCATGTAAAATGTAAGTGAACAAAAAACAGAGAAAAGATGCCGTTAAAAAAAAAACAGAGAAAAGACCAGACGTGCGTGTCTCTGTTTACTTACAACTCGGCATGGAGGGGGTTGCTGGGGAGGGTACGCGGATGCCGCCACGCAGCTGACCAACAGCAGGAAGAACAGCTGGAGGACGTCCATGGTGCTGCAGGCAGACAGTCCAGATCACACAAGTGAGCAACACATGAATGTGGGAAGGATGCTGTATATGTAACTAAAAAGGGAAGGAGTAACAGTGTGACCTACGAAGGCGTTTTGTTGTTTTTTTATTATGCAATGAAAACAGGGGCTTTTTGTTGCAATTAATCTGAATGCCGTTTTTTTTCTTCTTTCTAGCATAAAGAATGACTAAGCCAAAAAAAAGGGTTTCCATTAACTCTTTGTACTGTTATTGTTTTTAAAAAATTAGCGACTGTTTGAGGCGAGTGAGTCACGCTTATAGCGCTTCACTGTTTCCTGATAGGTTACTTAGAAACAAAACAATACATTATGTCACCTTATAGGGCAGACACGCTGTGCCCCGGACGGGTTGATAAGCTGATATTCATATGGAAACTTACGGGGGAAACAAAAGGTTTGCAGTTTGAGGCTAAGAATGGTTTAAAGTCATGAGCGACAAACACGGAGGCAGTTTGCTCTAATTTAATTCATCACAGTGCTCTCATGTGATGCTTGGAGCGCACAATCATCCTTCATTTAGTGTTAGAGAAACCTTTAAAAAATTGAATGAATCAGCCTTTTGCTCCGATTTTAAGGCGGATCGCAGAGCTGCAGGGCTTTGATGAAAGTCGAATAGACTTTAAGGTTTATCTCATAGAAAAAAGGAAATGTTTACAGTCTGTTAAACACCACAGCCGTTAAGCTGCAGCCAAAAAAGATCCACACTTTTGGACTTTTAAATGTTCCCATTCAACCTTTTTTTTTTCTTCCTCCCATTTTAATTCCCATTCTACTTCCGGCCCCACCACAGGGAAATTTCACTGCATTTGTTTAAACTATCCCAGAGATACAGAGCATTGTTTGACAGGGGGACATCTTCAGATTTCAGATCCACCAAAGAAATGTTTCCCCTCAAAATTCCTCACATGGTTTCACTTATATAAACATCTGAGGCACTAAAGAGGCCATCAGACATTATGTAATGTAGGATGTATTAACTAAGGTGAGGAAAAAGTCCACCTTATTATAGAACTTGTGACCCCTAGTTTCAGAAACGCCAGAGTGCCTATAAAAGAGGAAGTTTTGTACATTTTGCAGATAGTAGTAGTCGTAACAGTGCTGCAGTGGTGGAGTTTACTGCATAAATGTGAACCAGGAGGCTTTTATTTTGGCAGAATCACAACTTTTTTAAAGATTCTATTACACAAAATAATATTTTAGCACGTAGAGTTCAAGTCCACGTGTTGGTACACGGCAACTTCATCACAGTGAAGACAGAAAATCAGCCTTTTCCAGCCTTTAAAGTCCTCAAAACGCTGATTTAAAAGTATTTGAGAGAGCTGTTTAGACCTGTTACCCATGCAAGCAATACAGCTGAGTTAGTAGCTGGTAAAACTTGTGCACTTTTTCTTCTGTTTTAGAGTTTACATGCAGGACTTTTACTACAAAATGAGTATTTGTACTCTGTCCACCTCTACAACTGTAAGCAAGTACACAAACGTCACTGAGACCCCGAGAACCTTCCAAAAACCTCTGCAGCAACAGCCCAACAAAATGAACTTTTACCTCGCTTTCAGCTGATGACTAATCTTCACAAGCCTCCTGACCATGTCGATTTCACACCCTCACACACCCACACAGGTCGATCGCTCCTTTCAGCTCGACGCTCCTCTCCCCGCGGCTGCCGGCTGCTGTCCGGCCATCCTCACATCCTGTGAGAATATCCTGCATGGCTTGGCCTCTTTCCCCCCTCCCACTGTTCTCGGGGAAATGCCATATAAGGGGGGGTTGGGTTGGGAATTCTAGTTTTGAGCTGTAACTTCAAGGAGACTCAACCCTAACCTCTCTCCCCAACCTCACAAAAAAAAAAATGCCATCTATTAATCCTAAAATTGGATGTCTCGAGGAATAGTTTGAACGTTCTCACAGGCACCAGACTCCATTTGGAATCTGAGGCATTTAAGCCTCAGCTCTGCCGAATACGTTCTTTGAAATCTCTGAAGCAGCGTTTTATGGATGTTTTCTTTATTTTTTTTAAACAAGTCGAGCTGTTTTTGATGCTTCTACGTCAGCAGCTCTTATTGATAGCGTTCACAGAGACGTGTGGGTGCGCTGAAAAATCACACATCCTTTTTATGACTGTGGGAGTAAGTCAGACTTGTCATGTGGCTTTTCTCTGGTCTGCCCTACTGTAAACAAACATCGCTCTAATTATAATGAATAAGACCAGTTCATACGTACAGACAATCAGTTTTAAATGACTGTACGAATGTCTGCGTGTCTAGACAGGCTGGAAAAAAGCATGAGTAAAACTCTCGCCTCCATAAAGGGCTCTCGAGCTCTGACTGCATCATTGGAGATTTTCAGCGATAGATTGCGCTGCATGTGAAGCAGAAATGCTATTTTTAACAAATAAAATCAGACTGTTTCTAAACTACAGTCTGTTTTAGGACGCGAATATTGGAAAAAATGCAATTTATAAAGGGATTTGTAAGCGTTCTATCTCCGAGTTTATATCAGCAGGTGTTTCTTAATCTATTGGCTTTTGTGTAAGTTAAGTGTTTAAACTCCACATTTAATCAAACAAATCTGAATCTGTTATAAAGTATTAAGGATGCTAATGCTGTTTATCTGTTTCACAACCACAAACATAAATACAATCATATTAGAAACTGAAACAGGAGAAGCTAAAGCAGCTAAAGGATCATTCTATTATTAAATATGCTGTAATTAATTCTAACCAGGTGGTGGCATAACTCTCTAAATCTTTACCCACCTTCTGAAGTTTTCTCCAGTGAATTATCAGAAAACAGATCGCGTATGCAGAGTAGCTGGTTTCTGTTTCTGCATCATCACTGACTTAGAACAAAAATAACGTTGAATAAAAACTAGATTTTAGTGTCAGATTGTGGCACTTTGGAGGTGTGTGAAATTGAACTGATTGCGGAGCGTTTCTCGCGTCGTTACGCTGGAAAGAAATTTACCCAGAGGGCTTGAAATTTTGAAAATCTTTTACAGGATGAAGGTTACATTTTGAAAGGCTTTGTTAAATTTACTGAAGTTATCGTGCACAAATAGAAATCTGTTGAATCTGACCAACTAAACCAAAGAAACAAGACTATCGACCTGCAGAGCGAGGGGAACTCTCTCCTCGGCTCTCTGAGGTTTTTGGGGGGATCGCTTGTCTTTAGTCTCGACCTTTCCTCTCACACGTGGGATCTCACGCCCCGTGTTGCCCCACTGAAATGATGACAGACCCTACAGTTCATTTTTGTACATGTTTTTTTTTGAACAGTTACTTAAAACTGTGTTGACACCTCGAATCATCAACAAGCCTTAGGTGACTTTCTTAGTTTTTCCGAGTTCCTGATAATTTGCCTGCTGAGTCTGATTCTTCAGTATCAGCTTTACTTTGTGGCGTCTGAGCTCAGTTTTGGTTCTTTCCCGCTAAAGACGCGACACAAGATGAGCTCGCCATCAAAAAGAGACGATAAAGATGTCACCATTAAATTCTCTGGTTTTGCTTTTGCTTTCCCCCCTTATGTAAATATTTAGGTGCAGTTTTTACCTGAATTAACATGGTGGAATTTTCTTTAGTTTTTTGAATTGTAAATGACTTCTTGTGGCACACCTGCAGCTGAGAGCCTTCACTTTCTGTTCTGAGAGAGAAGCCACTGTCCACTCATTATGTGGTCCGACACTTTCACCCTTTTCTTATCACCACAATCACATCTATCATGAATACGTTGGTTGCATGTGTTCAGGATGTGTTTCGTAACCTTTTCTCTTCCCTGACCTTGTCGAGAAGCACGCTCTCTGGATTCAGCACCTCCTGATTTGGCTTTCCTCTCCTGCTTCATCAGACGCACATTTCAGCTGTGTGGACTGGTGCGTGTGCAGCTTTTAAGCCTGTAAAGCATTTCCAAAAGTTTGGACAGCTAACACACGCACCGCAGCGTTCCCAAACATCCAGCCTGGAGCAATCTTCCTCCAAAAAAAAAAAAAAGGAACAAATCCCACCTCACACAGAGAGCTGTGACCCGGACTTCATGGAGCCGGTCTAGGATTAGATCAACAGACAACCTAAATCCACTAAAGACCGGTGGATGCCTCCAAACGAGGCTTGCACCTGAAATAACCTTTCAAACTGAACACCTGCACACCAAATATTAGCACCACACAGACGCGCTGGGTTACGGCACAAGCCAGTCAGCAGATTATTCTTCTTAAGGTTCACACCACAATCTTTCCCTCTCTTTAACCAAGTAGTTTTTATATGGAAACCTAACCAGTGAAAGGAAGTGAGAGCAAAGTGTGAGGGAAAAAATAAAGTGCCAAACAAAGCCGGCACTAACAGGAGGAAAACCAGAATCCCCTGGCTCTTAATCTGGGATAAGGTGGTCCTTCCCATTTTCCAACCACCTCCTGTAGACTTCAAGCATCTCTTAAAAGCACCAACACCAAAGGATACCTTACAGGTAATGGCGAGCTGCAGGATGCACCTGACAGAACAGCATCATATAACACTCTCTAAAGCCGGCACGTTATAAACTTAAAAAACAAGCGCTCTGTTTAGATCTCCAGCAGCTCACGTGGGCTCATTATGTGAGTTATGTGGCTGAAAGCTCCAGAAATACTCAGCAGGTGCAAGCGGACCATTAGTTTGGATCGTTTGTGTAAATATTGGAATTTGTTCTTAAGTTAGATCTGCGGTTTAGAGGTTTACTGTATATAAATATATATTTCCGTGTAAAATGTAGAGTGGGTGAAAGTGTAAAAGTGGCTTTTTGGAGCAAATCTACAGTGTGAAAATACACAAACACTCCTTGTTTAATTTGATTTTTAGCATATCGCCTCTCTGGCAGGTGGACTCTGATTTATCCATAACTACGAACACTTATTTAGAAATATTTACAAAACCACAGGGTGAAATGGTGCATCAGGTTAATGTTCTGCATTCAAACATGTATATTATACATACATTTGCCCTACAGAGATGATATGGGCAAAAAAATCACTTAAAGTGGACTCATTGCACTCATATTCAGACTCAGCCTTTCCACTAAGGGGCTCCAACACAGTAGCTTTGCATGACTCACAGTGCATCTGACCCCTCAGCCAGCTTTCTTCTGATTGGCTGCCCCTCACAAACAGGTTTGAGGGTTTAGGACATCACCCTGAACCAAAAGTAGAAAGAAGGATCTGAAGCCTGTTTAATAAAAGCATCTCCTACTGTAACGGCACATGTGGTGACAGCAGCCGCTTTAAAGCGTCGAAGAAGAAAAACTCGTCGTATTTGGCGAAAACTATGATCTCCATCTCTGAATTTGGTGGACGCAAATATGAAACGCTGTGTTGAAAAGCTGCCGAGCTCCTGCTGTTTTCGATGCTTCACGCGGATAACAGCTGATCTATACTAATGCACAAGTTTTATCGTCCTAATCGTGAGTTTTTTAAAAACAGCGTAAAGCTGCGCGAACACAGGCGCGCGTTAGCAAACAGGTGTCACGTAAGAAGGAGCCTTACCTGGTCTGCTGTCTGTCGTTCATGTGCAGGTTAAGTTTCAGATTAACTATCCTTTCACTCTTTGCCATGTTTTATCAGGTGTCATGTTTACACACAAATACACAATGTGAGTGTGTGTCACAGATCTCCCTGGGGGATTGTCCCCTTACATATTCACCGGGATTCCCGGACTTTTTGTTTCCATTTCATAAAAAAAAAAGGTCGCCATTACTCGCGGGTGTGTGGGGTGGTTTTTTCCCCCCTTTATTTCTCAGATATTTGTTTCCTGGAAAAACAGTGAGATCAGAGGGATGTTATTCCTGCAGGTGAAGGGTGCTTAAGAAAAGCTAAGATTATGGACGACTCAGGTAAGGTGTACCTGAAGGTAAGGGAAGGACCACTCTGCCTCCTGCTGGTCATGGGAAGAAAGCACACCTATGTGAAAATTTGACTATGCGCATAAAACGACCTCAGAGCCAAAGCTGTAATAAACAAAACACGGCGTAAACTAGACTTAAACAGTGAAATTTTAATGCATTTTTCTCTAGAAATATAATAAAGTACTACGTAATAGCCATATATCCAGATCAACATCTACTTTTGAATTTGTGACTTGAAGTAGAAGATCAGACTTTTCCACCTCTGTTTATTTGCTCAGAGAAAACAAAAAGTTTAAATTTAAATTATCTTGGTTCTTGGATACCAACGTCATAAGTAATTATAAAAATGTGACCCCTTTTCTTGTTGGTACACAAAATAAAACTAAAGATTAGCAACTTAAAGGTGGAAAATAGTCTGATGTATCTCACACACACCAGAAGCAGAAATTTGTTTTTCTCTTATGTCCCATCAACTGCTTTTGCATCTGTCACATTTACACTGAGACACTCGCTGTTCCTTGTTCAGCAGCACCCTCACGTTTCCTGCTTTTTCATGTAATAAGTTCTGGTTCTGGAACCAGACCACCTCCTGGAAAGTGGACCATCAGGTCCATCACCACAACAGAGCACAGACCTGGAGGCTCTGTCCATTGTAAAAGCATTAAACTTTGTATAGTACTGTGCAGAAGTCTTGAGATACCCCTCCTTTATGTTTTAGGAATGTGCAGTAATTTAGTGACACATAGAAAAACAGTATACAAGACAAAAACAGAGTTTGTACAGCTCTAAAGTTGTATGAGCCTTTATTCTTCAGCACATCCTGAACTCTTTCAGGCAAGCTTTATTGTAATGTCTTTAAGTAGTCTTCAGGAATAGTCTCCAGGCTTCCTGAAGGGCATTCAAAGCTGTTCTTTAGGTTTTGGTTGCTCTATGAAGCGCTGCCAACAGTACAGTTGCAGAGCGCCCTCTGGTGGACAAACTGCAAAATCAACACTCATAATGTGGTTAAAGACGCTTCTCACGTGTCTTCTTCAGTTTTTAAATTCTCATTTAATCTAATGTATCAGTATATAGCCAATATATGCCGGCTTCTACTGTAGGCACTCACTCTTCTGACCTCCTCTGTATTCTTTTGCAATTTCAACCAAAAAACAAATTTACATTCATGACCCCATCAAGCCTGTTATTGATTTTCAGTCCAGTTCTTGTGTAATGGCCCAACATGGGCCATACCTCAGCCTTTGTTGACAGCCAGCCTTCCACTGAGAGAATTACTGATGAGGCGTCAGTGAACAGTAGATGGATCAACTTCCTCAAATTTTTAAGGTTGCATTACTTGGGACATTACTTTATCCTAAGATATGCCAAGTTTTTATTCAATAGCTTATTGAGAATCACCTTGTTGGTGCCAAAATACAATGTTATGGCTCTCTTACTCTTATCTTTGGCACATTTTATACATTCTGGTGAAGAAATGGGATCAAATCAGGCTGATAAGCTACGTGTTGACAACACAGGTTCATCCTTTGGGTTCGGCGCCTTCTTATATGTTTGACTGACTCGGATTAGTTTTAAGTGGCTTAAAAACAAAAAACATTCCTGTGAAAATGGTCAGGTGCGAGGACTGGACTGAAAATGAGCGAAAAAGAAGCCAATGTCCAAAGAAATTCACAAAGGTATGTGAACTATTGCTCAAGACCACTTTAAAGTCTGGCTTCATGGAAGACTTTTGCACAATATTTACACACAGTAGTTTAAAATTAACCAACATACATAATATTCATGGGGGAAAAGTAATAGAAGAGAAATCTGACAGTTTTGTGAGTATAATATAATAATAAACAGAAACACGTGGATAGTTGGCCAGGAATAAGTTTTATATAAAATTTGAACAGTGGATACAGAGGTGATATTATGTGTATAAAAAAATACATACAATAAAAGGAAAATAAATGAATCTTATTTCTATTTTGAGCAGATGTTCAAGTTAGCTGATGAAATGTAAAAGGCACTAAATGTACAACATTCCAGTTTTAAAGACGGTGAACAAAAAGAGGCCAAAGTCATTCAGAGACGAATGAAAAATAACAATAATAATAATAATCACAGGGCATTTTGTTGTCTTTGTTATGCCAGACATAGTGCAGATTTTACAACATAACATACCAAACGATTCTCAAATAACACACAACTATTTACCATCGATAAACACCGAGCACGCACTTTAAGACCCGCGTCCAATCAGAACACCAAACGCCGCCACCGCGCGAGCTCCGTCACATCGGAAATCTTTCATAATTTATAGTTTACATCACGATTTCTACAACGGCACTAAACACTGCAACGAGTCACAATTAGGAGCAAAGCGACCAGCAGCTGACGGTTTGTACACGGATGTTTTGTTTTGGTTTGAAATGCATGCTGCAAACAAGAGTGTTTTTAAAACACAACCCAAAAACAAAAAAAAGGAAACAGAGAGGAAAAGATGGAAGACATCGCGGTGCTTGTGGGCTGTGATGTCACAACCACAGTCGGGTCAAAGCGGGCAAAGCCTGGATTTCTTCAGCCTGAAGTTGGTTATGACCCATTAAGTTTTACTGCTGTGTCAGAGGATTTCACAAATTTGGGATAAATATACAAAACGTGTGAGTAATTTCCCTTTTATGTGTCAGCGCAGACACGGAAACATCTGAAGAGGTCTAACAAACACTTCCTTCCTTGTGGAAACACTCTTTCACCACAGTTGTCAAATCTGTCCTGAAAACACAGGCTTGGATGTCGGCCTGCGTTAGGCTGTTTTTACCCGGGGGTTTCCCCGGTAACTAACCAGACTACTTCACTAGATTTAAAAAGTCAAAGAAAACAATCACAATTGGGCACAAATCTAACAGATGAAGTTAAATCCAGTCCACACAATTACAGCATGTACATTTTCAAAAGCCTTTTAAAATTATTTATCACATTCCAAAGGGCAGACAAGCCAACAACCAGTCAGTAACCCCCTGGTAATCGCTGGTCAATAGGGAAAAATAGGTAATCTCCAACTGGCTGTTCATTGGCTGTGGTTGGTGGCAGAAAGCCACATGGTTGCTGCACCAAAAACCTCAAAAACCTGGTCAACGGTAGCCTGCACAGAAAACACCAAACTGTCTCCACATGCTCGACAAGTACGCGCCAAGTGGTGCAGAAGCTGACGAGCGCAACGGAAACTGGAAACGGAGAAGGCTCACCTTCAAAGTAAAAGTTGTGCCTTACTTTTCAAAAGTAAAACACAACTTTTACTTTGATGACAAACACTAGTTGCACTAATACTTAGTGAGCGTTACAGGCAAGTTGGTGTTTTCCATGCAATCTAATAGCAACCAAAGCAATCAGCTGTGGTGCAGCACCTGGCAACCACTCTCCAACCAGTTGGGGAATATAAATTTTTACAAGTCAGGTTCTATGTGATTAATCATCGTCAGTACCGGCAGCCTTCCTCGCGGGTCCACGTTTCTGCAGAGCCTCTTATTTTCTACATCAAAGCGCCGACTTTACACTGACAGGAAACATTTGCTCCCCATTTCCAATAAATGAACTTTATTTACTGGCCCCAGCAGGTCAATAAAGTTGGGTTTCTCTTACACATTTTAGTTTCAGGCATTTGATGAGCTTTACAGCCTTGCTGATAAATTTCTGGCTTTGCAAAAAGACAGATAAAGGAGATACAGACCCTTCATCAGTATAAAATGAAAAGTATCGTACTTGAATAATTCCTCTGGATCTCAACATCTAAAGGAGGCTTGAAGGATTTAGGCTTTAAGAGCAAATGTGAAGCCTACCCAAATTATTCTGCAGGATACCTCTGCACCAAACAAACATGGACTTAAAGGCTTTTTTAATCAAGCCACATTTATTAGCGTTTTCTGCTCAGACTGTTGGCTGAAGAAACTTAAGCCGGAGCCCTTTAAACCGGCTGGTGTTGCGACACTTCTTGCAGGCGCTCTATGCACATGTCAGAGTGTCTGGTGACAAATAATTAAGACTTAAGTAAGAAAAACAAAGCATGCCACCAACTTTCTCGAGCAAACCGCTTCCATTCTCAGGAAAGACATCCACAGCCATACCACACTGGAATGAGTTACAGTATAACAGCACTATATCTTACACGAGGAGCAAGAAATATATACAAACACTGGTCAGCATGGAGTTTTACTGCATTTGGAATCACAAGACGAAGCTGAAGGAATCAAGATGGCAACACAAATATTCGCGTTAACAAAAACCAAAGAAATTACAACATAAATTTGGCTTTTTGGAAGAAAACAAAAGTTTTGGAATGTATTTAAAGCATCTGAAATCGGAAAGTGTTGGCATTAGATATTTGGCCCATTAGTTTGACAAACAAAGAGCTTTATATTATGCATAAATAAGAAAAAGAGGACGGATAGTCTCATAATAATGCGTGTTATGTTAGTAAATTGCATGCAAATCTGTGTATTGTTCCACAAAATAACATCTCCCAGTTTTCATAGGAAGGAGATCTTTCACCTCAATTGAACCTAACATGCATATTTCAACATAAAGAAATAAACTGCCCATGGCTCTTTAATAAAAACAAAGAAATCACATAAATCTACCTGGGTTGCATTGTCCATGTGTTTATATGTACACAACTGGGACAATGAAAAATTAAAAAAAAGTGACAGCAACTGAAACTTAAACGTACGGAATTTTCCACTGAGGTGAAAATCTAAATGCGGCGTCTTTACCGGTACCACAACGACATGCCGGGAGTTTACAGAGAAGTGAAGCATTCACAGTAACACCAACGTCAGACGGCTGCTTCTGCTCTTAAAAATTAAATAAATCAGCCAAGCAGTACCAAAGTTATTCTTTAGATGTCATTATATCTGCATGCAAAGTTACCGAAGGCGGTGTAAAAAAAACAAAACAACAACAACAAAAAAAAAAAATCTACATCACTCGCCTCTACAGAACAACATCACTATGGAAGAGCCAGACGATGGAGAGGGAGCCGTGGCTTCGGCAGACTGTTGCACCAGCTGTTAGCAAAGTCGATGAGATATGAAGGCAGACAGACAGAAGTTACAGTACAGGTCGAGTCCGCTTTAAGGGTCACCGCTCACTCACAGTACGTCTAAACTTCTACCAGGAGAAAAAATGTTGCTGTTTCAGTCAGAAATTATTCTTCTGCTGTTAAAGATTTAATCCTTTTACTCAAAGTAGTTTTTTTCCTTTTTAATTTGACTGGGTTTGAGTTCAGGCAACACATATTACCCCTGATTACTTTCTAATCTGAGATGACACATTGCACAAACTTTGGTCATTTTATCTCATGCAGTGTGGCATAACTGACAAAATCTGATGCTGTGTATTACCAGCACTATGCTGGGAGACATATTTACTCTTTATCATAGAAACAATATCGGTAAATGTACTTATGATCATTGTGTTAGCTCTCAGGACTGAGCAGCTTGAAGTTTCACATTTTGTAAAGATGCAAAAAAAAAATTGTGCTTTAATTCTACAAATTACGTTCTTTTTAATATTCCAGTGATCACTGAATGCAGGGGTTCTTTCCTCGTTTAGACGGGAGTTTAAAAAAGTATGAAATTTGTCCAAAAGCACTGCACAAGCTGTTCTCTGTGAACAGAAGTTACAAATTTTATCTGAAGGAGTGAGTCATAGTGTGTCATACACACCACTTCAGTTGACTCCACGTGTTTCCTTTTTTCTTTTCCTGGAAATTACAAGCACCTCCTTCTCAGTGCCATCATCGTCTCAGGTGTAGAAAGATTTTATGACTCTATAATCATGTAATGTGACACAGTGACCAATCAGAACAGGCAAAACTTGCACAGTCTGAACTCTGACTTGCTGATGAACCAATCGGGTTTTCAGGATGACAGAGACGCGCAGAGATCAGAAGCCCGTAAACAAAGGAGGATAAAACGGTGGAGCGTCTGCCCGGCTCATTAATGGGACTTTTAACACTGTGAACACACATTGGACCACACTACATCTCTACATTGATCTAAATGCGGCACAGTTTGGATCAGACGAGAGCACAGGTGCGACTTTGTGACGACTACAGTCTGCCGTTTCTAACAAAAAGATGTAACTTGAGGTTTTGACGTTGGTAGATTTTCTTTGATCTTTACTGATGTTGCTGTTTGTACAGTTTCAGACCAGTCTCACCGGCCAATAAAAGCACCAAAGTTTCGGCAGAAGTGATCAATGAACATGATCAATAAGGCGATGTAAGAAACAGTGAGAGTATCGTTCAAATATCTGCTCTATAACGTCATCATCTCTCTGGAAGAAACAGTTTAACGCACCAATGTTTTTTGTTTCGCTTCGTTTTATTAAACGGGCCTCACTCGGTTCAGGTGTGAGCATCTTAAGTAGGACTGTTGAGTTGGTGCAACAGCCTGCTAAACCTTTAATGGGGGACGGGGGGCACAAAGCTACAAGAACAAAAACAAAACAAACAAATAATACTTGGAATGATAACCGAAGGCTTTCTCGTTTTTATGTGTGCCCCTGGTTTTTTTAGAGAACAGTTTTGATGTAACGGAGTGGTGGAACATCGACTTGGAGTGTTTTCATAGCTTTTTTTTCTTTTGTTTTTACAACAAAGCACATGGAGACATTACTTTATCGTATAATATCATCATGCTTTCAGAGGACAAAATTTTAAAGAGAGAGAAATAGAGAGAGAGAGAGAGAGAGAGAGAGAAACTGCACCACTTGTGTCCCTGTTGAGATATCCCCACCCTTCCCAAGAGCAGCTGATAGAGAGGTCTCATATTTTACTGGATTTTTGTTTACTTTTTTTTCTTTATTTGGTCCCCGGTTCCTCTTCAGTTTTTACGAATGTCAGCATAGACCACGGGCTCCATCTTATGGAAGGAGTTTTTGCTGCCTGAGTGATCCAACTGGGCGTATATCACCGGGCCCTGGAGGACAAATGAGATGCAGAGCAGGAAAGAAACACAGTCAGCCAATGATACAAGTAGATACAGAAAGAAGCAAATAATAAACGGCAACCTTTATATCACTTTACGCACATGGGTGATTAAAGAAGCCCAAAGTTAGAAACCTAGGTGTTTTTTTTTGTTTGTTTGTTTTTGTAAGTGGAGCTTCTGATTGGGAGACAACAGTTTCTTATAGTTTGACTTAATTAGTGCTTAGCTGTGAAGATGTAAGGGCAACACACACGCAGATAAAAAGGCTTAGATAATTAGTCCGTATTTGGATAATTACTTAGCAATTACAGGGCCTCTGAAAAGTGGCTTATATTAGTTTTTTCCACATTTCCTTCCCACTCCTATTAACAGCTTTGGCACTGGTTAAATTCAGTAATAATAATAATAGTAACATTACACTGCCAAAATATGGAGTGTCACTCGATATACAAGTATTTAACATGTGTCTCACAAAGACAGGAAGACTCTTTAGCACCTCATGTTTTGATACTTGTATTCGGTTGATAGGCTTTAGCTGTGATACAATAGTTTCCAAACTTCTGGGACAGATGCTGAATATTTTATCTCATCTTACTGCATTTAAGATGATTTTAAGGGACAAGCTACAGCTGGCCGTGGTAATCGTTCAGACTTGCCGTGATTGAGATTTAGAGCCTTGGGTGCTTCCTAAAGAGAAGCGTGACCAATACACCACAAAAGTGCAGGACTGCCACAGGATCATCAATGCACGCAGACTATACAGTACAGTGTAGTGAGAGTGTGACAGCCGTGACTACAGCCGCAGAGACAGCTGTGTCATCCCGTGGGTGCAGTCATAATTACAGTGACAGCATCTCTCAGTGAGAAGCTGGTGAACCAGCTCCTCTGTTTCTCTTTCTAAATATAAATGGTGCAGACCGGTGCCCGCGCAGCCGCAAGTTGGGAACGTGTGCTGCACAATACACGATACTGTATCATAAAAACGGCTCTGCACGGGTCACAGGAAATGCAAACGTTATTGTGAGGGTTAAAAAAGTACTGCAAAGTAGAGCAAAAGTTATCAAAACATCAATTTAAAGGGAAAACCCCCCAAAACACAACCAAAAACACCCCACGCTTTAAGAGACTCGAAAACTGAACAGCAGTCCCGTGTCTGTATGGGATAGTCTAGTCTTCTTTTTAAAAGAAAAATAAAAATTAATAATAACAAACATAACTATTACTGAGAAAATAAGATTTTTTTTTTTTGGACAGTAAACCTAAAATTGTTTAGTGTTGGTTGGTTGATCAGGATAAAACCGATGACATGCTGGCCTTAAGACGAATGTAAAAGTTGTGCTTGGCACAGATTTTTCTAATATTATTTATTATCATGTTTAAGTGATTTTGATGATTTCACATTTAAATATAGCAGAAATTTAATTTTTTTTCCCGCCCTCATGTATTATTCAGAGGAAACACTTCACTAAAAATAGTCAAAATCTGTCCTAAGATTAAAAATAAATAAATAAATTCTCACTGTGACCACTGGGTGGGGGCTCTATAGTCTGTAAATAACTGTTCTTCCCCTTTTTTCCATTTTATCTACATTTTTCAGTTTTTGTTAAATTATTCTGCCACCTTTCACTCACACTTTAGAAATCAAATCCAATTTGTTTTGTTTCATTTCAAGCAAAATTCACTTGCAGGTTTGAAGATTAGTTCTGCTCTCTGTCGTATTAAGACAGCCCACTAAAGATTTCTCAGGGCGAGTTGACTGTTTGATTTGCTAAAACAGATCAATTATTCAGCTGAGAAATCTGAGAAATATCAATAAAGGGAGAACACACATCAGAAAATTTCAGTCTATTAGCTAAACACAAGAAATGCAACACCTGATAAATAACTGTTCATGATGTCTAAAAAAGTAAACTAACAATAGCATTTGGGGCGATCGTGGCTCAAGAGTTAGGTGTTCGTCTTGTAATCGGAAGGTTGCCGGTTCAAACCCCGGCTCGGACAGTCTCGGTCGTTGTGTCCTTAGGCAAGACACTTCACCTACCGCCTACTGGTGTTGGCCAGAGGGGCCGATGGCGTGATATGGCAGCTTCGCTTCTGTCAGTCTGCCCCAGGCCAGCTTCCACCAGTGTGTGAATGTGAGAGTGAATGAATAGTGGTATTGTAAAGCGCTTTGAGAGTCCCGAAAAGTGCTATATAAATCCAATCCATTATTATTTTATTTTTGGTTTTTCCTCATTCATTTCTTCTTAATATTTCCCCCTTTTTTTGGTTGGTTTTTTTTGGCCAAACAATAAAAACATGAATGGAAACAACTGAAAATAAGATTACGTACCAAATGAAATTAGAACTAAATATTACGGATGGATAAAAAATTATTTTCAGTTGTATTTGGATACGTTGTCCACATAAATGTGACCACCTTCCAGTAAAACAGAGGCAGCCACTGGTTTTTTGCTCCTTCCCTTCGTCCCCCAACTCATACCTGTAGCGGACCCGAGGGACTGGTAGATCTGGAGCCCTCCACTCTGGACTCCACCTTCTTTCGAGGCTGCGGAGCCTGAGAGTTCACGCTTTCCAAGGACGTACAGCTAGTTTAGGTGTAACGGAGTCGAGCAATCATTGGTGCACAGTCAAAGTGAGACGAACACAAATAATGGACAAGACAAAAACAAAATCATGAGACATGAGAACATGAAACGCTGCAGCTGAGCGCCGACTGGAGGTGCACCGATGGGATTTAGACCATATCAGATTGGTGGGTCTGCAATTTTGGAAGCACATTTGCAATCAAATAAAATCCAAATTAAGATATTTTGATGAATATTTTTATGACTGATTCTTTAGCACAAAGGTTACAGTTTATAATTTTGTACTTAATTCATAGTGTAATATAATTTAGCTTCTTTAATTTTATAGATAAACCTTATCTCCATCCATAACAGTTTAGCTGTTTTAGTTTTATCTACTTTTTTTTACAACAACAACAAGGTAATAATTGTGGCTCAGTCACACTAGTATGAAAAAACAGGACTGAAAATTTGACTACAAAAATATTTGTAGTTGCTTAGTGATTGCATTGAACCAGCTGCAAGCAGTTGGGACAATTACAGTCACAAGCCAACTGTACAGCTCATCTGTAGGAGAACTGGTCTCCAAACAACTGTGATCCGACTCAAACGGACTGCAGTTGCTTTCAGGCAGATTAGCAAAGGTTTGCAAATAACTGTCATCTAGTTTATAAATGCAGACCGCTTGCCAACCCATCGCAATCAAGCAAAGTAAGTTTGCACTGATGAGTCCAACTAGTGTCTTTGCAAATCTCTTTCCAGGAGGTCAACAAGACTGCAAGTTCACTGCACACAGCTGCAATAATTTGGGTCATTGCACGTCTCCAACCAGTTTTCCCCAGTGTGACCATGTGGGAGATCTTATATTACATTATCATTTGTAATATGTGGTTTATAATCTGAATGTGAAGCCTGGTGATTTCTCTGATACTGAATTTATTCCATTTGAGAGCTTACGGATTAGGTTCTTGGCTCAATAAAATTGTTTTTTTATTTAACTAATTAAAACTTATCTAGAAATCTGAAGGTCTGTGCTTTGGCTCTAGAAAACTGTACAAACATTTACTATTTTCCAACATTCAACACTAAAACAATCAGTATTGCTGAATGTAATGTAATGAGCAGGGCAACAAATACAGCCCCTGATTCAACTGTTTTAATATGTAGAGCAGAAGTACAATAGAAATTAACCCAATAAAGTTTATTAACATTCTCCATTGTTTATCTTACTGTACTGCATCTGAAGTACTTGATTTGGAGTATATACTCATCTAAATTATGGATAAATATTAGTAATTAATAATACTTTTACAAAAGGTTAGTGCAAACATAACATAACCAGTCATTAGATGCTCTTCTATTGTAATAATATCTTAATTAATGACAGTTAATCACATAAAAGCAAAGACTGATTGATCAATTATTACATAAACAAAAGATTATAAATCTAAATGTTTATACTAAGTTTTATTATTTCTTCCTCAGTATGAAGAGTAAACCAAATATTTTTGATTTTAATCAGTAGCTCAAGCAAACCTCTCAACAAATGTATTCAATTTTAATTTTACGTATAACATATAAAACAGACAAAACAATAAAATGCCAATCCGTTTGTGCGTGAATCAATACTTATTTGATCCAATTTAATTTCTCAGTCTAAGGGTTGTAAGTCAAGCAGCCAATCAGTGCAACTCTAGTAAAGGCAACAGGGGAGAGAGGCAGTTTACCTGAAAATAACAACATGAATGCTAAATGAACAATGAGAGGCCAATATTTCGGCCCATTAAGATGACTGAACACTGCCAAAAAAAAGAAAATCTGTAAATACTGTTGTCAAATAAACATGTTTCATGAGAGAAAAAAATCTGATGATGGGTTAGTGTCACTGAAGCAGATGAGAAAGACACCGTTTAGTTTTGTATGTTAGTGGCAAACGATGGATAAAAGTTCTACACAGTTAAATAACCTGGTTACATGTTTAAATGGTTTCCATCGGCCTGGAGACTAGGCTGCCTCTAGCTTGTCCTATTTATAAAATAGTCATCCATCCATCCATTCGCTTCCGCTTATCCTTTTCAGGGTCGCGGGGGGTGCTGGAGCCTATCCCAGCTGTAATAGGGCGAGAAGCGGGGTACACCCTGGACAGGTCGCCAGTCTGTCGCAGGGCCAACACACAGGGACAGACAACCATTCGCGCTCACATTCACTCGCACATTCACACCTAATGGCAATTTGGATTTTCCAATTAACCTATCCCCACAAGCTGCATGTCTTTGGACGGTGGGAGGAAGCCGGAGTACCCGGAGGGAACCCACACAAACACGGGGAGAACATGCAAACTCCACACAGAAAGACCCCGGCCTGATGTTGGAATTGAACTCAGGACCTTCTTGCTGTGCGGCAACAGTGCTAACCACCGTGCTGCCTATAAAAATAAAATAGTCAAAAAAGTGAATTAAAGAATTAAAGTTTAATCTTCTCAGCTAATATATGTTACGTACATCGGTAATTAATTAAAAGTATTCTTTATTCTATGTAAATGAGGGTCAGGATGATCGGATAGGTTAGTGTAGGTATCATAGCAGGTTAATGGCTCTACATTAATCCTGTCTAACATTAAACATTAAACTGTTCTAAAGAGTAAATCTGCCTAAAGGAGACATTGACTGTAACCAGGTTACTTAATTACATATAAATGCATTAAACGACAATGCGTAGATTAAATGGCAACAAGCTCAACATGCTTGTAGAAGGTGTTGCTGTGAAGTTAGTGGTGTTAATACAATTTAATGGAGGGAAAAAAAATGACTGGCACCAGTGAAAACAGCCACCCCACAGATCCCTGTTAGCTCAGCTCACAGGCTCAACCCACTCAGCAGCCAAGCAGAAGGTGCCCGATTTTTTTTTCTTACTCAGTGAGAAGCCAGTGCTAGTGCCTGAAGTAGAACTGTTTCCACACAAAGCATTAGCACTGACATGGCTCCACAAATTTCAAGGTTGAGCACAAAACTAGAGACCTCTCAGCGAGTGCAGCTTCTGCTTTGCAACATTTAGTGTTCAAACCTTTTAACAAAGTGGGCCAATTCTCAAAACACAGCATATCAGACCTGGCCTCTCATTGACACCTTCCTGGTGGACAAGAGGGACATCTCTCAGATTTGTGGCTCTTTTGTTTATACCTCAGATGAAGAAAGAGTTTCTATGGCATGCGAGGTAGACGTGGTCAAAAATACCTCAGGCATGCAAAGTCTGGAGTTGACACTTTTTTATAAACAAACGTGTTAATAATTAGTACCCACCAAACACCAGATACTGTAAAGTGTTAGAGCTATACAGAGGGTTACCGGTCTAACGGGGAAAAAAACAACCTCTCAAGTGAAATATTACTGAAAACAAAACATTGATTCAGGAAACCAGTATCATCTGTTTAACTTACCTTTCATTTTAACAGCATCAAGTATAATTTTCACATCAGTATAATGAACACATAAAGTGAGCATTAAACATCAAACAAATCAGGTAAAGTTACAATCAACAGACACAAATAACCAAAGAAAACAACCCAATTATAATTCAGTCAGTCAGTGGGGGTATTTTTCTGTATTCACAGGGAGATTAACGTTAACATATTCTCATTGCTAGCTATCAATTAAAATACCCCTTGCTGTTTATCATTATTGTTACAGGTCATTTTTACAGGATGTGCAGATGAAGCACTTACTTTATGGATTTAAAACATCTCATACAGCTGTAGATATAAAGGATTTTACAGGTGAAACCACTGTCTGTGGCACACAAGACAAAATATTCTCAAATCTTTTAGAAATGTTAAACTTTAATACTGTCTAAACTGTATTTATGAACACCTGCAGACCCTGCATGGATCCGGGTTTATAACTGTAAATAAATAACTAAATAACACACAAAATTCACTATTAACTACTTTCTGTAGAAAACTGAAAAAAGTAACTGCAGTAACTGAGTCACGTTGAGAACGAAAGTAATTAATTATACTGAAAAAAAAATCTAAGAGTTGGCGAGTCAGAAAAATGTACATCATTATCACGTGTGCATCGCTCACACAAGATCAATATTTCATACTTAAATATAATGATAGTGTCACACTTATAGTGAAACTACTAGTACAGATATAAAGGTGTAAATCATATAATTGTAGTATTCAGTATTTACCAACTTCAAAAACTTTATTGTTCTTCATGATGCATCTTTATATTTTTATATCTATAATATAAATATGGAGCTTAAAGCTGCTAAGAACAAAAATAAACTAACAAGAGTTTGACTGCGACTATGTCTGGATATATATGAGTGCATCACCAAATAGTTGTTTTATCACGTGTACATATGTGTTAGATTTATTAAATGTGCATTCAGCTTATAACTGCATAACGTGAGAGTGAAGCTACTTTTAGGTTCTGAATATAGTTTTTAAACTTTCGAAAATTTTGCAGCTTCACTGTAGTTGAGGTCATCGGTAATCTGGAACAGCGTAAAGTCGAATGGCTCACTTACCCTTCGTAATCATGGCGGTTGTGAAGTACCCTCATGACAATGCAGGCCACCACAGCAATCAGCACAAGCACCAATAAAGCACCACAAACTCCTGCAACTATAAACGTGGTGTTGTTCTGCGAATAAGACTCTGGGGGGGAAAAAAACAAACAAAAAAACACACACAATGAAGAACATTCAAGGTCAGTCCACACATCCATGATATTCCAGACATTCCCAGCCACACCTAACATTTCATCCTGGGGGATTCTGAGGCTTTCTCAAGGCATCTCACTAGCGGGTACTGGGTCTACCCCAGGGTCTCCTCCCAGTTGGACATGCTTGGGAGGCACCCAGGAGCCATCCTAACCAAATACCCAAAACATCTCAACTGGCTTCTTTCGACGCGCAGGGCCAACAGCTCTGCGGGACTGTGCAAAAGTCTTGAGTCAACTAACATACTATTTTGCAATGTTTTAAAGTGGTCCAGAGTTTCCAAAAATGTTGGACTAATTACTCACAGATTATGACAAAACTGCCCAAGATTGTGAAATGTACTGATATTGCACACACAAACACAACAAAAAGAGTTTCATCTTACTTAGTTTGATAATGGATTTCAGAATGTCCTCCAAACTAAAACAAATTAGACTTCATGTGAAAGACCCACAGTCACTGTAAATAAAGCTACGCTACTATAAATAAAACACTTTTAAACCCCATTCCTGGAAATTAACATCACAGATGGGAGTGGTGCTTAAACCTGAGTATCCAGTAGTATTAAAAGCTCTAAGACACTAAGTCAGCTCTTTGCTAGAGCCAAAGCGTGTGAAGATAAACAGAATTGTGTGAATATATGTATATATATAATCATTTTAAAGTAAAAAGTGGATTTCAGAATACAAAAATAGGATTGTGAGGACAAGGCTGACTCGGTTCCTTCATCATGTATAAATACAGTTATGCTACCATAAATAAAGCACAAAACTTGAACCCTCGGGCCTGGAAACCAAGAACACAGCTGGGCGTATCACTGAAAGCTGAGCAACAAAAGCTGGAACAATACCAAGGCAGCTCATTGTGAGAGCCAAAAGAAACTGCGGCTAAAACATAGTCGAGTACAACACACATGCTCCATTTAGACTCTTTATTACTTCCTAGATACAGATGTTTGGTACAAAGAAAAACCTCAACCTGCGTAGAGGTGCAGCCACATGTAAAGCAGACAAGCCATCACATGCACATGTGGCCTTCAGCTGAGTGAACACAAACAGTGGTTGTGCAGCGATTTGCAGTATGTGCTTGAATAGCTTGCATTTATTAGTCTTTTCTCATTAACTGATGATATTCGATGTGTTTATTTTGTACCTTTAATGAATTTCACCTTTAACTGATCAAATGGAGTCATTTATGACCTCAGCTATGTAAGTGAATGTACCGTTGTGATCATTTTAATCATAAAAATGTGCGTCTAATCTACTTCTCCTACAACTTTTTATAGTTTCCTCTCTTTTCCATTTGTTTTTCTTTTACAGGATTTGGCCCATTGATGTGGCAAAGATAATGGAAAATTGTATATGCAACATTAAAGGCTTTTATTTTAGTGCAATTTTCCACCTCAGATTACTACAATGTGAACCCTGGCTGACAGACCTAGTCAGAACAAGATTCAGAGATACGCTGAGGTACATGCAGTTTATTAGACAGGACCTGTTGCTGCTTGCGGGGATATATGGATAATGTTTGTTGCCCAGTTACCCAAATACTAGCTCTCTGGCAGGGAACAGAGTGGTCACACCCACTCGGTGATGAAATCACAGTTCTTGTGGTCAAAATTCTGCGATTTGAGCAGTCCATAAAAGGCGCCATTGCAGACTAGAGGCTAAAACACTCCTGGTGTGATTTAAAGTTGCGTGAAGGGCCTCAAAAACCTGGTGAATTATGGGGTAAAGCCAGAAAATGATTGCATTTTTCATTCCTGATTGGCAATTGCAACTTTACAAATCAGTCTGATCAGGAATATGAGAGAGAATAACACAAATATCTGTCGAGAGACATAGTGAAAGGGTTTAGTCTATCACTCACACAGCATATAAAAACAGTATGCGTGTGCCCCTTTTTGCAATGCACAAAAATGCCAATGCAAGTGGAAACCTGCTCTCACAAAAGACCAAAGGTAACGTCCTTTTCCTGTAACAGGATGGCATCAATAAATCTCTAACTAGCTTGTCACCAAACGTTGTTTTTCCGTTGTTGTTTTTTAAATTAATCATAACTTTACCCACATCTAATATGAACAAGCAACACTGTAACATAATGCTCAATTTTAACGTGTAATAAGCAATTTTTTAGGGCATGCGAGGGAATAAATGTGAGCCCATAAGAAAAAAGAAAAGCATTTTTGCAGCTAAATACTTCACTGTGTGCTGTTTAGTGCCAGCAGGCAGAGTAGCACTTTTATTCTTGACAGTCTTTCATTTATCTTTTGAATTTGGGCGATATGGATCTAATGTTTACAGATGCCTAACAGGAGATTCAAAGAAAGTTTGCAATTAATCCGGTTTGAACTGCAAAAGCATGTCGCAACAGCATTCCTAGATAAACCATTAAGTAGTCCAGGATTTAACTTGTTACAGGTGGTGCAATCGACACACTGTGGTTAAGATGGCCACGATCCAGTCCATCATGTTTGATCGGCTAGTGAAACAGAAATGTCTCCTCTTTGCCTGGAAACATAAGCGATAGTGCGCAGAGGCTCACACTGTGCTACACTGTGTTTTCTCGCCATCCAATCAGCATGTGTGTGAGCAGAGCCCTGCTGAGTGGGTGAAAAGAACTGACGAGTGTGTGATCAAGGCCGCAGAGTAGCAGGAGGCATTTAGAAAGACATCTTTCCCAGCCACACTAACTCAACCTGTCACTGATTTTTCTTTTTATACATTTTCTACATTTCCAACATTTAACTCTGGTGCATTAATTTCAATGTAAATCTGACAAAAACTCACCTTTCAGCACGACCCTGAGCTCGGTTCGAGCCTGCGTCCCCGTCACATCTGGGGGGTTCTTCACGTCACAGAAAAACGTGCCGTTGTCGCTGAAATAAGTCGGGCTCAGCTGTATCGAGACGTCCCTCTTGTTGATGTCCCCGATAAACTGCACGCGGTCTTTGAACTCGTCTGACCCTGGGAATCCTCTCCCACTTGTAAAGTAGAAAATCTACAAAAAGGAAGGAAATACTGGTGAAGATGTACTCATATATAAATGGGGACATCTCCGACCTCTGAAGGTTCTCATCTAGATCAGCCGTGTTCTCTAGCAACCACCGAGCAACGGGCTAAAATGACCTGATTTTATTGATCAAACAATCCCATATTTTTCTCCCCTCAATGTGATTAAATGTGTTTGTTTTCGAATAGCAAAAACAGACCAAGCAATACTGTAACATGGACTTTTACTATTAAATAAAATGTATGAAAGTACAGTAATGCCAGATTAAGTAAAAGAACAGACATTTAGACAAAATGCAATAAAGTGTACAATAATTAAAAAAAACAAAAAACAAATCTCCAGGTACTAAAAACAATAATAATACATTCTTTTGACAATTACTTGAACAAAAATATCTAATATTTACTGCTTTCTTACCATCGTTTTATATTTGTACTCCATTTGTATTTATTAAAATTAGGGCTGGGCTATATCATACCGTTCACGGTAATACCGTAATTTTGGGCAACGATAGGAAAATGAAATATCGCGATAGTATATGGATAAAACACGCATGCGCAGTGCCTTTGTTTACATACGCACATGGCGGTGACGCAGAATGAGAAGAGCGAAAGTGGATCTTTGAATGAAACGGATGAACCAGAATTGGTTTGTAAAAATGCTGCAACTTCAGTGGTGTGGAACTGGTTTGGCTTTTGTCCGTCAGATACACAACAAAGCACTATCTTTGGTAGCGCATGCTAGCGGGCCGTCGTTATTACCGTGTTGTTTGGAAAATACGGCACACTTAAAATCAATCCTTTGATTTTTCTGAAAATCGACAGAGCCCCTTATAATCCGGTGTGCCTTATGTATGAATTCTGGTTGTGTTTACTGACCTCGAAACGATTTTATGTCGTACACGGCGCTCAAAAATCTCTCAAATGTTTCAGTACGACTTTGCTAAGCTACGAAGCCGCACCGCTTGATGGATTGTCGGAGCATTACGGCTATCGTAAGCAGGAGCCTCGCGGAGTGATACGTACTGTGCTTCAACATAATATTACCGTATTGTGTGTGTATAACCTCTTTTTAAGTTTTGTGGATATTATACATTTTTATGCTGTCTAGTGTCAATTATATCGTCAGTTATATCGTTATCGCAAATTTTCAAATGTATATCGTGATAAATATTTTTGGTCATATCGCCCTGCCCTAATTAAAATTATAATTTTTATTCTTTTTTTGTCCTTTTATTTTTTGTATTGGGTTTCACTCATCGTCCAGCACTTTGGTCAACATCTAAGGTGTTCATATGCGCTAAATAAAATGACTTTTTTTGGACACTGCAGACACCGCAGCAATATTGTTCTTATATTTGACATAGATAAAGTAATAGATAAATATTTCCATAATTTAGTAAACAAAGAGGTCAAACAAACTGGTTTCCTGGCTGTGACTAATATTCCTGTATACAGGAACAACAGCTGTCATAAGACACCTACACACTGAACAGTCTTCACTGCAGCCACACTGTGCTGCATGGAACTGACAGGACATCAAGCATCATGTATGTGAATTGTATGATGATACTGAACTTACTGCTGCTGCTACTACGATTATAACATAGACGGCAGTTTTTCCTCTGTCATTTGTTTCTGTGGTCTTTGGCCTTGGCTCAGTCACGATGACATGACACATCATACAAAAACAAGGCTTTTTTTTTTTGCCACAACTCAACTAGATTTTCTTCTTTACTGCAATCCCAAATTTTGTTTTGCAGTTTTCCTTTTCTTTATTATGGCTGAGGTTTTTTTCTTTACCTTCAAAAATTAACACAACAATAAATAAATAAAGAATTCTCTCAAAGTTGATGTCAGATAATTTGATTCTTTTGTAGAAAAACAGACAGAACTTGAAGTGGCTTTCATATTGTTATCAAACTATAAAGAAGGATTAAATATGATAACAATTATTCAGTTTTATTAGTAATAATTAAAGCAGTAAACCGGTTTCATTCTCGTAGTTTTATAAACATAAATGCAACAAAAAATAGCATTAATGTAATTAAAATCCAACTACTAAATAACTTGTAATGTAATTATTTGTACCAATCAGTAATGGTGAAAGCTGTGTTACTGTAACTGTAGCTTCAATTTGTCTTGCAGCTCATTTCAGATGTTTTAAGGGTTAGTAATGCAACATTAGGCAGTACTGATTGACAACTTCTTCTCTGGATGGAAGTCGATGATTAAAGGCTCTCCTTTGCAGTCAAAATGAAAGCAAGAAAATGATCGTGTTATCCCAGCAATTTTGTTTTTATAAATCACCGAAAGCCAAATCTAATGCAGCCTAATTAAATTTAAAATCTTATTGGTTGACGCCCTGGACCGTTTCCTGCATGTCCCCTTTGTTTTCCTAGCTGCTCACTAATGTCAAGTTTGGGTCTCAAGCCAACTTTGAACCTCTTTCACTGCACAATGTCTTAAACAAAAGGAGGGAACATCTCAAACCTGTCTAGGCAGCTCAAACACGGCCCTGCAGATGTTTACAGGCAAAGTAGGTCACTCTTGATTAGTTTTTTTTTTTTGTACTGAAATGCGTAGAATTTGAAACGCATGCACCAACTACAGATTTTCGGTATCCTGCCATCTGCCAATGACAACAGTTGCTTAGTGTGTTGGACAATTTTGACATCTGGATTAATCACAGAATATCTGAGGTACTAGAAAGACCTTTTTTTTTTTTCAACATTACTGCTGCACAGCCTTTTTCCTTCACTCAGCAGCTTTCCCTTATCTTAGCTTTTTGGTGGGTTTTTTTTGGACAAGCATCATTTCTGTAGGAAGAGAAGTATTTATTCTGCAAATGATGGGTCTGAAACGTCAGAGAGATCGATGTTTTAAGATACACAGCTCGATGTTACAACATGCTCCAAGTGTAGACTGCGTGTATGTGTTCTGCCATGACTGCTCTGCAAATTAAAGGCCCTTCAGCTATGTCATTATATATGCATGAGTCAGATCACAGCAGACAGACAGGCCCCGCCCAGCCCGACTGGACTGTAAACAAAACGCCTTTGTAGATAGGACATGATCCACATAAACGTCCCTCTTTCTTTTCTTTTTTTTTTAGCTGCTTAAGAGTTTTAGAGGAATATACACTAATAAGTTCAAGCTAATCACCACAAGTCAATTCTCAGCAGTAATAAATAACACTGTAGGAAAAATCTGTAGCTGAAAACTAAAGTCTACAAAGAGATTTAAGTCGACAAAGTGCTATAAGAACTAAAGAGAAAAATGAAAGCATACCACGGGATCCAATTACGATGCTCAAGCAAGATAGCAGCAGAACATGAACAGATGAAAGCAAACGGAAAAATTAGATAAAAATAAATATGTAGATATGTAAAGACAGTACATGGAGAGAGTATAACTGTACTTGATATATTTTTAGGAAAAAAAAAGAAAGAAAAAGGCTAGCGCTTAAACTGAAAGCCTACTGAAACCAAATCATAACAATGTGCTCTCACCCATCCCTCAGGGAACAGCCGAATCCGTTCTTCTTGTGTCACGACAGATAAAACAATCGCAGGAAAACATCCTTAAAAACTGTGGGAAATCTTCCCAGAGCGGACACAACCAGCGGGGACTTACCACGTATGGAGATTTGTAGAAATGACTTTCGGGATGACTCGACTGAAAGTTCCAGGTCACCGTGGTGGCCGAGCTGACCACTTCGCTGGACTTAAAGGAGCATCGAAGAATCCCCGTGGTACCGTTCTGTACTATCACCTCAGAATCAGCGTGTATCTCGATCGCAGACGTGGGTCTTGTGACTGTTTATGAACACAAAACAACAAGTGTAAGCGCACAAAGCAGCAAGGGTTCAGGGCTAAACCAACACCACGGCCAGCAGGTTACAATCCAGAAAGGCTATTGGTTTATTCTGTAGTTAGTCTTCCAACATTCCAAAATGGTTTTTAGTTAGTTTTAATTATTTTTTTTCCTAAGTAATTTTTAGGTTTAGTTTTAGTTAACTATAATAGCCTTGTTAATCATCAGTTAATAATCGGAAGCTTGGTGCAGTCCCACAGTATAGATAAAAAGGGACAAAATCTGTCCACACGAGTTAGTGTGGTCAATGCACCTTAGAATTACATCATATTTTCTTAGTTTTTAGGAACTCCGTAACTGTCGCTTGCAGAAAGCATCCTTTATTAAGGTAAACAAAACAAGAGGCATTTTTCATCATTCACCAGCAACATTATAGAGCAGCAGTACTGCTAAAACTATCCCAGGTGGTCAAACATTTAAGCAGAAATATAACGTACCTGCTTAACACTTTGATAAAACTTAACCTTGTAACTCTTCAGCAGCTGCACAATATTGTCACATAAAATTCCACAAAAAGCAATTAAATGCAACTCCAGCACACTATTTGTGCGTGCAGAAGGGCTTTTGAATTAGTTGTTTGTCACATAATAAAACTGAAATTGGAAAATATTTTCTACCTGGGATGTTTTATCTTGGATTGGGTTTTCTTTTAATTATTATTATTCTTATTCTCGTTACCATCTGCATCAGTAATTTTAATCCTCTGTTTGCTTTTCCTGTCATTTGGAGTCCAACTAGGGAGTGCTCAGCTGAGTCGTGCATTTTAGTTTTCTCATCCTTTGAGGCCTGGTTTTACTCCAATGGTGTTTTTGCCTCAAGTAGTGAATTAAGTGTTGTTACCACTTCTAGCAGGAAATGTTTTCTTTCACAGTTTGTAAAATATTTTGCTTTGTTTGAAGTTAAAATAACTTCTCTGGCATCATGACACATATATATGTAAAAACTGAGATTGGTATTAGCGCAGATGGCACCATCGATCAAACAGGGCGGACAACTTCGTCAGTCAAACATCTGTATCAGTCAATATTCTTAAATTCTTAAACCTGAATAAACCTGTGCTGAGCTGAGGGGTTTGTTTGTTTTTCAAATTAAGATTTATTTTGCTTCTCCCAACACAAAGGGCACAACACATACACAAAAAAAACAAACATGTATCCCTATTAAATTTTAATTTCACTGAATTAATTATTCAAGTGTCCCTAATTAAAAAGATTTCGTCCAAACCCTGCAGTGGTAGTAATGATTACTGTGAGCATGCCCCAAAATCATAAATTACGGTCTAACACATTCATGCCACTGATCTTTGAACCCTTCTAAACTTCCTCACGCTTGTCCTGTAGAGATGTTGTTTTAGTACTTCTTGCTTGCTCTTAGCTGGCCTCTGTGTGGGAAAACACATATGTATGAGTCAGAGCACTAAATAAACAACTGAAGTGAGGTCACAGGCAGCGAGACAAGCCTGACACAGAGTTTAGTCCGACTTCAGTTTGTGAGAGACGTGGAAAGAGGTAGTATCTTATCCAGCCACCTGTAAGATTACTCAAACTATTTTTATGTAACCGGAAAAACAGACGGATGGTTTTACAGCTCTGCTCATTTATCCAGAATCCTCAAATCCCATATTTATGGCTGCATCAAAGGCAACTTGGTGTTTGATGTTGTGCATAGTGTAAAGAGAGACGTACAACTGAGCAACACGGGCTTTCTCTGCTCAGAAACAACCTAACAGGTATCACAATGGTGATTATCAGCTGTCTCTGCTAAACCAGGCTTCCTGCTTCAGGCTCTGTCACAAGAGTCACATGACTCTTGTGACAGAGCCTGCTTCGTTTAGACATTATCAAAAGGAACAAAGATAAAGATATAAGACAAAGACATATAAAGAATATTTTTTTAAACTGTAAAACGCAGCACTGAAGCTGAAAATAAAGAGACTGAAGTTTCACAGATTTTTAGCCATAAACATCCTACAAAAAGACTGATTAATTTTCAGAGATTTTCTGGTGTAAACGTAGGTCCGCACGACTTTGCCGAGTGTTCTTTTGCAAGGTTTTTCCACAGTTGTAACATCGCCCTCTGTATATATGTACATCTCTAAGCTCTTGTACTGGAATACAATAAAAACCGACACAATCGTACACTTGTGTCTTCAACCTAGCTGCAGTGGCCAAAGCGTAACACAGCAGATTAACCCCCCCCCCTAAAAAAAGGTGCAAGGCCCGCACCAAAAGGTATAATAACCAACCAGCAGGTGAGTGGTTGGTAAGCAGACCTGTCTGCAAACACTCACCAAGAATACCCTCTGAGAAATAGTGAAACTACATGGCAAAAAGTTCCATCTTTTGAAATGACTATGGAAATAAGGCACTACTTTGTTTGTGTTTTTTTAAGTCAATGTTCACCATTTCCGGCTTTGGGTTGCATTTTCTCAAGTCATACTAGCGCTCGGCTAGTAGCTGACGAATATTTGCACACAAGTCGATGACTTACGTGTAACTCATCGACCTGTCGGTGACTGTGGCAATCTGCTAGCGACCAGGTGCAACCACAGGGAAATTTCTGTTGCAACACCTGCTTTGTGATTGATTTCAACCTCCAGCAACCAATTGCAGAAAACACATTTTTCCCAAGCAAATGGTTGGTTGCCAGATTATTGCCAACTGTTCTCTAGGCCTGTGTGACTTCTTAGAGACCGATGAACACAGAGCTAATGAAAAGTTTTTCCAGCATTCACAACACCAGCACTTTTTACTGTGATCATAATTATTAGAATGATTTAGTGAAAATGTCGCACCTCGTGCCAATTTTAAACCTAAACTGCTCAGACCAGATTAGATTATCTGTTAAGTTCAAGTTAACATGGCAACCTGCATCAGGTAATGTGATACTCAATCTGATTGTTCTTATAGCTGAGAAAATAGATACCCAAATGTGACCCTGACTAACTGCACAACCTTGAAAACCAAATCAGAACCATTTTTGACACTATAAATTGTAGAAACAAGACTGCAGTGCAATACTGGACACATTAGAGACAAATAAATGCAACAAATGTTCTTTAAAAGGCTGTGTGATAAATGTCAAACACTGACTGCACAGCTTGATGATTAATAGCCTGACCATAGCAGCTGTGAGTAGGAAATGTTTGGCAGTACATTCACCTTTTTGCCACCTTGAAAGGTTTTGATACAACTATGAAAATACAAATCGAGCCACACAAGTATTAGCAAACAGAGATACGTGACTTCCACATCTTGTAATCAGAAGAGCTAGCAGGCCAAGGTATAAAAGCAACAGAGCAATGAGTAGCCTCGGCCTCTTACAGACATTAGATCCAAGTCTGTTTAATGAACACCAACAGATTTAGACTCGGGGAAACACCGTGCTTCAAAAACAAAAGCAAAAGCAACTCTTAGAGCAGCATATAGTCAGCACACTGCTGAGGCAATCTCACAATAATCTATAAAAAGGAAGGAAGTATTTGTCAGATGATATCAGTCTGTGATTCAAAGCAGAACACTGTTTTCCGTCTTCAAATTTCAGTTTTAAAAGTTGTTTTTAAGGTTGGCAAAACTGTTTGTGATTTCTGCTCTTAATCTCACTTCACAGAAACATCCTGTCCAAAATCAAATAAAGTGACTGTCAACTGCTGAGTCGGCTAATTTCATGCACATCCTTTCTAAAATGCCAGATCATGTTGAGCCTGTAAAAGCCGAGTGATCAAACGATGATTTTAATGTAATTTGAAGTGAAAAAAAAACACTAAACTAAACTAAAAAAAAGAAAAAATTAGTTGGGTTATGCAGAAGATGACCTGCTAGTGCTCGAGTTGAGAATTTATCTTTTTAAAAAAGGTTGCTCTCCATAATCTGAACTTCATACTTTCTGTGCTTTACCACAAGGTTCAATTTTTAGGTGGTGTAATTTTCTATTTGTGAACCTAGAACTTCTTCTTTCAGTTGTACACCAGTATTAAAGACATACTTTGACCTAGTCATCCTAAAAGCTGCTGTTTTAAACTGTTTCTGCCTTTTTAAATATTAGATGGCAGAGAAATGTTCAACATTTTTCTTCACAAACCCTATTAAATCATTGTTTTATCGATTATTAACCGCTTTTTATACATTGTATCAATATAGTGTGGTCTAGCATCTTTTAAACAAACTAAATCTTAATCCTTCAGTTCTTAATAACTTCGGACCAATTTCTTAACTACCATTTTTAATCACAAATTACAGAAATTCAGTTCTTTTGAAAAGCTTCACACATCAGCAGCTCACATTAATTGTGGTGTAACACAAGGTTCAATTTTAGGTCCTATGGTGTTTTCTGTTTTTATGCTTCCAGCTGGTCACTTTTATTAAGTTTCACTGCCACATTTACTTATTCTTATTACTTCTTCTTTCATTGCAACACCAACAACATTAGGATATATCTGTGAGACCTGGTGATCCTAAAACCATAGGTGCTGTTTTAAGCAGTCTCAGTGATGTTAACTGTTAGATACAATCCTTCAGTTCTTCATCCTTCATCAAAAGTTTAAGAAACAGTGGTTTTTGATACAACAGATTCCAGGATTTTAATAGATGGGTTGGGATCAGGGACAAACCACCTGGTTTTATTTTTATCTCTTAGAAAAAATCCCCCCAAAAAACTATCTAATAAGAATATGCAACTTATGGTACACCATAAGGTTCAATTTTAGGTCTTATGTCATTTCTCATTTATATGCTTTTCACATTTATTTAGTTTTACTACACCCACATCACAGATCTAAATTCCCATGAAACCTGCTGATCATAAAAACTTGTTTTAAACTGTCTCGTCATGTGAAATGTTGGACAGTGCATTTTCTTAAATCAGTTAAACCCCAAACAACATCCCTCTCAGCTCCACACTGTTTGGTCTTGTTTTCTCCAATTAAGAACTATCTTGAGAGAAAAACTGATACTTTCACATTCAGACCTGGATGAAGTATACACATTTGTTTTCTTAGGGATCAACTACTACAACTCCTCTCTGGTATAAAAAAATGAAAGATACTATTTGTGGATTACAGTCAACACTTTCCTAACACATACTGTTAAAACTACTCATTGTATGCAAGTATAATTTTTCCAATGTTCAGCATGTTAAAAATGTTTTAAAAAATTAACTACAGATAAATTAGATTAAAGTGCATGTTTTCCTTCTTAAGATGCACATTTTGAGCTGCTAAATGTATAGCACAAAACGGCTTAGCCAAAGTAATGAATGCAAGTTCGTGCTGTAGTTCACAGCTTTTTATATTACTATGCGACCAAACTGTGTGCTTTGCGAGGGCACATATACCCTGTGCCTGAATAGATAGAGGGCCCCTGGTCATTTCAGTCCGTGCCTCTCACCAACTTGCAGGCAGCTGCAGTAACACGTCGTTACAACACGAAGCCACTATTGTGCTTCCTGCCAAAAACAAAAAAATAAATAAATAAATAGTGACGCAAATCTGGCTATCCAAAGCGAAACTTCACGCAAAAATCATGTCCCTGCCGTTGTGACGCTACGTGTACCTTTAAGTACACAGTGTTTAGTACCCAACATACTTCGTTATCTGGGTCAAAATACGGTTAGCAAACGACGAAATGAGACGTTATCGCGGGGGCTGGATGCTGTGCTAGTCCACCTGCATTCAGATTAAAAACAGTCTTAGTGTGCTGTTCGATTATGTAAATAAAATAAGAATTGATTGGTAGCTCTATTAGTAGACGACATTTCACAGGTGACACGTAAATACCGTTGACACACGCCTAACAAAAGCTCTATTCAGAAATCAGCGTTTAAACGGCTTTACTTTAAATTTTGGTTACATGTACGACAGCGCACACTTTTAAATATCTCCTGCCTTACTATGACATTTAAATCAAATCGGCATGGCTCTTAAAACACCCAGGGACTTTTATTTCAGCTAAACAGCTGGTTAGCATCGCTACTTTCCACGCCTGAACCCACCTTCACCTTCCGCAGGACGACGCGGCCAGGGGCGGCAGCCACCATCCTGTGCCAATCTCCATTCAGGTTTTAGTGAATTTAACAGATTGCATTTTGTGTAACACTGTCTCTCACATAAGGTGGAGTCTCTATCCCATATCCCAGTAAAAAAAAAAATCCGGGCCGTGTTAAAGATAGTTTCTCGCTTACGAGGCTGAAGAAAGGCGTGTTAACTCGTAAAGGATTGGGAATAGAGGTGTAAACGCTGCTAGCCTGCTAACCTGAGATCCCACCTAAAATAATGAACTCAAACTCAAACGTTTACAAATGGAAATTTAACCCAAGCGGGGCTTCAACACTCACCCAAAACAACACAAAGCGTAAATCCAGTAAATAATATACGCTTGCGAATCGTATCTGGCCATTTGGACTCCATTATGTGGTTGTAAACAGGAGTAGTTGCTCCGCTTTTTTTTTTTTCCTCCACCCTCCACTGTCCTAGTGGTTTCTTCTTCTTCGCTGCGGGTACAAACACATATGGGTGCGGCTGCTGCTGCCCCCTATAGAACGACCAGACGAATCACACATAACTTCCACCAACAGACAACAAACAAAAGGAGGATTTCATGAATAAAAGTGAGTGCTTTCTGCCTGAGGCTAACAGTATCAGCTATATTTTAAACCTTTTTCTCTTCAATGAAACCAAACTAAACCGAAGAACAGAGGGTGGTATATAAGGGTGGAAGGAGGGGCACACAGGGGAGTCAGGGGAGAATGAAGCTAGAAAAGGAAGTGAAAATTAAATAACAGAAGTTAAAGAAGGAAGAATGTTGCACAGGGTTCAGGGAGGAGTTGAGACGAACTCTGAAGAGTTATCAGATGACTGGGAAATTGTCAAGAAGGTATTTGGTGCATTGTCTGGAAAGAGGACGAAAGGGTAGAAGTCTTGGTGGTGGAATGAGGAAGTACAGAAAAGGATTCAGCAGGAGTATGGGCTAGTCAGAAATATGAAGAAAGCAAATAGAAGTTCTGGGGGGCTAGACGTACCGAAAAGGAAGGGCCACAAAGACAAAGGTGGATCAGGTGGTGTTTAATCTGATGATGTGGTGCATGTGTAATTGTGATGCTTGTAAAGCAGTGAGATGACAGTCAGCTGATAGTTATGCTGTAGTGAGGATGGCCTAGGAGCTACAGTCTGTAACTGATAATGGTGGTGTTTTTGGTGCTGTGCAGAAAGCACAGTACACTCGATGTTGTACTGAAGTCGGCAGGATCGGTGACATGATGGAGCACAGTTTGCACACGCTGAAGCAGAAAGGGGGCAATCCTGAATCTCTAACAGCTCAAATATCTGATCTGTAATCATCTTTATAAAATCTGTCTGCAGTAGTTTGCTTAGAAAAAAAAAACCTACTACATTTTATTACAATCCCTCCTGTGATGGCGTGATGAAGTGAAGAGCTCCATCTGCTCATAAATACATACTAAAAAGAGGAATCCTTTCTCCAGGGCCTGAATGCAACGTAATGCATAAAAGTATGGAGGTAAAATGAAGGAAGGCTTCTAATAGAAGATGAATGATGGCAAGATATTTAAGCAAAAAAAATTATGATTAGATGATTCGATTTCAGGACAGGTGACCAGACCTTCGCAGCAAGAAGGGGCTGGGTTTGAATCCACGAGTCATTTGGGGTCATTTGCATCCACCGTTCTTCCTGTGTCGGAGTGAGCTCTCTCTGGGCTTCCTGCCACAGTCTAAAGACGTGCATGTCAGGTTAATTATCATGTTAGTGATAATTAATTATCATTATCATGTTAATCTCATGGTAGGTGTGAATACTTGTCTGCCTCTCTGTGTTAGCACTCCAACAGACCAGTAACGCTTCACCCTATGACAGCAGGCGATGGGACACTTTATTAGTTACAGCTTGCCAAGTTAAACCTTTTGCCCTCATGGCTGCCTTCATTTCTTATGGCACAGATTCAACAAGGTGCCAGACACATTCCTCATCATATTGACATGATGACATCACACTTGCTGCACATCCATGACGTGAATCTTCTGTTTCACTACATCCCAGAGGTGCTCCAACAGATTGAGAGCTGATGGCTGCGGAGGCTGTTTGAATACACAAAACTCAGTGTTAAGTTCAAGAAACTAGTTTAAGGTGATTTGAGCTTTGTGACACAGTGCTTTGTCTTGCTGAAAGCAGCTATCAGAAGATGGGTGCACTGTGGTCATAAAGGGATTGATTGGGTCAGATACATGCCAAATTCTGACCCATCCATCCAAATGTTGCAGCAGAAATTGAGCCTCATCAGATCATGCAATGTTTCTCAAGAATCTTCTATGATCTAATTTTGGTGAGCCCGTGTGACCTGTAGTTCCAATTTCCTGTTCTTAGCAGACAGTAGTGGCACCTGGCGTGGTCTTCTGCTGCCGTAGCCCATCTGCTTCAAGATTCAGCCTGCAGAGATGCTCTTCTGCATACCACAGTTTTTTTAACAAGTGGTTATTTGAGTTACTGATGCCTTCCTATTAGCTTGAAGCAGTCACACATCAACGAGGCATTTTCACCCAGTGAACCGCAGCTCGCTGGATATTTTCTCTTTCTCGAATCAGTCTCTGTAAACCCTACAAATGGTTTTGTAGCAATCCATGAAGTACTCAGACCTGCCAGTTTGTCACTTAAAGCCACTTGAATCACTTTTCTTCCTCATTCTGATGCTCGGTAGGTCGTGTACATGCCTACATGCACTGACTTCCTGCCGTGGGATTGGCTGATTAAATATTTGTGCTAACTAGCACGTCAACAGGTGTACCTAACAAAGTGGACAGTATTTTATTTCAGCTTACTAAAAGATTGATGACAAACGTTGTACCTACTGTAAATAACTGGGTGGATGTAACAATGTAAAACTAGACGTTTATCAAAGCTCTGATGCCAGACCTTTAAAGAATGACGGGACTTTTCTGCCATCTCTATTTTCATTTATTTATTTCCCATTTATTTTTCTCATATATGCAAGTATGAAATCTCACTTCCCCCTCTGGATCCACATGGTTATGAGAGGATTTTCCAATTGTTTTCTGCAGAGAGAGACGGTGATTTAACTTAAATGAAAGTAAACTGAGATTTAATGTTTCGGGTGCAAAGCCTCGTCTCCTTTTTCTCGTTCTCCAGGAAAATAACAAGAAAATAAAAGCTCAAAGTGTGCACGTGAGTCAGTTTTTAGAGGCTAATTGAGAGAAAAGTGCAAGTTTTTTAGTTTGTAAAATTTTATACAGCTGCTGTAATTCTGGTTACAAAAATGACCCAAAATCCAATTTTTTAAATTAAGCATCATTAAATTTAACAGTAAAAATTCAAAATTAAAGTGCACTTTGAGTAATTAGTTATTATTTACACTAAAAACCAGGTAGCACTAGACAGTGAGAGCGTTTAGACCAATTTCATTTAAACATTTACTTATATATCCTTTTCTTTTTTTGACATTAGATTTAATATATAAAAGTCCAATCTGTGATGACCAGCTGAGAATCATCCCATATTAACATCATATGAGACTATAATATAATAATTGTTATAGACAAGGCATTATTTGGTCTTCATAAATAAAATTCAAACACAAAGCTTTCAGAGGAAATTATGTCCAGAATTCACTTTGTAAACTCACTGCATTCATCTCTCACAGGTCTCAGCTTTCCTTAACCCCCATAGACCCAACGAAACGTGAGGAAATGTTTGACATGCAGGCTGGAAAATACAAAAAAAGTCATCAATATTTCCTCAAACCAACCAAAGCTGCTTCTGCGTGCTCTGCGAGTACTCTTTCGACATCTTTACTTCTTTTACAATGGAAGAAAAGCTGTCCTGCATCATAGTTTCCATGAATCTGAAGCTTTGTGTCCAGCCTTTTCATACCAGTCCAGAACATCGCACAGCGAGCCAGCTCCGGGAAAATCATTTGCATCTTTAAAAAAATATGTAGTTGAAGTTGTGCATTCATTTTCTTTGCCAGTAAAGTAAGTAAAAAGTCTCCTTTGAGTCATCTGAGAAAACCAGTTTTTCCACATTTTCAGTTTTAGCCATATTCAAGGCACAAATGCAGACTTAGACACACGTCTTCTGACTCACATGCTTTTATTTTGAAAGAGGCTTGAAGATAAAGAGCAGCACTGTTTTACAGATCAGAGCACTAATAGCTCCTGATTAGCAACTTCTTATGATCAAAAAGTCTGGATTAAAAACGATGAAAAAGAATCTGCAGTCAACTGTGTGACATCTGACAGCTTTATCACCTTCTAATCCGGCCTATACGACAATCCGGGGCATGCAAAACAAAACAGGTTTGAACCAAAGCTTCTACATTTTTATGTAAAAGCTTTATCTTACTTTCTGTGGCTTTCAAGATTAGACTTTTCTCTTCTCTCACTCTCAAAAGTTCTTGTACTTTGTTCTAAATCCTTAATTGGTCTTTCCTTGTCGTACTTCTTCAAGCCCTCAGGTCATATGACCAGTTGCTCCAACCTATACAGAAATCTAAGCGCAAGCTCAGGTGGAGGACAGAGCATTCTTGATTGCTGCCCCTCAGTTATGGAATAGATCGCCTTTGCACAGTTGTCCATTTTTGAAACTCTGTTTTGATTATAGTTGTTTTTCTTGGTGTTTTCAGAGTTTTTAGTGTATTAATTCTTTTTTTTTTCTGTGGCTGTTTTTAAAGTGCTTTTTAAATAAAGTTGGTGATTTTAGTTTTCTTTATGATTATTGGTTGTATTTCTAAGAGATTTAAGAAGATAAGAATAAAACTCCTCGTGACGGGAACACATCCACCTCCATTCATCCATCCGTGTAAGAGCTTATCCAGTTCAGGCTCACCATGCTGGACTCTATCTCAGCTGAGTCTATCCCAGCTGTTATAAAGCAAGAGGTGGGGGTACACCTGGATCTGGACAGGTGACGTCCATCACAGCATGAAAATCCCTGTCGTGATAGAAAACACATGAACCAAAGCCTTCTGATGCTTGTTGACAAATTTGAGTAGCTTTAGTAAAGTCTCATGCTAGAACTACTTTTACTTCAGTGAGTTAAAATGTTGTCTCACACCTGGTTTTAGTGTACTAGTCAACTATAATAGCCCTGGTTGGAACCTCATAAATAGAAAGAGACTAACAGTGATGTAGCTACACACTGCACACTCAAGAGCCTGGAATGAGGTGAGTGAATTGCTTTATAAGTGAACAGAGCAGTGTGCCGTGTGGGCGGCACATTGATGTAGTGGTTAGCACTGCTGTCTCATATCAGGGTGGTCCTAAGTTTGAATCCACCAGCCAGCGGAGGCCTTTCTGTGTGGATGTTCTCCCTATTTGAACTGGCTAACTGGCTGTCGGTGACAGTCTGTGCTATAAACTGGTGACATGGCCATGTTGTACCCCATCTTTCCTCCACCCAATCACCATATATTGGATTAGAAGAAGAAAATGCAGAGCTGGAGTTCTTGTAAAGTTGTCCAAAGAGCATGGAGACTAGCTACGAAATATACCCACTTGTCCAAAAACCTCTGACTGTCAGTAGTAAATAAACAGTTTGGGTCACATTACAAATTTTGTGGAATGTGTCTGAGATGAGAGGTGTTTGTGGATGTCCCTCCAGGTCGCTTTCAAAGAGAAAACTGAAGGAACGTAGTTTAAATTTGGAGGCAGCGGTGCACAGTTCCTGGCAGTTTGCTCCTGAAAGGCAGTTGAAGTGCTCGCAGTTTGTCGTTCATGTCAAAAAAATCAACATGACACTCTTTCACAGTGAAGCAAACTGTCACTCGACTTCTCGCCGACTTCTGTCAGTTTTCATGAAAGCAACACGATGAATGTCTTCCAGCAGCAGCTGTCAGAAAGTGTTAGCAAATATACCCGTGTGTGAAAAGCACAAACAGCAACAAGACACAGACTTTAAAGAGAACAGATGCATGCATGACAACCAGACCGTTTTTGAAGCATACTCTCATATCTAAAGGGGACCTATTACGCTTTTATTTTCTCTCGTATTGTTATAATGATGGATGCTTATATTAAACATATCTACAAGCTCTAAACACACAGTTTCTGGCAGATTTGTCTTGTCTTGGCTCTGTCTTATGTCATGGTCAGCCTCACCCACCTGCTGCTCAAAGCTGGCAGCAAATCTGAAGAAACAGTGGCACTAAAAGATCTAATTTCAAACAAATGCAGATAGGCACTGTTTAAGTCAAAGAAGTATTATTTTAATCATCCAGTCATGCAAAGCTATCCTACTCGGGTCAAGAATAAAGATATAGAGCTGGAAGTGGGCAGAGTAGGTAACCTTTAAATCTGCTACTAATGGTGGGCTGTGAACTTTGTAAATAAATCCAAGTGTTTGTTCTCAGCTTTTCACAGCAGAACTGTGACATTAAGCACATTTGAATGTCAGATACTCAGAAGTGTTGAATAAGGTTTGTCTGAGTCTGAGCATTTAGAAACAAGAGGTCATTGGTTGGAGAGTTTACTGACTGAGAGGCTGTGTGCTCAAGTCCTGTTTTAATCTGATGGGGACCATAATTTACAAAAAACTAGTGAGTGAAACTGTAAACTCATCAGGAAAGTGTTAAATTAGATGAAAGGGACTGAACGTTTATTTTCCCATTGATTTCAAGATTAGGCCCCAGGTTCACGCAGGCCTAGAGACTGATAATGTAACAACCACCAGTTGCTAAAGAAAAGGCTTCCACAACAGGTTGCCGAGTGATTGCAGAAGGTTCTCTCTAGGCCCAGTCATGCAGGCTTAGAGACCAGTCGGTGACGCCCTGCTAAACACTGGGTGCTCTGCAACTTGTTGGAAAATGGTTGCTGGAGATTGCAGGCATTTGCTAACCTGAAAACGATCTCAAAAAACTTCCCTGCGATTGCTTTGGTCGCTAGCAGATTGCTGTGGACGCAGTAGTTTGCATGGATTAACACCGGCTTATCTGCAAATCGTCGTCATTTAAACATCATTTGCAACAAGTAGCAACCTCCAACAACTACTTGCCAACTGGTGTGGAAACACATTTTTACCTAGAGACCAAGTCGCCCCCTGCTGGCTATTATGAAGACTGCAGTTTTTTTTTTCCTTTGTAGATGTGGCAGCTAGTCCTAGCATTTATACAATTTTGGTTGTGTAGAACCAGCTAAAGTGATTTTTACTGACTGGTTTGGTGTTCTCCATGAACAACTGCAGCACCTTCATTTAGTTATTCTTGTTTTTTTTTACCCAATTACACATGAACCACAGGTCACTGATGCTTAGCCTCTGGTGCACTGAAGTCCTTAGAGAGAAAGACCCCGACACTTAAAGGTGATTTAATTTAATTAGTAGCTTCAGAGACAACAGAATCCTCGTAGTGATGAATGAACCGTTTCTTTACACTTTAGAAAAATCACTCGTCGTGGGGACAACATGTCTGCGTGCCATCCATCCATCACACGTTCAAAAAGCCCGCGATAAATTAAGATCTTCAGATATACATTAAGGAAAGTCAAAAAAAAAGAAAAGAATACCAGGAACAAAGTGTGTGTTAAAAGCCATTACTTTGCCGTTTTAATTCTGTAATTTCCCTCATCACCTAAACATCCGTTTACCTGACATGACCTGGATTAACTAGTGTTTCTTCTTTTTAATTTTTTTTAAACATGTTGAGAAACAAAACACAAGTTTGAACGTGACTAATGTTTCTTCACTGTATTTCTGCAGCTTTAAAAAAGAAAAAAAAAGGTTTCTGTCAGAGACTAAAGAGCAACAAACAGAGCAAAAACACAGGAGAGGATGCTGAAGACATGAAGGGTATTGCTCGCATTTTGTTACGTTCCTTATTTTCTTATCCCAGTTAAATTATGTGCAAGTATTTTCCATCCTTCATCGTGCTGCTGTCACAGAGCTAAAAATGACCAGAAGAGGGTGGAAATGTCACAAAGAGAAAAAAAGAGCAAGAAAACTGGAGGAAAAAGGAAAAAAAAAAACAACCCAAAACAAAACACGGAAAGCACAAGCAAGAGGAGAAAGGAAGCTTTGAGAACAGACGGAGGAAAATTTATGCATCCAATTATTTTCTATTTACCCGGAAAGAGAAGTCGCAGATGAAAAGTGCTTCAGAGGACGACAAACCTTTTTTTGGTCGAGCTAATACAGACAGTCGTATCTACAGTAGAAACGAGACAGACAGAACCCACAGGGAGAAGCACCTCCGCCCGCTCCCTCCGTCCACATTTAGTTATTTACATTTTATTTTTTTAGTAGTGTTCTTCTTCATTATTCTATGTGTGGTGTGTTCAGAGACTTCTAATGTACACAAAAGGCCATGAGCTCCTCATGCCACGTCTGTCCATGTCCCTCCAAACTCTTCCGAGGTGGTTATGGGGGAGGAGGAGGAGGAGGAGGAAGAGGAAGGGCCGGGTAATATGTTACTGGGTCGGTGAAATAGAAAGAAGGGGAAATGAAAGTGAAGGCAGTTGTCCTTCAGTGGTATCATGTGTCTGGAAGCTGATTGATGTCAGTCAAGTTGGTGTCATTGAGGATTACTTTGATTCGATCCAAGGAGTCCGCCTGTCGTATCCGCTCCAGCTGTACCTGAGGACACGGACAAACGGCGATTAATTCACACGGGAGGATTTCTCACACAGTACTTTAATGCTTTAATAATCAAATATCATCTGAAGGGAGTTTTACACATAAAAAAATGCAGAAAAGTTACTTTTTAAAAAAAAATATCCCCCTCTTCATTTCTTTCTTCTTTCTAATTTTAGTACTTTTTAATTTTGTTTTCTTTATTATATGTTATTTTTGTACAAGGTTTATTAGTCTTGTGACCCTTTATTCACATATAAATGATTCATGTGTTTATTTTATAAGGGTTAGTACCTTGCATAGCCTCTCAGATCTCAGAACATAAATTAATGCAATTCCGTGAAGGTCTTTGGCGTGGATCATTTATGCACAAGTAATCCCTTTGTGGTGGAGCTTGATGTATTTAGTTACATCCTTTTATTGGACAGGACAGAGGACGCAGCAGACAGGACAGAGGGGAGAGAGAAATGGTCTAAGGTAGACTTGCACTGAGGCCTACAGAAGTGCTGCAAGTTGTCATTTTTAAACATGAACCACAGCTAATGTGAAATAATGTGTTTATTAAAGATTAAAAAACTCATTTTAAGCCTTTAAAATGTAACTGACAAATAAAATCAAAAGAAGAGTAAAGTAGCTGGTGAGTGTATGTTTGAGTAAACTCAATATTTTGTGTCTTTGAGTAATGTGTTGTCCAAAGTGTTACAAAGTCACCAGTTCTTCTATAGTTTGCTGTTAAATTGACAGTGACGTCAATAAATCATTTTTTTTTCCCTCTTAGTTTTACTGAAACAAAAAATATTTGCATTGTTAAAACTAACAGATGAAGACTGTGACTGGAGCTTGTGTTTGTTTTTTTTAAATAAAAATGATAAAAAAAATGACTAAAACAGCTCGGTTGCTTGAGGGTTAATTATATGACACAGTGACTCTTTCCATTTCTTTGCATGTAATCTTAAAACCCGGTTAAAAGCAGCTGTGTCCCTTCTTCTTCATAATGCAAAGTCATTTTATGGTTTTACACCTCGGCCATCTAAAGCTTTGCCCTGCATGTGTTTTATTTATTTTTACTTTTAGTTTTTCCATCCCTCCTGTAACGCCCTTAAACATGCTTCTTTTAAATGTTGTGCTACTTTAATAACTCACTCAGCATCTGGCCTGCGACAACAGCTGGAAGGCAAGCATTTGGAATATTTACAGCGGTGTTACAGTTGTAATACTGCAGTGTCTTGTAGCGTGCAATAGACCGCTGGTTACGACCACAGCTACAGTCACTGCTCCCTCAGTTGTGGCTGCACCGGCTCAAGCCTGCACCGCTGTGTTTAGAGAGATACGTCGAGCAGCTAACTCTCGAGCTCTGTGGCTGACCACAGCTGGGACTGACTGCAGATCTGATTGTGACTGCAGCCAGATGATGACAGCTGTCCCCGCCGCTGTGGCTGCTTTGTTTGTCATGACTCGGGCTGTGACACGCCGACTACATGCAGCATCAGAAGCTGTACTGAAGCTACTGCGCTCATGAGGTCCTGTGGTGTGTTTGTAATACATGTGCTACAGACAAACCACAGTTTACTCAGCAGAAACACACGTTCAGAACACCACAGATTCACACCAAGCTACATTTCAGGCAGGTAGTGTATAAACCCACCAACTGTATGCATGAGGTAAAACACAGAAGGAGGGGACTGCAACAACCATGAAAACATTCCCCGTTATGACCTTTTGGGGGCTCTGAAGATTGTCAGAATATTTGCTGGTAAAAAAAATTAGATGTAAATTGGGTAAACTTCTTAACTACAATATTTTCAAATAAAATCTAAACATCCTGCATTAAAATTAAAGACAGTATTCACTGTTTGTGAAACATTTTCATAATGGTTTGGTATATTTACTGGCGTGTTGTGTTTTATTTCTGTGTTTTTGTTTTTAAGACGCGTTCCATATATTTCTCCTCTGATTTTTACCTGTTATAGTCGACTGAGAAGCTTCCAATACATATAAATAAAGTTGTGGTCAGAAGTTTACAGATGTTATTTATATGCACAAACAAAGAACCTGAAGTCAACAAATAAACAGAAACTTTTGGCTTCACGGTTCTTCTGTTTGGTTGAATGTAAGCCGAACAACTGGCTCGTTGTTGACCTGGTGGAGGTTAAACAGAAAGTCGCTGCTTACCTGAAGGGTCTGAGAAAGTTTCACAAAGTCCTTCTGAACCTGCTCGCTGACATCCAGCTCGGTCTGCAGCCGCTGGGCTTTGTCTTTGTCGTCGAGGACTTGACTTTCAAGTGCACTCTACAAGGACATGCGCACACAGGTTTGTTCAGAAAAGCTACACAGTCTCAGTATTTAAAATAAAATGCTAAAGTGAAACAGAAACGTCACAAAACACATCTGCTGAATAATTTTATGGGTGCTTTATTTTATATCAAACAGACTGGGTCTCATAAAGCTGTCAGTAAACTGCTGTCGTGACACGAGGTGGGATTTTACTGAAATATGAGCTGCTCGGTGGATCAGATGCTGCATAATCTGTCAGATCCTGATAAACTGTATAAAATCCCACAACAGCCGGGTTAGATGACGATGATGATGTTACTGATCGAGTTAAAGTGACTTTTTGGACAGGGGTGGTTGTGGTGGATCAGCGGATAAATGTGCGTGCCAAACACGGACCTTTGCAGTGGTGAGCTCTTTGAGCTGCTGCTCCAGGCTGATCCTCAGGCCCTGGAGGCTCCTCAGTGTCTCAGTCTTCTCCGCCAAACTGCTCTCCAGCTACAAAAACGATGTAACGCAAATAATCAGTCGACAAATAAATGAGATGCAGAGATGTTGATAAAAGATCAAGGCAGATTCTATGAGCAGTGGTAAAATTAATAATAAGGTTTCAACGACATCTGATCATATCAGCACTGCAAGTACGTGAACTTTATAGCTCTTTATCTCAAAAAAGTCCTACATGTGCAAACATTGCAATGACTGAACAAATGATAATTTCTCTATTAATCTGTATTTATTTATTTCAATAAATGCAAAATAATGTGCCACCTACAGGACTTGAGTGTCTCAGTGTGTAGATTAGCGGTTTTATGTGTTGAGGCTTTTTTGGTCTCTTTAGGGCAGGCGTGGGGAACTCCAGGCCTCAAGGGCCGGTGTCCTGCAGGTTTTAGCTGTTTCCTTGATCCAACACAGCTGATTTAAATGGCTAAATTACCTCCTCAACATGTATTGAAGTTCTCCAGAGGCCTGGTAATGAACTAATCATTTGATTCAGGTGTGTTGACTCAGGGTGAGATCTAAAACCTGCAGGACACTGGTCCTTGAGGCCTGGAGTTCCCCCACCCCTGCTTTAGGGGATTTCTATTGGCCTAACATTGGTAGAAAAGAGCTGCTGTGCAGATTTTTTGATTTAAACATGACTGTGCCTGGAGAAAAAAGCCTTTTTTCTTTTCTTTTTAAGAGAGTGCTTCTTTGATGTTTGAGAATATGTGTTTCTCTTGGAAAGAGCAACTCAAACAACAGTTCAAACAACAATTCCTGGAAGCAATCTTATTACAGGAAGCGCTCCTTCTTAAAAACGGACCCAAAACAAATATTTATCTTCCGACTGTGTGTGTTATTTCTGAGCTATGTTTGTTTTGTCTCACGGGGAAAACAACACCAGTTTGTTGCTAACTTCTCTTTGTTGTGTCACCCCATTTGCAAGATTATAGACCAGGGGTGGGCAACTCCAGGCCTCGAGGGCCGGTGTCCCTGCAGGTTTTAGATGTGTCCTTGAACCAACACAGCTGATTCAAATGGCTAAATACCTCCTAAACATGTCCTGAAGTTCTCCAGAGGCCTGGCAACGAACTAATCATGTGATTCAGGTGTGTTGACCCAAGGTGAGATCTAAAACCTGCAGGACACCGGCCCTCGAGGCCTGGAATTTCCCACCCCTGTTATAGACCATATCTGCAGGGTTTCCCCCCTGTGTACGATCTGTGTGGACTAATCGGTCAAAGCCGATCCTCACCATCTGGAAATCTTTTGAAATATGAATTACTGTAAAGTATTTTCTTTTGATATACAGTGATGTCCAAAAGTCTTGAGCCACCCCTTATTTCTTTATAGTTTGCTGGGAAAACGAGAAAATGGTGCAAACATACCATGTAAATACAGTAAATAAGTACATAAGGGACATTCTAACTTTCTGATAGCTTCAAAGTCAATACTTGGTGCGACCACCATTATTCTTCAACATAGCTTCAACTCTCTTAATTTCTTTCTAGTCTTCGGGTATCTTTCTTCAGGCTTCTTGAAGGACATTTAAAGCTCTTCTTCGAATGTTGTCTTCCTTTTTTTCTATGCAAGAGCCTCCATCTTTTTTTAGAGTGGCCACAGAAACTTACTGCATATAAAACCTCGTCACTGATTCTTAGTCCAGTTCTTGTGTAATTTAGTATTCCTGTCTCAAATGCATCTCAGGTCCTGTGTTAAGGTCTTTGCTGGATTTGGATATGACTTTCAGATATAACACATGCTGTGGAGGTTGTTTTGTTGGCCCGTCACCTCCTCTCTTGTGCTCCATTTGTCCACTTTCCTACACACACTGCAGACAATCCTGAGATATGCCAAGTTTACAAAAAGTACCATTTTATGCCTGTCAAACTGTTATCTTTGGCATTTTTCAAAGAAAATATGAAATGGAAACAAATTTGTGAAAAGCTCCTTGCAACAAAATGCTTGAACACAGAGTAAAACTGGATCTTTGTGAAGTTTTCTGTATACACAACACTCATTCATCCGTTGATTTAGTTTTAATTAAATTTTTTCTACTTTTTTGATTTGATTTTTTAATGAATCAAATCATTCCTTTGAAAATGATCAGGTGCAAGGACAGGATAAAACGTGGGTGAAAAAGCAGCTAATATCCAACAAAAATTTTTGAAAAACCTTCAGAAAGCCCAAAAAACGATTGTGCAAAACCCTTTGAAAAATAATTCAATGGACGTCTCCATGGAAGCAAAATACAAAGAAATGAGAAAGAAGAAGAAAAGGGAAAGACCATCTCTCAACCAAGGATGGATGTAGGGGTACACATATCACCATCTTACAACGCTTACAACTCTCAGTGAAACGATATTCATGGCCAGTGATCGATGGTCATGACATTTAGCACCCTATTGTTAGGAAACTGTACCAGTTTCAGTCGTTATGCCAATGTGCTGTTTATAAGTTTGAGCAAACCTGCAGTTAGCGATGTCTGAAGCACTCAAATGAGTGACAAAATGCAAAAAATTCAGCTAACGTTTGCTCAGATTGGTTAACTGCAGTAAACTAAGGCATTAATTTTAATCCCTCAGTCTGCACGCCGCGCTGCAGAATCCGCGTTATCTACAGAATCTGAAGGCAACGTTCGTCTCTGCTAATCCTTCTTGGTCACAGCACCCAGGCTGAATGACTTCATAGTGTAAAACCACTAAATACCTATTTTATACATTTCTATTTTTTATTTGTTTATACAACAGTGATGATACATCGCTGCAGTTAAACAAAATGCAACTGATACTAGAAGTACTATGTACTTTGCAACATCTAATTTGCAACCTTGACCTTGGTTAGAGTTAGAAGACCTTAACAACGAAAACAGTGACAGCAATAATAATAAATAATAACAGTAACAGCAACGACTACAAATAAATAGAAACATTTAAGAAAAACCATTAAGAATGACAGAAAAGACATTTCAGAGATCACAGATTTGCTTTTCTTTAAGTCATAATTTTGCTTTTGCATTAAAAATGTTAAAATCAGGTAATATTTTTATTTAAAAGAAGCCTGACCAAATGTTTCTTTACGTTTTTGTAACTTACAATCCTCATTAATAGCTCCCCTTGTGTTTACTTCCTGTTTGAGTATCTCAAACAGAAAGGTCAGTTAAAAGAGAGTTTCTCACAGTTTTTTCACTACACAAGTTACTCCAGTAAAACTGGAAATAACGTTGAGTTTGGTGAGTATGAGTCACAGCGAGGAGGCTGGCGGCCCTTCTATATCATAGTCATTTGATCCAAGTATTGATCAGTGCAGATTTATTTATCAGGATGAGGAGAACGACCTTCTCTGTCCAACACAGGTTAGATTAAAAGAGTTGCAGGTACATGAAAAAAATAAAAACCTGTGCATTTCTCCCACATCTACATTAGTATTTTGATTTTTAGCATTATTTGAAGCACATTATCCAAATCTTTTTCCTTCACTGCATGACAATTTCACAGAAGACGTACCTGTTCCTTCTCCGCTTTTATTCGCTCCAGCTCCGTCTTCAAACTGGAGAAAGACGCTGTGGGAAGAAGACATCATTAGAGGATCACACGGCGCTCATCTGAATCTCAAAGCCCGGATATTCTCTCAGGAATTATTACGAGATCCCCTGAAAGTTATGAATAATGCAACAAAGCTGCTTTGCCCGGAGCTGCAGTGTGTGTTGAGCTCAAATGAGCGCACAACTAAAAGAAACAAAGAGCACAAGCATGAAACACTCCAGCTGTTAATGACTACACTGACTCACTGGCCACTGACAACAGAACCGGCACCAAAAATCATCCATCAAGGGGAAACACTGTGTTTAAATAGAGATAAACCTCCTGGTACGTTTTAAAGAGTGTGTACTTTCTTCAGTCAAAATCTCCTAGAGAGAGAAGTCTAAAGCAGCGCAACGCAAACAGTTCGGTTTTACAACTAAAACAGGACATTTAGTTTTATCAGTCATCAGAAAATGAATTAACGATGAGCCCTTTCATAATGTGTACATGAACCAGCTGTTAATGCAAACAAAATAACATGAATATTACTGGGTCTCTTGCTCTAAAGCATTAAATTAATGTTAAATATCTCCTTAACCTCTGAAGTTAAGCATGACAAGGGATAAAGGATCCATTAAAACACACTGTCATATAAATGTACCGTATTTTTCAGACCATAAGTGCACCAGATTATAAGGCATATTAAGCAAAACAAAACAGTCAGATAAGTCAAACTTTACTCAACTTATTCTTGTTTCCTCCACTTCTGTACCATTGATTCATTAACGTTGAATTCTCTCGCAGCTGCTCTATTCCCATGTTGTTGCAGTACATTAATGACTAACCTCGTATTGTAGATCGATTATCTCAGTTGTTCTCCTGACTGAAGTTTGGTCCGTTTACAGCATCCTGTCATGTGATTGCATTTGTCTCTAACCATCAGGAACCCTCACGTTAACTTTTATCGAGTGGAAAAAAGTTAGCGTTCATCCTCCAGCTTCACTGTTTATGTTATGCTAGCATAGCTGTGTCACTAGCGGTCATGTAGCACATCATTATATACAGCTAGCCCAACTTTGGTAACCCTACAGATTTTTGAGCGCCGTGTACCACATAAAATCGGTTTGAGGTCAGTAAACACAACCAGAATTTATAAATAAGGCCCACAGGATTATAAGGTGCACTGTTGATTTTTGAGAAAATTAAAGGATTTTGAGTGCGCATTTTAGTGCAGAAAATACAGTATTTTACTTTTTTGAAACGAGAGAGATGATGCATAAAAATGTATTTATGACCCCGTTACATTCATAAATGATTGCTTTTTTTAATGTGCTTATCATTCCTGCACTGTTTCCTTCATCTATGAGAGATATTCTAAAATATTCGAATGCCATGACTTTATACACTCTTTATGGAAACCGGAGTTTGTGCAGACAGCTCCACCAGATATTTATCCTGTAGTTGGCTGGTTTAAAAGGGCGGTATTCAATGAAACTGCATACACAGTAAAGTATTACGAAATTAAATGGAAAATGGAAAGGAAGGAATGGAATGGAATGGAATGGAAGGAAAAGCAGCAGGTTTGTCCACAGCCTGTCACAGCACGTACCTCATGATAACTCTCCTCTTTGCTCAAGGTCTGTTAGTTATGACTCACTGCAAATCATCACAATGCTATGGCTGCAAGTAGAAATCCCATTTATGATAACATGTATAACTTCTAATAGGTTATCTTGTAAAATGAAAGATATAGCAACACAAGGAGTTTACATTCCCTAGCGCAACAACAAAACAAGCACAGACACATCTGAGAGGGAGAAGAGCCCCTCAGCTCCCAACGGTGACTCCCAAAGTGAGCCGCTTTATCTCTGTGAACGGTTTTTGTAAGAAGAAAATGGTTTCTCTTGAAAGGTGGAAACACAACAAACCTGTCTCACCACTTCAGCCCTAGTGGGAGTCGTCCCTTGAGAGGGTCGCTGACTTATCATGTGCCTCATCACATGAGCCAAGGTGTGGGAAAAAACAGGGAGTGGGGCATTATCAGCAGAGGTTTCGGGTGAAACCATTGTGAGATCTTGCCTCACCCTGTTATGTGACTTGTTGAGATCAACTGACACAAGATGTGAGTGGGCGTTAAGTGTAACCAAGGTAACATCCGACCCCACTTTCTGAAATCCATTTATTGTGGCGGGAATGAACTTTGCATAACTTCCGGGTCAATCTGCTGCATCTTCCCTGCGTCACCGCTGCTGCTGTCTCTGTGGTTGGCGTACTTGTTGACTAATTACTGACGCCATATTGCTTGACAGTGTGAAATAACCCGGCCGATTCATTCAGCGTTGTGCCTCCACTTGATGGTGAATCGGTTACTTTGTTTGTTTATTATAATTAATGAAAATGCGGAGCCGCAGTCGCGCAGTCGAAGCACCGTAAACTCACACAATGTGTGAGTTGTAAATGTTGTCATACTGCCAAGCATCGACCATCACAATCATTCCTAGAAAATACTTTTTTTCCCTTTGCTTTCCTGTCTTGCTCTTGACAGACATGAACATGGAAAAATGGTCGTACATTTTTATTTTACTGTTGTTTTTTGTTTCCTCACTGCAAGTTTATTTCAGGATTTTTTTTTGAAGGCAAACCTTTATTTTGCCTTCAAAATAAAAGCTGCATGGCGCGATATGGCAGCCTCGCTTCTGTCAGTCTGCCCCAGGGCAGCTGTGGCTACAACTGTAGCTTGCCTCCACCAGTGTGTGAATGGGTGGATGACTGGGTGTGTAAAGCGCTTTGGGGTCCCTAGGGGGGACTAGTAAAGCGCTATACAAATACAGGCCATTTACCATTTAACACTAGGCTAGTGAAGCTTAAGTTTAATTACTGGTTTTATTTATTGAATACCTGTTGTTTTTGGTTTTTTACTATGACTGAATGTTAAATGAACACTTCCAGAGTTGAGTGAACGATTTGATTTTTGTTTGTTTTGGATGTTTTTTGTTACTTTTTTAATTGAATGCCAAAACAGCCTGTGGGACTTTTGAATTGACTTAAATTCCTTCTAGATTATTGAACTTGTTGCACAACACTTGAAGGTTAGACATCCTAGTTTCAGTAAACTAGGCGGTGCGCAAGGACAACACACAGCAAGGTACATTTTTCAAATAGCTTAACAAAACAGATCAGTCACACGGGCCTGCAGACCTGTCAGCAACCATCTACCAACCATAAATCACAAGGGAAAAATTAGTATCCTCAGACCAGTTGCAAGTGGTTGCAGGAGGTTGTTGGCAGTTGCTATAGGACATGCACGTCTACCGTGCATGGTGCTCCACCAAAAACCTCCTTGCAAATGCTTTGGTTGTGGTGACAAGGAGTTTGCATAGAATAAAATGCAGACTTGTCTGCAAACCTTTGCAAACTACTTGTCAAGCGGTGGTGAAATTGTGAGAAGTGTGACGCAAACCTTTATTTTGCCTTCAAAATAAAAGCTGCATCTTCTTAAATGTTTTGTTTGGTCAGGCACAACTTTTACGTGAAGGTGGATGTTTTCCGTTCTAAGTTTTTTTGGTACACCACCCAGCACAATCACCAACCTATATCAACCACTTGCCAACCAGTCGGGGGACTGGAGGTTGCTACAAAGAGGCTAACTGGTCTCTAGGCCTGTGAAAACTACATTAAAAACACGTGAGGGGAAAGCATCATGTTGAATGCTGACTGCATCATTAGTCTGCCAACTAAGTCATCAATGCACACACATGCAGGCAGCTAAAGTGAGCTTGTTCAAACTGCTGATCATACCTTCCAGGATGTCTGAATGACAAATGGGGAAAAACAAAAAGCAGAAACGGAAGATCGTTTAAAAAGGTCGCAGTTAAAACACAAATACACACCCTATAGCTGATCAATGATTTAAACACAAGTTGATCGTTCAGAGTCTCACCTATTTCCTCCTTACATCCCTCGATCTCCAGCTGCAGAGTGTCCTCCAGGTTCTCCTTCAGGCACTGCTCCGCCTGGATCTGCTCCTTCAGAAATAAGATCTCAGCCTTCAGCTTCTCCTCCATGTGATCGGCCGACGTCCGTAACGCCACCATGTCCTCGCGCAACCGCAGCACCAGGCCCTGGAGCTCCTGAAGAAGAATCAACGAATAACTTTACAACCGCCAATGTGGACATCCCCGTCACCTCCGTCGTATACACAACATTTTCTTCTGATGTGATGCGACTGTTCTGCAGGAAATGATCAGAAAACCTTAAATATCCAGGGTACCAGTACGTACTTCCAGTCATGTCACAGACATTAAATTAGTGCAGTTTGCTGTTAAAAATATAATATATATACAGTCTGCAATATTGATTCGGCCTTTATATTAAATATGGCTATTGTCTGTATAAATTAAGTTACGAGAGCTTAAAATGCTGGAAAAAATAAAATTCCAGTCACTCTTATGTATGTAAAACATGATATACGTAGGATGAAGGAATCCAACTGCATGGCTTCGCTTAAACTAAAGTTACTGTGTATAAAAAGTGGGCCAATTCTGATTGGGTTAGATGGGAACTTGTTTTTATATTTGGTTGATCTTATATGGAGTTACTCAGTAGTAGCCAGACAGCGGCATACTCTCCAGGGGGCCAATTTGTAACCCGAACACTATTTCTACCATACTTTGCTGAGTTATTATGTTTGAAAGGACTCTATTTCACCATGACAAGTTTTATAAACCTCTTTTGGAGTACTATAAACTGTTGTGGCCTGTTTTGGTTTCTGAGAAATTACTGAACTTCTTGGATCATATTTCTCATTTGACAGGTACCCGAAACAACACCTGGAGAACACAAATTTATCCAAGCACACACGAATGATTAAAACAGATACCTGTACATGGTCATAAGCCATCGCTTGACGTCTAAGACTGTTTACATTTGTAAGTTATGTGACAGCTGGGAGAGAGAACGGGCAGTTAAATGACTCAGAGCAGCGGTCTAGACGTCCAGTTGTCAAAAAAGGAGACTCAGCTGATGTGGCGCTGATGGGGTATGCGCTCAAAAACCACTCAGTTATTGGGTCACTCCTCCCAGCCCCCCTCCGTTAATGGTTTTTGACTGGATGGTGCCACAGATGTTTCTCATTGTGGAGGTTTTTTACAAGATAAGACACGTTTATATTTAAACGATGCGACTCTGAATCCAACTAGTAGTTACTGCAAATTAACGATTGCAGTAATGGATATCCACGAGGCTTTTGAATGCATAAATCTGCCTCTGCTCGCATCATGATGAATGCTTAGAAGCACATTTAGAAGTGGAAAACCACTGAATGAATTGCCCATCACATTAACATGATTTCTGGTATCCAACAGTAGCTGAAAAAGAATGCACACCTACTATAACTGGAGGAGTTCTGGCTCTCACAAAGCAGATTTAAACGATTACGTTTTAACCACCAACATGTTGCGAATGTCACAAGATCATCAGCCTCCGCTAAAGCATGAGTCCGCTCTCTTTTGTAATGCTGAAGAGTAACTCAGCGTGAGGCTGAGAGTAACAGTGTGGGAGGAGATGTGTGTTTGAGGCGGGAGGGCAGCCCACGGACGTATAATAGATTTATGTGTGCAGCAGACTTTTTTTTCACCTCATCAGATCAGCTCAAAGTAACCAGCACTGCTGTTAATCACTGAATATGAGCTGGTGGAGCCACAGAGGTGTTACCACTGAAGCAATTAGCCGAGCGCTTCACTGCAGGGATTAGTCTGTGTCACTTTTATCGCTGTCTGTGGCGTGAGAGCGGACAGAGCTGCTCACGCTGCGACAGCTTTTAAATGAACAGTTGACTCTACTGACCGAGAGCAGCAGGCTGTGAAGGTGCTTTTATATTTAAACCCTGCATCATCTGTATTCTTTACCAGCTCAGGCTGGGTGGAGATGATTTACTTAAAAGTTGGAGAAACCCGGCGTAAATGTGGAGGAACTTTATACAAGGAAAATGCTTAGTCTGTCTTCTTAAAACCTGGCACAAAGTTTAGATTTGAACATCAAGCAGCAGCATCCAGCCTGCTGATGTATTAAGAAGCACCGTCTAGGGCTGGGCTATATCATACCGTTCACGGTAATACCGGTGTAATTTTGGGCAATGATAGGAAAATGAAATATCGCGATAGAATATGGGTAAAACGCGCATGCGCAGTGCCTAGGTTTACATACGCACATGGCGGCGACGCAGAATGAGAAGAGCGAACGCGGATCGTTAAATGAAACGGATGAACCAGAATTGGTTTGTAAAAATGCTGCAACTTCAGTGGTGTGGAACTGGTTTAGCTTTCGTCCGTCAGATACACAACAAAGCACTATTTTTGGTAGCGCATGCTAGCGGGCCGTCGTTATTACCGTGTTGTTTGGAAAATACGGCACACTTAAAATCAATCCTTTGATTTTTCTGAAAATCGACAGTGCCCCTTATAATCCCGTGTGCCTTATGTATGAATTCTGGTTGTGTTTACTGACCTCGAAACGATTTTATGCCGTACACGGCGCTCAAAAATCTGTCAAATGTTTTAGTACGACTTTGCTAAGCTACAAACCCGCACCGCTTGATGGATTGTCGGAGCATTACGGCTATATTACGCAGGAGTCTCGCGGAGTGATACGTACTGTGCTTCAACATAATATTACCGTATTGTGTGTATAACCTCTTTAAGTTTTGTGGATAGTCTACATGGTTATGCTGAGGATATGTCGGCCAATTTCTACTGGAAATGCCTTTTGCTTAAACTGTCAGCAATGAATTTGCACTGTTACATTTTTATATAACTTTAATGCACATAAAAAAACAGCTGCTTGTTTAAGTGAAAATACATTGATGGGGTTTTGATGTGGAGTTGTAAAGTATTTTGTCTAGTGTCAATTATATCATCAGTTATATCGTTATCGCAAATTTTCAAATTATATCGTGATAGATATTTTTGGTCATATCGCCCTGCTCTAGCACCGTCCACTAAAAGCACTTAACAGAAAGGCTTGCATATGGGGCTATCGAAGACAGGCTCAGATTTTTACAAGATGATTTTTTTGGAGGGGATTGTTTTAATTCTTTAGTCTTTTGGTTTAATAAGTGCAGTCGAACTAACATTCACTGAGCTATCTGGACTCTTCAGATTTCAACCCAATACTTTTCCCCGTACAGAAACTGTCTTCAGCAAACCAGCAGCGAATGGGAGCAGGTGATAAGGTTGTTCCATCTAAGCACAAGTGCAGACTTCCCTCATCCCGGCCTCGTCTTCTAATCCTCTAGCAAATGCTGGGTTGTCCTCCAGGGTCCTCTCCCAGTACGACATGCCCGAAACACTTCACGATGAGGCATCCAGGCATCCGGCTCTATTCCCTCTTGAATGCCCGGCTCCCCACCTCATCTCTAAGGGAGAGTTCAGCCACCATTCAAACTAAACTCATTTCCCCTGCTTGCATCTGCAACCCCATTTTTCAGTCATCACCCAGAGCTCATGATGGTAGGTGATGGTAGTGATCTCGTTTTAGGAGCCAGAGAAATACTGTTTGTTTGTTTTTTACTTAAAGTCTGTCCAAGTGCAAAGAACTGCATAAAAGCTATAACCATGAATAATTTCAGAGTAAACAAAACTACAAATCTAGACTTTAAACTGGTCTTTGGATGCCTCCTTTCAGACACATTTCAATAAGTACCACTGACGTGTTATGGATGGTGCTGAGGCTTCACGTACGTGAACAGTAGTGGGCATTTGGAAGTCTTCTTGCTGCTGCAGTTCTAAATGCAGCCTGTGCTTCCCCTGCAGACTCTCGTTATCTCTCTGTAGTCGACTTAGCTCATCTGCCACCTGCTCCCTGGACTTCAGCAGCACCGCCTGAAACAAACAAGCACAAAGAATAAATCATCTCGTCATGTGTCACTTTTTTTTTTTTTTTTGGCGCCTCCTGCCATATGAAACCATCAGCCCGTGAACCCATGTGAAGAGTGACTCACAGGCTAGTGTCTGCTTTTAGAGCCACCTCCACCTAAATCTCCCAGCAGAGCTAATATTCAGCTAGGTGTAGCTCTATAAATTAATTTATGACACTAAGACTTCTGCACATCAAAGCCACAAGAAGCAAAGGGGATGCCTCTCATCAGTCGAAGACAAGACTGTTTGCAAAGTCTTTCAAGTTACTTTGATGCCTGTGCTGATGCGGCTTGCAGAGGCACATTCATTATTGAGAGTGCTTCATGTTTCAGGTGCTTCCTGCTTTTCCTTTTGGACAATAAGCTCGGAGAAGAAATGTACCTTGTTTAGAAATGCACTTCACATATTGACACAGAGATTTTTTGCAAAACCTCTGTACATGAGCTGATATGACAGATGTATTTAAATTTCCTTTATAGAAGACTAAATAACTGCATCTCAACTGCAAATACGGAGGTAGGGACGACAACTGATGTTACATGTTTATTCAAATTTACTTACAAAAAAAAAAAAAAAGCAATCTGGGAAAACGTCGGCTGATTTAATGACTTTTCAGGGTTTCCACTTGTGAATATAAAGCTCCAATATGTGGATCGGATATGCGTCTGATCCCGACCTAGAAATCATTGACTGTGAGCTAACAGAGCAGAGAGCTAACAACAACAAGACATCAGTGGGGAGATATTTTACACCTGCTACACTTTTTCTTTGTATGTTTTTGTTAATTAACTGCAAACTGTGGTCAAAGTGAATCAACGTGAGTGACGGGCTCGGATGAGACAATGCTTTCTCTCACACTCTCATCACGTTCATGTAACACTTGCAGGAAGCTTTTAGAGCGCTGATAGTAACATAACATGCTGTCAGCACCTCGCACAATATTTCACTTTACTTTCTTGTGTCTCTTGTCATCTCCGTTCCACACACGGTGCGTTTATGAGGGCAATGAAAGAAGAAACTAACAAGACCGTAATTAACATCCGGATTCAGTTCATTAAAAGATATTATACTAAGAAATACCAGTTTGATAAAATGGATTTAGTTATTTGTGAGCAGGGACGCACTGATTCAATTTTATCTGCTGACATGGACTCAGTCAGTCTTAATGTTTAGAGCGACACCAGTCTGAGACTCAGCAATTCTTCATAAAATAAAATCAACCATAAATACATCAAATAATGTAAATTTATTGAGTTGGGTTTTATTAGAGAGAATAAAGTGCAGTAATAAATGACAACAGGCCCAGGATCCATCATAATTCACTTGTTATTGTAAGGTGGGAAATGCAGAGAGACAGTGGTAAGGCTTTTTGTCACTGGTTGGCTGTATTTGCAACAATTAATTCTATCTTGAGCACAGTTTGGGTGATCAAGGTCTCTAAAATCTGATCGATGCTGTAGGAGGAGCAGCGATTCTTGTGAACTGTGGAGGGTCAGATGGATGCTTTGCCACAGTACGAGCTCATTACGCTCGTTACGCTTTGCAAGTGCTAATTTCACCGGGATTCTCCACACTGCTGTTATTTACAGTCACACCAGCATCTCAGTTTCCTGCACATCCTCACACACACACGCCGGCACGTGGAGCTGACAGAGAGAGCAGAAATTAAATCATGTTAATCAAGACAACGGCAACATGTTTGTTACCTAAGTGCCGTAAAAGCTTCCCAGCAAGCAATACACAGAACCAATGTAACCAGAAAGGAAAAAGCGTAATTGTTTTCAGTCTTTTCAGTCTTGTGAGTTCACTGTGACAGTTTGCAGTAAAGTAAAACAAATGCTGCAAATACACAAATAAAAGCTGCTGGTGCAGCAGATGTGAAATACCACCAAATTGTTGCTGCTTGCGGCAGATTGTCACCTATATCTGATCCAACCTTTTGGATGTCACGTTTAAATGAACACGTCACGCTCAATTGTGACCAATTAACACCTTGAATACATAATATTCATGTGCTGACATTTCTTAATCATTCAAGATTAAACTGGTTATTAAATAAGCCATTGGGTAGTTAACTGGTTAGTTTAACTGATAAATGTTGTGCTGTACTTCAAAAACACTAAAATTTCTTAATATTTTTGTGTTTTTGACTGTTTTAAATCAAATATCTTGGGGCTTAGCACTGTTTTTGATTGGGCAAATATTGGGTCTTCTTAGGATTCAGTGCTGACTTAACACTCTTTAATTTTACTTAGTAATGCAAATAACATTTTCTTCAGCTGTGCACTTTTGCTGCAGACAGGAGCAACTTTTTGACACTGAAGCAAAATATTCTTTAGCCACAAGCTCTGTCACATCAGCAAATATTTGTAGTTGGGGAGGAACAGTGAAGTTACTTCTGTAGAGGCAGAAAAATGCAAATCCAATCATCAGTGCCTCTGAGGTGCAATTCAGTCTGGCAACACGTCGAATAAGTGACCCAGAGTCTGTTATCTGAGCATTTATTTGAATATGTGCAGACTTGCCAGAGCTGATATTAAGATCCAGACACAGCTGGCAGGAACAGGCGATACAGAGCTCACAAATGAATATGCTGCTCACCATCTGTTCCTGCGTGTTCCTCTTAGCGTCACTGAAGGCTTGCTGTAGTGTGCTGAGCAGTGTTTCTGATTCCTGGACTCTCTGCATGAGGCCAGATACCTACAACACACATGCACAAAAAAAACAACAACCCATCAATAAGACAAAAGCAAGCAGGCCACAGTTACGCAGACATGCAATAGTTCTGCACAGGGCACAAATTACTTGAAATAGTGAAATCATAGGTTCAGGAACTAGTACACTAGTTCGTGCTGCACTAAATTAACTTCTGGTTTGAGAAGTGACAAAATGCATTCACACACTTTTTTTTTTTAAGTTGGTGGTCAATGTGACACATTCTGCAACAAGAAAATAACGAGTTTCATGTTGGGGCAACACAGAAGCAACATGCCGCGCTCAGGTACGCTGCAGGATGGCTGCACAAATGCAATCAGATCTCAAAGAACAAAAAAAAAAAATTATATTTCTCCATTACTTTCTGCAAAAGAACTGCCTTTCCTACAAACTGCATTTGTTTTTAGAAGTAAACCCAATAAAACACCTTCATACTGAAGGCAAACAGTGCATCTTCATGACTCTCTGAAAAGTGCATATGTGTGTGCAGAGAGCATGACTGCACAGTTTGTTGAACTGATTTGCTGGAGGCTTGAGCTGCACCCTGGGGTGTGCAGAGCAGCAGCGTTAGATAAGAAAGAATCCATTATCACACATCATCTGTGGGCAAGTTAGCAACAACAGTGTGTTCGAGGATATTAACAATGAAGGGCGATCACATCCGCTCCACTCAACACTTAAAAGCTTCCCTTTTCTCATTTGGGCAGAGACAGATAAGTAATGAAGCAGATTCTGGGAAAGCTTTTCTACATTACCGCTCTCATGTTTTCTTAAAGTGCAAGAATATTTGTCTGAACCAGTGACATCTAGTGATGTGTAAACATTTTGGACATACTGGATGTTGCATTTCTACGGAGCGTAACTGGTAAAACGGGTGGAAAATCTCAATGTAGAAACGAGTTCAGTCAAAGTGTGAGGCCATAATATGCAGAATATCTGCAGGGCTGTTATTACTCATTAAGCAGGGATGAAATTCGGAAAATGTGCCGTGGAAGCTTTGACCCAAACAGATCTCGTTCACAGTGACGCTGCAGTTTTAAGTAAACAAAGGAAATACACTTAATATAACAAGTGTTAAGTCATATCTATCACTTATTTAATTCAAATGTGTGCGAACGCCTCTTTACATGTATGCAGACATAGTTTGATGCAGAGGCTACCCAATCATGTGATCAGTGATGATTCTCAGGCAGAATAGGGAAAAGGATGAGATGCTGCTTTAACTGGAGGAGTTTAAGTATCTCCCAGGGTGTTCCTCACAAGTGAGGGAGGGATGGAGCAGGTAAGCAGCAGACTGATGGGTGTAGCATTCATGAAGATGTGTTGTGGTGAAGAGAGAGCAGAATAAAGGCGAAGATGTCAGTTAATCCAGTTATACCTGAAGGAATCAGATAGTGGCTGGGCTCTAGCTCACTGAGAGGGGCACAAAAAGGCCAGTAACCACTCGGTAATTAATATACAATGCAACAGCACAAGCATAAACGCCGGTTACAATGTTGGCCACTTACGTTGGTTACATCGTAGGCTCTACAAAGACAACCCAGAGTTTGTTTAATATACAGCACCATGAGGCGACTATTCGCAGAAAAAATTAGTCAATCACTGACCGAACGAGGTGTTCCTCAGGGCTCGATAGATTCATACCAAAAATTTCCCCTATAATTGTAATGTCTGTTAAATTACCCAAGAAAATTATACAGAGAGCAATAAGTGTTAAGAGATGTAATAACATTACACTGCCACCTGTAAACCACCACCTCAGTGTTGTAAAATCAAAGATGCAGTTGTGGTTCTTCTCATCATCGCACTCACAGGATTGAATAAAGAGGCTAAAAGCTTCAGGCTCACAACTGCTGGCCATGCTGCTGTTGCCTTGGCAACAGATGAGAGAGCTGATGGGACTGGGCATATAGAAATACAGATGTATAAGATTTATTTGGTCAACAGGGCATCTACAAGTATACAGAAGTTAAATTTAGGACTTTTTTGGATCTTGTACATGAACAGACAAACACGTATGAAGCTGACTTTCTGTGGATCTGTGAACTACAGCGACAGCAACAGTGAGTATGGGTGCCCTGGATTGAGCAGGTGCACGGTGCTAAACTGTTAAAAACTGTGTTTCACAGTTTCATTGCCAGTTATCTCTCCTCCCGCTGTGGCAAGTCATCCAAACATCAAAGCAGTGCTGATGCAAAGCTGCACCACCTGCACACAGATGGTGCCCATTTTATCACACAGGATGTTAGCACCTTCACATGTATCGACACATTACTGTTCGGAAGTACTAAACTTCCTTTCCACTGAGCCAATACACTACACCGAGGAAGACGGCCTTAATAATTACACAGTAACAACATTTTTGGTGGTGACACTAAATAATTTGAATAACTAGCTTGTTATTCACCAGTTGCCTTGTTCACAGTAGACCTTTCATCTTTCTTATAATAATCACCTAAATCAGGGTCACTAGTTTTTAATTACTTCGGCGAGTTCCTGTTTCCAAAAGTTGCTTTCTGAAGATATTATTAACTTATATTAATACGTATTTATTGAGTAGATCCATAATTTTAATTGAATAATTTGCTTTACTTTTTATACATTTTCTTTCTCCCACTATTCTGAGTGGTAGCCTGTAACCTCTGAATAGAGCCCTTTGCTCTCACATTGCAGGTTTACTTGTGGTTCCAATGGTGTTTACCTTATAATAAAAAGTGTCTAAAAGTGACTGCTGTTGTGATTTGATCCTACTGAATACTTCCTGAGTTGCTCCGGAGGAGATATCGGGGAAAAGCCAAGAGTAGGAGATAAGAAGATAAACTGTTCCGGCCATTGTTAGCTGAGAAAATGGGTCCTTTTACAGTAAGATGTTCTTTCATGGAGATGTTGCTAAGCTCACACTTCCTGGACAAACATGTGACTGTACCTGGCTTCGGGGCTTTTTTCGGGTGGACAGCGATGTTAATTTGAGCGATGAAGCAGTCGTCATCTGTGGCTATGGTGAAAGCCTGTAGATAATGAGTGGATCTGACAACCCTCTGCACAACTTACTGGACGTGCAGCAGAGCACACAACGCTCTCTTCTCGTTCCCCTCACCCCTCTAGATGGCTACCCTTCCTTGAGCGTGCATCGTGTGAACTTTGAAGTCTCAAAAAGACAAAAAAACAAAACAAACAGCAGCTACGTGTACGCTGATTGCTGACTGGCTGAAAAGTTGGCTTGAACAGGAAAGAGATTAAAAGTGTTGTTCACCACAAAGAGGAAGAAGTGTGGAAAAACCCCACCAATAAGCTCAGACAGAAGGTGCAGTGGGACGTTTTTGCTAGAAAGAAATTCTTAATCTAAAGTTATGTTTTTGGCACTGCCTCCAGCTGACCTCACACAGGCACCACATGTAGACGTGTGTTTACAAAGCTCGGCACAGCACCAGTGCCATGCTGGGACCACTAAACTGAAGAACTTGCTTGAGCTGTTTTAGATCTTTCTTGAGTATGACAGCTGGGATAGCCTCCATCTCTGCACCGTTGGCTTTGTCTGTGAGAAATAATCTGCCAGACCTCACACCAAATTTAACCAACGAATGAACAAACATAGCTAAAAGCAACTCAAATAAATCCCATTAGACTCCAAATGAATGATTTTTCTACAGTAATTATTCTAATGCCATCAACTCTGACTTGAGTATGACACACTGGAATAAAAAATGGGGGTTTAAAGTCTTTAAATCCACACGGATATCAGAACCAAGAGAACAAATGGTCCTGACCTTAGCAGCGGTTTCCTCGTTTCCTGCTTTGACCGAATCTTCCAAATTCTGCTTCTCAGTCATCGTCCTCTCCAGCTGATCGTTGGCCTGACGTAGCATCACCTGCAGCTTCTTCACCTGTAGGACAGTAAGAATTGAGAACCCCTCTGATGAACATTGCAAGTCAAACCTTAAATATCTGCTTGATGTGATTAAAAAGCAATGGCATGAAAAAGAAAAACCCGAACCTGATCTCTCGTCTCAGCCTCCTGTCCTTGGATGGCCTGAAGTTGCTTCTCATAGTTTGAGCACATGTCGCACCTTCGTCCGAGCTTCCTGCCAGCATTTTTTAACTGGCGACAGACAAACAAGAAACCCATGTGATAAAAAACTATTTAATACTCAATAACGATGCTCAGCTCTAGGATGTAACAAATTAAGACTTTGTTATGACTGAAAACATGAAAAAATGAGTCTTGCAGATTTCACAGAGGGAAAGCGCTAAGTGGAGAAGGCTCATCTCCTGATATCCGTCAGGATGCTTCAGTCGGAAGCTGTTTTCACAAGTGGTCGCTTCACGGCTGGTAGCTTTCATGTATGACTTGGCAGATTTTTACACCACATGGCCTTCAATGCCCAACGGGATCTGCCACGGATCTTTCACTCGTTAGGCGGCTGTGTCAACGACTGCACTATTGCGCTACAACAAACTAAAAAACTTAATTAAGACCATTAAAAATATATCAAGCAGGTGACATGGCCACACTACTCATCTGATATTTGCTGTTCTTGTTTTATTACATTTAGTCAGCCATGTTCACTGTGTTTAGCATTTATTATATTTCATTATCACCATCATTTTACTTTAAGCCACTTTAAGCTTTCCCAACTTTGGTGAAAAATTTGAAGAAAAAGGAGGAAAATGTGTTTTCTTTTCTAAATGCTGGTAAATAAAAATGAGAAACACTCAAAATTGCACTACAACGTGCATATGCTGCTCTAGTGTCGAGGTACAAAGAAGAACTAGTCAGGAAGTAAAGATCCTAAAGTGAAGTAAAAACCTTATGCGCTGTAAAAATGTTACGTCCAGTCATAACCATTAAACCCTTTGAACCACCTTTGACCCCTGCAGCGCTCAGACCATTAAAGCTGTTGTAAAGCCTTGGTGAAGCACCTCTTGCTGTAGTAGGTTCCACTCGCTGTCACTGACGAGCCGGTAGCCGGCAGGCGGTAAGTAAGCGGTGTCTGGGGCGTGAGAGATGCTGGACAGCAGCGACGCCGTCTCCTCCTGCTCCGGGGTCATGGCTTTGATCGCCTTCTCCTGGTCTTTAGTCAGCAGGAAGTGACTTGTCGGCAGCTTGATTGAGCTGATTGAAGCAGTGTCTCCAAAACTACTGTCTGTCACCCCGCTGTCGGCCCCAACCAAGGGCCCAAAGTCCGACTCGTCTAAGTGGCCTGCTGATTTGGCCTTGTGGTTCTGGCCGCCAAGACCCTGCTGGATGGACAGCGAGGAACCGAGGCTGTCTGTGGACTGAACTCGCCGCAGGTTGTCCTTGTAAGGGTCCATGGGGCTGCCCGTCACCACATCAGTGTCTAAGGAGTGCATAGAGCCGTGGGCGCTGTGGTTCACATGGGGCTGGAGGAAAAAGCGGAAAAAGGCATCCTTCAGGAAAAAAATCTTTCATAGTATCAGATTTATTTAATAAGTGGGATGAAGCTGGGCAGACAATATTTTTAATTCATCTTTTAAATATATAATTTACAGTAACACTCGCCAGAGTGTCCACACTTCTACTGTAAAGCCAGTGGTTAATGTGTTAGTCTCCCACAGCGTGGGCCTCTCAGTGCCCACATCTGCACCCAAAGACCTTTCTACGTGGTGGCTGCTGGCTAGCAAAAACAACATGATCCCCGACCGCCTCCACCTCTTTTGACCCACATTTATTTATTCATTTTCATTTGAATAATAACTCAAGTTCAAGGAAATCCCCTGTAACAATGTTGCCATTTTTAAAGTTCATTGTTCCATGTGCCCAAGCCTGCCACATATTCAGCATCTGGTCCTTTTCTATCATTGTTATTAACCTGCTTTCCTTCTCTGGTTCGTTCTTAATGCCAGTTGGCATTGGACGATCACTCGCGTGCATATAAAGCTAATATCATTTTTCTTCTGTAGCTTTGCTGCTTATTAATTATTCACTTTTTAAGGGGGTGAGGGTTTGGTTTTATTGGTTTAGTTTCCCAGTGCAAGATGAAGTGAGAAACCTGATGATCAGAGGTGTGAGCTTCCTCTTTTTTATTTTGTTTTTGCCAGCATTTCCTGTTCCAAAATTTGTGTTCGGCTTTACAAGTTAAAAATAAACCAAAAAACAATTAAGTTCCTTGAACAGCAGCAATGTGGCATTTCACATGCTGAGCAGTTTGGGAAGTAAATAAATAATCATGTTGGAAAAACATGAGACTATTGACAACATCATGATTTTAAAGTCTGATTTTTGAGCGGCCTTACAACACGGACCAGTCAACTGGCACTTGATCCATCGACAGCTCCAACAATATAAAGATGGCTCAGATGCTGATTTTTATCACGATTCTGTCCTGATTCTGCTGCAAAGTTAATACCATTTTCTTCAAGGTCAGCTGGGCTGTAATGTGTAAAACGTTACTAACGCGAAGACAAGTTTCCCGACAATCTGACAGGTCTTTGGAAAACGAGCTCAAGCTGCTCTAACTTTAAACAGTGAACATAAATTTCTGACATCCAACAGATTCTCTCCAAAAGCAGATCAACTATATATCACAACTCTCGAAAACTGCAAAACGAAATCCAGATTCAAACTTATTCCAGTGTCTGCAAAGCTGATGTAGCTCGAAGGCATAAAACAATGGCATCGTTACAACAGGATTTACAGCATGTCTCAGTAAACATGTTTTTCAGAAACAGGGATGACTGAAATTGTGCAATCAGATCAAATATTTACACTGAGATTAAACTGAATCATAAATGTATATTTCTCAGAAGATATTGTTGCCATTTTTCCCCAATTTAGGACCGATAAAGACACAACACATAACCTGGTACTTGAATGTGAAGATGGCTCAAAGCGAATATATTACAGACTAATCCAATTACAGACTGCTCAGTGGGGACGTATCAGATTACTCTCTGCTCTTACCTCCTCGACGCTGAGGCCGAGGAATAAGTCCTCCAAAGGCTCGGTGTTGTCTCCTCCGTTGTCCTCCTGCAGGTCCTTCACTTGACTCAGGCGCTCCTTTTCGTCATCCTCCTTGGATGGAGAGACAAAATGTTTGGTCACATTTTGTTTTACATCGATTAAATTCCCACTCAGTGTACACTTAAATAGATACTCCTTTAAAATCTTAGATTCTACCTTAATAAATAAAATAATACTGAGTTTTACTGACATCATCATCACATTTTATTGTTATAAGGATATATTTGTTTCCTTAGCACAGTCCTAAATCTGTAACACATGACCACCACAGCCCGGTACGCAGCTAGTCTTTTATGTGCCAAAAGCAGCTCAGTTTTACCAAAGTGTGGACTCCACTACCTCGTTGTCAACAACACGGTGCCCGTGATGGCGCACAACCACTTCTGCTTTTGTGCGTCATGGTGGACAGAATCTGAGACACGATGGTGAATTTGTTCCTACGGCAACTCGCAACAGTGTTGGCTCAGCAGCTTTGTGGCGTCGTGCCCGCGTAACGTTTTTGTCACCAAAGCCATTTTTCTAGTTGAAACACATGCAACTGGTTCTAGATCGATCTGGACTATTCCTGCTTTAGTGACAAAGGGCACAGAGTGAGGTGAGACATTTAACAGACGCTTGATTTTAAACGTGGAAGCTGCAAGTCGGAGCCAGCTCCTGACCAAGAGCATCCTCAAAACCTCAAAACCTTACATCAGCATCCACCCAAACTGCCCGAAACGATTAAAGATGGACTGTTATGATCACTCCCAGTTCCATGTTTTAATTTCTGGAGTAGCTTTGCATGATGTAGCACTGGTATTTGGTGCACATGCTCAGTTTATCTTCTCTCTGAAACAAACTGCCTGAAACTGAGTGTTTAGAGCAATCTGAGCCTCATTATTTGAAATGTTGGCCATGCTTAACATCAGCATGCAGATTTATAACTGTATATATTTAACAGAAAATAAGGAAACACATAAAAGATCTCCTTTAAAAGGTGGTGATTTTGGCTTTTTTCAGTCCTCTGAGCTACAGTTTGTGAACACTCTTGTTCTTGGCAACTTTTTCTGGCCTGTTTGGCCTTTCCCCACTTCCACAGCAGATAAACCCAATAATTCTGTTAACTCTAACCACTGCAAAGACGATTATGCTTCCCAAGTGGAAAGCCAAGCCTCTTTAAACTGTCTGCAGAGCTGACACTCTTGTTAGGTTATGTTATGTACCTGGTCTTTCCTCTTCATCTCCTCCACCTGGCGGAGCTGTTCTGATGACAGCACGCTCTCGATCCTCTGCATGTCCCTCATAAGGAGGCGGTGAGACTCCAGGAATTGGTCGTTAGCTCGCTGCCATGTGTGCTTCAGCTGGTTGTGCTGCTGCCGCTCCAACTCCAGCTTGTGACAGACTGAGGTCATAAACAGCAGAGAGAAAGGCGAAAGACAAAGTTGGAGCTGCAGACTAAACACGAACACACACACACACGTCCTCCATGGAGTCTGCAGCTATACAGAAATCATATACAAAACATTTAAAACCCTTTTACTGGCGTTTTAAATCTAATTTAAGACCAAATTTGCAATGGAAATGCAAACTGGCATCAGTTCAAAATGAACACAATGGTAAAAGGAGCTTGTGAATGTTTATTAATGTGAAAAGCAAACAAAGGAACACCTTTAAGCTACAACACAGTTTGCTCTGCAAGCATTTCCAAGCACCAGCTTTAACCAGAGAGAGTAATCATGACTCTCAAGCAACAACAACGAGCAGCCTGGCTAGAAAACCTTTCTGCTTCATCATGTTCAGGGTTTCCATCGTTGTACTGAAAACACTAAATCAGGGTTGTCTAACAAGCAGTCCAGGGGCCAGAACCGGCCTATAAGAGGATCAGAGTTGGCCTTCCAGCTGGATGGCCTTGCTAAGTGTGAAAGTTGCAGTGAAGTTATGAATAAGATAAATTATTGGAGTCATCCAAAAAGTCTGCATGGGAAGGTTTTCCACTTTTCCACTCCATCTCTCAGTTGTAATGTGCACATACTTAGAGCAGAGTCACTGAATGTGGAAAAGCTGAAATATATTACTGCGGTTTATTTTTCTAGAGACATCTCAGGCAATTTATCATTTTTTTATAAAGTGGATGACTCAAACATTTTTGAATATTGTTTTTTACAGTAAAAAGAGGAAAAATTAAGAGTGTTTTTGTCACCTCTGTCGTCAACATGACTGCTCGCTGAATATGAGCACTGGGGAAGTTTGTATTTTTTTAGACATAGCATAACAACTCATATTCACTTGCCACTTCATTAGGTACACCTCTTCAACTGTTTGTTAATGAAAATATCTAATCAGCCAATCACACTGTAGTAATTAAATGCATGTAGGCATGCGGACATGGTCAAGATGATCAGCTGAAGTTGAAGCTGAGCATTAGAATAAGGAAGGAAGCTGGCTTAAGTGACTCTGAACCAGACGGGCTGCTCTGACTACTTGAGAAACTGCTGATCTGCTGGGATTTTTCCCACACAACCATCTTTAGGTTGAAAGAAAATTGTGCAGAAAAACAGAGAATATCCAGTGAGTGGTAGTCCTCGGGGCAAAAATATGGGAAAAAACAAAAAACAGATTGCTTCAAGTTGGTAGGAAGGCAACAGTAACTCAAATAACCACTTGTTACAACCAAGGTATGCAGAAATGCATCTCTGAATGCATTGAAGCAGATGATCTACAGCAGCAGAAGACGCCACTGCGTGCCTCTCTGAGGAACCTGAGGCTAAAATTCACATGCCTCACCTAAATTGGACCAAGAAGACGGGAGAATGTTGGCTGGTCTGTTGAGATTCGATTTCTGCTGCAACATTTTGATGTTTGGGTCAGGATTTGTAGGAAACAACATGAGGCATGGATGCATCCTGCCTTGTATTAACAGTTGAGGTTATTAGTGGTGTAATGGTGTGGGGCATATTTTCTGAGCATCGTTTAAACACCATTGCTGACCATGTTTATCCCTTTTTGACCATACTGTACCCATTACACATGGCAATGCAGTGAACTTAAAGTAAGTTCGCTGTACTCAAATGAGCTTCACAGTCACCAGCTCTCAATCCAACAGAGCATCTTTGGGATGTGGTGGAATGAGAAATTACCATCTTGGATGTGCAGCAGCTTTGTGATGCTATCATGTCAATATGGACTGAAATCTCTCAGGAGTGTTTCCAACACTGTGTTGCTCTCTGCCACCAAGAATTAAGGCAGTTCTGAAGACAAAAGAGCGTCCAACCCAGAAATAACAAGATGTTCCTAATGAAGTGTCCAGTGAGTGTAGGTTATTAGGCTACAGCTTTACATATATAAAAACACATTGACAGAGACAGTCGAACTATTATTTTAACCAGGTAGTTCATGAATTTCTTTAATGTTACCTTTAAGTTGTCCAGCTGATATGTCCAGACTCGCACGCTCACTAATTACAGCAGACTAAATCATTCAGCGCTGTTTTTGAGAGGTTAATCGTGATTCGGTGCTTTGCTGCTGGAGTTTAGCTCATTTCCAGAAAAGCACATTTGTCTTAATGATGCAGTCGCGACTAAAGCGGCACTGTGTGCAGAAAAATAGGCATGGAAATAAAAAACAAACAAACAAAAAAAAAAACCACCTTTCCAAAGTTAATCTAAAATAATTTACTATTTTTGAAAGCCTTTTATTAGTAAAGTGTTTTCAGAACATTTTAATGACTGGGGGCCACCCTGCCTTACAATACAAGGACCTCTGAGATAAGCTGTTGTGTGACTGCTGGCATGAACAGCAGTGATATGACTTCACAAAGCATCTAATTTTTTTAATTCCACAAGAAATTACCGTCATGAAGCTCCTTCCGTAGTTTCTCCGCATCCTCCTGCAAGACGGACTTCTGCGTGTTCAGCACAGCGACATACATCTCCAGGTCCGTACGACACGACTTCTCAGCCTCCAGAACGTGATTGAGCTCCTTGACCTGTGAAAGACAACGAGAAAAATTATTTATACGATTGAGAGCACATAAACAAATCCTGGAATATAAACAGGAGCTGAGAGTCTAATAATCTAAGGTTACAACAATTTTAGCTGAACACCAGAAATCAGCTAAAAAGTTACTTACATGAAGTCTCAAAACTTCACTACTTAACGTGATTTATCAAGAAACTGTGCCTCGTTTTTTATTTGTTTTAATCCTTTGTTATATTTTATTCATGATTATGTTTCTTCATTAATCTGTGGGTTCATTTATGTAATCTTCTCTGTAAAGCACTCTGAATTACCAAATTGAAATAAATGTGAATTCACTCAGCTCCATGATGACGGTCCGTTTTGTCAGAACAAATTCAAATCTACAAACTGAAGCTACTGTTGTCAGCGGACATATCCAGCAGATATGGAGCTTAATTTCTTCAACTGGGTGAGAAACGTGTTGGTTTTTCAGCATTCTCACCCCCCTTTCAAACACTTTTGAAAGCTATAGGGATTTTTCTTTTTTTGTCCTGAATCAGTAACTTTTCAACTTATTTGAGCCTTCTAACACAGGCTCAAATAAACTGGAATGACATCGTCCGACCATAAGAAGCTGAAATACTCCATCGACTCAGTGGAAACTGCAGAGTTAGTGATAAGTAAGAGTACAGCAGTCATACAGCAACCACAGCCAAGCCTGTGTATGAAAATTTCAACTGGCAGTTGTTTTTGACTGCTGAGTACTTATTACAGGTGCTGTACAATTTCATTTCTCTTTTTGCTACTGTACACTAAATAAAAATCTCACTTTCTATGCGAGTGCAAATTAGGGACCCCCCATGGTAAAAACGAAAGAAAGCACCAATCAAAATCCATTAGTCTGAAAACACCGAGAAAAGACGAGGTCAAACACTGCCCACATAAAAATGAGCCATTAAGACAATTAATCAAAAGCGCCACTAATCAAACAGTATTTTAAATGTCGCTGAAATCTGTGATGCCATGTATACGACAGCACACACGCACACAGTCCATTATTGTTTTTTATATAAAAATAATAATAGTTTGGCCTAGGGTAGTCAACATTAGCAGTGCTAGCAGCAGCAGTAGCCTTCGTTTCCTTATTAGCGTCCACACATCTGTGCTTTACGGATGATGCAGGTTATGTATCACTCCGGACGAGCAGTTACAGCTGACATACACCCACTCACGACCTACATCACTTTACTGCAGCACCAGTGGGTGGCTGTGGCTCAGTTGGTAGAGCAGATCAGCTACTGATCTGAAAGTTGGTGGTTCGATCCTTGGCTTCCCCAGCCTGCATGCCAAATATCCTTAGGCAAGATACTAACCCCGAGTTGCCCTCCGATGCGTTCATCGGAGTATGAATGTGTGTGAATGTAGTTTAGGTTGCACTTGAGTTTAGAAGTGCTTGTGAGTGGGTGTGAATGGGTGAATGAGGCATGTTGTATAGAGCGCTTTGAGTACTCCAGGAGAGTAGAAAAGCGCTATATAAGAATCAGTAAATTACCATTTACCACCCTGATTATGCACAGCTGTCTTTCACGCCTCAGGTTTAAAATATGAACCACAGAGTATTTCTATTGCCGACTAGTGAGAACAAAAACGCTCAATCGATTAATCAACTGGCCAATATTGAAAACAGTGAAGAGCACCCTCAATACTGAATACTGAAGATAAACTGGTTTAAAAAGCAAGCTGTGCTTATGACATAATGAGCCATTTCAAATTAAATTCACTTACAGAGTGCTTAATAAGATGTCCAGCTAAGCACATGCAGAGTTTACTTAAAGCAACAATTATCTGTTATCTTACCAAATCAAAAGTCTGTGCTTTTTTCCCCCCCAAAAGTTATTTAAAAATTATTTCACAGCTTAAAAATAAACAGTTATTAATGTCTTTATTGCAATTTTTGTGATTCTCCCCTTTATGGGGGACTGAAACCTATTTAAATAAAAACAAAAACAAGATGCAAAAGCATCAATTTCTTGCTAACTAACCTTCGAGGCCTCCAACTCCTTCACCTTCTCCTCGGCTGTGGCCAGTTTGGCCTTCAGGGCTGCGATCTCGTGCTCCATAGGCATCACTACTGAACGCAGCTTCTCTGCATCCTCCTGGGCCTTCAAAATAATTTGCATAAGATAATTAGAAATGTGCACACATGGAAACATCTGGAAACATTATTTCCTTTAAACAGCAGATCATTAGTTAGATCTGTAGATGTAGATGATAAAAAAAAAGAACCAGAGATGGAGTGTTGAGAGGCTGGATGATTTTTTTTTTAGTTTTTGTTGTTATTTTGATACATTTTTGTTCAATTTGGTAAATCATGAACCTGAAAATCATCAAAGCATCTCCTAAAAAGAGCTGCCAGTCAGTAAATGACAAACAAACCAACTTTAAAACATGCACTTTCCCACTCTGGTCTTCTAATGGCATATTGTTTTTATTAAGCTTTTTATTTAACCAGGATAATACGAGTCTGGAGGTTAAAAATCTGTTTCCTAAGACTGTACAAATCCACAGTAGTTTCACAGACACTTAACACACACACAAATGCACAAAACAATATAGAAAAAATACCCAATCAACAGGAAATACAAAGTACAACACCTAAATTCATGAACTTCAATGCAAATAAAGCCTAAAACATCAGCTTATTTGTATCACGCTAAAGAACACAGGAAAACATACCTGCCTCCAGGTCATTTAAAATTAGCTTTAATTTATTCCAATAGATCAGCTCCTTGAGTTTTAGCTATTTTCAGCTCTTCAGCTTTTAGACATTTAAGGGCTCAAAGCAAATGTGTCCATAATCTGATTAATAATGGTAAATGGTAAATGGACTGGTTCTTATATAGCGCTTTTCTACTCTTCTGAGCACTCAAAGCGCTTTACACAACTTGTGCATTCACCCATTCACACCCATTCGCACAAGCACATTTCTCTAGGTGCTTTCTAGATAACATTCACACACATTCATACTCCGATGGATGCATCGGAGAGCAATTTGGGGTTAGTATCTTGCCCAAGGATATTTGGCATGCAGACTAGGGGAAGCCAGGAATCGAACCACCAACCTTCCGATCAGTAGATGACCTGCTCTCCCACCTGAGCTACAGCCACCCCGAAATAATAATAATAATAGAATAATAATAATCTGATCCAACCAGATGATCAACAATTCAAACATTTGCATGTTCCTGCAGCTATGTGCTCCTCAGATGATCACAACTCCCAAGTTGGGATGTTATTCCTCTGAAGTCACAAAGATTTGTTGATTAATTTGGACATTACAAATATGATAACATATATTTTAATGTTAAAAAAAAGATTTGAAACACATTCATTTGCACTGTTAACCAAAACCTTGTTACAATAAATGAAGAATTATTACCAACTCTTCACCTCAATGACTGAACTCACATCACTGGGAGATATTTATCAGATTTCACAGCTTCCTCTGCAACTACAAATGGCACAGATCTTGATTACAGAGCTCTTCTTAAAAATGTTTCCCTGTCTTAATTAAGATGTCTCTTAGAACGTGGGTGAGGGAGAGGGCCAGCAGTCCTCACTCCATTTTTACTAAGCATGGGCAGATCTTTAAGACAGCCAGTCAAAATTGCAGCATGTGAAAATAATGCTACCATTTGGATGAATGTTTCTTCCTGGCAATGAAACACAGTTAAAAATGCATCTGACAACAAGTGACACACAGTCCCAGCCATGAGCAGTGTGAAACTTGAAAGCTCTGATATGAATGTTGGAACTGGCCTGCAAGACTCAGTATTGCTTAAGACACAGGAAGGAGTCCAGCTGGCTGAAGCATCTGGGACATTGCGTTCTGTTCTCTGGTATCCATCTTGTATTTTTTATTTTATTTTTTGGGGGGGAGGAAACTTGAGAGGAAGCAAACAAACTTCAGAAAGTTAAGATTCCATATTAGCAGAAAATAACAACTCTCTATTTAAGGGAGTAGACAAAACTTTGAAAAATGCACGCAGCAGACATACTTTCTTCATTTCATCCTCCAGGTTCTCCTCCTCTTGACCCTCGGAGAGCCGGCGCCTCAGCTCGCCCAGCTCCCTCTCCACCGCCTCGCGATACTGGTTCCACTGGGCACGCTCCTGCTCCAGGCGTTGGTGGAACTGGACCTCATACTCACACACCGTGTCTGCACGGGGAGAGGAAGCAGGCGATGAAACCAAACAATAGCACATCCATATCGAGTCATGCAGTCAAGCGTGAAGACATAAAAACAGGAACAATATTTCTGATATAGGTGGGGGACAATTTTCATTTCGAAATGTTTTTGTGATGGTTATTCATGATAAACAAGTAGACAACAGATTTTTAGGGTTGCATTTATTTTTTAAAATCAGTTAATCTTTCAACTATTTTCTTGGTTTACTGTCTTAAACTAGTTCAAATTTACTTACAAAAAGTCTATAATACCCTTGTTTTGTACAACTCATTTCAAACTGGTTTCTTGAACTTGACAGGGAGTTCACCGTACTCAAATGACCTCTGCAGTCACCAGGTCTCAGTCCAATAGAGCACTTTTGGGATGCGGTGGGCATTCACATCCTGGATGTGCAGCCGACAAATCTGCAGCAACTGTGTGATAGCACGTGAATTATCTCCTTTTTACCTACATGTTTAATAGAAAGTTTATCATCTAGCCAAGATTTCCTCCATGCCGAAAAAATCTTTTCGCTACAGCCCTCTGATCTGACACTGGCCTGGATCAGAGGGCTGAGTATGAGTATGAGCCAGCAGATGAAGACACTACACTACACACAAACGTCGCAGGTAGTTCTCACTGTGAAGTTGAGATAAGTGAGTAAAAGAAAAATTGTCTCAATCTGAAGAGACAATATTCATATTTGGTTGAATTTATATGGAATGACCAAACTGTTAAATGATAGTTATATGACAATGTCTGTAATACTGCAGTCATTAGAAGTTTTAAGTGTAACCTTTCTAAATTTGTTAAAGCGCACTAAAAATTAACAAATTTTGTGTAAATAACATCCTTTTTCTTAGAGTAGCATCCCCAACACTGTCTGAAGATCACTTCCTGTAGTTTCAGGAGTTGTTAGTGCACAGACTGGTCATGCTTCCAGTGTGAATGCAGAGCAATGATGACATGATGAAGGAGGAGATTTCTGATTGGTTTTTACTACTGATGTGCAAATTTGGTTCTATGAGGTGCAATGTCATCATATTTGTTGAATTTTTTTTGTAAGGACTACCCGGGGTGTTCTTCAGTAAGACACAAGGAACATCAACAGAGGCAGTAACACCTTACTATGACACCTGATTATGCCTACGTAACTTTTACAGCCTTTTAAGGCCACCAGACTACTTTACAAAAAGTGGAACTTCGCTTGACAGAAAACAAAAACCAGAATACAACTTTCTGGTTTTACCTCATTCATTCAAATGTTAAAAGACGCATAAGAAATCAAGGAAATCAGCTGTGAAGCAACAAATTAAGTGATCTGAGATGTTAAATTACTGCTGTAATCCAAGGAGACTGAACAGTATAACAGTTCCCCCTCAGAGAGAGCTGTCTGGCAGCACAAAGATAAAAAATATTTTTAAATCAATAGTTACTTATTCGCATTTGTTTGTGTTATGGTTTCACTGCGACCTCACAGTTAATGTAGCGAACAAACAGCTGAGACAGCAAGCCTTGTCTAACTGGTTTGTCTGCCTGTGTACAGATGAGCTGCACACCGCTTCAGTCAGGCTGAGGCGACAGATGAGTTGAAATTGTATGCAGTGTATGGATTGTGTGTGTGTGTGTGTGTAGTCTGTGTTTCATAGAAACCCTGGCAGCTTGGGTAACATTAGAAAAGAACACCAAATTTATGGTTGTGTGTATTAGAATTATTCCAAATAAAGTTTGAAAATGAGTTTCCCAGTATAGTGTGTTAAAGTATGGGAAAAACCCTGGAACAACCAGAGTGATGGAGTGTAGTGGTTTAAAATATTCATCTACAAATGCAAAGGTCCCTAGTTCAGTTCCAGGGGTTGACACAAATCCTCTGGCTGTTGCATCAGTAAGGCCACTGGTTATAAAAATCTGCTCACGAATTAGCAGCTTTTATATATCTCTTCATGCCTTTAAAATCAAATGATCATTATCTACCTGAAGCCTCGGTCCCTCCCTCTTTAATTACATTAAGCACACCTGGCATAAGTATGCACTGTTTTCACAGTTAACAGCTTTCATTTACACTTTACTGCTGCACAGACAATCACAGGACAGCTTCATTCATAATCACAAATATTCAGAGGATCTACTGGAGCTTATTTCAGCATGTTGATAGTACTGTTCTTGTGCAATTTACTTTAAAATCAAACAAACTTTCAGTGCATCTCACATTGGATCCATCTAGGCGCTAAATTAAAAGTTTTATTGAAGTAGAACTAGACGTTCCTCAAATTACATGTTTTTTTCTTGGTGTGTACAATGGATTATAGGAACTTGCCTCACTATAAATGACATTTTGATACTTCTGCAGCAGCAACAATTACTGAAAATGAACTGTTAAAAAGGTTAAACATGTATCAATATTACATTGTATTAAAAGATCGATTCCAACATACATATAATGAATATTTTCAACATTGTTTTATGTTTTAAATAAGTAAAAATCAACAAGTGCTAAAAACAAGAAAACTGGATTACATCAATTAGATTTACTTCACAACTAAAGAAAAAAGTCGAGTCAAAGATTAAAACGAAAATGTAAATATTCCACAAAACTTTAGGAGTGCTTCTTGTGACCAACAGCACATCGAGACTGAGTTTAAGCATTGATTATATCATCTAATTTAAATTTTGGAGCAGCGGTTAATAACCCCACTGTGACTGCACTACAATCAGGTCATGTTATTCTACGTTAATCTTTATTCCTATTACATGCACAGCTCTCATGCACAGGTTGGTCCCTGCACGTTGCAGATATGCTCACTTTGATTTGTTTGAGATATGATCGTAAAATGTCAAAGTCAAAGTCTGACTAAAAGGTGTCTGATGTACCACCAAAGATCACGCTCTAGAACAGGGGTGGGGGAACTCCAGGCCTCCAGGGCCGGTGTCCTGCAGGTTTTAGATGTGACCTGGATCCAATCACAGCTGATTTAAATGGCCAAATTACTTCCTCAGCATGTCTTGAAGTTCTCCAGAGGCCTGGTAATGAACTAAACACTCAGGTGTGTTGACCCAGGGTGATATCTAAAACCTGCAGGACACTGCAGGTGGTTTACAACAGGGATGCTGGTTTTAATACTCTCAGTTGAAGTCTTGTGTGTGGCCTTGTACTTGTTCCTCTAGTCCAGCTGGTGAGTACAAATTGTTTTAGTATGGCCAAAAAAAGATTTGCTTTCAATGCTGTCTGAGCCAGCATAACATGGCAAACATGTGAATCATGAACTTGTGGTAGAAGTCCATGTTGACAATCTGAACTTAGAGGATGAATTCACAGAGCATAACCTGATGAACGTTTTTAAAGAACGAACAAGAAGTTTGCAAACTGTGGACTTGTTGACTGAAAATCACAGAGTCACAGGGGGAGACCGAGTCACTTTGAAACATAAGTTGATCCTAGGCTGCACAGCGCCAAGTGGACTTCCAGGGATTGATCTATGAATAGAAGCTGCACGGGAAGCCAACCAGACATAAAGGGGACCTTGAAGGTGAAATCAACAAGCTTTAAATCAGGTAAAGCTTTTGTTTTTGTTTTTTGGACCTGCCTTCAGAAATGTTTTGATCACACCACTTAAATGCAAACAATCTTTTAGAGAATATATATTCATAGTGTTATCAATCTAAGTAAATACCCGAATAATAAGCAAAAGAGCAATGATATTAGGAATAGAGGTTTTCACTGCTCACATAGCGTCAGGCTCCATTTACCTTTCATTATGGCCTGCAGGGAGGCCACCTCCTCCTGCCATTGGCTGCGGACCTGGTCGATGGCTTCCTGTTTGGTGTTTTCCGACACGGTGGCCACAGCTTTGATGGTCTCTATCTCAGCCCGGGCCTGAGAGAGCTGGGTCTGGACGGAGCTCAGCTCGGAATGGGCGTCCTCCAGTGCAGCTGTCTGCCTCTTCAGCTCCTCTGGAGAGAGGTGAGACATGAAATGAATGATGGGAGGAGAGAGGAAAAATGCACAATGGGACACTTGTGTATTTCAGACTTTTTTCCTTATTCAGCACAATTTATTACAGAAAAAAATTGTTTATATATTTCAAAAGAAGAACCTCTTTCTACTGTGCGAGCCTTGGAGTCATTTACAAGGCCTGTTTAGTCTCTCTGTGGGGAATTTCACAGAATCTCCCACTGTGCCAGCTAGCAGGCAACCAGTGTTGCACCTCAGCATGCATGAGTTCAATTCAAACAGACAGTTTAAAAGGCCAAAGATGCTCCACAGCTATGTCCAACAAGACACTTTACATTGTGTAGAGTTTTATGACCATCCACACCTTCCCTGGTGAGGTAAAGCTCTTTGAACTTGGCCCGCTTCTGGTTGAACTCCACCTCCAGTTGCTGCTTGAGTTTGATGAACTCGGCCCTCTCCTGCTCCAGAGCTGCCACTCGCTGCTGTAGCACCGCTGAATGATAATGAAGGAGGAAAAAAGCAAAACAAAATCAGCTGCTGATTACATGTAGTTGAAAAGAAATCATTCAAGTCAAAGGGCAAACATCCACAAAAATCAGTGCACTCATTACGTCGTTTATCTCATTACTAAGGACTCAAATCAGAGGGTGAATAAAAGCTAACAAGCCCTAAAATGATATGAATACAAATTATTATTGATGCTTTTGGGGATAAATGTGGTTCTTAGAAATTATGACAACTTTCAATTTTATGATTAAATATATCTAATATAACAAAACCAATAAGTACAACGATTAAATCACTGAATTCCTTGTTTGGTTCAGCCATAATGTTACGCAAATGTTAAATGTAATTAGGCTGAAACATGTGTTATTACATCCAGTACTATCTAATCTACTGATCATTAATGTAATAATGTGACAAAACAGTACAGAACTCACAAATTACAGACTAAATGTCTCTGGATAGCGATACAGAAATGAAAACATTAACAAATAATTTATTATTACGAAGTAGCAAATCTGCAAAATTTGGGAACTTGAACTGGAGACTACTTTTTACTTTAAACAAAAGTTCTAAATAGTGATTTTTGCAGAGTCATTTATTAATATAAGAGAGCTCATGTGGTTTCATGTGGTCAGTTACTTAACTTTTATTATACCAGCAAGTTTCAGCTCGTGACACCTTTAAAAACAGAGTAAAGTCCACCAGTGGCCTCTTTTACAAGGCTGTCAACAGTCAGCTAAATGGAAACTTTTTCTTAGATAATTTTAAATAACTTCTAGAGATATCATATGTAGAAGCTCATAAGAGAAGTGTGAGGAAAAATAAATATAATGTATGTTGCATTAGTCGTTTATAAACATTTCATAAACAATCACATTTACTGATTGTTTTTAACCTTTTAACCTTTTTAACTTTCCACGTGACCATCACCAATTTGACTGAAAAAAAATCCAGGGGAAAGATACACTTCTTAAATGAAATAATGAAATATTTCAGGTCATTACTGTCACAAGTTTTCACAAAATTTTCAATATGGAGAAAGCTACTTACTATTTTGGGGGGTAAGAATCTAAAACTATAGCTTTATGAATATGGACTATCACGATACTGTGGACAAATAAGTATTTAAAAAATCTATATGTAGAAAATATTTAGAAAATTTTGAATGTAATGTTAACAAAAACTTGGTTCTTTCTAATAATAATGAGTGGTGTCATCCCTGTTTTTCAGATAAATCTGGTTCTTATTAACTATGAAAAACATCTTCACATCATTTTATCATTTAATATATCTAGTATAATAAAACCGATAAGTACGCCCCTGAAAGATTATTTTACAGACTCACCTTTATTACTTACACACTTGCATTTAATGAACCATCTTGACGAACACCCACATTTAAATTAAAAACAGCACATCTTATTACATGTGTGCTACAATGCACAGTGGATCTACTAAAGCACAAAACCTTCAGCGTCAAATGAATAACATATTTCACTCCATTATCAAACTTTAACTCAAACTTGACAAGACCTTCAAATGTTTTTTTATTGTTGGCATCACCTCACCGAGCACAGCTACGTGCAGTGCAAGATATTTTAGCCATCCACTGAACTGCTGGGACAATTTTCATGATTGACATCCCTTATTTCAAATTTTTAACTGTTATTCAGTTTATAAGTTTGCCCCTCAAGGATTTATCCACATAAAAACATCAACAAAATAAAGGCAATATTTGTTGGGAAAACACAAAATAGCATAAAAAGCTGTCACAAATCAATACTTACTTGCAGCCTTTTTGAATTTACCAAGTCTGTTACGGCTAATTATTTGAAATGTGGATTTATCTGAATCATAAAAGGTAAAAAACAAACATGGATAACTCCCAGAAAAATCTAAGTAGACGTGACCTCAATGAGCTGTAACCCGCTCTATGGTATGGTAAACCATAATCGATATTTGTTAAAAATCTTGCTCTGCTTAACTCGGATGAGCTGGATATTGAAGCGTTACAAACACATGCTGCCATCAGCAAAGTTGCAAAGTGCAGTCTTGTGGGCAAACTATCCAACATCGAGATGTAGAACCTAGTTAAAGGGCCTTTCTGTTTGTTTAGCCATCCATTATAAATAGGCCAATACTAATATCAGCTGATAAATTGTGCCCACCAATATATCAGTCAGGCGACACATAAAATGAAGTATAAAAACCTCCCGCCAGCAAACACAACCAGTCACTGGTTTTCCTACGGTCCTACATTTTCCTACTTCTTCATCTCTTATTTAAAACCGCAGCGATACAGATAAAATCCTTAAAGCCAGACAGCCAAACGGAAACATTTACGAGCAGCCGGACGGTTCAGCTCAATTCCACCATGATCATGTGACAGCCAAACAAAAGGAAACACTAACTCCATCGCCACGTATTCATAAGTTTGTGTTGTATTTAAGCACAGCGTATATCAAGCTCCTTTTCTCACACTTACCTCAGCTCAAAAGCTCTGCATCTTTTCCTTCTTGGTATTGAAATAAAAGCCGACTGCTCTGGTGTGTAACCGATCACGTCAGGAAGCCACAAAGATCACATGATAGAGCGCATAAAGAAAGTCAGTAATTAACCAATTTAACAGCAACGCCAGTTCATGATGATGCAAATATAACAGAGGCTCAACCTCACAGCAGCGTTTCTGCCTTTGCTTGATAAAACAGTGACGGTTTGAGACAGAAAAGTGGGGACAGAGTGAGGGAAGGCACACAGCAGAGGGCCCTGGGTTGGACTCAAACACCAAGCCAAGCGGCATAAGATCATCTGCCGAACAAGGTGAGTTAAACCGACGCCCGGCAACAGATTACTATTGTAAAAAGGAAGCACACCCACTTTAAATTCTAAGAGATTAACAACAGCATGTGACATATCCCACCGTTTCTCTATCTATTTGTTAGTAAGTAAGCCAAAAATGCAGAAGCAGGCCTCAGTTCGCACCTTAAATGTTAAAGTTCATAACAACATAATTAGAAAAAAAACGGGCCAAATATGGCTTAATTGAAAGGGCTGCCAGTAGAAAGTGTCTTCTCACCAAGAAAAAAAAACATGGCAGAACGGCAAAGTTGTATCTGACCAAACGACAAGACTTCTGGAAATCTGTCCAAAGCTAATAGGACTAAAGAGGAGATGTCCGGTTTCATTTTCAACAGTTTCACAGTCAGGTCCACACCTTGCTTTATCACATCCATGTTCAAAATGCCAAGAAAGCAAAGGCAAAAATGATCAAGGCTTCATAACCAGATCCCACACAGAAGGTGGCTGATATCATGTGACACCGCAAAGGAAGGAGTGTTTAAGAAGCAAGTCTTGATGCAGGGGTATTGGAAAAAAGTGACATTTAATAACAAAAAATGTAATAACACATTACAGGAAGCTGAAATAAAGACAAAAGACAGCCTTGCAGCAATCCACCACTTCATCTATTTCGTATGTCTCTCCAGCCCAGGGGTGGGCAACTCCAGGGACTCGAGGGCCGGTGTCCCTGCAGGTTTTAGATGTGTCCTTGAACCAACACAGCTGATTTAAATGCCTAAATTAGCTCCTGCAGTTCTCCAGAGGCCTGGTAACAAACTAATCATGTGATTCAGGTGTGTTGACCCAAGGTGAGATCTAAAACCTGCAGGACACCGGCCCTCGGGGCCTGGAATTGCCCACCCCTGCTCCAGCCTCACCTGCATCCTCCTAAATAAGCACAGGTAAACAGGGTGGTAACTTCCTAACCTGTGCTGAGTAATCCAAAATATAAACACACATAAGGCTATAATCCTAGTTCCTGCTGACATACAACTTAAGTTTTCACAGTACTCTAAGCAGTTCTGTGAAAACCTAAGTTTGTCCTTACTGCTCCACAAGTTAAGGGTAAGTAGTAGCCAAGTACTGCTAATCAAATGCAGTTGTTTAATTGATCAGCAGCATGTGTGACAACTTCTATAAAAGACTTGGCTGTTTGCTGGTCTGTGGTGTTCAGGTGTGTGTTAATGCCATGACAATCCAAGGAGTGGACGTCCCAGCAAATTCACCAAACGTCAAATGGTGGTGCAATTCTCAGAGAAACTGCAAAAACACCCAAGAAATACATCTCAGACTACAGGGCTCAGTTAGCATGTTAAATGCTAATTCATAACACTACAATTAGAAAAAGACTGAACAGGTATGGCTTGTTTAGAAGGGTTGCCAGGAGAAAGTCTCTTCTTAGGTTTGCAAAGCTGCAAGAACAATGTCCTTTGGACATACGAGATCAATGTGGAGGTGACCACAATGAACAGCGCCACATCACGCCACATTACGGTGATGGAGGGGTGATGATTTGGGCTTGCAATCCACCATGATAATCCAGTCTTCTCTGTATTCTAGAGTCAGATGTGATGGCATCTAGCTGAAAGTTGAAACTTGACTTAACTTTCCTGCAACAGGAAAATGATCCCAAAAAAGCAGCAAGTCTATAAGAGAATGGCTGAAAAAGAAAACAATCAAGGTGCTGCAACGGTCCAGACCTCACAATGAAATGCATTGAATTAATTCCAGCCACCTTAATTCCAACCTCAATGGACTGACGCAACATTGAAAAGGAGAGTGGACCAAAAATCCTCCACACCACAGTCAGAGACTGATACAGTGATACCAAAAACAATTACTTCACGTTAATGCTGCTAAAGGTTGTTCTGCAAGCTACTGAATCAGAGTGTGTACTCAGTTTTTCACACACTGCTTCTGCATTTATGCTGTTTCTTTCAAATAAACATGATTTGATGTCACATGATTATATTTAAACAATTCTAGAACTTAAATCAGAATAAAAAAATTGTTGCTAAACCTTTAAAACAAAACTGAGTAAATGCTATCTGTCCTTGACTCACCCCTTGCATACAGTTAGAAAACAGGGCTTCCCTTCATATTTTAACTATCCAGACTGTTTAAATGTTAATTTCATGTGAAAATATTGTCTGGTGGGGGAAAAAAACTAATCATTAGTGAGTCAGTCTGCTTCACAGGTGAACTGATCAGTAGAAACACTGTCATTGGCCAGTCAACTTGCCAAATGTACATTTTTACTGTTCCCATTCCACTAAGCCATTATATTGAACCCTGATGCACTTCCACAAAACTTTCTATTGTCTTACCCACACTAGTAAACCAGTTAAAGTCACCCCAGGCGACCCACATTGGCGGTCAAAGCTATTTTATACCAGTTTCAAGTGAAACAGCCCCTGCATTTTCAGAAGTAAGTAATTCCCTCAAACCTCACGACTGAATGAAGGTAGGCCTGTTACTAATTACTGTTTCAAATATTCAAATCCTCCTTTTACTCACTGCAGGCAGCGCTTTGCACTTTGAACAGACACCGTCTTTTCTCTGGCTGCTTTTAATATATATTAAGATAAAAATCAAAGCGCAACGAAGCAGTTTCTTTCAGTGTATTTTACCACCACCCTTTGTAACCCACTCCCACAGCAACTTTTGCTCAACAGGTGCCATTGTCAAGAAGTAATGACATGTGTATGACTGCTCAGCTCAAAGCAGCACCATTACTAACACCTGGCTCTTCAAAAATCTACAGGTATCTGCAGCTCAGTGGGTGAGCAGGTGACCATAGCCCTTTGCTGCATGTCTTTCTCTCTCTGCCTAAAGTCAAATGCCAAAAAAAATGATATTGAAAAAAAAAACAGCTTTGTTGAGAAGTCATTAACACAACCGAAGCAATACCAACAACACAATTTTGCATCACACCAGATGATGCCGAACACAAAGTGCTTGTACGCCAGCGAATATGCAAGACCTTTCCATTATTTGTAGAGGTGCATGTGGGCCAAATTAAATAATAAATAAAACAGCCACCTTTTTTTTCAGAGGCTACATTTATGGGTCGTCACAGGAGATCATCTGCACCCATCTCACCCAGCCCCTAGTACCCTCCTCTGTTACACCAACACTCTTCATGTCCTCCCTCAGTACATCCATGAAACATCTCTTTTTGTCAGTCAGCACGGTCATCTTGTAAATCTTCCCCTTCGCTCTTGCTTTTATCCTTCTGTCAAAATTCACTCCCACCCTCGTCTCCATCGGCACCACCCTTGTTGCACTCTCATCTTCATCGCTCTTGTGTACTCATTGTTTTGGATTGTTGATTCCAGGTAAACTCCTCGACCGTCACTATTTCTACTTGTTGCATTTTCATTGTTACACCTGTCTCCCTCTCATTCACATACAATTTCTATTCCTTTCTCTCCAGAGCATACCTCCACCTCTCCAGGCTGCACCCTATTCTCCTTACAGATCACTATGTGGATCTGTGGCAAACATCACAGTCCATTGAAAATCCTGCCCGACCTCATCTGTCAGCCTGTCCATCATCAGAAGCAGCTCAGAGCATATCCCTGATGTAATCCCACCTTGAACCCATCTATCGCTCCTACCACACACCTCACCAAGTGCCATCTTAAAACATTATGTACAGGTCTATTTATACGGCATAAAAACAAAGGTAACCACTAGGAGATGCACCCATCCCTCTCTAATGTGTGTGTGGATTTGTGACAGACTCTCAAGCTACAGAGTGTCTGTAATATTACCTCCGAGGACGCATAAAGCTTAGATTGTTTTGCATGTATTAGCGTTGTCGCAGTCTGTTTTGTTTAACATAAACCTGGACTGGAATTCTTCACACAGTTTGTAGAAAGTGGGAGCCCCACGTTCAGCTCCTGAAGCTCCAGATGCTCTCAATGCCGCCTCTGGGTCCCTGGACCTCGGGTTGATAACCAAAGGGAAAGTCTCCTGCAGGATTTATCAGTATCCCGTACACACCACAGAGCACGGCCACCGATGCGACCCATATGACTGACCCTGTCAGTGCAGGGCCGGACTGCCAGAGGCCAGAGCCGACCTTTAGATCAAATTAGTCAGACTAGCCAGAGCTAGGAGCTAACCAGCTAGGTGTAACATTACTAAAGAGACAACCACGTTAGCTTGGATATGTCACACATGCACCTCATGTTCAGCTATACAGAGCTTCAGTAAGTTTCCACAAATTTGTGAACCACTGCGCAATGTTAAATGCCCAGCATGAGGCAGTGACACGTCGCATTGAGGATGCTAACTAGCTAATGTTGCCAGTGATGCAGAGGCCGTCGCTGGCTTCGCTGCTCCCAGCCCCTCAACACACCCGCCACAAACCGCCAAAGACACAAGAAATTTACCGTCATGTTGGGACGACTGAGGGGATCCCGAGGCCTCCGAGGCCATGGTTTCCTGAGGGGGGCGTGAGGCAATTTGCAGGGCGGTGAGATCAGAGCTAGGAGCGTCCAAGAAAACAAGCTAACATCACAACTAGTGTCAAGCTAGCGACGAAAGATTGCGACTTCTGGTTTGTCTTTCAAAATAAAATCAAAACTTGTGAACGCTCCAAAAGGCCTGCGTTTATTCGTAATGTAAACCAACATAGAAATAAATACAAGACAAAATAATCATGTATTTACTTATTTCGAAAGTTATTTTCATATCTGTCCACCACTTAGCAGTTTTGTGCTAATATTTTGAAGGCACAGAGTCATTTTCCTAAACAGCGTTAGTTTCCCAATTCCGGTGTCACCTTTTTAAAATAAAATCGACTTGATTTTTTCCCCCAAACTAAATCTCGCTTTCAACAATTAATTCTTAACAGAAAACAAAAGAGATATTTATCAACAGGTGATATAAATCCCAATTATTGTGAATGTGCAGCTGCACAGGAAAACACCTCCCTGAAGATTACACTATGATAAACTGCTGTAAAGTCATGATTTATAAGAGGAACTGAAAATGTGAGAGACCTACACAAGAGTCCAATGTTCAGTGCTGACACTGGCAATGTTGTCTTGTAGTTTAAGGAATATGTATTAAAAATGTTAATTTGAACCTCTTTAAAACATCAAAAATGTGTGATGACATTTCTATTCCGACCAAATAAATAAAACAAAAACAATTTTCTCCAACTGAAGTATTAACACAGATGTGTAAATTTGTCATGCGTGTCTGACTCTTCTTATAGCCTCACACAAACACCCACATGATTTGGTCACTGGAGCATGACAGGGGGTGGGGATAATCCAGTCTCAGCCTTCATGTTTCTTTGGTTAGGTAAGAAAATTAGACGATGGCATGCAAAGATGCAGCACATGATGAGTCCTGTCATATCTAGACACCATCCGCTTTCACCTTCTGTTTGCTGAAACTGCCGTCCTTCTTAAACCAGAGATATGGAAGAAAGGTAAGGCGTATTTGGAGTATTTGGAAGTTGACATGTATTGAAATAACACTTTAATTGCATTTTTTTTGTGATAAAAGTCATTCTATTCTTATCCATAATTAGAGATAATACTTAAAAAGTGGTTATCAGGTCTAACTGCAGTGAAAGGTGTCATGTGTCAAAGCAGACAGTAAACTGTTATGTGCTTTCATGTCCGAATATCACTTTATCTTGCATGGCTGTATTCTGAATCAGCAGTATTTGTAACTGGAAGTTGGCAGGAAGCGGCTGTGTAGAGAGGATGCCGGGCATGAAGATAAACTGGGGAACGAGTATTTATATCATTCCGTTCACAGCGATAAAGGCACATAAATACATCCGTCCAGCTGGAGTAAACAATTCACTTTAAAGCTGACCTTCTCTTTCAGCTTTAAGTAGCTCAGATACTTTGGCTGAGGTTGTCTGAAGTGAGAACAAAAACTGAGACGTTTTGATGGTTGGCAGTGCAGTTGGCTCAGAAGAGTCCCTGGAGGTTATTGAGGTGCCTGTTTGATTCTCAGAATGCTAATCTTAACACAAAAATAACCCCAGGACTTAGTCAACACAGAAAAAAAGAGGAAGTGGTTGAATGGCCTTCTTTCCGATCCCCAGCTCTGTGTATACTGAAAAGCAGCGGCTCAGATGTGCTTGTCGTGGTGAAGTGTTCAGACTTTTTTGTTTCTTTTTTTAAATCCTTCAAACAGTGCGATCATGGCATTTATCCGCAAGTACCTATGGTTATGGGTGGCCGTTGGCATGGTTTTCGTGTCTGTGGTGATCAGCATCATCTTCATGTTCATCTGCAAGTGCATATCAAGAAAAAGAGGTAGGTTTGAATCTCTGCAGCACACCTGCCACTAAATACTGAACAAGCCTTCATCTGCACATCAACGACATACATTTTTGCCGCTTTTTTCCTGTTCTCACACAGATTTATTGTCTTCCCCTTCTTATAGCAGAAATGTTGAATTGAAACCCTGATAAGCGAAATGTCAAAACATTATGCAACAAGTGTTTGGGAGCTTTAGAGAGTGCGTGAAGGTGTTTTCCTGTAAGTTTGTGTAGAAAAGTTCATTTCAGGAATGGTGTTTGTCCATTTGGTTGTGTGAGCTGTCAGACAGCTTTTTTAAGGTGTGGACAGACTGAAACTGGTTGTGTGGTTCAGGAACCGATGCCTTTTTTTCTGTATACACTGTGTACACCCTGTAGCCAAACAGTCCAGTATTTTTGTCATTCGTATTTGCTTTTTTTAGGCATGACTGCTATTTTAAGCCATGTATGTTAAGATTTTTTACCGGTATTAAAACAACTTAAATAATTTCTTGTTATTCTTTTTAAATTGCTGATAAAGCTCATAAGGTAACACTTAAAAATTATGCATGTGCTTTTAATTTTTTTCCCTGTCACAAGTAGAAAGATCTAATTCCAGATGTGAGCTTGTGCAGAACCCCACCATTCTGCAGTGTTAAATCGCTAAGAGGCTTTAATCTGTGGTGGCCTTAACTCTGCTCGTGAGTCTGGATGTTCACATATGACATTATTTAACTATATATGCACAGCAAAATGAAACTTACTAAAAGTATTTTTTTAAAAGAGAAAAAGAAAAAATTCCTAGAAGTAAAGCAAGATTGGGAAACAACACCTCAATATATTTTGCATACTCGTGTCATTTCCAGTAATTTTATCTGCACAAAAAGTGTTTTTAAAATATATTCATTCAGCAACCTTAGAGCTTAGTTCAGTTTGTGATTTGGAACAAGCCAGAACAAAACAGAATAGAGCTAAACTCACTTTCTAGTCTTAAGATGCTATGTGATGACAGTGAGAGGAAACGTTATATGGCACTTACTGAATTCAAGACTGATACAGTAATAAGATGACATCATTGCAACATGTCAACCTGTGAAATTTCTTCCCTGCATGATCAGTTGTAGGTCTTATCATTGCAAGTATGACACCATCTAAGAGCCTCAGCAATGAAGCCACAAAGTGGCAGACCACATACATTTATAGAGTGTAGTCACTAAGTGCTGAGGCGTGTGGTGTCTAAAACTCACCAACGCCCTGCTGATGCAGCCTCCTCAGAGTGTCCCGAGAGCTCCATGGCATGGGGGTGTCCGTGGCTGAACAGCTCCTGTAGGTGTAACGTGTAGGTAGCCCTCTACTTTTGTCACATCCTAATATGGTCATCTAAGGGACATAGCTCTACACCAATGCTTTCTGTTTAAGAGGGGCAGTCAATCAGATGTAGGATAACTTAAAGAGAGAAGAGTTAAAATGCCTTATTTAAACAGAGGAAATAACTAAGGGACCGTAAGACTGGTCAGAATGAGATTTTTTTGAGCTGTGAGTGATGCAAAGTTACTCTAGTTCAAAAATAAAAAAATATGGAGTTACAGGAATCCCTGTATAATAATGCATACACTATTTTTTTTTCTGATACTTTAAATGTGTTTTTGGTAGCACTTTCTATTACAGCATGGTAATAAAGGGGTAATAATGTGGTAATCTCTAAGTTATTGCTATGCAATTACCAAAGTAATAACCATGTAATATCCAAGTAATATTACACAGAAATTTGTGTAATTGGATAATAAGGGCCCCAAAACTGTGGGTAACAATGTGGCAATAGAGCTCGGTAATAAAGTGGTAATAGTAAGGTAAAAAGGAAGTGACAATGATGTAATAATGTGATCATTTATAAATTATTACCACTTTACCTGCGGTAGTTTCTGTGTAATAAGCACAAAACAGCGCTGCAAAATGCAAAACTGTCTGCATCTATTTAATAGCACATCAATAACCTGTTAATAACCTATTAATAAATGTGTTTGATTGTTACCTGGAATTAATATTATGGAATTATTATGTTATTAAATAGAAACGAGCAGTTTGCATTTTGCAGCTCTGTTTCCTTTTTATTACACAGAAACTACCTGAGATATTTCTAGGTAATAACCACACTTTAAGTTAGCTTTAATAGGTTATTCATATGTTATTAAAGAGAAACAGGCAGTTTTGCATTTTGCAGCTCTGTTTCCTGCTTATTACACAGAAACTACCATGGGTAATTCAGTAGTAATAACTTAGAAATTACCACATTATTACGTTCTTCTTTCTTCCTTGTTACCCTACTATTACCCCTTTATTACCCCCAGTTTTGGGGCTCTTATTATACTATTACATACATTTCAGGATAATATTACTCAACTGTAATCACTATTGCTACCATGATATTACTTGAATATTACATAGTTATTACTTTGCTAATTGCATAGTAATAACTTAGAAATTACCACATTATAACCCTCTTGTTTCCCCCTTGTTACTATTATCCCTTCATTACCGAGCTATAATAGAAAGTGCTACTGTTTTTTTACTGTAAATATACTGCTTACAGTATATTTACAGTATACTACTTGTCCTGTGATGGTATTGTACGGTCTCACCTCTGTATTATGCCCTCAGGTAACTGAGGTTATGAGCCCAAGAACCTCTCTCAGTGACCTGGGCTTTACTGTTATTTATCCTGGACTTAGGAATAATCTTCCTTCCACATAAGAATCTGCCCACCAACTGGCCGTTTTGAATCACCTTCCTCTTTTTAGTTCCTTTTAGTCACTCATGGTTTGGTCTTTTATTTGACTGTTTGGTTTTTTTTGGGTTTTTTTTATTTGACTGGCTTGTTTTCTTTTTTTAAATAACCGATTTCTGAAGATCTGGCATTGCAACCATCTCCTGTGGGTGAGAATAAAATGAGTTTGAAATGTACACTCTGTACATTAGGTCATGTTGTGTGCCTGTCTGTTATGTCAGAGACATTCATAAAATTGTTTCTCAGTGAAGGAAGGTTTTTCTTTATCCAGGTCATGACTCATGTACTGTACAGACTGTAAAGCAAGCCTGGGATTTTTAGGCTTTATGAATAAACACCCGGTTCAGAAAAACGTAGCTCCTTCCAGAGAAAGCTGCGGTCAGATTTGTGGAAGTTAAGAGTTGAAGCCACGCATCTTCAGGCTTGATTCACCAGAATCACGCAGAACATGAGGGCAGCATTGAGACTTCGCCATTGGAAATGCATTGCATCAGTGTTGAGGCGAGAGATCCAAAGGCAGGACCTTCCACAAATAACAGCAAACCTTTATTCATCCTGAAAAGTCTAACACAGAGTACAAAAAATGTACAGGCAGAAACCAACAAGTCCTCCCTGTAACAAAGACTAAGGGGAAGGACAGGGCTGTATATTCAGATACAGTCAGGACGAACTGAGCAGAAGCAGGAAAGGAGACGTTACAAAATGTTTTGCAAAAAAAAAATGATGAAACCAGAAACATACAGAATTTTTAAAAAAAAACAAACAAACCAGAAACCACTAGAGTGTATGAAATGTTTAAATAGCTCCTCTAAAAGCAGGTGTCAGGGGGTTTGACGCTGGGGAAAATCTTGGACAGATGGACAGTAGTCAAAGAGCTAGACAAACTAGTGGTTTCTTTGTTTTTTCTAGTTCTTTGTGGTGATATTTTGTCTTTTATTTGTGATATGAGATGATCAGCAAGATTGAAAGAGGCAGTTTACATGACCTGCTGTGATGTGAGGTTTGCCAGGCAGGAGTCAAAGAGGAAGCCCACAGATGAGGTTCATGGATGTAATGAAGGAGGGCATGGGGTGAGGATGTTAGGGATAGGGTGAGATGGAGGCAGATGATCTGCGGTCATGACCTCTAAGGGAGCATCTGAAAAAAGAAGTTTCCTCTGTGTTTCACTGTCTCATCTTTTGTTAGCACCTGTTCCTCTGCCTCTGTGGCTGCTGTGAGCTTCTTGTCCCGGTGTTTAGCGTTGCTTCGTTTCCTGTGTCAGTTATGTTTCGTACCGTTTGGACCATGCTGATTGCTTTCACAGGTGTGTTATCCCTTTCCCCCCGTGTGTCTCATTTTCAGTATACTGCAGGGTTTTTGTACACATCATTGTAAAAGTAACTAAGCTGTTACATTATTATAAGTGTCAAAATGCAATATTGTTTAAATTCTAAAGCCTGAACCCCCCAGAAATCGGAGAAAGTAGCTTCATAGTATCTAAATCTAGTTTTCCAAGTTCAGTGTCACTAAGCGGTCCAGCTAATGCTAAGTCCTGTGACCTGACATTGTACTGCAGAGATAACTTTTTTTGTTCTCAGCAGTTTTATGGGGCCCCTCAAGACAGATCAGAGTGGTTATAAGATCTTATAGAAGGTATATGTTATCTTGACAAGAAGAAAAAATAAGGACATCTTTGCATCAAATGTCCTCCATTATTTTATGAATCCTTTCATGTTGTTTTTTTCCTTGATGGGTTTCAAGCTGTTGGCGACCAGCATCATTAAACAGAAATCTGGACACCTGACACACAGGATTGGTTCATTCCACTTATTTACTATACCCTCAGATTCAAAATAAGTTAGAGCAAACTGAAATGACCGTCAGACACCAGTTTCATTTTTAATTCAACTACCTCCTTTTTTAAAAACTCACTGCTAAACCAACACATGCACATGTTCACCACAAATCATAAGCCGGAAAGGGAAGAGAAACCAAACCATGACACACTATAGAAGCTAAACTACTTACTTTAAGGGTTCGTTGCAAGCCAGAAGAAAAACTATTATAATTGTATGAATTACTATTATTAGGGGGTGCCCTCCGGATCTGATTAGCTTAGATGAAACTTTAATGATCCCTGTGGGGAAACTGGGCTGCATCACCACAAAGCGGGGCTTCGTGCTGGTTGAGCGTATGCACATATAAAGAGCTAATAAAATACAACACAAACACTAATCATAGGTAACAGCATGTGGAGATAAAAGAACACTGTTTGAAAACAGCAGAGCTGTTTGTTTATTCATGTATGCATTTAAATATGGTTTGTTTAGATGCTTTAAACATACTTAAAAGTACTTTTTTTCCCATTTTATCCTATTTAAATACTCTTATATCATATTTGCATTTATTTTTCTCCTTTGTTTGTAGCAACACAATCCAAATCTGTTCTTGCTGAGCTGTGAATAAATCCATTTAAATAGCCTTTAGGTGCAAATATATTGATCTTTTTGCCAAATTGACCTTGAATTAACTGTGTTTTCTTTTTTTCCCCCCCAACAGGCCAACACAAAATCCACAATTCGAAAAAGGAATTCAACTTCAAAACTGAGTAATGCATAAATGTATACTTATCATATAACAGTGACTGTACACAATGGATTGTACTGTACTAAAAACAGGAGCAGGTTTACATTTAAAGAATCAGACTTGTTGTTTTTATTGCTATTGTCTGACTTATGCTTCAGTGAGAAGTCTATGTCGCTTCTATGTTTATTGTATTTATTATTAAGCAGTGTTTTTATCAAACGGGGAGCTATTTCTCCCTTTTTCATTTGCAACGCTAAGCTAAACTAACCAGAAAAAGGGCTTCAGTGCTGAATCATGAAATTCCCAACACAGCTGACGGCGTTTTCAACAAGCAAAACTAATTTTAAACCAACTTTATTAGCACAAATTGGATTGTTATATATTGTGTTTAAATTGTCTCTGCATAGCTAGCTATAATGCTAACTGTAAGCTGCATTTTTAACAACCACACAGTATATATACAGTCTATAGCAAAAACAAACTTTCAGACATGAGTTCTTACTGAATTACAGCTGTTTTAACCCTCTCAGGCTCAAATTAAGTTTTAGTTGCTAATGCACAACCAAGTCCTGCAGTGGTACTTCTGAGTAAAAAAACCTCATAAAATATGTATGTGGGGTAATCAGGTTGTTAGTTTTTAACTGTTGCAAATCGGCAACGCCTGCCTCGAGAGGGTTAATATTCCTTGGAATAAAAAATCACAAGCAAATATGATAATACATACAGCAAACATGCTAAAAATAGTGTATTAGCTAAACTACTCCCACCATTCACTCTGTGGGCTGTGATGTTCTGACACATCCAGGATGTAACCAGTATAAAAATATGATACATTATAAATGTCGTTTTTTTTTTCTTTCCTTTCAAGGGGATGAAAAAACGTGGCTGGGCAAGTATAGTATCAAAATCATTGTCCCTGTTCCCTGACATCTGTGTAACCATTCATGTAGCGTAGAAACATACAAAAAGTAACCAGTTCCCCACTGCAGTACCATCCACACATTCTCTTCCTCTTATCCTTGTTAGGGTCACGGGGGGCAGAGCCTATCCCAGCTGCCTTAGGGCTACAAAATATGTCAGCATATGTTACATTTAGACTTTAAAAGTTTATATGTCACATTTATGGTGTTCTGTTACATTTTTACAAGGTTGCAGAAAAATCTCTATGTGGTTTGGTTACTTTCCAAGCATGGCACTGTAAAAGCCAGTAATGTTACAAAATTACCAAATTATGACCAGTGTTATAACACTGTTATAACAATCTGCTCTTAGGACCCCCCCCCCCCAAAAAAAACAAAACAACAACAACAACAACAACAAAACAAAACAAAAAACAAAAAACAAAAAAAACACAGTCTTTTTGTGTTCATAGAGATGAATTTCTTGGGTTTTTTTTTTTATTGGGGGGTGGGTGTTCTACATGAGCTTGTAACTGATGGATTTCAATTGCGCTTACATGCAAACATTCCTTGAGAGTTGTCCGTCATACTAGGCATGATACAGTCAGCGGATGCTAGGGAAGTGTGTGCCTTCTCCAACTGGTTAGCAGTGGTTCTTTGAGGTTTCTGGCTGTCACTGGGTGAAATTGATTGCAGAGATGTCACTGAAACCAAAAACCTCCCAGTGATTGTTTTGGTTGCTAGCAGATTTCCATGGTTACCTGTAATTTTTCATGTCAAAGATGACTCTCTAATACCAAGGTACAACGAGTTACAGTAATCCAGCTCAGTTGTAATAAAAGCATACATTACTGTTCTGAATTTATCTTTTGACAGGATGGGTTTTGACCAGCTGCCTCAGATGAAATAAGCTGGATTTCACTACTGCTCTGACTTGACCGTCAAATCTAAAATTCCTATCCATTTTAAAACCCAAATTGGTGACAGTGGGCATACTGTGCTAGACTGTCCATGTCCACAGAAAAGGACTCACCGGTGACACTCAATAGAGCCATGGGGCAGGAGATATAGGGAGAAAACCAGAGGTCAGAATCAGAATACTTTATTAAACCCCAAGGAAATTATGGGGTTATAGTTGCTCCAAGACAATAAGAACAGTAGCAGATTGAACTAAATTACAAAATATAAGAAATAACGGTAATATATACAAATAACACAATTATAAATATCCAGAAAATTACAGCGATTTAATTATGATTGCTATTTTACTTTAAACAGTAAAACCTTGTTATTTTCACCCTAGAGGATGTGTAACTATTACACTGTGTACTGTGCATTAGTTGGAAGTCCACGTATTGATCAGCATAGGAGTGTTAGCATAACATACAGTATATGACATTTATGTTGTACTATTTGGAAACTTTTTTCTGCAAGGCTTCCAAAAAAATCTCTGTGTGTCTGTTTATTCACAGCAGTGTAACCAGTTGATAATGTTACAAACTTGTGACCAAATGTAACATTGAACTAGCAGCTCGCTCTTACCACAAAACTTAAAATGACAGCAAGACTTTGTAACTGATATATTTCAGTAGAAAGTATAATTCATGTCTGCATCATGTATCCAAACCAAGAAAATGAGAAAAAACAAGGAACCAGAGCTTTAAAAGTACTATTGTGTTAAACATTGTATTTTAACTCAAACACTTGATTCTTTTCTAAACCAAATAGGTTTAATAGGCAAAGGTAAGAAAGTTGGTTATATAAGTAGGTTAAAAACAGTTATGTGCTAAATCTCAGCAGTTTTAATGGCTAAAATTTAAAAATGGATAGTTTTTTCACTTAATAATAGATTTAAAAGTTAAATGAGTATGAAAGTCTGTGACATGCAGTATTCAAAGTTAGGTCTCTAGCGTGCACAGCAAATTGGCTTGCTCCACTACCTATTCCTCCAACCTACAAAATTTGTGCAAGTGAAAAAAAAGTATAATTTTGTTCACATGGATACAAATCAGATTTGGGCCAAACCAGAAAAGTGCTGTTAATTCACAAATAAGTCCAAAACAAAGAATTCTATTGGCTCTTTAACAGCAACTGTACCACAAATTGTGAAGGATCTTTTAAAGCAGCAGCAGCTGGCTTTTCCACAGACAGATGGAAAATTATGTTCAGTGGAAAGTTCCTGTCCAAAAGCAGGAATTAAAAGTTGTGACTTCATGAACTACCATCAGACTGTGTTGGGAATTTTGTGTTTTGAGTTTCATTTATAAATTCTAGTTCTTTATGTTATTTACTCAGCTTTCTCTCTGTTGCCACATTTCAGTCTGTACAAGTCATCCCATATACATTATTAATATTAATATTATTATTATCATAATCAATATTCATTTAAACAAATGATGCATTTAAACATTTATGTTTCCCCATATTTAAGGGACCATGTAGCTTAAACATGTCTGTTGTACCAAAGTAAGCTCTGCTGACCTTACACTACTGTGTGCTCACATCCAGATTCAGACATTGCAGACTTTATGTTCTTTAACGTAGATTTTTTCGCTTGACATTTTCTCTTGTCTGCAAATTTGCAGGAGCAACAAATACCATGAGAGAAACATTGAAACGGGCACTCCACCTCTACCTCCGCGGACACAGTTTCTCATAGCAGGCAAGACTTTATTATATTTGGCTCCTACAGATTGCCCCTCCTCTTATGAAACCGCGCTTCCTTCTCTCACTTTCAGATCTTTGAAATTAAAGCCTCATCCAGTCTGCCATTTGACCATAAACCACAAACTAAAGGGCAGCGCGTGTTCACCAGTTTACATGGCAGTGACAGTTTTATGCACAAGATTCAGATCCAAGACAGCACCACATATTCTGATCCAAGCTAAGGTTTCAAACTTACTGAGAAGTGTTTATGATGTCTGTTTTGTCAAGGATTTGGGCCAAACAAGGAAAGTGCTCCTTATTTTACAAGTCAGACCAAAACGAAGAATATTTTTGGCTTGATGATGACATTGTAACTGTACCACAAACTGCGGAAGGATACACAGCAGTCTGCTCCTTCTCATTTTTAAATTCAGACTTATTAAAAGTAGAATAGGAGTCAGAGCCTTCACCTTTAAGATCCCACCTCCCAGTTTGGATTTGAGAGACGCTAACTTTAAGATAAGGGTTAAAATGTTCTTTTTTGATAAAGGGTTCGATCAGGGACCATCTTTATCTTCTTGATAACCCTTTCAGGCGGCTGTTGCTGTGAAACTGAACTGAGCTGAATTGAATAACAGAAAACATTTATGAGTTTTAAAAATGTAAAGTCAAACTGGTGAACTTCACAAAACAAGTAATAACCTCAGGATGTTTAGCCCAGCCAGCAGCTGACAAACATCAATGATATGGCAAGCTCAGGCAAGGAAGAGAGAAAAACTTCTATTTTGACTTGCTATGCCTGCCTTAGCTGTAATGCAAAGCTACAGGAAGCACAGCTGTTTATTAAGAATGCCCCTTCACCCACAACAGCAGCAAGAGGTGGTGCACAGAAACAGCCATCTTAATCACAGTGCTCCGCTAACCACATAAAACACAGAACACATACGGCTGCAGTAATGTTATACAGTAACACAAACATGGCAAATCAACACCGGATAACTGTAATTGCCGTATAGCACTAAAGCCTAGAACACATAAACATCACGTATACAGTCCCGTAAGTCATTGGGCCAACAGCAATAGATAGGTTTGCTTCTCATTAAAATTTTTCCAGTTCGATATGTTAATTTTTATGTGACATCAGCAGTTTGCAAGTAGTAATATTAAAGTATTACTACTATTAATAAGAATTGCACTTAAGAAAAAAACTGAGGGGTCAACAGAGAGTTTTCTCGTTAAACAAGCTGAGAAAGTTGATTCTGTTGATCTGAATGCAGCGTTTTCAGCAGAAGAAATGCTTTTGTCTCTCATCCGAGTGACTTCTTCAGTCTTGGCTAACTGCAGGTTTCCCCAACCTTATAAAAAATTTCATAACGAACAAAACTAGCACCTTTGACTAACGATGGGCTGTGAGGTCAGTTTCATTATGATTGGATGATTGGTATGCAGTGGCGGTCCTAGCCTGTTTGGCGCCCTGGGCAAACGGAGGGCGCCCTTACTCCCAGCAAATGGGCGATAGAAAACCGATCGGTGCCTATGCCATTCCCAATATGCGCTGGCTGATGTCGGGGCAGCTTGAGTACGAGCAATTTTGGGTTTTTTGCCGATGCCCGTGATGCCGCCCCCCACCTTGATGCCGCCCCGGGCAACCGCCCGTGTCGCCGGTATCAAAAACCGCTACTGTTGGTATGCCAGTCGTCATTACCGTTGCTCATGACTTGCTCATCATTGGTCATCAGTACCATTCACAGAGAGTTAGGAAATGACTGCAATCACAGCAGTGTAGGATGGTGAAAGATGAACCCTTCTGCTTTTCTGGTTGCTAAGTCTGTGAAGATGATGTTGTAACATCCTGATGACACGCAGTTTGTCCTCCAGTAGATGATGAGACTCAAACTTTAAATACTGATCAGTATTGTTGGTTTATGGTACACACAGACTTTCAAATGTCCCCCATTGCTGATGGAAAGCTCACCATCTAAGAAAACTACCCTGTCATTTTTTTACTCCACCCTTGAGAACTTGATATGTTTGTCCACCAAGTTAATGAAATCAGTGAATCCTGATATGTGCTGAGGTTTGGTTTTCAGCCATGTCCACATACCTGAACTAATGGCTCAGTGGTGTTCCAGGAAAGAATAACAGAGCCCTATTTTCTACTTTTTCCATTTACAAGTTAGCTACACTGAGCGAAACTAAGGAATCCATGGTGCACCCATGTTCTTGCCCATAGTACTGGGATTGAAGATGCTGCGTTCAGATGAACAGAATCAACTTAGTGGAGCTTCCTTACCTTGATGGTAAAGCATTCATCGTGACAGACTTTACTAGCTTAGTTAATGTTTTATGCAAGCTTGTTTCCACCACTGAAAAAGTCCTTTTTTGGCATTAGCAAGTCAGAAGTTGAGGTTATTTTGTTTAGTAAGCCTAAATTTTAAGATTAAAACCCAAAAATCTATGTTATGTTCTGTTTTGTTTTTTCCAGTGGTGGAAACAAGCTTCCATAAGGAGTCTATGGAAGCTCATAGTTTTGGTTTTTAGCCACAAAACCAAACAAACTAGTCAAACATTTTGCTGAGGCTGTCAGTAACTTTGCCCAGCTTTGTTCATATTCAACCAGAAGGGCTTCACTAAATAAAACCATAGGTAGTACATAAGATGGATGTAGTCACTCTGGCAGTTATTGGTTGATAAAGGAGTGTTGAAATTGGATTTTATGTATGATCTGATATCTTTGTGTTAGTGGTTTTCCTGCATTATTATAATAAATGTTGGTCCCGAATCAACACTGCCATAGACTGGTCAACTGTTTGGAGAACTCAGTTTGCATTAACCAAGAAGTTAGCTAATGCAATTGAAAGGTATCACGAGAAAGCTAACAGCAAGCTAACAGTAAGCTAACAGCAAGCTAACAGCAAGCTAAACTTTGTAATATATTCATTATAATGTAGAAATGAATAAAAATAACACCTGAAATCCTTACGGTTTGTTCCAGAAGAAAGGTCTATGTAGACAACAATTTATTTATTTTTTATTGTTAAAACAACAACAACATTTTCCCTACTTTACAAAGCTTTGACATCATGATTGGTCGATTGGATTGTTGATCCTTGACTAATATTAATAATGATTATGCAGGAACAACGGTGCCTGGATATCCGATCTGATTCTGGAACGGTACATGTGTGATTGTTAGCCACTGAGCACATCTTGAATAATTCTGTCTTCTCTTTCCCCTCACCACCATTGCTGCCCACTGCCGCTCCCTGAGTATTTTTCTGTTGAGGGTCTCTTCCTGTTAAAGGGATGTTCTTCCTCCCCACTGTTGCCAAGTGCCAAGTCTATCTGTAACAATCTTCTACTGACCAGCTACCTATATGCACTGCAGCAATAAAATTAACCTTAAATATGGAATTTGCTGTTTCAGAAGCCCAAAGCTACGAGAACCTGGCTGAGGAGAGCCAGAGCAACCACGACTACGAGGATGGCAACTGTGAGCAGAATGTAAGCAACCACGAGGAAAGCATCCACGACTACGAGGATGGCAACTGTGAGGAGAATGTAAGCAACCACGAGGAAAGCATCCACGACTACGAGGAGAGCACAGAACCCCAGGCTGACTACATCAAGATGGAGGGAGACATCATGTTTCCTCCTCCTCCAATCTTCAACAGCATGAGCGGTAGTGTTTTGGAGGCCCAAAGCTACGAGAACCTGGCTGAGGAGAGCCAGAGCATCCATGACTACGAGGATGGCAACTGTGAGCAGAATGTAAGCAACCACGAGGAAAGCATCCACGACTACGAGGAGAGCACAGAACTCCAGGCTGACTACGTCAAGATGGAGGGAGACATAATGTTTCCTCCTCCTCCAGTCGTCAACAGCATGAGCGGTAGTGTTTTGGAGGCCCAAAGCTATGAGAACCTGGCTGAAGAGAACGACTATGTGGAGAGCGTGGACAATCAGCCAGACTATGTGAAGATGGACGAGGAAGATCAAGCAGGAGACAACACCTCCACGGAAGACTATGATGACATCGGGGGTGAAGAAGAGGATGAGGACTATGATGATGTGGGATAAAACCCGACACAACGAGATGGAAACACTTTTGAATTCTGCTGAGCAGAGATTATCCTTACTGAAGATTTCTCTTGTCATTTTGTATTTTTTTAATAACATTCATTAAAAAAAAGAAAATAATTGAAGTACTGAAGACACTGAAATCTGCCGAGTGGTGTCGAGACAACTGGTTTGATCTTTAAGACGGTGATTCTTTTTAATATATCAAAAAATTCTGTTTTTCATCTGAATGTTGTAATCGTTTGTTTTTTTTTACTGAATACATTAACAAGCAGTGACTTGCACAAGATCCCAGATTAGGATGATATTTGGGTTTGCAAACTACACATGAAAGCAATCAAACTATATTTCTTTGTCTTCTTCTGACATTTAAGATCTTTAGTTTTAAACATGAAGCTTTTGCATATATCATGTGTAGATCATTCCCATGCTTTTTGAGAAGGACAGGCCATGTTGCTGGAGGCTTTCATTATGCTCAGTTTGGCGAGATTTGGTACTTTTTTAATGAGCTGAATCAACTAGATCAACAGTGTAAGTTAGGTTTTTGCTGTATGAAACACAAAAAACTATTGGAACTTCAAATTTCATCCAAACTAAACATAAGACATGAAATCTGAAAGTCTGTAGCTGCAAGAGCCTGAGATGTTTTTCTTTCTTTATGTGTTTGTTGATTTATTTATACACATGAACATTGATATAAGATTAATATGTAATTTTTTGGGGTTTTTTTTGCTTCTTTTCTAAACTAAATATCAGTGTAAAGGGGGTCTCTCCCTGTCCAGATCCCAAACATTATCAGTGAGGCGTCTGACTATCGATCACATGGTGGGTTTGTTTACTTTTGTATATCAGTTGGTCCATTTGAGTGGTTAACAAGTGGGGGAATCAGCAGGCAGTGATGACATATTTGCATGATCAGATCCCGAGCAGTGAGTGAGTGGGGCACAGGGACAGTGATTACAGTGGTTGGTTATATGTATGCACAGTAACTATACAGTCCTGTGAAAAACTAAGGATTGATTTGTGATTCAGTAGCTTATAGATTCCCCTTCAGCAGCAATAACTCAGAGTAACTGTTTTGTGTATGACTTTGTCATGGTTGTGAAAAAACGTTGCTTCACGTCTTTTGTTTACACACAGCTCTCTTGAGGATCCGCCACAGCATTTCAGTCGGGGTCAGGTCTGCACTTTAATTTTTTTCTTTTATTCACCATGATGTTGTAGATTTGCTGCTGTGCTTGGGATCATTGTTCTGCTGAGACAGTGAATTTGGGCCACGCTTTAACTGCTGGACAGATGGCCTCACATTTGACTCTAGAATACTTTGGAAAATACTTTGGCACACAGAGGAGTTCATGGGAGACTGAAAGGTGTCCTGTGGCTGTGAAACAAGCCCAAATCATCATCCCTCCACCACCGTGCTTCACAGTTACTATAGTGTGTTGGTTTTTGCCAGATGTACTTTTGCACAATGTCCTTACATTTGCAAGGACATTGTTCTTGAAACTTTGTAACCCTAATCCATGCCACCATGTTTATTTTAGACAGAAGAGACTTTCTTCTGGCAACTTTTTGAACAAACCATACTTGTTCAGTCTTTTTCTAACTGTTGGCAAGGCAAGTTTATTTATATAGCACAATTCAACAGCAAGGTGATTCAAAGTGCTTTACAGGGACATTAAAAAACAAAAACAAATAAAAAGCATGAATAAAATGAGAAAAAAAGGAACAGTAGATAAAATCAGTAGTTAAAATGTAAGTTTTGAAATTTAAGCTTAAAAGTAAAACAGTGCAGATTTGGTGCTTTATTCAAATGCAGCTGAGAACAGGTGAGTCTTCAACCTGGATTTAAATAAAATGAGTGTTTCAGCTGATCTGAGGCTTTCTGGGAGTTTGTTCCAGATATATGGAGCATAAAAGCTGAATGCAGCTTCTCCATGTTTGGTTCTGACTCTGGGAACTGATAAAAAACAGGATCCAGATGACCTGAGGGATCTGGAAGGTTCATACTGGGTCAGGAGGTCGCTGATGTATTTTGGTCCTAAACCATTCAGAGCTTTATAGACCAGCATCAGAACTTTAAAGTCTCTGACGGACAGTCAGCCAGTGTAAAGACCTCAGAGCTGGACTGATGTGGTCCACTTTTTTGATCTTAGTGAGGACTCGAGCAGCAAAGTTCTGAATGAGCTGTAGTGTCTGAATGTCTGACTGATTTTTTAGGTAGACCTGTAAAGATGCTGTTACAGTACTGTACTGTCATGAACTTCAACATTTAACATGCTATCTGTCGCCCGAGATCTGGCACTGGGTTTTTGTTGCGGTTTCATTGAGCATTGCACCGTGTGACCCTGGCTGAATTTCCTGGGACGTTTACTCCTGGGAATATCGTGGCATTATGTTAACACATATCTAAATGCTCCAGACCAACAAACTGCCAAATCGTCTGCTTTTGTAGAGGTGCTCACTCTCCTGGCTGTCTATTAACTGGAGTTTCCCCTGATACATCCATTGGGATGTGAGTGTGTGAATGTTAGACAAGGTGTTTGGGTACAGAAAAAGCATGTGTGTGATTGGGTGAATGAGGTAGCAAAAAAGCACTTTGAGTGCCCAGTTACAGTAGAAACGTGCTGTATAACTCCATTTACCATTTGATTCATGTGGAAGCAGTAAAGATTTACTCAGTATCTCACAGGACTGCTTAGAGTCCTACATGACTGTGTAATACGTACCCATATTTAAGCTGTATGTCAGCAGGAACCAGGATTATAAACTTATGTGTATTTATATTTTGGGTGACTCATCACAGATTAGGAAGTTACCAGCTTCTTTACCCGTGCAGGTGGCAAGAGGTGCAGGTGAGGCTGGAGAGACATAAGAAACAATGAGAGGAGGTGGTAGATTGCTCTGAGGTTGCCTTTTGTCTTTAATTCATTGTCATTTGTTAATAAGATTTTTGTTAATAAATGTCACTTCTTTGCACACATTCCAGCCTTGAGAACTGCTTCATAAACACTCCTTTAAAAACTTTGTGGTCTCAACCACCTTCTGCGTGGGGTCTGGTGTGTCAAGGCCTATTATGAAATCTCAGGTGTTTTTGACTTTGTAATCTTGCTGTTTTGAAACTGGATGTGACGACCGAGCAAGCTGTGGCTCTAACTTTTAAACTGAACCCTCACTGACTAACAAACCTGTCAGCCAATGCCCCGAGTAATCCTCCTTTCTAAAACTTAGAATGACTAAAATGTACAAAATGGACTCAATGTTATATCCGATATGATCTGTAATGACTGAGCCTTTTCGGTGAGTAGTATTGTGGGTAATTGTCTATATAACGGAAAAGCCTTTCTCTGTTATAATTTGATCCTTTTGTCACTTTAGAGTCATGTAACATACTAAAATACTTCACGATTTATCTTTCTATGATAATATTACCATTTGTTTTATTATGCTCTGTATATTTCTTATAACCAACAAATATATGGCAATCTAATAGTGACTGAATATGTTTCCCTAAAAGTTTGTAATTGTTTATTTAAAGCCTGATTTTTATCATTACTTTGTGCTACGAAGCTTCAGTTTTATCAAAAAACTATTTAAAATAACCAAAATGGTAAGCCACACTGTAACACACACGCTGTGGTTTGCTGCTTTAAATACTCACTTGAACATGAAATAAATACATTTGAAGACCAAAAAAAACTACACACCCAAAACCCCGCAAAGGGGTTTTGGGTTTTGAAAATGAAAAAAAGATGACAATACTGAGCTATTGTTGGTTTAGAGTTATACAGCACAGGGAAACAGCAGCAGTGGTGGCATTTTAACTGACATCAACAAAATAATTTGTAAGTAACAGACACATGATCAACGTCAAAGTGAAACTGCAAGTTTAATCAGAGTTACTTTTACAGATCGTGTCAAACTGTGCATGTTGGTTACCTTTAACCCAGACTTTTGGATAACTAATGCCTGCTGATTACTGGAGAAAGCCTGTAGGCATTCTGGTGTATGCCTCTCCTCCTGTAGCCACACTGCCCCCTGTGGGGAGGTTTGTCTTAGCACCTAATTGACTGTAAATATAATTTCCTTACAACCCAAAAAGATATAGGGCTGAAGGAAATAACATAAAACTAGATGTGGGAACACGAGGAGGCTGTTTGGGTCTGTTTGAAAAGCTTTATTGCCAAGATTTTTAAGTTTTTCAAGGTCATTCAGATCGATGACCTTGAAAAACTTATTCATGCATTTATCACCACTAAACTGGACTACTGCAACTCTCTCTACTTGGGCCTCAACCACTCTTCTCTCTGTCGTTCGCAGCAAAACGCTGCTGCACACCTTTTAACTGGTACTAGAATGTATGGCACCTTGCTATCTAACTGAACTCCTCTATTTGTATAACCCCAAAAAAGCACTAAGATCTTCTAGTCATGGTCTCGGCTGAAGTCCAGAGATGATCGTGCCTTTGCAAATGCAGACTCTGGAATAACCTTCCTGTTGATATTTGTACTTCCGAGTCTATTCAGTCTTTTAAATCACGTCTTAAAACTCATTTTTTAACTTTGACTTTTGAATAAAACTGGTTTGACTATCATCCGGCTTGTTTTTTTTAATGTTTGTTACCTGTGTTGTTTGTTGGTCTGTTTTGTTTGTTAATGGTTTGTTTTATATTTTCATTCTCTTTTTGGCTGATTGTGAAGCACTTTGGTCAACACTGTTGTTTTTAAAATGTGCTATAGAAATACATTTTAATTTGATTTGATTTATGTTAGGGTGCCTGGGTCGTCGACCCAGTGTTTTGTATTTTTGGTTCTTTGATTATGTTTATTTCATTATATTCTAGCTTTCTTTGTCTTATGGGTTATTGGATTATTCTAAGTGTAGGTTGTCTGTGTGGGTCTTGTTAGAGTTTTAGTCTTCTGGTTTTCTGTCTGCGATCCATAGTTGCTGTCTCCCCTGTGTCAAGTCGGCGTTTGTGTCATGTTTCCTGTTTTACTTTGAAGGTCTGTGTCTTATGTTAAAGTCTCTTGTTTTGCTTCCATGGTCCCGTCAGCCCTGATTTATCCCAGCTGTGTTTCCCTCCTGTCTCTCATTCCCTGATTGCTCCCTCTGTGTATTTAAGCCCTGTGTTTTCCTTTGTCTGTGTCGGGATCGCCATCACTCGATGCTGTGGGGGCTGTCCAGTGGCCTGGCAGTTTGTTATCTGTATTTTGAGTTTGTTTAGTTTTCTGTTCTGCCTCTCATCCAGGAATAAAGCTGAGTTTGAGTTCACGTTTGCTTCCTGGAGTCTGCACATTGGGTCCCCCATTTCACCTCATTTCACATAACTGATTAACAGAAAGATTACAAGCCTACACCTCAATTCCCTATAAACTCCTCAGGTTACAGTAACAGAAGGCAAAAAAGGGCAAATCAATCAGGTTAGCAATGAAAATCAAGCTAGCCAGAAACATAAGCTGAACAAAAAACAGGCAAGCAAAGCTAAGGTTAAACACTGATACTCTGACAACCATTTAAAAAAATGGCCAAAGGCCCTGAAGTGTAGCTTCAGTCAGCTTATAGAGGCCCTGGAGAGCATCCACTGGCTGCAGGACTCAGACCTCAGCTAATGACATGAAAATCAGGATCAGCAGGAGGGAAGTGTGAAAGCCAGAGGTCAGGACCTGAAACAGCATGGCTTTACATCATTTTAAAGGAATGTGGCACAAGGTGGAAATTTACTTTGTTTTGTAGCTTTACTTTGTTTTCTGTAGCGTTATTATGAGCAAAACAAGCCACTATCCGGTCTTTAAGTGATGACGTGACGAATCCTACTTCCGGGCCTAAAGTAGTCTGCGTTTAATATGGCTTTTGTGTCGTTAACATGTTTAATGTTTTGTATTTTCTTCTATTTATTCTCATAAAGCTCCTAAAACAGTCAGTGATCACTGTTGACCTCCCTCAGCTTTTATTACCACTAATCATTTATTTAAGCTCAGTTTTTAAAACCTTAGGATGTAACTACAGCCCATCCCATGCAGCAGTATATGAATGACTAACCTCGTATTGTGGATGGATTATCTCAGTTGTTCTCCTGGCTGTAGTTTGGTCCTTTTACAGCATCCTGCCATGCGATTACATTTGTTCCTGACCACCGAGAACACTCACGTTAACTTTTATCCAGTGGAAAAAAAGTTAGCTTGTTTATATTATGCTAACATAGCTGTGTCGCTAGCGGTCACGTAGCACATCATTATATACCAGCTAGCCAAACTTCAGTAACCCTACAAACGTCACTGCTGTTTAGTTTTCTGTCTTCATTTATGTTGGAAGTGATAACAGAGCTGTACGTTTTAATTTGTTTCCAAAACCCTGCAGTCAGGACATGCTATATTGTATTTAGATAGAAGCTAGCGAGCTAACTTCCTGCTAACTTCTAACACCGTTAAATGTCATAAATTACGTTTTCATGGATGCCTGGATGTTAAACTCAATTGTTACACCTGGTAGTACAGAACGCTGATCATTTTATTAAAGATGAAAGACTTTAGACAGTTTTTCAACTCTCAGTAATGCCATAGTGATCGTTTGATATATGGACAAGCAGCGGAGTTTAGGCCCAGACACGGCTAGTGACGTCAGACTTAACGACCAGATTACACAATTTGGCTATTTTCTGTACCAAGCACAGGAACAGGGGACACAGTGAGAGTCAAGTCATCTCACCGAAGGCGTAGTTCATCTCTCCGGCCACGGTCTGAGCTTAAAGCAGTTTGAAACTTTGCAAATTTAACTAAAGCTCTCAACAGACTGTGAACAAATGACATCTGTGGCTGCACGTCCAAAATATCTTTGCACTGTGTTGAGAGACATTCACTGAAGGTGAGCTAAAGCCAAGCTGTACTTTCCAGTAATGCCAGTTTGTTCCACAAGATGGTGCAGTGAGTCAGGCATAATAAAACACACTGTTCTATGCAGAAGTCTTGAACCCAAATTTGAAATATTTAAATATAAACATCATCAGTAAGTACAGAGGAGGAGAGAGCTACAACAGTGAATGTCTACAGCCTTCTGTAAAGCACGGTGGAGGCTCTGTCATTCCGTTCAACCACTGGTGATGGTGATCTTGTCAAAAATGAGCATCACATTTTGAGCCACCATCGAATCGCAAAAGACTTTATATTACTGCATGGCAACAGTTCCAAACACACGAAGCAGTAAAAACATACCTGGAAAGAAAAACCTACAATGAAGCACTACCAGTTCCAGATTGGCCTCCCCAAAAGCCCAGACCTCAACATTTATATGCATTTGCATATTTAAAGTAAGCATTGCATCTACTTTCCATAGCAAAACATAAATAAATGAGGGATGGCTCAACACTTTTGGACAGTATAGTATTGTTTCATCATAGGGCTGGGCGATATGGCCTAAAATTCATATCGCGATATAATTTCAAGCATGTGCGGTAACGATATATATCGCGATATATTCTGTTCTTCTGTATAACGTATTTTCCACACTATAAGGCACACTTAAAATCCTTTCATTTTCTCAATCGAGAGTGTGCCTTATGTATGAATTCTGGTTGTGCTTACTGACCTCAAACCGATTTTGGCTGCAGAAATCTGTTAAAAATGTTTTAGTACAACTTTGGTAAACAGCACTGCTTGATGGATTGTCAGAGCATTACGGCTGCCGTAGTGAGGAGCTTCGCGGAGTAATCTGGGTCCAAAACTCCGCCGCTTCAGGTCCCAAAGTCAAACGAACACTAAGAGTTAAAAACGGTCTAAATTCTTTCATCTTTAATTAAATCATCAGCGTTGCTGCTTTATCGGGTGTAACAATTAAGTTTAACATCCAGGCATCCATGAAAACAGAATTTATTAAATTTAGCAGTTAGCAGGAAGTTAGCTTGCTAGTTTACACCAAAACATTTCATACCATGCTCTGACTGAGAGATTTTTGAAACTAATTAAAACGTACAGCTCTGCTACCACTTCCAACATAAATGAAGACAGAAAACTAAACAGCAGTGGCGTTTGCAGGGTTACTGAAGTTGGACTACCTGGTATATAATGATGTGCTACGTGATTGCTAGCAACACAGCTATGTTAGCATAACATTAGCACAGCTGGAGGATGAACGCCAACTTTTTTCCACTCGATAAAAGTCATTAATGAATCAATGTTACGGAAGTGGAGGAAGCGCAGTTTTTGGCTTTCCCCATATTTCAAAAGTGCTTCATCTCTTTGCTATGACTGTCGCATATTTTGCAGATGATAATGGTTGTAGCTATGCTTTCGACCAAAACAGGCGCAGCTTGATGACATCATCAACATGCGCTATCACGATAGAGCGGAAGAGTCAAAATCTCTATCGTTGGCCAAATTTATATCATTTCTATCGTATATCGTTTCTCGTATATCGCCCACCCCTATTTCATCACTGAATTAAATTCTTTAATTATTGTGACCCTTAGCTTTTGTTTAATTTTTCCAATGCAAGGAATGAATACGTTTATATGACTCTTGCACCATACCAACATATATATTAATATAAATGCAATTTATTATACTTTACAGAAAATAAGTTCATAATAAGGATTCAGCACCTTTTGCGACGAGGTTCCTCATGCAGACAGTTTTCCAGTCTGTTCTTGCGATGATGTATTATGTTCAGTTCACACCAAACACAAAGCAAAAACTGTCCCTGAAATGTTTTTAGAACCCACAGGTGTTTGTCAGCAGGTGAAGGAACTTTAGCTGGACTCAAGGAACTGTAACATATTCTCAGGATTTAATAGGAGGTCCAATTAGTTTGCTCGATCTTCTCCAACCCCTCTCCTTTTATGTTCTGTCTCCATGTAGATGAAAAGTAAAGCAGAATCATAGAATTTAGCAGGCCTCTAACAGGCCTTTGCAACACAGCAGTCAGCTAATTTTTTTTTTTTATTGTGAAAGTTGAGATTTTTGAAATATTTGCAGATTTGCAGATTTAAGTCCACTCTTGTCTTTGAACAGACTTTTGCAGGTGTTATACTCTTTGCACCTGCACAAAAGTTCCCCTTGGATCTGAATGATATAAAATTTCACCATCAAAACAAATGAGCGTGAGGCTCTGAGCAAATGTCACCTGCTCTCTTTTCCACCAGCACAAAGCACAATTATACCTGCTTACAGCTGCAGGTCCCGCAGAAGTAGGTGCACATTAGTGCAGTGTCTGCATGGAAGCGACTCTAAATGGTAAATGGCCTGTATTTATATAGCGCTTTACTGGTCCCTAAGGACCCCAAACCGCTTTACACATCCAGTCATCCACCCATTCACACACACATTCACACACTGGTGATGGCGAGCTACATTGTAGCCACAGCCTCAAGGTGTTTTATATTGTAAGGTAGACCCTACAATAATACATACAGAGAAGACCCAACAATCATATGAACCCTGATCAGTGAGCATTTTTATTTTGATTAAATATCACAAGTCGTAAAATGCCAGCAACAGTCATGAGTGCTTTTATTTTGACACAGTACCTCAAACAACAGGTTTAAATGCAGTTTTCTTTACGCTGAGTTCTTATTCATTGTCTTATTCTTTGCATTTTATGCAATTTTGATGTACCCCCCCCCCCCCCTCTCTCCAGAAAAGCCCTCAGTTTGACCACTCTGACAGCACTTTGATTTTGATGAGTCAGGAAATGAGTTTGGTTTGGTTTCACTTTGCTTCCTGACATTACAGTTGGCTGCAGCAAGCTTAGCGTCACCATTTTTGCTGACTGTTGCGCCATTTGTTGCCAAACAGCGGTTTTACGCACAAACTTTGGTTTCAGTGGACAAAGCTCATGCGCTTTTTTTTGTGGTTTTAAGAAAATGTGTTGAAGACAAGAAAGCCACAGACAGAAAGCAGTTATTGTTTCTCTCAGAAGGATCATAATCAGTGCATCCATGCAGGAGAGCTTGACGATGATGAGCCAGCAGTGTGTGCTCGTGTTTCAGTTCTTTTCTTCATTACTGGAGTGCCTGTGTTGGCTGTGAGTCTCTTAGAAATCATTAACAATAAAGGGCAGTCCATAACTTTCCATATTTTTAAGTGACTGATTGCCATATATTTCCATGCATAGTGGTGATATGTGTGTAGAAATGTATGTTTCTGTAACATTGCATGCTTTGATTTCAGGTTCAGGTGTCTTTAGTTGAACACAAAGGTAGATTTGGTCTGCAACAGAGGGTCATCCATCCATACATGCACATTTTCAATAAGATAAACATGATACAATAGACTGAAAATACATAATTAAATAAAATAACAGAGAGGCCACATAGCATTATGCCGCACAACTATGATTTCTTCATTTGACTGATCGCTGCTGGAACAAAACTCTATTTAAAGTTTGTTGTTCTCTACTTTGGGGCCACAAAACTTTATCCAAAAGGAAGAAAGTTAAACTCACCATGCAAAGAGTGGCAGCCAGCTACCGTAGCTGTCAGGGGTGCTGGGTTCCGCTGTGACTCTTCAATTTTGTTGTAACTTCTCCTGTTTTGTCATGGCTAACAGACCTCAACTACTGGAAAACATCTGGAAAACAAGGAAGAGGCTCTGTCAAGGTTTAGGGCTGGATTTCAGACAGTGCCGTTGGACAGCTCGTCAGAATTGATGGAAATATGAATACGGAAAAGTACCATCCGATTTTGATCTACCGTGGATCTAGAAAGCTTCTGAGTGGCATCGACTCTATTTTTCAGCATTGACTGGCATCCCCAGAGCCCAGACCTCAACATTATTGAAGCAGTGTGGGATCATTTTGACAGAGAACAGAACAAAGGCAGCCAATATACAAAGAAGAGTTTTTAATGTCTTTCAAGAAGCCTGGAGAACTATTCCTGAACACTACGTGACTTTGAGAGTTCAGACTGTGCTGAAGAATAAAGGTGGACATATCAAATATTGACTTTAAAGCATGTTAGAACTGTAAAAACTCTGTTTTTGCATTAATAAATATATTCTATGTATGTTTGCAGATGTTTCAATGAATCACTGAACTCTCCTAGCAAAATATGAAGAAATTAGGGAAATGAGAGATGGCTCAAGACTTTGCAGAGTACTGTACAACAAGTATCTTAAAACATCACAATCCAGGCACTAAGGATAGATTTGTAAAAGTATTGAAAGACCTTTATTTTTCACGAGCTTGCAGAGGTACAAAGAGCTTCTTGATAGCCTCACTCGCCATGCCTGTGCAGCACTAATCACATGCACCATTTTCTTCAGCCTCTAGGGGCAGTGGTGAGCATAGCATTTTTCTAGCCTTTCAGGAAGCACATAGCCCTCTGATAGGCTGTTTATTTTAACATACAGTACCCCGAAGCTTAACAAGCATGTAACAGCCTATGGTAGGGCTTTGTACTTCCTGGGTGAAGTACTTACTTTAACCTCAAACGACCCTGGTTTGTGATTTTAGTAAGTAAAGGGTTCGGTCCCTTAAAGGTTGAAAAGCATTTTTAGATCAAACAGTCAGCTCTTCCTGATGATTTAAAGCCTCGCTTTAAAAGTGACTCACAAATGATCTATAACACACTACTAAATGGTTTACACACAGTTAATAAAGCGACAAATTAAAATGTCTATAAGACAGTGATTACAGTAATTACCAAAAAACGCAGACTTACTTTTTGGGCTTCATGGTTTTTTTTTTAAAGAGTAAGTAATTTTAACCTTGTTTAACCTTCAAGTTTTTATGCAGCTGAAACCACGAAACAAGTTTATCTGCAATGAAACCGCAAACAACACACAGACGCTGATATCTCAGACATCAGTCACTGCTCACTTGTTGTCTCAGATGTTTACAGGATCTTAAAGGATGTGGTGGCACAAACAGTTTATTAAAACAAATGCAGAAAAAAAAGCTTCTGTATAAAGGCCAAATGCAAGATGCAAGTCTTTCCTGTAAAATCATATTTTGTTTTAGAATCTTACAACTACAATTATTTAAAACACCTGGACTAACATGAAGTTAGTTAGCATGCTATAAGCTCCCATATAGGTATTAGTGTTTATTAATGTGTAGTGTTTGTAAATAATTTTAATTTCTAATCTACAGATACATTTTATATCTTTATCACCCTGTTTTAAGTTGATATTATTTATTTTCCACCTGTCCTTTCAAAGCAGATGTTATAGCTGTGATGTTAAAAATTCATCTGCTCACATCTAATTTGTAGTGTGATATAAATCCTTTACTAAAAGCTTTGACGTAGATTTATAAATCATAAATAGATCTGATTAAATATATGAAACCCAAGTTTAATGATCTGGTCAGAGACGTGTTTGTATTTTATATGAAGTTTGCCATTGTCGTCCATAAACGAGTAGCTTTTATGTTGAAAGGTCTGAAACGGAAGTTAAATCAGAGCTAAATGCGCAAGTTTCACACAGACAAATAATTTTGGAAGAAAATCATATCAAATTGAGGTTATAGGTTGTTTTACATTTAAAAAGTATATATTAATATAGTCTGTATACCAGCTCCTGGGAAACAGTGAAAATCATTAAAATGTTTAATCAATAACCAATGAAATGGTTTATGCTTCTAAATGTGCAAATGTTTTTTGGCAAAGTGCTGTGTGGACTAGATAGATAAAGTGTTTCTGGATGTTCTCATGTTGCAAAACTTGAGCCAGCTTTCTTTGCAGCAACACTCTGCTTTTCATTTTATTTTCTAACAGAGCCCTTTGCGTCTGCAGCGCTGCTCCAATGCAGAGGGTTCATTAAAATGAATGAGGACGAGGCCATGTTTCTTCATGCAGTGCTTGTGTCTTTTGGAACAAAGTGATAAGGTGGCCTTCAGCTGCCTGATATTCAGGCTGTGTGTCAAGGTGTAGCTTTAACGCCCTCATTATTTTATTACGATTCTACTTTCAATTATTTAAAGGGTTAGTTGATTGTTGTTGTATTGATTGTATTGTATTCTGAATGTGTGCTTTTTACGGTATCTGTGCATGCCAGGTGTGCTGTGTTTGGCTTTGGGAGACTGCACACTCTGGTAAACAAACTCTAGTTTAAGGTGCAACAGGCAGAAATCTATTCAAACCACATCCATCCCAATCTCCCAGGCGAAACACCACCGCTACAAATCCGTCTTATCTGAGCTTTTTCCTCTAATATTCTTTATGCTGCTGGATTCTGCTCCACAGAGTCTCCTGTCATGGATAAATCCTCTAAAGCCTAAAAGCTCACAAGAGGTGCAGGAGTCTAGTTCTCTTTCAGACCACTCGAACAAAAATGAGCTGAAATACTATTAAGGATTTTACCCGAGCAACCACACCTGAGCTGATAATAGGGCTGAAACATGGATGGAGTAAAAGATGGACATAGCCTCCAGCTCTCAAAAAAGCAAAAGCCAGCACGGAAGTGAATTAAACATGCATTCTTTTTAACGGCCAGCAGGAGGCGACTCATCTGGTTGCGAAAATGAGAAGTCATATTTAGTAGAGCACAAAGTTCATTATGTTCCTTTGGTTCATTCTACAAGTCAGAAAGGAGGATTATCGAGGGTGGGCTCAACAGTGGTAAAAACTCTCAGCACCAGGCTCCATAACGAGACGTTATAACAAGTGTGTGATGCTACGTCCATCTTTTATGCCATCTAATGCCAAAATTGTGCCACACTTCCTCCTATTCTTACGGAACACTCGTGCTACAGCATATGAACTCTGGTCTCCTTTCGATGTGCCTCATAGTGGAGACTTCCTATAGGACCTACTTATTATGGGTGCAACAATACTCGTATTGATATTGAACCGTTCGTACAGTGCTTTTGATTCGGTATGCATATGTATCGAACAATACAAATTTTATTTATTTTATCAACTTTTCTTCTGACGATGCTGTCTGTGTTGAGCGCTCAGTGGATCTGCGTTCGACTACTCCACCTAGGCTGCACTGTCCAGTGCAGATCCACTGAGCGAGGCGCAAGCTAGCAAGACAGAAGCTAAGCTCGTTGCAACATAGCAACTGCCTCAACGCTACCCGAAATTGAATCTCCCCCACCTTCATTCAGATCTGGCGTTTGGAACTATCTTGGTTTTCATGTGAAGCATGACCCTGATGGTAAGCGCGTCATGGACAAAAGTAAAACAGTATGTCGGATGTGCCACATAATGCTCAATTGGTGGGAACTAGTGGTTAGCGCAGTTAGCTTGTTAACGTGTTGACACCCGTTAATGGAGATTTGCCACGTTATGGCGTTAATGTCATTTTAACGAGATTAAGGCTGACAGCACTAGTGGGAACAACGAATATGACTGCACATTTACACCGACATCATCCTAGTACAAAGACAAGTGGAAGCAGACAAAAACAACAAGCACGCATGCTACAAACTTTACCCAGACAGCCGTTAGCACATGATTCTTCTTATGGGGACCTGATATGTTTAATGTGCTGCTGAGAATATAGCCCAGAAGAAGCGTATAGCTATTATTTTGAAAAGAGCCATTTTTCTGTAATAAACTCTTTTCCAAAGATTAGTGATTTCTCGATCAGATAGATTTATTTTTTTTATTACTTTGTTGTTTCAGCAACATTAAATTTAAAAACTGTACTTTTGAGTTAAAATATATATTTTTAATTTTAATAAATGACAAATTAAAAAGGCATGAACATTTTTTTGTATCAAAAAAATATTGAACCGTGACACCAAAGTATTGGACCGGACCAAACCGTGAATTTTGTGTATCGTTGCACCCCTACTACTTATGTGTTCTTAAATTAGTTCATGTTTAATCTGATTAATGATTAAGATGGTCTACCAAAATTAATCTAATTTTCTTTGGAGGTCCCTTGTGCCACCCCCTTGTAAACGCCCCTGATGTCAGTGCAGTGGAGGTGTTTTATTTTGAAGGAATTGACAGGAAGCGTGACGGCTGATTGGTAGACACTGTGTGCGGGACGGTCGCTGTAGCGCATTCCAATGTGAGCAGAGATGTAACCGCTGTGCGGACTTTATGTTTCCCAGCCGTGTTCAGCCGCAATTTCAAGGAATAAAATGTCCAACTTGAAGGAGGCCAGCACTTGTCCTGACGGCTACAGGGCTTTAAGCGCGAGTGAGCTGAGGGAGCTTTTACAAAACGACGACAAAATGGACCAAATCATTCGCCTCAATGAGAAGGTAGGGATCCTCCGTGCTCCCCCAAGAACCAAAGTGCCGAGAGTAATTTGCTCTGTGTTGGCGCTTCGTTAGCGGTACCTCCTGTTTTTTAGCACAGTTTTTGGGGGTTTGTTTGTGGTCATTGCTGAATATTCTGCTGTTTGTGGTCCTCATATTTGGTGTGCGGTGTGTGAAACAACCCAGCTTTCAGTGCACGGCTCATCGATTGTCTGCGTGGCGAGCGGTCGGATTTCCAATTCGTTCTCATTAAACTCCGCGCTATTAATATTTGCGGTGAATGATTAATTACTGAAGCGAATGTAAAACTCTGGGATATCTCTGTGTTTTGTTCGTACAAGTGGTTTATTTCAGTCTGTAAACCTTCTCACTGGACAGGAAGCTTCGTATCGTGGTCTTGAAGCCCCCCCACATACGCGCCGTCATGTGGCTTGAGTCCTCGCTCCGAATTCCCTTTGAGAAATCTCGCATTGCAGATTTTTTTCATTTGCATGTGGGGTTAAACTCGAAGTGGAAGATGACTTTGAGAGAAGAATTAAAATAATTACATGCTATTTAGTTCGGCGATATTTGAATGTACATAACGTTACACATCCGAGTAAAATTCCCACTTTTAAAACTGGATATGCTTAATCTTTTCGCTCAAGAGACACAATTAAGTTAAGCGGCAGTACTTCATTAAAGAGTTGTGTTACTGCAGTAAACTGCATCTTGGTGTATTGCATTCAAGCCGAATTGAGGAGTGGTAGCCAATCTTTAGAAAACGCCCGAAGTCGTGTTTGTAGGTTTCTGTAAATTTGCGTGAAACCGTGGTAAATATAAATTGGACATTTTCTAAAGGGAGTTACCACTCTGCACTTTAGAGAGGCGCATTTCCAGGGGGGTTGCATGGTGATTTTTGTGGTGTCGCTTGACACCAAATCTCTCTCTCTCTCTCTCCCTGACACTCACACACAGACACGCTCATACTCATCTTTCCATCACTTAGAGTTACGGTAAACCTCATGTACACCTAGCTAGCGCGTCTTATCTTACCCAAGCTTTCAAGAAATCCGCATATTCAACACAGTTTCGCACCATTCCTGAAATACTCCTGACCTGTGTTTCTGAACATGCATTTTCCAACATTATTTTTTAAGACACCTGATCAGTCTGGTATGCAATGATTTGTGTCCATCTACATGACATTAACATTTTCCCCTAAAGGTCAAAAAAGTCCACACTCGGAGGCTGGGTGGTTTGGTTGGTTTAGTGAATCATTTACAGCTCACATCAGAGACCACCATTTGAGTCCCACATGTCAGAGTTTAACACTATTAATATATGGAAAAATGAAATGAATTATCAAATAAAACATGCTTTTAATTCTCACTGAAACCTACTCTGTTAGGGTTAAAGACTTAAATAAAAATAAACTCTGTAGTTGTTACGGAACAGCTAAAACTCCTGTTACACTCCTTTGAAGTCCACTGCCTGGGGCGCATGCTTATTTGGTGCATTGTAATGTAAATTCACCATGGACAAAACACAGTTACCCTCTGATGACAAAATTTTCATTGCTCTGACCCAAGCCAACCATTCGATGATTCACATGGCTATTAAAGCTTCTGGGTTAGGTTCAGGGACTAAAAAAAAAAATTGCTCTGTTCAGTTTAGGCAATACACACTAGTAACGTTTAGGATATCAAACCATTTAGGTATAGAGATGACCAAGCTGCTCATTTTAGTTTAGAATATAAAAGAAACTGGATTTTAATGCCTAAACACACCTATCTCTTAGGTTTAATAGACTAAATACTACTCCTAGAGCTGGTCCCAAGCCCAGATAAATGGATAGGGTTACAAACATGCAGATTGTCAAAAATTAGATTTCTGTACCGGATAGAGGCCTGGGTTAACAACCGCTGGTGCTGCTGTCCAACAGGGTGCCGGTGGAAGCTGTGTTACTGTTGGCTGAAGACAAAGGAAGAGGAAACTGGGAAGCTGTGTTAGAAGGCAGCGAGAGAGATGGGGGTGAAAGTGGGGCTTTAAAGGGAAAGAGCTGGCTCATGTGATGAAAGGTAGGTAGATTAGGTGTAGGTGCAGGGACCAGGTGTAAGGAAAGCAAGGTTTGGAGACTTGGTTGCGGAAGGCAGCTTGGTTTATTTTAGGGATTAAACACTAATCAGTTTAGTTTAGAACAAGAGCATTGGTTGGGTTAAAGCCAGTGGTTGCCATGGAGAGTGTGCATCCATAGCCCAGTTGTTTGGGGGTTTTGTGTGTTTTTCTGTGAGATCAGGCTGATGCATTAGGATCTAATGAATCAGACACTTGCAGACAGATCTACACCAGTTGTATCCAGACGTCTTTTTCTTGGGCCCCATTCGGATGAGTTTTGCCTCAGGGTTGCTCAAACAGAAAAGGCTCTCAGTTGGAATTCAGCAGCTATAGAATTGCAGTGCTTTTTCACAGCCACGGGTGGAGTAACAACAACAGCGTGTTCACTGAAACGTAACCATTGTGGATTAGTCATCCTCAAACACTGCAAGTGTGCTTAAATCGATGGAGCTAAATAATTAAGAAATGCAATTATTTAGCACTTTGTTTGCAACCCTCTGCATTGTAGCAGCATAAAACGCAGTATTACTGAGACAGGAGAAGCTTGAGAGTCACATCATCAGAAACGACCCTGGCTCTGTGTCGTAGATATAATTAAAACCTGGAGTTTTGAGCAAGTTGGTATAATGAAACTAGACTCGTGCCAACAGGTCTTATTTCTGATGTGCTGTTAGACAGTTTGACTTTGGGAGGGCTCTGTGGGAGTAGGGTCACTTTGGGAGCAGCCTCAAGTGGCCATTAGAGGAACTGCTGTTTGGGGTATTTTTGGGGTTGGCTTAGTTTTTAAGCTCTGAACGTTGCTGCTTCACTGATGTATGGGATTAGTTAATAACAATAATAATGTGGAGCTTAAATTGGTTGAAAAAAAAAAAAGAGCAGCTACCAGTCTGACTACCAGTCAGATTGACATCTGTGAGAGCCATTCATTCCTCTTTTGTTCCTGCTTTTGTTTTGTTGTGATACGTGTTTGAATACCAGCTGTGTAATGCATTACTGCAGGATGCTTAACAGTTTCTGACATCTTCAGCAGGTATTAGTGCACCGATGTTGGTAGGCTGAACAAGACCCACGTGTGCGCGACTGTATGACATAAAGGAGAAACGACTGCAAAGATGTTCGGAGCGCACAGCTTGCGGGAACATCAGAAATCGCTCACACGATGTGACAACAACACAGCGACCCACTGGAAAGCTGATAAAATGTCAAAACATAAACTGTAGCCTACACATGCCGTAATCACTGCTTGCTGTTTCATTAACCCTTATCAGTGAGGAACAGTATCTAAATCACTCTTCAGACTAAATGTGGGGCGAGGGTGGTGTTTATGTGGAACCTGAGGGATATGCTGCCAACATAGTTCAACAAAGCCAGGGTTTCTTTGCTTTAGCTGGCTCTAGCTGGACTTTCTGCTTCAGGCTCTGTGTACGCTCACATAAAAAGGGGCGTGTCAGGCATCACATGACTGTTCTTCCTCAGAAAATGATCCCCGCGAGAGACGTTATCAGATTATGATGATGATAAAATGGTGATTTAAAAATCTGTAAAGAACATGAAAAATGCAACAGTGAAAAGCAACGACATTGAAAATGAGACAAGCTATTAATGCTGCAGAAGGTCATTAATCTGGTGATTTAGCACCCAGAGTGATAAAACAAAGAAATCGAGTTTTCTATGTTAATGCTGATTTTTATCAGTGCTGCTGTTTTATTTTTAAGATGACAGCTGCACATTAGAGCTCTGAAACTTGGGACTGGACACATTTAAGCATTGAATGTTACTGTCTCATAGCCTAATAAAGGAGTCATGGAAATAGCTTTAGTTTCCTGGCAGATCAAAGTGAAATTAATTTGAATGATTACACAGGTATTTTCACTGTGTGTCTGTGTTCTTGTAGCTGCAGTTCAGAAGCGTAAAAGGGACCTCGCAGCAGATTAGATATGAACAGATTACTGTTCATACATTTTCTACATCACAAAATTAACACAAACACAATCCTGTGATAATGTTACAGATTTTGCATTTTATCCAGCAGTTTTACTGACGTACAACTTAGCAGCTTGCACATATAAAACATATTTGCCCAGCAGATTATCCGTATTACACTTAAAGCATGTTATAAATAAAAGAATCGGTAAAAAACGTGAAGCGTTCAGCCAAAACTTGCAATGCAACCTGCTCCTTAACAGGTTAGGTGTTCAGCACGAGTTGCCATGGTGATTTAGACACGTTCATGACACAGAACTTAAATAATCGAATCATTAAAAGAAAACAAACATAAATAATCAGTCTGACATTTTATTTTACTGCCATGCATCATCTGTTGAAGCCTTAAAGTGTGAACCTGAGCCAGTCTTTAGTGGTTAGTTCAGAGGAAACTGCTTAAACAAATTCTTCAGAGTCATATCTCAGTTAATGTAATATCTCAGCTGGCGTAAAGATTGTATAGAAACACATTTTAAGCCTGTCTTAGGGGTAGTTTGATCTGTCCAAATGATATAATGTTAAAGATATGGCATTGAGTGTTTATGGTCCCCTGCAAAGACTCAGAACACCTTTTCCCATTTACAGCAGTTATTTTAGTTATGCATGAGAAATGTTCACTTTAAACAAGAGGACACAGGATAAAAATGCCACACAGTCCCACATGAAATGGGATACCTGACCACTCTATTTATAATCAGCTACACAACAAGCTTCATGCTGTGTTGTATTTTCAGTTGCGCTTCATTACTTCATATTCGGATGCAGTTTTTTGGTGTCTGGAGATCTTTCCACTTTGCTGGGCTCTTTAATCTTGCAGACTGGTAAAAATGATCCCCGGAGGGGAAACTAGGTAGAGACAGACCTCACGTAACCTCTAACCTTCAGATCTAGGTCATCTTCCCAGTGATTCTGTGTGAACATGAGAATCACAACTAGCCGAAGACGTGGGGGAGGGGATGAGAGCTGTACATTAAACATGGGGGGTGGGTTTATGTCGGGGTGGGTTTATGTCGTGGAAGCTGTCAAGTACAGAGCGCCGGCATCCAATAGATTCATTTACCTTCTTTGTCTTTGAGTAAAATTACTCAAAATTTGCTTGACAAAATTTCATGAAAATTGGTGAGGTGGTGGTGTTTGGGTGAAGGAGTAACCCATTACATTCTGGTGCAGACTGGATGACTTTGAAACTGGGCTAAGGCACTGGTGCTCAGGGTGAACTGCTCTCCCTGAGAATCCTCCTAGTTCTTTGATGAGAGAAGGTTTGAATTTTAATCTCCATTTTGCCTTTTTAAAGGCTGTTGAGGGTTTTCCTGGCTCAGAGTGGGCCTTCAGTGGAACATCATTAAACTCGGGTGGTCTGCAGAGAGTCTGCATTGTTGTTTGACAGAAATCTTTGCATTTCCCCTTAAATTAAACCACAAATCCCACATGATAAAGTCTTAGTAAAGGAAAAGCTTCACTGTCAGTACATGAGTCATAGGTTAAAAACAGAGGTGTACACTTGTATTTAAAAATTCAAACGCTTTAGAGCCCTCTTTTGCAAATAAAAGGAGGGCTTTTTAATATCTCGTGTACTTATCATTTACACATTCATCAGGGTATTTTGGAGAGTGCTGCTAGTGCTGGTTTGAAAGCTTTATTGTTTAATCTAAAAGCTTAGTTTCAGCTCCTCTTCCTCAGAAAATTGGTATGACGATAATGCTGCATTGCTGGTGTAGACCTCTAAAGTGCCATCAACCGCGAAGCATCAGTGTAGCTGCCACCATGTAGCTTCAAACTTCCATTTAACGCATTAATATAACTGAGAAATACATTTTATAAAATGCTTGTGTTGGGTGATAAAATCAGGACTTTAGCTATGATTTTACATGACTCTTAATGCCCATGCAGTCATCTGATAACAAAAACAGCAGTGTGTATAGACCTGTATGTGGAGTAGGAGCGAGGCAGATAGATGTAACGTTATCCCCTTTATCTGTTTACACTAAACACACACTGGTTTCTCATTTGTTGAGGAGATGTTACTGTTGGGACTGAACCATAATTCACTGCATCATCACTTTTTGGGATACTGGGATACAATTTGGACCTGCACTGGGAAGGGTGGGTTAATGCTTGAACTGATGCTAGTACCTGGAATTCAATGCTAGTACCCTTGAGTATTTATTTTATTAGCATTTTGCTTATTTTGGCCTAAGCAGATAAGTTCAGACCTCCCGCCCCCAGCCACCTCCTCCAGCTTTATCAGAGGGAATACCAAGGTGTTTCCCAGCCAGCTCAGAGATGTAATCTGACAACCTGAAGAAGAAGATGCCAATGTCTCACTAGCTGCATCATGTTCATTCATGGAGTCACTTTTCAGGCTATGAAACGCAGTACACTCTTCACCTTTTGGTTAGATTTTGTTTGATTCAGTGTCTGATGTGCTGTCAAGACCAGCTTTGCAGTTTGTGTTACAAATTTTGCAGACGGCATTGTGTAACCTCGCGCAAGATTACTTTGGGGTTGCCGCAGCAACGATGGCAGTTTGTTTGTTCGTCAGCACGTTGCAGGAGTGACATCACTAAAAGCTGTTTTTTTTACGGTTTATTAAATGCATGACATTTGTGAGGTTAATGAATAAATGAGAAAATAACGGTGATTCTTTTTAAATAATCAAGCAGCGTTATTTGATATTTTTCTCCTACATGTGGAGATTAGTACAGCTGCCTGCTGTGACCAAGAAAAAAAACGCACGCTGTGAGATAAGTCAGAGTCAAAACAGTTTCAGGCAAGACAGCCAAACAATGAGCTAGAACAGACGTTCCCAAAGTGTGGGGCCCGCCCCCTAGGGGGGGCGCAGAGCCATTGCAGGGGGGGCGCGGCATGAAAAGGGAAAAAAAACAAAAAAAACCAACAACGCTTGGACACTGCTAGCACGGGCGCCCACACAAACGCAAAGCAGGAGATGAAGCATAGCTGAATATGTTTCCAAACCAACTTCATTCTAAGCCAAAGACTAGAAAATATGGTGAAGCACATCTGCCCTTTGGTTTCACCTGCACAAGTGCCGAGGTAGGTCTCCCTGCAGGATTGGTTTTCCCTTCGTCGGGAGCAGCGCTGGGCTGTTTAAATCACGGACAAACAGTATCCCACATTCTTGATTTGTAGTTCACAAACACTTGTTGTAATGACTAACTACTCCTGACATTTTGGAAATGTTAGCTCTTTATACAGTAAAATTACAGTGGGATACAAATAATATCAGGCTGATCCTGCCACAATTTGTTCCCCCGGTTCAAATCACGGACAAACAGCATCCAACAGTTGTTTATGTTTTTGAACCCATTTTGCAGAGGGATTTTTTGAAAAATGTATTGATAGCAATGTTAAATATTATTACACAGAAAAAAAAAAAAACCAACTACATGTAAAATAATTACACCGTGACGCCTCTGCCTTTGGAGGACGTGTTCTTGAGTGCGTGCGCGCGCGCGCGAGGGGGGGGGGGGGGCGCGAACATTTTTCTTGTAAAACAAGGGGGGCCCAGCAAAAAAAGTTTGGGAACCACTGAGCTAGAAGAAGATATAAAGCTCTGAGAAGAGTGGGCGAAATTCGCAGTGGGTTCACAAAATCTGCAGGGGGGCGACGCCACATTTTACACACTGTCGTTTGAGCCATTATTGTTTTTATAAAAATATTTTTCATATCTCCTCTATGAAAGTCTTCAAAATCATACAAGCTGGCTCCGTGACAGGAGACTGTCAGCGCAACACTGCTTCGTTTCTTGCAGGTACTACTTGGTGTTGCGTGAAGAATTCTTTAATGGAAAAGACTTTTAAGGCCTTCGATTTCTTCACAGACTGAGTGTTAAATTGGCGGTTTGAGCCTCGTTTAAGACAACAGGAACACCTTTTTTATTGCAGTTTACGTGGCAGAAAACAACAACAATGCGTCGCCTCGTCTTCTCCAGTGCAGAGTTCCTGACTCTGAAGTGTCATTTGTCTTGGGCGGTAAACACCGCCAGCATATGCATCAGGATACAGAAAGCACTCCCTCGCTGAAGACTGCAGCAGTTGTTGTTTGGTAAACTGGGCGGACCAGCCGAGGCAGGAAATGCGTCCGTTCGGATTCTTGTTTAAGGAAAGAAAGGAGCTTTATTGGAGTGTGAGTGTGAGTTGAGCTGTATTATCTTTTGATTCCTCAGAATGAATGAAAAGATCTGACATCCTGTTTTTCAGCAGCTCAGACAGTCATCCTTCTTTCGACCTCAGGGCAAATTCTGCAAATTTTTTGAGACTCATCCATCCTTTTGATGACCCGGAAAATGCGAGACAGATGCACCGTGCAGCATGGGCTCAATGCAGAGGGCTTCAGGCCCAAAGAGGCTGACCGCTGAAAGCGAGCAATTGAGCAAAAAGAAAGTGGCGGGAATGTGTGACACTGACTCGTTTTAACTTTGTGAAACCCACAAAGTGGCATTGTGTCTGTGTTTGAGACGCCAGCTGGGACCAGACTTAAAGGGAGTGGCTTTGATTTTAATAATTTATGGTGGTCTCATGCTCCAGTGACAATATCACATTTACCACTCCTCCTCCCCATTTACCCAGATCTTAGTCCTTTATCAACATTACGGCTGCAAACAACAGCGTTTTATAGTTATCACACTTGATGTTTTTTTGTTTTCTTTTAAACCTTGGCGTTAGCTTTCGTTTTTATGTTCCTCTTTCTTTACACAGCAGTTTTTGCTGGTAGCCATTTGTTGTGCTTGCGATTAGTGATAGTATGAGTGGCTGATCCTCGCTTTTCCCTCATAGCACAAAGAAACTGTAGAGGAAGAAAAACAATATACACTGTTCAATTTAAAAAACCCAGAAAAACATGAACATTAGAAAAATATGTTTTCTTTTTAATGAGAGACGGTGTAACAATATTGTGGTGAAATAATGAACATGTGACTGAAATGCATCACTTTAACTGTTTAGGAATTTGAGGCATTTTTATGCACAGGGCATCATTTTCAGGGACTCAGAAGTAGTCAGACTAATAACTGATAAGCAGCATCATGGCCACAGAAGACCAGACCCCTCGTTCTGTTAATTCACGACAAATTAAGTCGATCAGGTGCTGAAATTGCAACAGGAGCGCTAAAGGGATGTCAATATATGTGAAGGTGGCCATCAGGAGACTGAGGAGCCCAAATAATCGAATTATTTAGAAGGAATCAAAGAAGACAAAGTGGATGATCACAGAATTATTATTTAAATTTCTAAGAAAAAAAAACCTTCACAATATTTAATGTGTTGTCAAGAACACCTGAGAGAATAGGTGTATCATTTTTAAGGTCCACAATCAGTCGATCTCTCACTGACGTGTTAAAAACATCCTTCTAGTTAAATTTTTTGTCCACTTGCTTCTGAGTCTCTGAAAATGAGGCGCTATGTATAAAAACGTCTGTAATTCCTAATGCAGGTGATGCAGTTCTTTCTTGAATTACAGCACAAAGTCTGCAATTAGCATTTTGATGGTTTATACACAGCACAGTCAAAGTCGGAAGCAAAATTGCAAGAGTTGTGTCATTGCCCAAATACTTTCACTGTTCTGTGCAGCACTGTGGCTGCACAGCTGTTCATGAGCCGGTTGTCACGAGAGTCTTTGCATGTACGAGGGAAAAATGTCAGCTAATTTAACACTAATTGTTTTTCTTTCCCCTCACAGTTTCAGGAGCTCCAGTTTGACAGGGAGATGCTGCTGACCTCTAACCGGAGTTTGGCCGAGGAGAGTCTCGCTCGGCGACCTCGCCTTAATAACGGCAAGCTCCAACTGGCGGAGAAATACCGGGAACTGTCCAACCTGGCAACCACATGCTGGGAAAAACAGAGTCAGCTTGGTAAGTTTGCCCCCACCGCCGAGGAGACAAAGACTTGGAGGGGGGAGGCCAGTTTTGGGGTTTTCCTTTTATTTTTGCGTGGATGGGGTGCCAGCGCAGAATCACTGTCAAGACATAAGTCAAGACGAGTGTGGTTGTGATGACAGGGTCACTGGTCCAAAACCGGGTGGGTAAATATGGGCTTTCTAAGTGAGAGTGCAGCACTGAATTTTTCATTTTTCTGATGATAGCCTCAGAGATTTCAAAAGGTTCAACCAAAAGAAAAAAATTCCTCAAATCCAAAGGAAAGGTTTCATCCCAACCACTTAAGGTTGAAACTAATTACACACGATAACCCACAGCGGCTCCTCGTTGTCTCTTCCCCATGTGATTGCACTAAGAAACACACACTCGCTGTTGCACACTTTGAGACACAGAAAGCAAAACTAAATGTAAATCACGTTTGACTCGATGCGACACCCTCGCTGGTTCAGAGGATGAGATGATGGAAGTTTCACGTCAAGAGTGCAGCAACGCTTCAGAGTGTCAGCGAGACGAGCCTTCAACCGCCTCGGCGTGACTGGAGTTCGGTCATGGGAACGAAATGGAGCATATCAAATGCCAGCAGGAAGCTTGCAGCAGTTGTCAAGGAATTTGTGGGGTGAAAGGGGCCTTGTCTTTGTTTAGGGAAGTCATGCTTTTGACGGCGCGGCAGCAGCAGAGGATGTCCCCTAAGCCATGCTCCTAAATTTTTAAGCCTCGTGAACGAGTTTAGACATTCCTCCAAGAGCAGTTGATAAAATAAATCCTGCTGCATGAGTTTCCATAGGTAACGGCGGCTGCTGCTTATTTGTAAACCTAATGTGCGAGTTTGTATGGATCAGGTCTAGTGCGTGGTTTCTGACACAGCTGCCGGCCAGCGGTGGAAGTTGGAACTTGGGTGGAATTTTAAACTTCCTGTCAATGTGTTCACGTTATTACACAGATGCTATCCCACCTCCCCTGCAAAGCAGGATGGGCGGGGGTCCGTACTTCCTCTCCAAAACATCTGATTCTCATTTGGTGCTGGAGGAGTGGGGGGGGGAGAGATGAATGAGGCGAATAATCGTAGCGGAGACAAACGTCGGAGTGGATCAAGGCAGACAGCTGTATTGTTTAATACATCCTGCAGTTTGGTGTAGGGAACGCTGGCCTGGGTGAGCTGTAGTTGTAGTTCCCGGGTGGAGCTGAGGCCTTGAGTGTTTCTGCTTCGGTTTCTCACAAATATTATTGGCATTGTTTTCCACTGCTGCCTTCTCCTGTTACACTAGAAACCAAGAGCTCTGACGTCCATGGGATGGAAACCCACTAAAAACATGAACATATTGTGGCTTGTTCAGAAATATTTGTTGAAGATGTTCTTTTATGACAACCATCGGGTTTCTAGAGAAAAGGAGGAACAACACTAATGAGCTGGGGGAAATAAATGAAGGGAAACTTGAGATCGGTGGAATGTGACACAAAAGAGGACTATGTTGCCAAAAGAGACTCCAAAGCTGGGATTAATGTTCGCAGATCACGCCAACTTAACTGCCTAACCAGACCAGTAAGATTTACTAGTTGGACCTCTTTAAACGGCAATATTTGTAAACATAAAAGTTACCTGTGTGTGACAGGTGTGGAGGTGAAAACTAATCCCTGGACCAGTCTCCAGTTGCACTGAAAACACAAATGAGCCCAAATAGAAACTAGTGTTGGTGTGACTTTGCACAAACTATGTAGTGTTTAACTAGTAAACAGTGACAAGGTACACAGCACTGATGGGATACTTATAGAGATAGAGCCATGCTCACACTCAATCAACAGCCCTGTTTCAAATTTAAAAGTAGTCACCATGAAAGAGAGAAAAAGAGGGAAATTACTGACGGCTACTAGAGACCACTACTCTACATCATCCATTGGTTACTGAGGTCCCATTGTGCAGCCTCAAGCTGTTACCGTGTTAACATCATAGATCAAGTGTGCAGAGGGTCAGTTTACCACCGCCTTTTGTAGCCGGAGGAGTTGCCCCCTGCTGGTCAGTAGAAGTAATACAGCTTTAACCCCTTCATTTAACAAACAATTCAAGCCAAAGGAAACCACAAGGCTTGGTTAGGTTAACACATTTCCATTTCTGTTATAGAATTTCCTTTTGCGTTTACCAATATAGGTTAAAATGACATATTAATCAGTATACGTGAACCTAACCTTAAACAGGTCACTGGGAAACTGGCAGATATTTAGAGGCTGAGCCACTCATGTGTTAGACTCACTTTTCAGACTGAGAACCTCTGACCTTGAGGCCCAACAATAAGACATTAATGCATTATTTAACAAGTACTGAGCACTCTGTGTCTGGACCGCAACCACGTTCGAACTCCGCCTTAGTTTTGATTTCTGCTACTCGATTTCTGTTACTGTATCTGTGCACAGACAGGCAGGCGTGTAACTAGAGACTATCTTCTGATGAGATCGCTGCAGCTGTGGCGCCACTGACTTCTCTGACCTCATATTTAGATGCCGCATAAAGAAACTTTAAAGGGACACTTAGATGCATTCAATATACGTAAGAGTTGGCGACTGCCACCCTCTGCAACCCAGGTAAGCAGCAAAGAATGGATGGATGTATTAAAATATGATGTGAAATATAAATAATGTGGATCATGGGCGTAAACACAGACCCCTTGGCTGCCTCCTCCTTCCATAACCATTTTCACACTGAACCTTTATTTTTCCCCAAACTAAAAAGCCACCAAATTATTAAAAAACACATTTGTGGCCAGTTTTTTCTGAGCGTGTTTTCCATGATGAATTTCTGGTGGCTCAGGAGATGGAGGGAGTTGTCAGCTACTCTAAAGGTCAGTGCTTCAGTCGCTCACACCTCCATATGAACACCTGAGCCGAAAAGGTCTGTTTGCTATTTACAGATAATTAAAATGACAGCAGGTTCAATCGGTCACGATATGTGGAAGCCGCGGTAACTGTAAGTTGTTTTTAGTTGGAAGTTGGTCCACAGTTACAGGCGCATGCGTGAAAAGAAGTGGTATCTTTGCTATATTTTAGTTTGAAAAGGATTCCTATTACCAAAGCAGAGGAAGACCAGCTGAGGCAGGTAACCGTACTGAACAGCATTTCAAACTTTGGATTTCTCAGTCAAGTCACATTGAAATCAAGCTCAAGCATCAGCTGATAGCATTTCCAATTTCCTGGATTATCAATTGCATCTGAGGGGAACAAATCTCTGAAACTGTCGATCGGCTGTGTTATCAATTCTCTTTGTTTGGGGTTGGGGAATAGGCTTCTTGGGCTGAATCTCATAATACTTGAAATTATTTTTTTACATTTTACAGTCTGGATGCTGCCAGTTTCATGTCACAAAAGCAAGTGAAACATTTGCTCCATTAACTGCATCGTTCTTTCAGCATCCTCATAGTCTTTCGTTAATGAGAAAATAATTACTGCAAGGAAACACTACCTGGTAGTGATGTTCCCTTCGGCCTGCCTTTGTTTTCTCGGTTTTTCAAATGAGGCATTAAAAGCTTTGCTTGGGTATCACAGCAGGGAAAGATTGAATTATGGGTACAATAACGTGGACGTTCGACAAGAGCTATATTTGTCCTTATTGCTCCATACTGCTCTGCATTGAAACACAAGAACAATGCTGTTTTCTTCTTCTGTGTGGGTCGTCGTCTTTTGAGGAGGTTGATGTTTGCCCGAGGCACATTAGCTCCAGTCTTATAGAGTGGTATCATGTATGTAGCCATCGAGTGCATATTTAATTAACCTTTCAGTGGTTTTTCCCTGGGTTGACAGCTTTGTGGTGGGCCTCAGCTAGGGAGTTGGGGGTGGGGTATCTTTTGCCTATCAGCTGCTCTTTTTTTCAAATTCAAAGCTGAGCAAGAGTCACCCCCCCCCCCCCCCCCCCATTGATTTATGTGGTTTAACCCATATATGGAAGACTTTATTGCTCTTAGAGCAGTAGTTCTCCTTTTTTATAGATGCCTAAAGAATTCAGAACCAATGATTTTTAAATTTAAATGGTCTAAGTTGAAATTCACATTAAATACAGGTTGTTGCAATTGCCAAACGCCACCAAACTCTTGTTTCACCTTATAGTTTTCACCCGGTTGGCCTCAACTGACCTGCAGTGGCTCAACAGTTTGCTGGTGGGGTCCATGGTACATTTTGAGAAACACTCTCTCCTACAGTAACGCAACGGGCTATCTTTATTTAAAATAACCTTGTCTTTATGTCGGTTGTCTCTGCTTCCTGCTTGCATCTAATGACTAGAAGCACAGAGTGAAACAGACATGCGGTGAAATCGAGAGCACAGGAGAGACTCTTGTATTGCGGTGAAGTTAAACTAGTACACAAAGAGTATAAACAGTACACATGTAATATGTTATCTTGACTTCTGTGATAAAGACAGAAAGACCGTGATAATTTTTTTTTTTAATTTAAAAGGGACAGTGCAGTTAAACATAGTTCAGGTGCAAGACATGAGACTGATGTACCGCACGGTTCATAACTACTGCTAATTTTCAACAATTGTCCCTTGTTGGGCTTACAATCTAAATAAATACATATTACAATAAAACATACATTTTCATAAAACCAAATTACATCCTAAATACAATTACACTTGATAGACAATAATTTAAAATAAAATTAAAATCATCAGATAAAATGACTACAACTTTGGTTTCCCTTTAACCACACTTTAACCTTCAATTTAAAGGATCTAATGTCTGTGATCATTTTGATATCGGTTGGAAGTGACAAACCGAGAGCAGAGGAGAGAAACTGTAAACGAGGACAAAACACATTAGAGACGCAACCCTGAAATGAAACTAGTGCACATGTTTAAAAAAACAAACAAAAGTAATGCACAGTCTTCACATGAGAAATGTGGTGAAAGCAAGAGCAGAGGAGAGAAACCAACTATAAAGACTGTACTAGTTTCATTTCAGGACCGTAGAAGCAAAGTGTATATAAAAAACATAAATCTAACATTTTTGGTGTCTCTATGGAGGGACAGTCTGTCAGTAGTTGGTGGGAACATTTGTGTGTATATTTCTTTATTTTTCAGTGATTTCTGCTGCCAACATTAGTATAAATGGTTAGAAGCTGCTTTTGTCCCTTTCTGGAATCAAGGGCCCATTATTTTAATGATTACTGATTGGTTTCACAGTAGATCTGCCACCTTAATTACCGCAAACTGGAAATATGTTGCGTAAGGTGCCAAATCTTGACTTGTAGCAATAGTAAATGAGGAGCACATGAGCACACAATGGTCCTCTGGAAAGCGATGGATGATCTCATAGTTCTTGCCTGTTGCAACTGGGAACCATTTTACCCACTGCTATGGCTATAAACTATGTAGACTTCATATGAGGGTTGATTTTGAAGAGATATCAAAACTTTTGCCATAGCTGAAAACATGAAAATGAGGCATGGCAGCTTTGTAACGCCATTTGTCAGTGCTGCGAGCGGAACGGTTGCTGGCACCAGTTTAATCAAACCGTTGTAGGTAGTCGAATCGTTGCGGATCGTTTGATGCCATTGAATGTTTTCAGCTGTTTGAATTCTGTGGTTTACTAACAGCGACCTGACTGCACCTTTTTTCTTTTATATCGACGTGCCGATCGCTTTTTTTTTTACTTTTTTTTTTTAATTTTACAGAGTAATAAGAATGAAAGTGCAGATTAATTTCCCGTCATAAAGCAATTTATAAAAGCAGTGGCTTCTCAATAAATTCTCTTTACACCCACATGTTTAGGACAATCAGAGGTCAGCATTAGACGGGACTGTACTTGCTGTGTCTTGTTTCATACTTGTAGCTGGGTGTGGTCATTAAAATGGGATTATTGGCTTTCTTGTTGCTATCATAGCAGATCTAAATGAATGGGAACTGTGAGACGGGGCTTTTATGTTCCCTTCCTTTGTGGACCCAGCTGACTGAGACTATCCAGCACCTCTGCTGCTGGAGAACAAAGTGCCTAACCAAGCTTTTTGTTCGGGACTTTCCATACTCTGATTTAAATAAAAAGGATTACACCCTCTGACTGAAAGTCAACAAGTCACTTGTGGGTTTGAATGATTTAAAAGAGCTGAACGTTTCTTCGGGTTTCTCTGCGTGTGGATTTAGACATTTATGAGGCGCTTGGCATTCTGATATCATTCACTTTTTGACTGTGTTAGTTGGCTCAGTGTCTGTTGCATATTTTAGAGATTCAGAGTGAGTGAAGTGGTGTCAGAGGACATGCAGAGCAAAGTGAAGATGCTGAGCGTGTTGCACTCAACTTGGGTGCATGTTTCTACCTCAACTTTCAGCTCGAGGGCTGCATGTGCGAGTATTTAATCCAGGCTATCGGTGTGACCGTTTTTGGCTACTTCACCACTTGCCCTGTACTGACTGGGTGGTGTTCAAACACTTTCTTTAGCAGCTCAGATATAACTTAATGTGCATATTGATTTTCACAGGGGCAGCACTCTGAGCAGAGATATGCAGACCTCCCTTTTCCAATGCACAAAGCAAACAGCAAACACAATGAAGGAATCTAACTGTCAACAAAAGACAAGTGGGAGCAAATCACAGGTACAGACGACCACAGTTGGAGAACAAATGAGGGCGGAGCAGACGGTCACAAAGGAGGGAAAAGTTAGATTAGACATAAGAGAAAACTAACCTTCAAAGTAGAGCAGGAAATGACGAGAGAACAAATGCCACTAATTTCAAAACAGAAATCATCTCAAACACCCAGGACGCCAGAAATATGAGCTAAAACCCGTCACCAGGCACCCACCCATGGACCTCGGTATCCTGTCCCAGGATCTGGCCCCTAGATTATTTGTTCATAGGGGTTTGTTTTTCTTTTTTCTTCAAACGTGTTCAGTCTGGCCTCTTATCCAAGACACTTTGCTTTGGGCCACTAAGGCTTCTGGGAAAATTCAGCACCACCACATTGTGTCAACCACAGTGAGCTGGTGATTTTTGGAGGGGACGTGAAAAACTAAACGTATGTCTCGATGTATAATGGTGACACTAGTGGGGACAAATCAAAGCAAACATCATCTTGTCTTTACTAAAATTAGAAACTAGTGACCAAGCCCACGAATGCTCATAAGGAAGGATACTGAGGTCATGAATCATGAAAGCTGATGGGTCAGTTTCTCATAGAGGTCTATATGATTGGACCTTTTTGCCGGTGGGGTTTTTGTTGGCACAGATTGGACCTTTTGTGGGGTGACTAGGCACATAAGCACAGTGACTCTGCATACAGTAGGAGTCAGAGTTGGCTCATCTGACAGACATTTTGGGCCTATTTAACAAAAGTAATTTAAAAACCTGTTTTGTCCTTGCAGGCCATCAAATGCAGTTTTAGATTGTCTGTCTGCAGGTGGATCTGATTCCTGCTGGGTTTGTATTTATTTTAAAAAATGGCATCTGTATCATTGTAACAAAAGAGCAAGTGCACAGCAGCAGGAGTGTTCGAAATGGGCAAAATCCTTGAAATAGATTGAATATGAAGCTGCAAGCGGAGGTCTTCAACTTGTCGGGCTCCAGCATTAGAGAGCGGTCTTAAAGCCAAGTTTAATCCCATGAGCTGTGCTGACCGTGGAGGCTGGAGAAACATCGTTAACCCTCAAAAACTCAAAGAGCAGAGAGTGAGGGGGCAGGAAAAAGATGTGATCGAAGGGCCACACCATAGCAGAGGATGGAAAATCATCTTTACACTTCAAATCTGGTTTCTTTTGCTTTCAGCAAAGTGCTAGTTTCTGTTTTGAGCATTTTTAGAAGAAGCTGTGAAGCTGTTATCACACTTGTGTAGCAGTTTGTTGCATTAGAGAGGACAAACACAAGGCTGATGTGCTGCAGGGGGTCTAATTCACTGCTGCTGACTTGCTAGTTAATTTTCAATCCTCTGATACATGCAAGTCCTGCAAGGGCCCCATCTGCAATACCGTGACCTATTTGTGTGTGATCGGCGACAGATCACTTCCCCGACATCTTGAGCTGCATTTCTTAACTTCATTCCTTGTGTCAGTGCAGCAAATTTAGCAACCTTCGAGGGGAAAAAGATTGCATTAGCTCTTGTGGAGCGTTGGCTTCCACATGTTTGTGTTTCCAGCTGCTGCTCCATTAGTCGTACTCATTGATATTCCACAGCCTTCGACCCGAGAGGACATTATCAGCAGGACAGGCGTGCAGTGTGCGGACGTGTCGTGCTTAAAGGCATAAATAGACTCTGTAATAAAAGCCATTTCTGTTGGTCATATAGAGTAAATCGGTTCACTCTGGATGTGCATTCCCAGTTCACCGATCGGCCGAGCTAACGTATTGCTTTTCGGCATGCACACCAAAGCTATGAACAAATTTATTTATTTATTTTTAGCATGGTTCACTGGGTTTTATTCGTTTATTTCTGGGGATAAAAGCAAAGAAATAAAGGTTAAATAGAAATCATCAAAAGAGAATAAACACTGTAAAGATACAAATGGAATCTGGCACAGCAAATAAGAAAACTGCATAAATAGGATGATAATAATATTCATTTAATATCAATAGCAGTTGCATATATACACGCAAATACATGGAAATTAAATTCAGCCCTGACAGTCTCACAGAAGTCTCTGTGATGGAGTTGCTTTAAAATCGATCTGAGAACAATCCCTCAAATATGAATCCAGCACTTTTCAACTATTCAATGTGTTTAAATCATCATTAACCATACCAAATATGTGATTGATTGATTGGCAAAATCACGTATAATCACTTTTGATTCTTCAAAAATGGATTTACAGGGCTTAGAATCAAAGATTGCGTTTATGGCATGAATTTAAAATAAAGATCAATCTGCGTAAAGATCAGTCTGATCTTTCAGTTGAGTCTTTTTAAGCTAAAGCTTATATCTCTGCAGTGATGTGGTGGAGCAGGACTGACGCTGTGGGCCAGTTATTCTGGAAGCCATTGAGCAGACTGACTTAAAGTGTAGGTAAAGCAGCTTGTTTCAGATGGTGACATAGCTGCACTGGTGCTTATTATAAATCAAATTAGGATTATTTTGTACTGTGAACCATACTAAGCTACTCTGGTAGACGCCCAAGATTAAAAATATGAAGCTGAAAAGGTCAGAATCACGATCCTTCGGCTGCACACACACCTCCAGGTCCACTCCCGCCCCCCACACACACCTCTACATGTGTCTGATGGGTAGGTTAGAGGAGCAGGTGGGCTTTTTGACTCACTGCTCTTTCAGAGCCCACGGGTCTTTTGCGCTTTGCCCTGGTGCACTTCCTCAACCAAAATAGAAGCTGCTAATCACACCCACAATACCAGAGCGCAGGACCTACCACAGATCACTGTGCTTGTGCAGCAAGAGAAGGGACTTTCTGACTTTTGGTTGCCGCGATGCGTTATATCATACTCGTGATGATAACGATGCACACTTTCGGTGTCTCCTTGAAGGCATCCTTTTGTGTCACACTCTGTTGTAGACAGAAAGAATGTCAGAGAGAAGTGTGAAGTCTAGGTTAAATGTCTGATTGTCTCTTTCAGAGAGTGAAAACAAGTTTCCAGGTGAGGAGAGATAAAACTGATCTCTCATTTTCATGTGCAGCGTTAAGCATGTTTCTGCCTGCCGATCACAGCGGCGACCTGCACTGCAGCAGTGCTTTTTGTGACTGCACACTTGTCTGCAGAGAATTGACTTCACAAACTATACACACGCCCAGCCCGTGGACTTCGAAGATGTATAGCTGCTCTTAAGATCTGTTAATCTGTTTAATTCTGTTAATCTGAACGTTTTCAGTTGGAGAAATGTTTCATCACTCATCTGTGTGACCTTCTCAGTCTCAGCTGAGCGCGACCTTATAGATGGCACAGCTGCAGAACGACCGAAACTAGCACCACCGACTAACCATGTGCGATGAGGCAGTTTCACGATCGGTAATATGGAAACTGTCAAGACTATTGATCAGTGGCTGTGAGTGCTATTCACAGAGGTTTGGGCAATGGCGGTTGAATGGTTACTACCTTGACTGCCTACTCAAACCAGCGTTTCTGTCCAGGATGTGCACACAGTGACTGTAAAGAGCCTGTGGGTGTAAATTGAGTCCTGGCCTGATGCTTAGCCAGTCGTTGTTATAATTCACAGTAGTCCTACTTACACTCAACAGCGTACACTGTATTGCTCTGTTTGCACCGAGGGACCCGATCCCAGGGGTGGTAGCTTGTGTTGGGGTTTGAAAGACACAGAGACACAGTATCTCAGCTGTTCTCATACTGACACATAAAGGATCGTCACTGGTTTTTGCCTGGGCAGCAGTCATCCTTCTTCTCTCCTGATTCGCCTCGGACGTTCGTTAAAAGTGTCCTTCTAGCAGGTTAGGTCTGCAGCATAAGATAACACAGTGAAAAATTAACCACCTTCATTATACTGAAGGTTGAACTTGAAGTTAGCTTACTAATCCTCTAATCCTACTGATTTCAGCTTCTTCCTCCACTTTACGGGGAAGATTTAACTCTGTTTAATGTACCTCATTGCTCGGCGGTGCCTCAGCGGGGTCTGTTAACATGTTGACATCAGCTGTTTGCTGAGAGCTTGTTTCTTTGCCTTCACGGTAACTGTCACATCGATCAGTGTTCCCGCAGCACCAGGCCGATAACAACACGATGCTGGTTTTGACTGCACATCATCTCAGATCAGTGTAGAGGATTTTAATGCTGACTGCGAACCTGCCCCGACTCCGTGGGCGTCCGTGTAGTCGGAGCTTTAAGGGGCATCGGTGCCTGACGAGTCGAGTCGAGTCGATCTGGGTAATTTGTTTTGGCTGTTGAACTGCAGACCACTCCAGACCGAATATAAATAAATAAAACGGTGATTTTTGAAACGTGTGCAGACGGAGCCATGACACTGTGTGGAGATGAAAAATGATGCTGAAAACAGAAGATTCAGTTAAATGTTACCTTCATGCGACCAGGAGTCATTTATATCTTTGACCATTAATTCATCAAACCACCTCTCCTACAACTTCCCATAGTTTATTTTACAGGATTTGGCCCATTGATAACAGGATAAACTTTTTTAGGCTTTCATTTCATTGATATTTTCAATTTTCTTTTTTTTTTGTTTCTGCACAACATATTTTAAATATCATGTTTGTTTAGGTTTAGTAATTTTGAAATGGACCATTTGCCATCAGAAGACATGGCTCTGTTACTAGGGATGGGTATTGATAAGATTTTCACGATTCCGATTCCATTTTCGATTCTGTTTAACGATTCGATTCTTTATCGATTCTCTTATCGATTTTTTTTTTTTTTAAAAAGGAGAACACTAAGGTCAATTAGCTTAGAACTTTGCTTTATATCTTCTCTTTGAACAAGATACAAATTTAGGAGTAACATGGCCTTACAAACCCAACAGTGAGATCTTAACAGATCCAACCTACGGCTCTTCAATGGGGTGTCACAGGGTCCCCAGGAAAAAAAATTGTGAATATAAAATAATAAAATAAATATTCTTCTGTAGCAATTACACAAGAATATCCAATAATGTCCCTGCCTACAATTAAACACATTCACTTACCGAAAATCGGGGGCATCTGCTGTGGCAAATGGGTGCAAGCCTTTGACCACAAACTTAGTCACTGCTCAGTGACATTCGTCTATCCTGGCCTGAAAGGAGACGCTACCGGTAGACTGCAGTGAGAACTGCCAGCATCTGAGCCAGACTCTGTCTGTCTCTCTCATCATGGTCACCTAAATGCACAGTAATGGCAGGTTTTGTAATAAGGCAGATCGCGCTAACATAATATGCACTGTTAGTTGATTATTTACCTGCCGTATTAACGGGAGAGGACGTGCAAACGTTACCGCTGCTGCTGGGTTGAGATTCACGAGTCCGGAGCGGAATTAAAAACACGACATTCATTTAAGGTTATCGCGCGTTTCTCAACAAGAACCGGTTTTCGATACCCATCCCTATCTGTTACACAGTCTTGTTCAGCTTTCAAATTAAATCCAAATCACATCAGTTAAAATTGCCCGTTAACATTTTTTCCAGATTCAAAACTTACTATAAAAATGCTTTTTTTTTCTCCCCTTGTCTGGCCGGCAGTTTAAAATTCCAACCGTCTAACTTGCTTAACGGAAAAAGAACAAATTATAAAAATTAGAACTGGAATCAGATATTTTTAGGCATTTTAATTAATGACTGATTGCGTCCTCAGTTAGCGATTAACCCTCAAGCAACAGTCCTTATTTTAAAGGCTCTTGTTTGTATTTATCTTGCCCACACATATTCAGAAATTATTTCATGTAATGATCGTAGTTTTCAATCATTTTTATGCATAATGGCGTTAACGAGACAAATTCCAACATCAGCTTTGCTGTTTTTGTTCACTTGGGCCACGAAGTGTCTGCCTCAAGGCCTCTGCAGCCGTAAAGCTGCCGACTTTAGCTCTGTTAGCCTCGGTTCACTGCAGAATATCGCAATGGACATGGAGACATGGAAAATTAAAGGCTAATGTTATAAATGACCCCACAAAACTTCTGTTATCCTTGCCATGCCAGTTCCTGTTAGAGACGAAGTCGTGATAAATTTTGAACATCTTTGAAAAAGGTGATCTTTTTGGGGGGCAAAATAAAAATCGTAATCATAACTCAGCATTGGCAAAAATGAATTTTCTTCAGCTTTAATTACCAACTAGTTTTATCCTTAGTGAAAAGTGTGCTTATTCCTTTTTGTCTATAAGTAGACTGAGATTTCAGTCGCCTCTCCGATACAGTGGAAGTGAAGGAAGTTTAATCCTGACACCACAGAAAATGACCCCAAGGAAAAAATTAAAAATTTTAAATTCTATCTCCTTAATAAATGAAACCAAAACTGCCTTGAATGTGTATTTCTTCATTTGAAGAAGAGGGGAAGTGTGATCTTTGTGAACTGACCCTTTAACAGCAAAACGCCAAAGCGAGGTCATGCCGGTCCGTCCATCTGTCCATCTGTGAGCCCAGCCCTCTGTTCACTCGCCTGTTTCCAGAGGAGGATTTAAAATGTTTTGGTGACCTGCTGAACTGTGTTTACGGTTCAACTAGAGACTCTGCTAAGTAAGAAATGTTTAGTTTAAAGGTTTATCTCACTTTCTGCTGTGTTTAGTCTAATTAGGAAGCAAAACTTGATTTGCATAACATTAAATTCCAGATGGAGCACAGTGTGCTGCACAAAGTGTGAACTACCACCGAGCATGCAGGAAAAAATAAAAGAAGTGAACCTTTTCAAAGCCTGAACGTTAAAATAATGGCCGGAAATTATAATTTTAAAAAAAAATTGTGCTTATTACACCTTCAGACATATTAAAAAATTTAATGAAATTCAATTTGCAAATATTGGCTGAAGTATAAAAGGTAAAGGCAGCTTCACGTTTCCAGTGACAGTTTCAGTAGAGCACAGTTGCAGTGTTGAGGTAAAGAAATCAAAACACAAAGTGATAAAAACGAGGGTTGGGTTTTTAAATTGATCAAAGGCACCGCGAATAACTTCAAGGAGATCATTTAAAGTCTTTTGAGTCTTTTACTTCCTGCTTTTGTCTGCTCCCTCCTTTGATTGTCTGCCTCGCCCTCATAACTCACCTGCGTTTGAGTATTTCCACCTCCGCTTCCTTCCTGTGGATCAGCCATTCGCGTTTCAGGCTTCTTGTGCCAAAACAAACAAGATGGCTTGTTTCAGACAGGATGAACTGAAGTCCATGAATAAGACAGACGAGGATTATTTTGAACTCTGAAACATGATCTAGTAGAATCCAAGAATTCAAATATGGAGCTGGAAATGAGAGAAGTAGAAGTAGACAGAGGATTAAGAGTTACTATAGCAGAGCAGTCACAGCAAATACACACTGATGTATTCACATGGTTACATACAGCATCTGTACTGAGGTGAACCCATGCCAGGCGATGCAAATGGATACAAATTTGCAATCTCCATTTGCTACATGTCGGGTCTTAAAAGCCCATCAGCTTGGATTTTCCCATAGATTGTCCTGACAGCACGGTTAAGGACAGTCTTGCTGTTTATAGGCAGCTGGGTGCGAATGATTCAACTCCACTTTTTTATAGAAACAGTAAAAAAGAGTTAGGGCCTGGAGAAACAGAGTGACATCGTGGGAGTTCTTGGTAACTTCTCAAAAAATGTTACGGTAACCTGAATTCAGCCTTCAGTTATACTCCTCTAAATGCTCATCACGTGGTGTTATGAGTGAAGAGTAGAAGCTAAAACGACGACATTTTTGAGTTAAACATACTGCTCCTTTCTTTTTAGCTTTGGGAAGAAGATTTTCACCTCTGCGCTTCCCTCTATTAACCAGCCTGACCTCTAGGGCTCTTACATGTTAAATTGCTTTCAGGTTTGGGAGTGGGAGTAGGAGTAAAATGATTTTCACTTTCAGCCTGAACTCCTAAACGTCCCTTTCAGCAGTTTGATTTATCTCAGATGAAGCAGCATCCACAGATGACACTGAAATTCCTGCAAAGTGGCGTTTCATAATTGAGCTGTGCACTGACAGAGGTATGATTCGTATCTCTGCCTTATCGCCATTTTAGCTGGAAGAAATTTGGAGACATCTACTAACAGATGGCATGATGTCGATTTCGGAGGGACTTAATTTTACTGGAAATTGTTTGCGGCATCACACAAGATGAATAGTAGATAGACGGATTCTGTTTGCTTTTAGTGTGAAGCGTCCACAGGAGGACAAAAAAAGGGACGCTTGGGAAACAGTCACAGTGCGACTGCTTCGGTGCCTCATTGTCTCACATCAGCTCCCAGGCACGACGTGCGACTCCATCGCCGATACCATTCACTCGTTAGTACAGCTGACAGCAGCCTCCAGGTCCACTCCCGCCCCCCTCATCAGCTCCTGAATGTAGGCCACATACAGCTGCTCTAAGAGCATTTGTTTGCTTGGCTGTCACCTCTCATTGCACCCCCAGCGTGGGGTCAGCAGCAGGGCAATGCCTGCTTTTCACTACACCTGAGCGGATGTTTGCGAGCACTAGAACGTAGCGTGGCGTGATAGATTATTAATGCGGAAGTGACGGTGGTATCCGTCTGTTAAGCGATGGAGTAAAGACCCCGTTTTCAGGTCCAAGTGTCTCCGGTGATGTTCAAACAGTTTAAGACTCAAGCGTACTTCATGAGTAGGACATCTTCAGCCTAGAAAGAAAATAGTCGCTCTCGGGCCGACTAGGTTTAGAATCTGGATCTTTTCACTGTGAATAATCCAAAAACATGCTGAAAAACAGTTGCTGACTAACCTCATTGTCGATGGGCTCAGACGTCCTCTTGGCCTGAAGTTTCCGGCGTCGTCTTCCTGCCATATGATGGCATCTCTCTGTGCCCATTTGGACCATTTCTAACCACCAGAAGTGCCTCGCCATGTGTTTGCTTTTGGGAACTCAGGGAGTGTTTAGACCCGGAATCAGCTAATAGTGGCAGCTTAGCTCTGATGAAGCTTTTCATTTCAGAATCCCAGTAACGATGATTATCGCATTTAAAGATTGCGTGACTGTGCTGACATTCAGTAAGAGCAAGCGAGGGGGAAGCGACGGCCTTGAACTCATTGTCTACTCCCCACCCCATACTACTAGATGGGCGGTAGGATTTTCCCGCGGGGCTCGGAGTTATTACTGTGACCTTTATTTGCCCCTTGGTTTCGACTGAACCCGGTCTGACTTGTGTGGTGGGGGATTAGCGTGGCTGTCATATCGTCTCTCGGAGGGACAGGACGCTTTGCAGTCAGCTGGGTCAGTTTGTGTTCGCAGTGACGACCGACTGTGATCCCCAGGAGGTGAACACATGCTGCAAGAGAGCGGCACTACATGATTATTTATGTTTGCATGCTTCACCCGTTTGTGATGATGGCCGGCAGTTGGGTGTACCACTAGGGATACTTTCTCTTTTTTTAATTACATAATCAAATTATATTAAATCAAAACTCAAATGGAAACCTCTAATTTGAGAGTTTTTAGACATTTTTGTGTTTATTACTAAAGGCATCTTCAAATAAAACGAGGAGTTTGTCTGTGGGATGCGATCTGAACCTCATTTTGTTTTCATTTGGGCAAATTGGCACCATTAGAAGTGTGGCAGATTAGCTGTTTGCAGTCCTTGTTTACACTAGGCTCATAGACATGCAGACGGCTTTGATGCCAAAGAGAAATGATTATTCTGAGGCAAGTGTTACAGTTATGAGCCTCTCGTTTTTTTTCTTTGATTTCCGGGAGATTTAAGGAGTTTTATTCACAATCGGCTTCAAAGATAATGACATCCTCTGGCAAGTGAGAGTCGCGCCAAATCTAAAAATAAGTGTATCAGTTCTGTGTGTTGAGTTTTGACTGCGAGGAGTGTCGTTTTATGCAGATTTTGGCAGCTACACTCCCAAATTCCTGAATTACCTCCGTCTGTGTCACAACCCCTGCTGTTCAGAGGCAGGGGGAAATCATTTGGCACAAACTACAATCAGTAACCAGTAGCTGGTTTTAAAGCGTCTGCATGCACATTTCCTTTTAACCTCTGAGTAACTTTAGCTCATAAGTGTCCATCACAGAAGGAAAATGTGAACTTTGCCAGCCAAAAGTTGGAAACTGGAGGAAATAAGAAGATTTTATGGACAACACTGTGCACAATATGTTGTAGTTTTTGGAAGCGCGAGGCAAACAAACCACAACTGTGCAGCCCTTCAATAATACAAGAGACATTAAAAGAGAGAGACGGGGCACCGAGAGATTTATGAGTAGGTTTTTTGTTAACCAAGAAAAAAGACTTGAATGTTTTACAAGAGTGTCCTGGTCAACAAGGACAGTAGTACAGTCATAAATATTATAAATTAGTAGGATGTATGTCCACATTCAAATCTATACACCACTTAAGTACAGGCAATAAAAATGAAATACAGCAACTATCAAATTTATGACCTTCAGTGTTGCCTAGTAAGTTATTCATTTTTAATCATGGTTTTTATTCCAGAAACAAAGGTGATAACATTCATGCAAAACATTAAAAGCCTGGAGTAACTACATCCAAGTCACTTAAAATCACCTGAAATTCATTGAGATCAGTTCCTTCAGTTTTATTTCATTCTGCAGCTGTTTTTCCAGATTTAGTGTCAACCTTTGGGACAGAGAGAAGAAATGAGTGTAGGAGTCTTTGGGGGAGTTCAGCAAAGCAATAGATGCTGCTTTATGAACTCCAAACTGAGAAACGTTTAAGGTGATTGTGATGATGTACTGATTCTCTGGTTTCCTGTTTGTAATGTGGATATGCATGGCATTTGTTCAAGTCATAAACAGCGCTGTAAAGCTGCAATTTTATTTTATTTTTTATTTTATTTTTCAATGGCCGCCAAGGAACCAGTCATCTGGATGGAAAAAGACTGCTGTCAGTGGGGAAAGCTTTCTTCACGAGTTTCTTAGTCTTTAATCAGAAAGGAAGAATCCTGGGGGCGTGCTGGTTGGCAAGTAGCTTGTTGGTCACAAGATGTTTGGCCATTAGTTGGGTAGCCGCCTCTGAGAGCCTCTCAGAGCCGCCTCTGACTTGATGTGAGGTGAAAGCACCAATGGAAATGCAGAAAAAGCGCCGCAGGACTTCACTGAGTGACTGACATCCATCTTTTATTCTGTCAGTGGTTCAGGATGGATATCATCTTAACAAGCAGAACAGAATAAGAACAGAATCATCATTTATCCTGGTTGTTAAACTTTATAACTTTGTTATTTGTTTTTTATGTGCACAAAAAAAAATGGTAATGCCAACCAAATGTAACAGTTGTACATTTGGTCTTGAATATATGCAGACTACTGGCTCCAGTATAACCACCATGCTGGTCTTTGGAAGTCAACGGTGACGTCATCACAGCTGTGTACCATTTATACCAGCACTTAGGGCATGGATTATGAATTATGGAGTTTTCAAACTGTTGCAATGTTTCCCGCTGTATAATCTTTAAATATAAATATCAGAGCTTCTGTGCTGATAGATTAATTTAATATGGCAGCAAAAACTGAACCAACCGTACCTTTTGTATATTCAGCGGCAGCAGCACAATGTGTCACGGCGAGTGAGATGAGCTGCATGGAAGAAATAAAGGAGGATCCAAACGCAGGCACTTGTAAAGGTGTGAGGGCGGTTTATTAAACACAAAGCAAAAATGAGCAAACAGCAAATGGAACAGAAGGCTATCTAAACTGAAAACAACTAAACTAGTGAACACAAACCAGGACATGAACATGAAGGAGGATGAGCAGCGGAGAATGATGACGGACAGCAGGGAGAACACAAAGAAGGAGCAGCGACTATAATGACAGAAGACACGACTTAAATACACTCAGAGAAACACAGGTAGATTACACACAGGTGGGAGTAATTAACAAGACGAGACAAGGGAGGTAATCTGAACACACTCACATGAGACGCAGACCTTCACAATAAAACAGGAAACAAGAAATCACTACACAAAGACGCAGACTCGACACCGAGAGACAGACAGAATATAACACATGGAACCTGAACTAAACTAAACGGGAGACACAACCGAAGAACAAATCCTTAAACGTGAATAAACAGAAACATAGAATTCAAATAATAACCAGCAAATCACAAAGGTAACAAAACGATCATTCAAGAATAAACCAAAATATAATAAACACAGAATGCTGGGTCGAACCGACCCAGAACCGTGACAGTATGTGCCAGGTTACAAAAATCCAAGCGGTCGACAAACCCCCAGAACAATACCAAACTGATGGCTAGTGCCAGCAGAGGTGACCCTAACCCGTACAGAAGAACAGCGAGCATAATGAATCTTTCCCTTGAGGAGCAACTTGTCTCTCTTTGCTCTCTGTCCGAAAAAAGGAAGCAGACGTCATCCTTCCACCCACCAGTCTGGTGTTCGTGATAGTTTCACTCGCATGACTGTTGCGCAGTGCTGCTGTGTCATCAAAGCACTGTCCTCTTTCATTTTTAAGGTTGTAAACATGGTAGTCTTTTCCCATCTCTGCCTTTCAAACGCGTGCACGACGTGAGCGTGGCACCACTGTGGTTCATTAGACACTCGGCTTCACCTTGAAGTCCATATTAGTGATTTAAGCCTACATCCTGTCCGATCATCTGACGTTGTCATTGTTGAGATTTTTCCAGATGTCAAACCATTAAATTAGAGCGTTATTATTAGATTTTTAACATTAAAGGGGTGTTGAGCATTCATCAGCGTCTGACAGTTTGCTGACACGTTAAAATGTCGAAACATAATCTTGTCAGCCATCACGTCGCCGCTTACTCGCTTAGATGCGATGCTGATGTGAGCCAGTTTAAATTGTTTGATGGCATTTGCATTTATTTGTGATGCAGTTCTTACGATTCTGTGAGCTGCTGTCTTCATCTTTTTATTTAAGAGTTTCCTGCATTTGTTTTTATCATATTGACAGAGACTTAAATCATTTATGTACTTGTCAATATGATAGAAATGCAGGTATTTTTGCCCATCTGCGAGCTCATTGTGATGTTAACTAAGAAAATGCAGATGAGAAAATGAGAGAAGGGCAAGAATGAGCCCCCGGATCAGCCTGACCTCGTGGTCAAACCAAACTGCAACCGGTTTCCCAAAATAGCTCAAAGTAGAATATTTACAGCCGCTGTTTTCCCTTTTTACTAGCCAGAAAACGCCCACCCCATCACCAGCGTCTCCTCGTCAGCACATACCCTAAAGGCTCTTTGTGATTTGGAAAAATAATTTTCTCTACTGCGGTTTCTTGGTTTCTGGATCTTTTTTTTTCTTCTTTTCCAGCTCCCTTTAAAGTAATCTTCATGCATCCGTGTTGTTTCTCTTTGTCGTTGCAGAGGCTCATGTGCAGAAGCACAGCCTGCAGACGGCGCAGAACCTCCTGCAAGAAGAGGTGGCACGTGCAGAGGAGCATTCAGAGGTAAAAACACACAGACGCGCTAAAGCTGTGAAAACTGAGCTGGTTTCTCTTGTTCTTGCAGAGAATCAAACAGTCTTTCATCACGTTGGCAGCACTCTTGCGGCTGCTTCTCAAAAGCCTTTAGTCTAGCTGACAGCCCACCCTCTTCTGTACAGTCTGATCTCGAAAGCCACGAGGCATGCTGTACATACAGTGAGCTCTACCCACTTCACCAAAGCAGCCTCAGCAGCGATGCCCCCACGTACACGTGTTTAGTCAGCACTGCATTCAAACTGCTGCCTCTCTGTTAATTGCCATTTTTCTGCAATAACTACCAAGTGTCCTTGCACCATTGAATTCTGAAGACAGGGCTCAAATCCATTTAGCTGCAGGCAGAAAGAAGGGAAAAAGCACCATATCCTAGATGAGAAAAGACAGAATTTAGCTCAACATAGATCAGTGTGAAGATTAATGTGAGGCTTCAGAAAGCGATTAAGGAAAGACAGAAAATGTTTTCATCTTTCCAGACCTTTCTCCTGACCCTCTTGTTTATCCTAACCTGACTGTCATTGAAAACACTGACTAGAATATGCAGTCCATGCCACTGCAGAACAGGCGTTGTCTTGATCCCTTTCTGGAGATTTGCAGAGACTTTTTTTAAGTTAAGGATTAAGAAAACAGAGCAGACATGTCTGCAGGAGACGTACAGGTCTGTCTCACCTCAGTCCATCACAAATATACACCTAAACCTATCATGTATGGTCACTGGCCACTTTATTGGGTACACCTTTAGCATCTTTTCCAATCACCTCAATGTCCACCCTTGTTGTGTTGTTTGTGTCGCGTAAAAATGACATCACAGGACTTTTGGGCCACCCACATCGAGGTGGCACTAAATTCTAATAGAAAACATCCAAAACTCAAACACTTCAAAAGAAGCATGTGATAGTAACGTGTTGTCTTCAGAATTGCCTTAATTTAGATTCAACAAGGTGCTGGTAACATTTCTCAGATTTTGGTCCACATGGACACGATAGCATCGTACAGATTTGTCAGCTGCACATCCATGATGTGAATCTCTTGTTCCCCTACATCCCAGAGGTGCTCTATTGCAGCAGTCCCCAACCTTTTTTGCGCCACGGACTGGTTTATGCCCGATAATATTTTCACGGACCGGCCTTTAAGGTGTCGCGGATAAATACAACAAAATAAAATTAGTACCGGTACCGAAAAAAAGATTTATTCATAACCCAGGAAAACCAGGTTAACGATAAAAACGATAACAAAATAACGCTGAAAACCGATAAAAACCCTGAAAACCATACATTTCACACTTGAGCCTCAACTCTCGCGGCCCGGTACCAAACGACTCACGTACCGGTCCGAGGCCCGGGGGTTGGGGACCGCTGCTCTATTGGATTGAGCTCTAGTGACCGTGGAGTCCATTTGACTACAGAGAACTAATTATGGTGTTAAGAAACAAATGTGAGATGATCTGAGCTTTATCACATGGCATGCTATCCTGCTGGAAGCAGCCATCGGAAGATGGGTACACTGTGGTTATAAAAGGTTGGACATGTGCAGCAGCAGTACTCGAGTAGGCTGTGGTTTTTTAACAATGCTCAACTGATACTGAAGGGCGGAACGTGTGCCAATAAAATATCCCCAGTGTTCTGTCTCCTCCAGCTCTAGTGCGCCTGTGTGAACTGTAGCATCAGCTTTCTGTTCTTCACTGACAGCAGTGGCACTCGTGTGGTCTTCTGCTGCTGTAACCCATCTGCAAGTTTTGACATGTTGTGCATTCAGAGATGCAGTTACTCAAGTGTTCATGAGTTCATGTTGCCTTTCTCTACACAGAAAGTCCCAGTAAATCAGCCAATCACCAATAACCTTTCTGATGTTCAGTTTAAACTTCAGCAGGTCGCCATGTTATTGGCTGATTAGATATTTGCATGAGCAATGAAGAGATGTACCTAAAGGAAGTGACCAGTGAGTGTACGTCTGTTCCAAACATAAGGGATCAATCTCCTTAATTGCCAAAAAGTTGATGCTTGTTCCTACTTAATTCCTCACTCTGCGTGGCCAAATCCTATGACTCACTAAAATGTAAATAATTTCCAAATAACTCTAAATTCACTGTGTTGGTGGGGTGATCCCAAACAGCTGCCTGTTGACTTTAAAAGGAGAAATGGGCTGTCTTGTAAATTAAACTTGATAAAAATGTGTAAGTAAAAACTTTAGTTTAAAAGATTTGCCACATCCAAACAAACCACACGCCTGCATGAGCAGCAGAAATGAGACTGACAACAATGTTTTTGGACAGTCTGATCACAGCAGCTCAGGACTCCACAGCCACAACTGTCTGTAATTGATTGTTCACTAGAGTATAATTTAGCCAGTGCCTTTGATTTGTTCTGCAGGAGTAAACCAGGCTGTGAATGGATGATCAAGATGAGCTCATCACTGTAGTAAATAATACCTGCGTGTAGGCCTGTACTGTGTAATTTCATTATCCACTGGCATGACAAATATCCACAGCCCAGTGAGCACGCTCAGCTCATCCCATCATCATGACTGTCCAATTTAAGATGATTACTAAACAGTGGACAGTGCCGTGCATGTGCTGGGTAGATTTTTGGAGTCGTACTTCTCTCGCCTGCCTGGCCGGCTCATCGTGGATTAGTGGAGGATTTTTCACAGGCAGTGTTTATCAACAGCACATCAGTCATTTTTTAAAGCCCAAATGGAATTAAACTGACAGGCTTTTTCTGCTTTATGCACATAATTCAAATGGGGAAGAAATAGCAGACAGTTCACGTAGAGGCAGAGGAAAAGAGCTAAAGCGGCTCATTTTAGATGGAGGATATAGCTTGAATACGTAGGTAAAGAGTGAGAAGCTGCATCAAAGTACAGTATGAGGTAAATAAAGATTAGTTTGAGCTATGAGTTACCAGCTGCACTGGTATACCAGTGATAATCTCATGCATTATAGAAATTTATTCTAATACAGTAATACACCATAAAACCAGCCATGCGTGCATTTTCTGATTCATATCTGGGTCTGGGCTGTGTGGGCAGCAGTCCCAGCAGAAATGCCCAGACCTCTTCCTCCAGCACTTCGGAGGTATTCCCAAACCAGCCAAGAGACATAATCTCTCCAGTTTATCCCGGGTTTACCCCGGGGTTCCTCTTGGTACGACATGCCCAAAACACGTCAGCTGGCTCCTGTCAGTGTGGAAGGCTTTTCAACAACTTCATATGCACTGCTCAAAGAAACTTAAAGGAACACTTTTTAATCAGTCATGTCCATCAAACAATATGGCATCCTTTCCTTCCTAATACATTATCGAGTACGTATCAGTGTAGATATCAGCGTGTTTTGTTTTTTTTAAATTGCGATGTGACGTTTTCAAAGTGTTCCTTAATTTTTTTGAGCAGTGTATTTGGATTCTCATCTTATTTCACCAAACAGTCAAACTGATAAAAAAAAAAAATGTTTTCCAGCTCTTCTGGTTGCTGTTTAGTTGGAGGCTTGTTTTTCCTTTTCCCTTCACTTAGTGTGAAATTAATGACCAAATCTTTGATTATATGACTGGTATTGGTCTTTTCTTTTAAAGATCTTACTTGTAGCGCCTAAACATTTGCTCAATCCTGTATAAACTATGAGTGCTTGGAGTATCCAGAGTGTGCTCTGTGTAAACATAAAACACTTATAAGTAGACTGGAGGAAGGCCTTTGCTGGAATAAAGCATCAGCAGCGATGTTTTGACATTTATCTTTGTCATGGCGGTGTGCAGCACATACACAACGTGCCACGATAACACAGCGGCCCTGTTTAAATCCTGCACGCTCCTCTGGCCTCAATCAGGACTCCGAGGGAGTCTCATCCCCACCTTCAAACCCACACTTCTGCACCCGGCTCAGATTGATCCGCCCAGCACGCCTCCCTCCCCCATCTCGTGTGGCTGCAATCAATACTAGCACGACTCAGTCATTTGATCGGCTGCTCACTGATTGATTAAGCAACACCCAGCACAAACCAAGCAGCCTCACGGAATGAGAAAGCACACCTGAGAGCAGACACATTGGTAAACATCCCGGTCTGCTGCTTTACAAACAGCCTCAGAACAGCTTCAGCTGACGGGATTTTAAAATATTTGGCAACACATGAAAGAATTTGTAAAAATATTCAAGTCGGCGTTGAATAAAAGCTGTACAGTTTACTGGGCTCGAATCCATACAGATGAAGCTGTTTTATGTCTCCACGGCTATCTGTGTGGATCTCATTTCAGATTAAGCCCTCACAGAGCGGCCGGTTCAGTGGGAAGCCATCTTGATTTTCATGGTCATTCATCAGGAGAGCTGACATCAGATACAGCTGTTTTCCAACATCATCTCTCAGATTAATTCACACTAGTCTCTCTGTGGCCTTAAAACTTCTCAAAGCTTTTTTTTTTCTTTCTTGGCCACCATGACAAACGGATCCCAGCCCTCGAAGACTCTGCACAGCATCATCTTCTTATTTTGTCGCCTTAAGTCAAACATTCTTCCATATAGGGAAGATTCCTCGTCAGGTACCGACATGAAGATGGATATCTGATGAAGGAAACAAAACCCAAACATGTGCTTGGCTTCCACGCTCGCATAGATTAAATCACCTGTCAGCCTCCGACCTAACCTTGTTTTACTTGCTGAGTTGAGGGAACACAGCACACACTGGTTTGGGATTTTTCTTTCAAGTTGACAACGCTAGTTCACAGCTCCATTTTCCCAAAGGCCTGCTGGTAAAGTGTAAAAGCTGTCAGACAAAAGCCCAGAGGGAAACATTGGTTCTTGTCATGTTTAGTCTTTGTCATACAGACCAAGGTTATTATTTTTTACTAAAACAAATGAGAAATAAAACTTACCTAAGCAGTATTGTGCTGTTATAAAGACTAATACATGATAACAACCAAAAACTGTGCATTATATAAGGAGATGTGGCACCAAGGTTATTACATTAAACTAAAACTCAAGTGTGGCAAACATTTTAGACAGGAAAAAAGAGATGGCTTGGAGAAAAGTGAGCAAATTTGTAGGATTTGAATTCCAGCTAACCCTTATCATTGGCCCAATGACTACTAGTGGCAAATGTTTGTAGGTTTCCATGTCTTACCACACCAACTGTACTTAAAAAACAAACCATAATTCCTGTAACAGGTACAGATGTTGGATTGAATGTGTGCCACAAACAAGAGGCACCTTCGTGAAGGTGCAAACTACTGGGCTGAGACCATTAAGAATATGTGATTGTCACTTTCATATAAAACAAACGGCAGCAAGTTAGTCGCACCTGAGAAAAGTAAGAGCAAGGAAGGGAGAAGCGCTGGCTCAGCTATGTTGGGGGTCCGACAGGTGCTCTAAAGAAGACTAAACAAAATTCACATAAAAATGTATACAAGCCTTGTCTGCCTTTGCACGTCTATGATGTCGACCACCCTTTGCAACTATGATGGCTTCAACACTTCTGGAAAGGCTTTGTGCAAAGTTTAGGAGTGTGGTCAAAGGAGCTTGCAAAGAAAAGCGTCTGGACTTCTTTAAGTTACTTGAAGACGTTTCACCTCTCATCCGAGAGGCTTCTTCAGGAGTGTGTTTGAGAATATTTGTAAGATCAGACACTGATGTTGGACTAGAAGGCCTGGCTCACAGTCTTCCCTCTAATTCGTCCTAGAGGTGTTCTGTTGGGTTGAGGTCAGGACTCCGTGCAGGCCAGTCAAGGTGTTCCACGGCAAACTTCCTCAACCATGTCTTTGTGGACCTTGCTTTGTGCATTGCTGCACAGTCAGGTGGGAACAGTAAGCGGCCATCCTCAAATTGTTCCCACTAAGTTGGACGCATGCGTTCTTTTCATTGGATCTAAGGTTCCAGGCCCAACTCCTGAAACCCAACCGTCAAACCCAGACTCGTGCATCAGACTGCCAGACAGAGAAGTACAATTTGTCTTTCTAGAGAACGCATCTCCGCTGCTCTAGAGTCCAGTTGCGATGTGCTTCTCTACATGAATCTCTCTACGTTCTGTTTTTGAGCTAATCTGAAGGCCTCGTGAAGTTTGGAGGTCTGTAGATAACGGTTCTGCACAAAGTCAGCGACCTCTGTGCGCTATGTGCCTGAGCATCCACTGATCCTCCGACTTTTACATGGCCTACCACCTCGTGGCTAAGTTGCTGTCATTTCCAATCGCTTTGACTTTGTTATAAACACACTAACATGTGACTGTGGAATATTCACTAGCGAATAAATTTTATGACTGGACTTGTCGCACAGGTAGCATCCTAGCACGATAGCACGCTTGAATTCACTGAGCTCCTAAGAACGAACCATTCTTTCACAAATCTTTGTAGAAGCAATCTGTAAGGCTAGGTGCTTGATTTTATATAACTGTGGCCATGGAAGCTGTTCATGTGGTTAGAAATCACCTGCTGTTAGTGTTCAACGGTTAAGAAGCTGGGAACACCAGGAAAGATGCCAGGCTTTATTATAGATAAGTGTGCAGCTCATACATGATGTTTTACTTGCGTGTTAGTCAAAGTCGTGGCTCTTCTTCCTGTCCTGACTTTGGTTTCTGGACGTGTGCTGCTCAGTATGAACATTAAACTAAAATGTCACGTATAGTTTGCTCACTCCGGATGAAATTAAAAGCACTCTGCCTGTAGCAGCTGTTGTTTATTGTCAGAAAGGCCAATGTATTCCCGGGTCCGTGGCTCTGTTTGTTTCACGGTGTCCACGCCAGATGGAGAACCTCTCACAAGTCGCAGTGGGGGGAAGACACAGCGGGAGGAAACGTAATAAACCCAAAAATCCACCAGTCACATGACAGTGACTGTTAATGGAGGGCACTCTGCAGGAGTAAACATCCGCTTCAACAGCTGTTTTTGTGATTTAACCCCTCCCTGTCACAAATTCATGCGCCTGTGTATCAAACTCTTCTGACCCACTGAGAAAATTACTGTGAAAATAATAAATTAAAAACAGTGTTTATGACCCATTTTTAACCCTCACGTGACCAAGCTGCTCTGGCAACTCAAATCACCAACTGGGGGTCAATTATGACCCAGTTATATTTCATACAGGAATATTTCTTTAAACGTTGCCTCCATGCTTCAGTTTCTTTCTGCTTTTACATCTTCTATTTCAAATATTTTGTGCAGAGACACTAAAAGTGAAGACTTCTGCAGCAGTAAATGCTGCATCTCTAGCAGCAAAACATTTTAATACAGTGATTGCAAGTGGCAAGTTAGAATAAAATCAAAACCTATGCTGTTTTATGATCATAATGATTAAAAAATCCCTTACTGTCTTCACTTTTATCCAGTCAAATAGCAATAATAAAAATAAACTTTAATTACACAGTACATTTCTTAACAAAGTACTCACAGAAGTGTAGGGGTTTAAGTCCTCAAAAAACTTAAAAGTTAAAAAAAAATAAAATGAACAAAGCATAGAAAACCCTGATGCACATCATTCAAAAATACTATTTTATTACTAAAATGATATTAATGTATTATAATACACAATTTGCTCCAAAGTACCTTCAGTTTTATTTATTATTATTAAAAAGATTTTTTTTTGTTTCTTTTTTTTGGGGGGGGGGGTTAAAGACGAGACAAGGATTTTGTGAATAAATCTGCTTTATTCTGCTACTTTAAGCCTGTCAGCCATGGCGTACTACAGAGCATGACAATATAGTGATCAAAAATGAAATTGAAATAAAATTAAATGTACTGTTGAAGAATACGATATTTCCACAGTGGGTCAGTTCATGTTAACTTTTTTTTTTTTTTTTTTTTTTCATCTTAACTTTAAAAACAGAATATGAAGAGCTGTTGGAAGTAGATTCGTGACAAATTCATGGTGGGAAGCAATTTTAAAATTAAAAATGTATAAAATGATTCAGGTCACTTTAAAATTGAACATTTAAATCTTGAAAAGTTTAAAGTTAGAGTTAATTAGAATAACATCAGCCTCATCTGTCCATCAGTTCACTGGTGACTCCACTTCTTTCCATTCTTAACCTCCTAAGACCCGAACTCTTTCATGGCGTGGGGTTTTAATGTCTCTTTGCTATTTTGGCTGATTAGGAGCTGATGAATGTAAAAAAAAGAATTACCTTTTTTTTTTTCTTCTTTTTTTTTTTAACCTGATTTTTGTTTCTCAGAAAAATTTGATCCACATATGAGGACATTTGTTTTAAATTTTGATAGAACAGTGGCTGTATAATGACCTCGTAGGTGGATATCAGGCCCTTGTAGAGCAAAACTTTGTATTTTGGTCTAGACAACCCAAAATGTGATGTCTGCATATGTGGACGCCAGGTCCTAGGAGGTTAATGCAAACCATTTAGGAAAAACCAGGATATCGATAAAGGAGGGAAAGAAACAAAAGCAGGACGTAAAGACAATATGAGACAAGAAAAAGAGCCTTCAAAATAAAATTAACCGATAGACAAATATCTAACATTAAAGTATGACAAAACCAACAAATAAAACAGGAACTAGACAACAAATATATCACAGTATTAAGGATAAAATTTATATATTATACGAACAAAAATTAAATTGGGAATTAAAGGCTATAAACACCAGGACCACCACAGCAGTACATAATTGTACTACTTTATTTTCTTAATCCAATTTTTTTTTTTTTTTAATGCACAACATACCAGCAAATAAAGAAGAACATGCAAATACCTGATAATAAAGATTGCAGGTTTTGAATCAAAAATCTGGTTTTATTGAAGGTTTTATTGCTGGTTGATGTCCAGTTCAGTCACCCTGTGCTCTCTGCATCACTCTGTGCTTTGACACATGTGGCAGAAACCAGGTCAGTGGTAGAAATCAGGTTATAGGGGACATCAGAGGACACATTTAGACCTGAAAATATCCATCAGCCACCTGACAGAGAAATCTGGCAACAAATTTATTAACAAATTTAGTTTTCAAGCAAAAACAGCGAAACATTTACCAGATTCAGATCTTCAGATGTGACGATTTCTATTATTATTTAATTCCAGGGTTTTTTTTGTTGTTTTTGTTTGTTTGTTTGTTAATTAGTTCACAGTTTTAAAGCCAATTAAAAGAAAACAGGGGATTTATGAGGAGCTGTGTAAGATACACAAGGATTATTTTGATCTTTGGATCATACCGAGCCGCTCTAGTAGAGTCAAAGAATAAAGACATGTAGCCAAAAATTAGTAATCAGTCCCTGAAAACAGAATCTATTTCTTTAATATGCCAAGATTTTAAAAAAGTTCGCTGTTCAGTCCTCACTAAGCTGTGAGTTAGATTAACTCTAGTTTCACACTGATCTTCACTATCATCTGATCACACTCCTCACTGCTCATTTGTAGCTTTTGCCATGCACATGTTTAATTAAAATCCCATTTAGAACCTGATTATTTGTATATATGACCATGAAAATGACCCCCACCTTTATACCGCTTCTTTGAAAATGCATGTGTGACAGAGAAGTCTAACAAATGTACAGTATCCGTATTTACATCAACTTTAAATGCTCAAAGCTGCACGGAGCAGGACGGCGTACCAGAGGTATCTGAACGTCTTTAAGCACCTGAAAAACGTATTATGTCCTAGATTACACTCACGAAAGTCGAACATTTTCTCTAGCTTTTCTTAGACAGTGGCGTCTGCTTTGTGTGATTTCTTTTCTTTTCTTTTTTTGTGCTCTCAGGAGACAATAAACACCTACAAACAACCGAGCGTGGTTTGACAGTGGATTGTGTGCGCACGCTTTCAGTTTGCACATCAAACACTGTCAGCTGCACAGCAGAATGAGCTCAACAACTTGAAAGGAGGAAGTGTCAATTTTAGCAAAGATTTGAGTCAGTTAATTGTGTGTGTGTGTGTGTGTGTGTGTGTGTGTGGGTGTGTGGGTGTGTGGAAACCAAACGGGAGTAACTCCGGGCTTGTAAAGAAGTGGGTAAGCTTGCTTTTAATCGTCAAGTTTTAAACTTAATTTGGTGAACTCTAAGGAAGCTACGTAAGTATTGTGGAATAAATCTGAGTTTTGGTTTCCGGTATGTGTAAAAAAAACAAAACAAAAAAACCTGACTGTGATTAATTCAGTGATTACTCCATAAATAAAACTTCTATTGTCAGTGCTCGGTTCAGCCAGACGATGCTTGTATGGTGCTGAGAACACACACACACACACAGTCTTTGAAGATTTGCCAGAAGGACATGTGTAGTAGTATTAAATTTAGTTGCAGTGAAATATTGAGTCAGACAAAGTTCACCGGTAAACATCCCTGATCAGATTGAGCTTGTTTGAACGAGTCCCGCTCTGCTTAGTGTGACGTCCTGTCTGCTGATGCCGCTTTATTTGTCTACCCTGCTTCACAGGAGCTCCTGGAGAAGTTCATGGGGGGAAACGTAAGCCTGGACGAGTTCTTGGACTCCTTCCAAAGCTCCAGGAAGACGTATCACGTCCGCAGGGCTCAGGCAGAGAAGATGCAAGATCTCGCTCAGGCCAGGAAGCAGCAGGGGAAAACCAAGAGAGCGGAGGAGTGCAAAGCCCCGGAGGTAAAGGACTCGGAAAAGCTGCAGGAGCCTCAGCGGCCGAACGGCTTTTTAGCGCAGGGACCTCTTAGAGTGTTCCAAGTGCGCTATGGCCTCACGCCTGCCATTCTACTCCCTCATTACCCTGTTTCCCCGCCCGCCTCGGCGCCATGCCTTCAAAGTAGCGCCCCCACCGCTGAGCCCCAGCTGGGACAGACCCACATCCTCAGCCCCAGCGCCCCACTTCCAGGACACGGCCACGCGGTGGGCCTCAGGGTTATCGGACAGCTATCGGGAGGCTGGCCGGCTAACGGGCGGCCCGTGCGAGTGCAGCAGCTTTACAGGCCGAACCCTCAACAGCCCGAACCGCCGTACCGATAAGCCGGAGGAGGAGGAGCAAGGGGAGGATGAAAAGCCGAGAGGTCTTCCGAGACGTTGGAAGCAAACGGTGGCTGTCACAATCATGTAAGCAAAGACTGATCGAGAGACGGGCAGCGCTGCAGACGTCCGTTTCTGTTCTCCATCCATGACACTCAAACGTAACACATCGAGGGAAGGCGAGCAGAGGGAGCGAGGCAGGGGGACTGGGATGGGCTGTGATAGCTGGTAAACAAATCTCTCATTAAGCCTTTTTTATTAAAGAACAACAAAAGCAGAAAGAGGAGCCGGCTGCAGATTCAGCTGGAGGAAAACTTGATTTGATGGGGGCTGAAATGAAAACTTCGGCGTTTGTTCAAAGTTTTAGCTTCACACTCAAACATTTTCAGGTTCTTATCCAAAACTTCTCGTACTTTGATTTTTTTTGTGCCAAACTTTCTAACCCTGTGAGATATAAGTAGCCTAACTCTGTTTTAAAGAAAAAACTAACAATAATTTGTTTTCTGGGTTTTTTTTAAGCGTGTTAGGTGGTATATTTGTTTTTCTCCCACCTGCTGGGATAACAATTTTCACAGGCCCTGACAACTTGGAGATCTACCCAAGTCACTTGAGCAACTGCAAAAGTTTGCAAGAAATCGCTAGATTGAAATCGGAGAGCCTGAAACAATTATAAAAATTAACACTGCCATCAACACAGCTGTGTTAGAAAGGTGGATGATAGGTGCTTCTCCCCTTCACAGCCACAGGAACGAGTCTCAAACCTGGAAATGAGTTTGCACATCCGGTTCTTCGTAGCTCAAATTAAAGCCCGTGTTTTACGTGAGCTTTACACTTTTTCTTCGTTTTGTTCCACAACATAAAAGATGCCAGTAAATAGTCCACTTGTGGATTCTGTGGAAGGGCACCAAACACCCAGCGAGCTTTAGCAGTGATAGTGTGGTGTTAAATCTTTTATAGCCTAAGATTATGGTGCTCAATAAAACATGAGCTTTTCTCTGTTTCAAATCTTATTTTTCTGGCTTTTTTGGTTGTTGAGCCACATGCGGCGACGTGAACGTCCTGCTTGGCCTGCAAATTATGTCGTCTTTTCAACTTTCTGTAAAAGAAATGTCTGAAAAACAGAGCCAGCAGCAGAGCAGAGGGCGATCATGGATAGAGACCTGCAGGAAGAACACGGGCACCAGTTAAAGTGTGATATTCGATATTTTAAACTCTGCTTCGGGCTGAAACTTGCAAACAACACCAGTAAAACTACACAGTCCAGTCCAGTCCAGTTTCATGAAAGCTGTGTTAGCGTCATGTTGTTATAGTCTCGTATTTACCTGCCAAACTTGTTCAAGTTCAGCTCAGATGGGTGTTTTTATCCCCAGTGATCCGGGCCACTCGTGAATTTCCCTCATAAACAAACATATTTATACGACAGGCCGTTCTCTCACCTCTGCAACGCGCCAGCGTGGAGTCGGTGCTGTTATTTGCCTCGTTAAATCACCCCGAGCGTTTTAGAGTCGCTGGTGAAGTACAGTAGCCCGCAGCTTTTAATTAAATGTGTCACATACATTTAATTAATATTTCATACTTTATGCTGCTCGGCTCATGTTTATTTAATCAAGCTGCCACTAAAACAGCAGCTTTTCGTTACTGGAGATCTGACACTTGAAACGCTATCGAACCCCGTCCCTAGCGAGAGTTTTAACTGTTATTTTAATATATTTCAAAGAGATCGAGGTGAAGCACAGAGTTGCGAAGCACATCTACAAGCCGGGGGAGACGGACGAGTATGTCGTCGTTAATTTGTACAGCCGAGGACAGCCGGAGACGCTCTGTCACCGACGTGAACGATGACATCAATAAAGTGGCGTTTAATATAAACTCTCGTCATCTGTCGCCTCATCGAATAAAGCGACTTTCATTCTTCGCGACCGCCGAGCAAAGTTTGAGCAAAGGCGCGGCGCAGACCAGAGCAGGTGGTATTTATTAATAATTCCCAGACTTGAACCTCGCAGTGTTATTTGCAGTGTCATGTGTGTTAGAATCGCAGACGATTACCCAAAGCCTTCTGCCTCACATCAGTGAGCGATTTATTTATTCATGTAAATCCTATTTTAAATGGCTGACTTCAAAGCTTCTTGTTTACCATGCTAAATGAAGAGCTGCTTCTCCTTTTCAAAGCAGCCCGCTGTTTTCATTTTTGTTGTTGTTGTTTTGTTTTTTTTCCTCTCTCTCCGTCAAACTGAGCTGCAGAGTGAGGCAGACTTGATCTCTATGAGAATGCGAGCCCTCAGTAAAATGAGAGGAGGTTTCCTTCTTCATTTTCTCATCACGCCATTTTGCATCATTTAAAGGAGGGAAAAGCTTTGCATTGTAGTTGTAATGACTCTGCTCTTCAACATACATTTCGCTGATGAATAACTCAAAAGTACGCGCTTACTAAAGCCTGACGAAGTACATGAAAATGCCTTTTTACAGCCCGGCGCCCAGTTACATGAAGCGTGTCACTGTTTGGGAAGAGTCGTTATATACACTTTGCACTAGAAGTGTGAATGGATTCCAAGGCTCTGAGTTCTTTAACCTTCAAGTGACCGAGTGCTGTGTTTTTATACATGTGTGGGAAAACGGGTTCGTCCATCTACTTCTGCAACTTTTCATTGTTCTTTATTGGAACTGGTGCTGCAAAGATGATGTAGAGTTTTGTTTTTTAATGTTATTTGTTAGAATTTTTCACTTTTAATCTCCACATTGTGGCTACTACTAGTGACTTGCATTTTTTTAAGTGGATAAAAGTGATTTAAAACCATAATTATTAATTAATTATTAGAAATTTTCATCACAGGTCAAGAAAACCCCACAAACTTGGACAGAGCCGTACAAAATGTGTTCCCATGTAGTTAAGAGCTTGGTTGCTTGAGGGTTAAAGGTTGTGTGTTTTGTTTTTTGTTTTTGTTTTTTACATCTTTTACATTATTTTTTGTTTTTTTGCACATCATGTCTGTCCGCTAGCATTCAGTTCAAAAAAGTCGACTCCTGAGATCTGAAAACGGTTTTATCTCACTACAGAGAAGCAGGAAGGTTGTGGTGTGTTTGGGGTAAACGCAAAGCAAAGTTTGCACCCTGTAGCGCTCAGAGAGGCGAAAATACGTTCTTGTATGTTTGTAACGGGCATGCGAGCGATTAATCAATTAGATGTGTAAGCGTTGCCACCCTTGCTGTACAACAGGATTTGCCCGCTGGTTCTCGAGGGGCGTCCACCCAGGAAGCGACTAGCAGCAACGTCACTGCGACCAGAAATCATAGAAAGCCACTTAAACTTAGAGATACCAGATTAAAACTTTTCTAGGCTTTGCAGTCAAGGCAAATTGAAGCATGTACCAATAAGAGTAAAGGATACTGTTGGTTGACATGAGGAGGTGGTACATGCAACCGGAGCCTGGACCGCACTCTTGCAAGCAGCCCTTCCTGTTTGAAGGCCCCTTAAAACTTAGCAGATCTTTATGATGGCGAAAGTGTAAACAAGTGAGCCAGCGTCAGTTCTGCGGTACTTTAACCCTCAAAGATGAGGACCGTAATCTTAAACGCTGTCCATTAAAGCAAATTTTAACCCTATTCGTTCGACCCCTCCCCTCTCATGTGTTCTCCTGATGCCACAAGTGATCAGAAAAGGAGGAAAATCGAATCGTTTGTAAGCAGCTGGAGATTCTCTTTTATATATAGACAGAAAAAAGGGAGGGATCTGTATCTGCTGCAGTCTGGATAAAAGTAGTTGTCTTGCTTGCTGCTAGTGGCCACATTGTCCACATAGAAAAATAATAAAACATGCTAAAGTGACTTCATTCATGAGGCAAAACCTCGCTTTGCACTTACTCTGAACACACCATTAGACTCAAAATGTCTGGGTAAAAAATACCGGTCATTGCTTCAAGAGTGCAAACACCTTTTGTATCCTGAGATCTTAGTTTTTTTTTTAAATGGTTTAAAAGGTTTGCTTTTGTATTCCTGCTATTAAAAGGCAACTTGCAGATGGTGCATTACATCTGATCTAAATGAACCCGCCTTTTCATTTTAATGTTTGCCTTTTATGAACTAATGTGTGTCTGTTTGTTGTTTCTACGTGTCTGTGTTTGTGTTTGTTTGTTTTTTATGCTGTTTGTGTTTTTATTTATTGTTGGGAAAACAATAAAGTAAATACAACAGACGAGAAGTCGGAGAAAAACACGAGCAGTCACTCTGTTTTAACCTCACGTGTTCACGGGTCTTATTTTGTTGTTGTTGTTGTTATTGAAAGATAAAAATCGTGGGAATAACTCAGATTTTTATTTTAAAGTCTGTGTTCAGGTGTTCAAACATCCAGAACGATCTGAAAACAGAAAAACATAAGTATTTAAAAGATGGACCCACCAGGATTCTGTTTTGATTGTTGATTGGATGAATCTCACCTCGTCTTTCCATTACTTTTATTTTTTTTCCACATGTGACTTCATGCCTTGGGCCACACCAACTTAAATGATAAAGTATCCTGTTAATGTGCAAAAATAAAAATAATAAATCACAAATTCCTTAATAATTAGAAACTTTTAATATGCTGATATGCTTTCGTTTCGAGGTGAGATATTAATCAAATGTCTCTATGATCAGTATAAAGGAGATGGTTTAATCCCTCTCTGCTGTTTTTCCTGCAGAACTAAAAATATGGAAAAAGCCTGAATTGTTGAAATGTTCCTTTAGCTGCAACATTTACAGAAAATTAACATTTGAAAAACATCTGAGTATAAACTGCTGATGTAACTGGGCGCTGGCTTCAACAAACATGCAGTTGTGTGTCCACTCAGGGTCTTTTTTGGGGGGGCGGGGCAAAGTGGTGCTGCTTGTTGAGCTGTAGCACAGATGGACCCAAGGTGACGCCGAGCTTGAAGCCATGGACCTCATGTTGCCCCTTTCTACGGCAGTGGTTCTCAAGCTGTGGGGCGTGGATGTCCAGAGGGGACGTATGGGATGAAACTAAATCAGGAAGATTTTTGTAGAGAAAATAGAAGTATAGTAGTATAGAGTTTGTTCTGATGTTCAGATTTCTACTTGAGTTTCTGGACACACATTATAATTTTTAAATATTGTATCTGTTTGTTGGGGGGGGGGTCTTATTTTTGTTTCTAATTGCAGTTTTTCACGTTTTCTGTTGTTTCAGAATACAAACTTTTACGTTTTTTGGTTTGTTTTTTGTTTTTTTTACATTTCTGTCGGCTTTCACCTTTAATTTTTTCCCCCAGTGTGATTCTACTGACAAATTACATAATAGAAAACACCAACAATTAATATTTTTCACTTTTAAAGGGTGAAAAACTCAACATTTGAAGTTGTCCGCTGTAGCTTGTGACATGGGGCCGTGGGCGTTTTGAAGATGGGCATGCCATAAAAAGTTTGAGAACCACTGCTTTACCCCCCCCCCTTATCCATAACCAGAGCAACGATACCAAATCACCTCCAAGCACATCCCATAGTTGCAGTAAGATTCTGGGGCTTCAGAGGCTTAGAGACCCCCCCCCCCCTTTTTTTTCTCCCCCTCTCTGTCTGAATCCCCTCAACCCTCCAAATTCACTGGGATTTTATTCATGCTGATGATTTGTGTAAGACTGGCTGCTTAATGTGTTTGGAGAATCCTCAAAAACGATGTAAAGTGCTTGTTTCTTGTTTCTGAGCCCGTGCTTTTTGTTTGTTTGGTTATTGTGTGTCTCTTTTCTAACTCGGACTCATCCCAGCAGCCTTTCCCAAATAAAAAAACAACAAAAAAGAAGAGTAATAAAACAGATAAATGAATGTCTCTTTATAATTTAAATTATGTGCCAAACGGCCTCAAAACATTTCAGATGATTTGCATCGCAGCATCCGCGGTGGAGGAGCTGTGGCTGCAGGCGCCCGCATCAGATGATTATGAGTGACGTCAAAGCTGATCAGCGCCACAGTGAGTGAAGATGAGCTAATAATATCCAAGTTGAGTCATTTACATGCCTGCGTCAGCTTATGGTACAGTACAGTATGTGTGACTGGATCCACGTGGCTGTCAGAAGCACTCAAAGAGCTGAAAGCTGTAAATGTCACCTTGCTGAGAAGAAACAATAAGAGTGGGCTTTAAAAAACTTCTTTCTTTGAGTGATTTCTGAGGGTCTTTTACTTTTCAAAATAAAATGACAGCAGAAGCCTCATATTTAAACTGTGGGAATACACAACAAAGCATGTCAACTCCCACAGCAGGGAAACAGATGATGATTCAGATAGTGAATCATTACATTCATGTGAAAGGGCAACATGCCATTAAAAGTCCCGAGTCTGGGAGAAAAGCTGTGCCATTTCTGTAAATACGTTTTGTCATTTGAGTCCGAGCTTGCTTCGTAAAATCTCCAGAGCAGGTTTTGTGCAGCACACCACATGGGTTTAATTTGCTGTGACGGCTACTTTCCAACCCAAAATAATTGAGCTGAACGATCTAAAGACACAATTTTCTATTTTCCAGCCTCTCTGGTAGCTTTCAAGTCGCAGCAGCTTGTCAAAGATGGAAACGTTTCAGTCCCCGGCGTGATGGATGGAGCTGTGACGTTTCAACGTTATGTTAAACAGAAGTTTCTTGCATGGATGCGGAAACTTGAAATCCAGACTCTTTCTTACAGTTGGAAGTGAGTACTTTGAGTTGTTCACAGAAAGTTAAGTAGGTTACAAGCACACAGGAGAAGTCAAGTTTACCTCAGAGCTGCACAGAGGAAACAGGAAAAACATTTTTAAAAAAATGACTAAAAATAAACGAAACAAAAACCCAACTGGGAAGTAGTAGAGCGACAGTGGTTCCCAACATGTAGGTCAGAACCCCACACGTGGCCACAGTTGAAGGGTCCTGAGGTAATAAAAGCCAAACTGTTTTTAAGTGAAAGGAACAATTCTTCAACTAAACGATTAGTCTGAAATGCCATATAAACATCAGGTTTCACTTTCTCTCTCTTAAGGGTTTGGTACCAAAACATCCTGTTTTAGAACAGTAGGTAATAGTTCAGGTTAAAAAGCATCTGGTTTGTAAGATACCAGGATAGTGGGTTCCACACATGTTCACCTTAATGTATTTATTGACATAGCCACTTAACATCACCATAATGGACAGTATAAAAAAATGAACATAGCTACGGTGGTATTAATCTCAGTTTTTAGCCATCCGATGAGGAATTTTGCTGTCGCTATATTGGAGTTTTCAAACCAAGGCATGTCTGAAATTTTATAAAATGTGCTTAATGTTTTAATTATTTTGACCTAAAATGAGCGGCCCAACTCTATATGTTTATAGAGTTCAGAGCTGAGGGCTGTTCTCCCAAAAGATATATACTGGACCAGTCTTTGTGCAAACAGAGGAGTCGCCCCTTTGTGGCCATTAAAAAGAAGGCAGATTTAAGGCACCCACTTTGGTTGATGATAATACATCTACACCTTAACTTGTAGTACAATGGAGGAGGATGGTTTCTAAACTAGGCTCAGAGCTGATTCTGCTAACCAAAGCTGCGCTGTGTTGGTCAGACAGTAGAACAACTATTAATACCTGTGCGACTCATTAAAATCTCTTTTTCTAAACAACAGGTTTTATAACCCAGAAAACTTTTCAAAGTCTGATCTTTCCATCAGTTGCAACGACCTCCCACTCGGTGCTTTTTCAACACCAGGTTACAAAAATTTGCAAGGTCTGCAAAAACATTCAAACTGTCCGTAAAGTTTACAGTTCCACCAAATGCACCACACCATGTTTCAGAAGCAGCTTTACCTTCAGCCCTCGTTTTAGCGACTCCGTCTGTTATTTTTTTACGGAAATCACGTCGTGCTGAGCAGACCAGCTGACGCGGGAAGGAAGTTGGATGCAAAAACAACATACAGGGTCCTGTTAGACTAAACATTTTGCTTTTGAAACTGCTCCAGTGTGATAAGCCAAAACCACATATGAACCCATTGTGTTCCTGGGTGAAGTCCTCCAGAGGGAGCACATGGATGTATTATAGGACCTGGATAATTGACTCAGAAATGCTTTAACCGTCTGCATTTGCAGAAGCTGTTGTTAAGCGTCTTCAAATCAAACAGCTACTAAATTTTTAAGTTTTGTTTTAAAACTAAATTCACCTCAGTTTCAATCTCGCCCTGATAACCATGAAGATCTAAGCGTAATTCCTTTGCAGGGAAGGCAATCTATAAAATGAGAGACTCTGCTCCCCATTAGTTCAAAAGAATAAAGGCACCTATCTTAGTGCCAGCAGGTGTGTGACTGAAAGGTCACTGGTTTATATCACTGGTCCAGCTGGGAGAGGAAATACGGGCATTCATAAATCTATCTGTTAACTGCCAGGCAAAAAAACTAATAGACTAATGCCTCACACCGAACAATGATGCATTATTGTTCTCTTATAAATCATTCTTTAGGGCAAAGCTGAGGAAAGTCATCATAAATTATTTATAACAAATACATTAGGCCATACACAGCCTCTCTGTGCAGTCGAGGAGCTGCTGAAACATGTATGTGATGAATATTTTTGCTGGCAGCACAGCTGGTTGACTGAGAGAGGCTGTCTGCACATCTGATTTGCTGAAACACAGTGAGCAACATCCCTGTTGAATTTGTTTGGTAAAGGCATAACTTTAGGAATGATAGCATAAAAGCTCTGTGCATCATTTTCCTCCCCCTGACACTGAGATATCACAATCTCTTCACTGCAGTTGTCACATCTGGATTTAGCACACCAGCCCTCGAGGACAGCTTCTAAAGCAGAAGCAGCTGCTCCACTCATGACTCCTGCATCTTTTTTTGGAGAGTGTGTCACTTAGGTCATATTTAAACTTTGTTTAATCAGTATTTTTAGCACATTAGCCACTCTCACTCTGGGGATCGGTATGTTTGCTGACTGATCTGGCATTTTTGGTCCAGACTTAAATAATTAGGTTGATAACTTGCAGGGGGGAGCGCTAATAGTTATACATAAATTCAAGTGAAATCCTGAATTTTAGTGGTCCCTGACTGCTTCACGAGGTTCGCTATGAAGTTTTCTCCTGGTTTAGAGATTCAATTCCCCTTTTGATCTCCTAGCTTTCATGTAGCACCACCATCAAGTTTAAATGCAGACAAAAAGTGGATGTTTCCCATGGCTTTAGCTTTGTGTTTGCATACTGAAACAGTGGACTAACATGGTGAGCATGGTAACCATGGTTACCTTGGAAAGTGTCTGCCTTTTAGCAGTGTTACCATGAACAAGTAATTGATAAATGTAGATAACCTACACTGCCATTCATTCCAGCAGCATGCCAACCACGGGCTGAAAAATGAATCCACCGCAAAGTATTAAACACCGCAGTTCCTTTTATGGCCACTTGAGGCTGCGTCCAAATAAAGAATTTGCAGAATAAAAAGTTTTGGTCTATATCCACACAAAACACACACACTCCATCCCCACTGTCTGGGCTTCCAGGGACAATAGCTACAAGATGACAGTAATACAAACAACGATGCAAATAGCAGCTTTATGGAAGGGCAAGCAGGGCCTGTTTTGCTCAACAGTTTTTAGATTTTACTGGGCAAGCAGGGCCTGTTTTGCTCAACAGTTTTTAGATTTTACGGGGCAAGCAGGGCCTGTTTTGCTCAACAGTTTTTAGATTTTACGGGGCAAGCAGGGCCTGTTTTGCTCAACAGTTTTTAGATTTTACGGGGCAAGCAGGGCCTGTTTTGCTCAACAGTTTTTAGATTTTACGGGGCAAGCAGGGCCTGTTTTGCTCAACAGTTTTTAGATTTTACGGGGCAAGCAGGGCCTGTTTTGCTCAACAGTTTTTAGATTTTACGGGGCAAGCAGGGCCTGTTTTGCTCAACAGTTTTTAGATTTTACGGGGCAAGCAGGGCCTGTTTTGCTCAACAGTTTTTAGATTTTACTGGGCAAGCAGGGCCTGTTTTGCTCAACAGTTTTTAGATTTTACGGGGCAAGCAGGGCCTGTTTTGCTTGCCCTGATGAAATGCCACTGCCTTTGATTGGCAAGATTGTGGAAAAACCTGATGTGGGGTTTAGATAACAGGTTGAGTAGGTAAAGACTGTTTGTCTGTGATGTGTTACTAAAGCTGCTGGGGTCCCCCTTTTGCAGCTGCTTTTATTTGTTTTAAAAGAGACTAAAGGTGCTGTAAGCCATGCTGACAATGCCAATAATCCAGATGCCACAAGGATGTCCAATTTGTCCGTCCTTGTGGCATATTTCAGTACCAATCCAAATTTATTGTATAGTAAATTCTAAAAATGACAATGTTTTTCAGGAGAGCCAACAGATAGTTTCAAATTATGAATATGCAGCTCTGCTCTCAGTTTTGTTGGAAACTGAAGGTGGCGAAATTAAATCACAGCTGTAATTAAAACACAGAAATAGGTCCTAAATGAAAGGCAGCTCCATCAGGTTCACTAATTAATTAGTTCTTAAATAGTTAATTAAAAGGAAGCACACTTGCACAGTGGTTGGCACTGATCACATAGCAAGTTGCTCATTCTGTTTCCTCCCACAGTTCAAAAGCATCAGATGATGGGGCTTCCTGGTCTCTTTACTGTTTATGAGCTGTATTTACTGACCATATGAGAGTCTCTCAATTTCATTAATTCTTTTTTTAAAAAGCTTACAAACATGGTTGGAAATCAGATTTCTGAGTTTAGCAAGAATACTGAGCCTTTTTATCAAATCAATATCGTGACTGTCCAAATGTGGATCATCTTGACTTAAACAGTTTAATTATGAGGCTTCTGTTGTTTTAAACATAATTAAATAATGAAATGTTCTTTAGTAAAGGCTCAGCCATCCATATTTTTTCTCCGACCCAGTTTTTTTCATTTCATCCAGTGAAATAAAGGCTGCTGGGAAAGTTCTTGTGCATGCTGAGCTTTACATAAGAAATCTACTAATACGATCGTGCTGACATACTATTGAAGAATTGCAGTGGGATGACATCTCTTGTTGCTACAGTGTGTTTCCTGCCAACACTCCAACATCCAAGTGACCTTAAACAACATGTTTACATGTGAAATGAATTCCATTTGCTTCCCACATGAATCCAGAGGAGTTGACAATAAAATACATTTAACATTCGGAGTGAATCTGTCCTTCACTTTATTACTTTTTAATTACAGTTTCTTGAATTTCTTTTGTTGTGCTTCATTGACTACAGTCAGAACATTGAATTCTTTTGTGCTAACAGAATCCAGATTGATGGTGGAATATTAGATCCACTGTTTTGCATCACAGCAAATTTATAGCATAATAAGAAAAAAAATGCAAATTTTAAAGGAAATAAATCAGGACAAAAGATGAATAAAGCGAGCATTACTTATGGTTGTAGAAAAATGGGTCACATCTGCACATTGTAGCCAGTCTTGAATGTAAATTTGTGATAATTCATATAAATAACATCACTACCGTGCTCTCAAAATATTAGGTGCATGTGTTAACCACTAAAATAACGACCCACACACTAAATAAAACCATAATTTATCAAATGAATAGAAAACAAAAAGTTATTTTAAAAGGTTTTCCCATAAATTTCCATAGAGCTCAACATTGACCTCCCACTTTTTTAAAGGCTACATTCTGGTATTAAATTTTCATGTCATTTTCTTGAGAAAATCCCTATATAAAGTTTTTATAACCTCACTGCTTTCTCAATGCATTTTTTTCTTACTAGTCTGATGTCAGTTAAGCCCCGCCTCCTACTGTATAAATATGACCTATCAAAAATAATTAGGCATCAAAGTACTCTTGGGAACAGCTGCATGTTCTTAATTCTTATACATCATTTAAAAAACCAAAGATTAATGAGAAAATATATAATTAAATTACTTAACCTCCTAATTACATTTTTAAATCCACCCTCCAACTTGCATTAGAACTCCAGCAACAGTTAGCCAAATGTATGCTAAGCTGATGCTAACAAGCTAACAGCCCACTGATAACATTAGCATTTTGTGTTACATAACTTTGTGATTTTACAGGTTGCATGAATGTCTTTGCATGACTTCCTAAGTCAGTAGAAACTGGGACTGTTGTGGAGGACGGCACCAATGAGATGAGACTGGTAAGAATAAATGTTACAATTAGGCAATGATGAAAATGTGAAACAGCTATTGTTAAAAATGCCAAAATTTTATCACTATTTAATCAACAATTGCAATAAAATTGTCCACGTTTTGCAAATTTTAATAGACTTTTAACTTTATACAAGTGTTGTTACTATTTTGTCTGTAGTTTATTTGCTTCTGCAGGTCTTCACTTCTTTTTTTCTTGTTCGGTTAGAGAAATGTAGCCTATTTGGCCTTGAACAAGTGCATTAAAGTCAGATTCAGTGTCTGTTCAGTGTCAGGGACAACCAAAGGGCAGGATGTAGCCGTACAATACCCAGGTCTGGTCTTAAAGCCTTATGTAGGTCTCAGAAGTTCTAGAACTTCAAAGTTCTGTGACCAGAACTTTAAAACAACATTCTCTAAATAAAAACTAGACAAACATAGCAACAGTAACCAAGGAAAGCAGTGCTTTTGTGTAATTATTCCATCTCCATGGCACTGGGGGATAAAGTGCGTCGTTATAAACGAATCAGGCCTCTACCAGATTAACAAAAGCTTCTGCACCTTCCACTCAGCTCTCTCATCTCTGTCTACTTAATTTTTTCTATTCAGCTGCTTCAGACTCACTGTGCCGATCTCTTTCAGCAGTTCTGCTCATTGTTATGCAGATGAAGCCCAGTAAACTTGCCTCTGTAAATCCAAATGGGATGAAAGCCATTTCAGAAGTCTCTCACTTCCTCACTGACAAAAATGTTGAATGCCGGTCTTAAATGAACAGCCTGCCTTGCTGTTGGAACACCTGCAGAGACGCGGCGCTGCCATAACAAGGTCCATCAATCCACCCCGAAACGGTGGATGAATGTTATCAGATGTTGTTTTGTCGGTTCTGTCTTCTGCCATCCGTACACTGTGGGGCATTGGGGAAAAGTGTGAACATCAAAAGTTTGTTGGATGAACCTTTTCAAGCATCCCTGAGAATATGAAAGAGAGACTGCTGGCAGAACTGGGACAGTTGGGAGAGAAAGAAACAACAAAAAAACGTCTTTATTGCTGAATGAATTCTTTGTAATGTAAGATGGCACTGATCCTAGCCGTGGTCTGATCTTCTTTGGTGGTTCGGCCAGCTGTCTCAGCTTTTTTGGCATCTTTATGCATTGTTGAAAACAGACATCAATTTAGGAGAACATGACTATGTGACGAACATCTTATACAGAGTCATCAGGATGAGTCCTCATTGCCTCTTATGTTTTACATTTCATTTATGTTTCATAAATCAAGGTAAATCAAATCAAAGGTAAAAATGCACTAATGCAGATTACTATCAAAAGCTGTTGCAATACAAAAAAGCTTTAATTTTTGTCAGCAAATGATAGACATCCTACATCCATCCAGTTTCTGGCACTTACATGGGTCTGGGTTGTGAAGGGGGAGGCAGTCGACGCTCTTCTCGGTTGACTGAGGTGTTTCAGAGCCAGCCAAGACCTTTCCAGCATGTCCTGGGTCTGCCCAGGGGGCCTCCTCCTGGCTACATGAAAGACCTCACATGGGAGACACCCCAGTTGGGTACCAGAACTACGTTAGCTTGCTTCTCCTGTGGACCCGTCACTCATAGGAGGGTATAAGGCCTCTTTCAACTGTGGATTGGGGTGGCACTCAAGGGCAAAGGTCCTGGGAGTCCGATCACCAGCTCCTAAACTACTAAGGGTTGTCCTATCTCTGCATGCACAGTACTGCACAATGCATCTACTACATGATACACCCATTTCGCATAAATCAGTCAATTTGAAGTTATATTATCTACATCCTTGTGGTATATTTCAGTTCTGTTTATAGCACACTGATGAAATATTCAATGTGTGAAGTAAAAATTGTGCAATAAAATCAAATGTAAGTCAGTGAATTGTGAAAAAGCTTTTATTCCAACTAAGGATGTTACTTTCCCTGAGAAGTTAGCGTACTGCGTTACACAGGATGATCTACAAAATGTAGACTGGTCACAGTTAAAATCCCAGTTTCCTAATTATTCAGGCATACAGGATCTGTCAAAATGACAAAAAACACCACAAAGTTAGTGTTGGAATAGAAATAATATGCAAACTCAAAAGGCACTACCTTTTATTTCCTCCTGCAGCCTTTAAGGCACACACTTTTCATTATAACAGGCTCAGGTCCTAATCTTCTCAAGAAGTACCCACTGTGCATCTGCTCTTTTACCCCCTTTCATTTTCTGTGCGTCAGAGCTACAATCCATCTTTCTGACGTTACCTATTCAAAGTCCCAACAGAGGTTTGTTTGCAATGAGCAACTCTAACTCTGTCTGATTTTTTTTCAAACAGTTTAACAGCTGTGGATGTTCGTTCTGTTTAAGGAAAAAGAGCTGACAACAATTCAGATGCTGAATGGTTCACCGTGACCAAATATTTCTTCGCCGGTGCAGTCTGACTTAGAGTGAAACTGGTTCAAAGGAAGTGATAGGCGCCAATTTTTACCACTTTACTTCCCACATTCTGATTCACAGTTTCAATGAAAGCGTAGGCTCCTTTTCTACCAGCTCACATTGTAGTGACATCCACAGAGTCATGTATGTCAATCACCTGAAAGCCCGGGTTATCAATCCCCCTCTTTAGCTGGTTATTGTGATTTTCTTGGCTGTGGTTGTTGTGGTTTCTCTGGTCTACGTCGGCCTCAAAGCAGTGGACGCAGTGTGGAGTGGTGACTCGGACGCTCTTGGAAAAGTTAGAAAAATCCACATGGTACTTTCCTGTCTTGGTGCGGGAGATAATCGGCAGAAAGCTGTATCCCCACTGGATCTCCTGTGGGATGTAGGAAGTTCGGACCTGACAGCAGGAGCTGGTGGACTCGGCTGTCCCATCCAAAAAGACCACCAATTCAAAGTCCTGCTGAGGAAGGGTGTCAGCCGACAGATCAAAGAAAGGACTCGATCTGTTAATCACATGGTACAGGGTCAAGGGGCAAACAAAAAACAAGTTATCCTTGCCAGCATCAACCATGAAGTCAATATCCACCTGGTCCAGGATGATGGTCTCGCCATCCGGTGTGGTCGTTGTCCTCAGCAACTTCCCATAGATCTGGCTTCCGATTAGTAAGGTCTTTCGAAGGTTGGCCACTCTGATCAGAAGGCACAGACTTCCTTTCTTCAAGCAGATGACAGCTGTGCGGCTGAAGGTTACAGTCTTTGCCCTTTTCTTTGGTAAGGAGATTTTAGCTAGGATGATACCACACATGAAACAGTTGATGAAGACACCAACTAGAGACTGGATGACAATTAGAGCCACCGTGCCAGCACAGTGGCCAGTCAGTGCCCTGCCTCCATACCCAATGGTGGTCTGGGTCTCTAACGAGTACAGGAATGCCGTTGTGAGCCCGTTAACGTTGTCTATACACTGGATGTGTCCTTCAGTGCGGTTCTGTCCAGCCAGATCCCCGTTGCTCTTTGCAATCCAGTACCACAGCAGGCTGAAAATGAACCAGCTGCCTGTGAACACAGCCACAAACAAAAGGAGAACAAACCGCCAGCGAATCTCCACAAAGGTGGTCCAAAAGTCTACCAGGTACGCAAACTGGTTACTGTACTCGATGTTCCCGAACTCAATGTTGCAGTGCCCGTCTTTGGTGACCAGGCGGGTTCTGTGGTTTCGTTGTCCAGCTGGCTGGTTGTGACCCTGGAGCAGCTGGAACATCCTGGAGCTGGAGGAACAAATACAGTTAAGTATTAGAAAGTACAAACTCACCTCTAGGGAAGTTAATGCTTGCAAAATCACACATGCAACACCTACACATTCAGAAAAAAAACCCTCTCAGTTTACATATTTCTACCTTTATTACCCGCTTTACCTTTAATACCTTTAATCTTCTTTCAGATAATTCCACCTTTAGTACCTTTATTCTACTGTTTTATAATTCTACTTTTATTACCTTTGTTTTACGTTTAGACAGTAGATGTCATTCTACCTTTGTCAGGGGTTGTTTTTAGTATTGTCTTTTGTACCTTAAAAGGTCAAACTTGTATTTTAATGAACTAGTTTAAAAATTTGCAAAATTAGGTACATGCTGCCCCTTATTTTATAATGTGCTTTTTTCATCTTACTGATGGCTCAAAGCTCCCACAACTACAAAGCAGATACAGAATGAAACTTGTCAGAGTGTACAATCTTAAAATCTAAGCATTAAATGTTTTGTATTTGACCAAACAAAGACTCTTTCCTGATATTGCACCTAAAATCTAGAAGAAATGGTACTGTACTAAAAGGTACACACAGTTACTTTAAGGTAAAATAATTAGCCCAAGAGAGTAGATTCACGTTCACTGTTCCGCTGGGACAGAAACTGAGTGTACTATCGTTTAACGTTATTGTTAGAATGAGGAAAACATTAGCTGAGACCTTACACAGATAATATTAAAAAAGCATTCGACATATTTAATGTCCACATAGACAAACAGGGCAAAAGTCAGTGTGTTACACTAGTGATCTGTGTTTCCATGCATGTCTAACTACCAAGAAAATCACATTTAAAGACTAAAACAAACAAAGATTCGATTTTGATTAACAAGTATTTTCTGCGCTGGCCTGTTGCTCATTCCCGTGTGACACGGAGCTCCATTCTCATTATAAATCTATTAGAAACATCAATTAACCACTCAGTTTATTACCACAAACACACACACTACATTTAATTTAGATTTAATCACACATACACTTGCCCTGCTGCTGTAAATACTAATTACAGGAATTTGTAACTGAGAATAGCCTGTCCACAAATCCACATTTACACCTTTAACTGTTTAAAAAAAACTATGATGCACAGCAAACTACTGAACCTTTTTTTAAAAATAAAAGTGTAATGCATCTTATGGATTTTAGCCATTGGGCGCCCTCGGGCTTCACTGAGTAAATGGGTTAAATGCAGAGAGGAATTTCCCCACAGGGATCAATAAAGTACACTTTCTTTATGAAGATTTACAAATAGAGCAATCAAAAAAAAACAGGTTTTGAGCAGAAAGATATGAGCAATATGATCATACAGCTTTAGCCAGTTTTGTTAATTAAGGTTTTATGTACTCAAATATGAGATATTATAGTATATTAAAATATATATATATATATATATATATATATATATATATATATATATATATATATATATGAAGAAAATGTATAGATTCCTGTCAAGTAAGGTGACCCAGACTCATTTCTTGCACTGTAAATTACATTTTGGCCCCCCAATATTTTCTTCAGTAGAAAAAAAGACCACTCACAGATGCATTGTTCTGGTCTTCTTATAAAACATGTAAAACCTGCACCAGGCTCGTCCAACCTTGACCATACAGCCTTAACCAGTAAACAAATGTAAGAACAAGACAGAAAAGGGGGACTAAAATTTAGAGATTGAGGGTATAACAGGTAGAGAATTTCCTTTTTTATCATTAGAATAGAAGCATAACAAGATAATACACAACCTATGTATGCACAAATACATTGTACTTATTAACTGATCTGAATGGTCGTTAAATAGCAGAGTATGTACCATGCAGCGTGTACCGCGTGGTCCACTCTGAGTGTTGCATAAGACGTACTGAATAGATGGCAAAAAGGACCCAAAACTTTAAAAGTTACATATTTTTGGACTAAAGTTTACCCCAGATTGAAAATAACCACAGGTTGTATCTTAAGAGCTATTTGTTCAACATTTAACCGTTTTAACAACTGTTTGTTTTTTTTGACTGAAAACGGAGGTAATTTTCTTCCAAGCAGCTACAGTCGCCCTAAAAACACTATGGATAAATATATATATATGTGAAATAAGTAAAGCTTTAGATCTTCAGTTTTGTAGAGAAATACAAAAGTTTTGTTGGGACATACCTGCTCCGTGAGACCATGGGCCCAAAGTGCTCACTGGATCTCTGCAGGACCTTCAGACTCCTTTCTTTCAGCAAGTGGCCATGGAGGCGTTGGAAAGATTTTAATCCACAGTGAAATTTCCTAATCCCAGCCACATGCCACCATGTACACTGGCTCCATACACTCAGAAGAGCCAGCCAGGGAGCTCCCAGTGGCCGTCAGTCCTCTGAGACCGACAGAAGGACTCTCTTCTTCAACCCATCAAAAAAGTTTAATAACACAACCTCGGGCTTCATCGGGAGTGGGCTCGCCTCGGCTGCAGCAGCTTTTGACAGTGTAGATTTGGGGACCAGCACGAGGAGGGGGGAATGTTCGGGAAGTTTGGTGTAAAAGGCCTCGATGCCTTTGTGTGGCTGAAGGTGCGTCTATTGAAGAGGCCTCAGTGACCGGTGCAAGCACTCATGCTGTTTTGTTTTCAGCCCTGAGAACATTTGAGATTTACGTCAGGCCTCACAAAGAATTCCCTCAGTTGCATTTCCCCTGGTTCCCCTCCCCCTCTTTGAACCTGCAAGGCTGCCTCCCATTTACATCAGAATGAAGAGCTGCAGGGCAAGAGTGGCTTTGCAATATTCTGCTGGCTGCAGGAGGACCATTTTCATATCGGTGGAGCAGATTACCATGATCTGTGATGCTGATCCAACCCCAGCAGTGATGAATATAAATGCCACAGCTGCATGTACGTAAAGGGAGAAGGAAGTGGATGCAGAGGGTCTGCAATCTTACAGGCTCCTGTAGCAGCTTAAGAAAGTCATCTCACACCCAAGTGTGTTTAGCTCCAGGCGCTGTGCATTTCTAAACGTGCTGCAAGAACACATCTGCACATCACACTCTGCAGGTTTATTGAAGGGAAAGTTCAGCATTTGGGGAAATAAGCTCATTAAGTTTCTTGCCAAGAGTTAGAAAAAGCATGTCTGTATGCTCGATATGAGGGAAATACGACCCTCGACTGAGTTAGCTGTGCAAAAAGAATGGAAACGGCAAGAGGAGCACACCCTGGTTTAGTCCTCCACATCTCACTAATGAACGTTGATTCATACAAAAGGAGAACTGTGTGAATGTGAAACACTATGAAGCAAACTGAGGTTAAAAGGTGATATATAAGTGCAGACCTGTCTGTGAAGGTTCTCAGTCATCCAGGTCATCGTAGTCAAAGGAGCTTGCAAAGAAAAGCGTCTGGACTTCTTTAAGTTACTTGAAGACGTTTCACCTCTCATCCGAGAAGCTTCTTCAGTTCTAAGGTCAAATGGTGGAGAGTCCCAGATATAAACCTAGTGGGAGTGTCCCCCCACAGAGGGACAAAAGGACCCCCTGATGATCCTCTAATCGCCTGAGCCAAGGTGTGGAACTGGGTGTGGGTCCCAATCAGCCAGAGTTTCAGGTGAGTTCATTGTGAAACCTGGCCCCACCTTATCATGCGAATTCCTGAGGTCAGATGGCCCAGGGTGTGAGTGGGCGTTAAGGCGTCTGGGGAGGGATCTCAAAACTGGATTATTTATAGGGGATAACAATGTTGTTGCAACAACATTGTTATCCCCTATGTAGCCGGTGTATCAGAGAAACTCAGGAGGGTTTTCTCCAAGCATGACATCCCGGTGTACTTCAGACCCAGCAACACACTCAGACAAAAACTGGTTCACCCGAAAGACAAAACGCCAAAACACAGACTCACCAGTCTATTAATTAATGAAAGACCAAGACAGACTTTTAATTCATTTGAAAGCCTGATGCTTAGCATTGTCCACCCCAGCTGTGAAACTCAGAAACCAGTCTTACTTGTTATCATCTATCGTCCACCTGGGCCTTACACAGAGTTTCTGTCTGATTTCTCAGACTTTATATCTAATTTAGTTCTGAGCTCAGATAAAATAATTATTGTGGGTGATTTTAACATCCATGTAGATGCTAAAAATGACAGCCTCAACATGGCATTTAATCTGTTGTTAGACTCAATTGGCTTCTCTCAAAATGTAAAAGAACCCACCCACCACTTTAATCACACTCTAGATCTTGTTTTAACATATGGCATAGAAACTGAACATTTAACAGTGTTTCCTGAAAACCCTCTCCTGTCTGATCATTTCTTGATAACATTTACATTTACAATAATTGATTACGCAGCAGTGGAGAGTGGACTTTATCAAAGTAGATGTCTTTCTGAAAGCGCTGTAACTAAGTTTAAGAATATAATCCAGCCACTGTTATCATCGTCAATGCCCTGTACCAACACAGAGCAGAGCAGCTATCTGAACGCTACCCCAACAGAGGTCGATTATCTTGTTAATAATTTCACCTCCTCACTACGTACGACTCTGGATACTGTAGCTCCAGTGAAAACTAAGGTCTCTAATCAGAAGTACCTGACCCCGTGGTATAATTCTCAAACACGTACCCTAAAGCAGATGACTCGTAATCTGGAGAGGAAATGGCGTGTCACAAATTTAGAGGATCATCATTTAGCCTGGAGAAATAGTTTGTTGCTTTATAAGAAAGCCCTCCGCAAAGCCAGAACAGCTTACTACTCATCACTGATTGAAGAAAATAAGAACAACCCCAGGTTTCTCTTCAGCACTGTAGCCAGGCTGACAAAAAGTCAGAGCTCTGTTGAGCCAACCATCCCTTTAACGTTAACTAGTGATGACTTCATGAACTTCTTCACAAATAAAATTTTTATCATTAGAGAAAAAATTACCAATAATCATCCCACAGATGTAATATTATCTACAGCTACTCTTAGTTCCATTGATGTTAAGTTAGACTCTTTTTTTCCAATCGATCTTTCTGAGTTAACTTCAATAATTACTTCCTCCAAACCATCAACGTGTCTTTTAGACCCCATTCCTACAAAACTGCTCAAAGAAGTCCTGCCATTGATTAATTCTTCGATCTTATATATGATCAACCTATCTCTAATAATCGGCTATGTACCACAGGCCTTCAAGGTGGCTGCAGTTAAACCTTTACTCAAAAAGCCATCTCTAGACCCAGCAGTCTTAGCTAATTATAGGCCAATCTCCAACCTTCCTTTCATATCAAAAATCCTTGAAAGAGTAGTTGTTAAACAGCTAACAGATCATCTGCAGAGGAATGGTTTATTTGAAGAGTTTCAGTCAGGTTTCAGAGTTCATCACAGCACAGAAACAGCTTTATTGAAGGTTACAAATGATCTTCTTATGGCCTCTGACAGTGGACTCATCTCTGTGCTTGTCCTTCTTGACCTTAGTGCAGCATTCGATACTGTTGACCATAATATTCTATTAGAGCGATTAGAACATGCTGTAGGTATTACAGGTATTGCACTGCAGTGGTTTGTATCATATCTATCTAATAGACTCCAATTTGTGCATGTAAATGGAGAGTCCTCTTCACACACTGAGGTTAATTATGGAGTTCCACAGGGTTCGGTGCTAGGACCAATTCTGTTTACATTATACATGCTTCCCCTAGGCAGCATCATTAGAAGACATAGCATACATTTTCACTGCTATGCAGATGACACCCAGCTCTATCTGTCCATGAAGCCAGATAACACACACCAATTAGTTAAACTGCAGGAATGTCTTAAAGACATAAAGACTTGGATGGCCACTAACTTTCTGCTTCTTAACTCAGATAAAACTGAGGTCATTGTACTCGGCGCTGAAAAGCTTAGAAATATGGTATCTAACCAGATTCTTACTCTGGATGGCATTACCTTGGCCTCCAGTAACACTGTGAGGAACCTTGGAGTCATTTTTGACCAGGATATGTCCTTCAACGCACATATTAAACAAATATGTAAGACTGCGTTCTTCCATTTGCGCAACATCTCTAAAATTAGAAATATCCTGTCTCAGAGTGACGCTGAAAAACTAGTTCATGCATTTATTACTTCCAGGCTAGACTACTGCAATTCATTATTATCAGGATGTCCAAAAAACTCACTGAAAAGCCTTCAGTTAATCCAAAATGCTGCAGCAAGAGTACTGACAGGGACTAGAAGGAGAGAGCATATTTCTCCTGTTTTGGCTTCCCTTCATTGGCTTCCTGTTAAATCCAGAATTGAATTCAAAATCCTGCTCCTCACATACAAGGTCTTAAATAATCAGGCCCCATCTTATCTTAATGACCTTGTAGTACCATATCACCCTATTAGAGCACTTCGCTCCCGCTCTGCAGGCCTACTTGTTGTTCCTAGAGTATTTAAAAGTAGAATGGGAGGGAGAGCCTTCAGTTTTCAGGCCCCTCTTCTGTGGAACCAGCTTCCAGTTTGGATTCAGGAGACAGACACTATCTCTACTTTTAAGATTAGGCTTAAAACCTTCCTTTTTGCTAAAGCATATAGTTAGGGCTGGACCAGGTGACCCTGAATCCTCCCTTAGTTATGCTGCAATAGATGTAGGCTGCCGGGGGATTCCCATGATGCATTGAGTTTTTCCTTTCCAGTCACCTTTCTCACTCACTATGTATTAACAGACCTCTCTGTATTGAATCGTATCTGTTATTAATCTCTGTCTCTCTTCCACAGCATGTCTTTATCCTGTCTTCCTTCTCTCACCCCAACCGGTCGCAGCAGATGGCCGCCCCTCCCTGAGCCTGGTTCTGCCGGAGGTTTCTTCCTGTTAAAAGGGAGTTTTTCCTTCCCACTGTCGCCAAAGTGCTTGCTCATAGGGGGTCATATGATTGTTGGGCTTTTCTCTGTATCTATGAAGCGCCTTGAGGCGACATTTGTTGTGATTTGGCGCTATATAAATAAAATTGAATTGAATTGAATTGAAATTGAACTTAACAATGTGGTGTATGCCGTACAGTGCAGCGAGGAATGCCCAGACCTCTACATTGGAGAGACCAAACAGCCACTTCACAAGCGCATGGCACAACACAGAAGAGCCACCTCGACAGGACAAGACTCAGCTGTCCATCTGCATCTTAAGGATAAAGGACACTCTTTCGAGGATGCCAATGTTCACATTTTGGACAGAGAGGACAGATGGTTTGAAAGAGGAGTGAAAGAAGCCATCTATGTCCACTGTGAGCGGCCATCTTTGAACAGAGGCGGTGGTTTACGACACCAACTCTCTGCCATCTATAATCCAGTTTTGAGATCCCTTCCCAGACGCCTTAACGCCCACTCACACCCTGGGCCATCTGACCTCAGGAATTCGCATGATAAGGTGGGGCCAGGTTTCACAATGAACTCACCTGAAACTCTGGCTGACTGGGACCCACACCCAGTTCCACACCTTGGCTCAGGCGATTAGAGGATCATCAGGGGGTCCTTTTGTCCCTCTGTGGGGGGACACTCCCACTAGGTTTATATCTGGGACTCTCCACCATTTGACCTTAGAACTGAAGAAGCTTCTCGGATGAGAGGTGAAACGTCTTCAAGTAACTTAAAGAAGTCCAGACGCTTTTCTTTGCAAGCTCCTTTGAATAAGTGCAGACCATTAACAATCATCACATTCTCCCAGCAGGACTCCAAGAAACTGCTGTGACCAACAAAGTCAGAGCACGTCAACTACAACTGTTCAGAGAAAATACTTTATTTTTATTGTTTTATTTTTATTTTTACACCATTTTTCACTCTAAATGTGATACAAAGTGGATCTTTGAAGAGGGAGGAAGAGGAAGCAGAAAGAGTTCAATCCAAAACGCTTAATCCAAGTGCAGGACAACATTGCTTGGAAGTGGGAAACCGCGGTCTCCTCTTGGAGCCAGAACTAGGAGGAGAGCATTTAAGGCAGTGTCTAATGGCCAGGCCTGGATGGAGCTGTGGACCCTGTTCACCACCCTCCAGGACAGGCACTGGGGTTGGGTGCACAGCGAGCTAGATGGCAAGCGAAGGTTGGAGCCTGGGAGTGTTGATGGTCACATTGTAGATAGCCGCCCCTCCTTGAGCGTGGATCAGCTGGAGGTTTCTTCCTGTTAAAAGGGAGCTTTTCCTTCCCACTGTCACCAAAGTGTTTACTCATAGGGGGTCATGTAATTGTTGAGGTTTTTTTCTCTCTTTTCTCTGTATTGTTGTTGGGTCTTTAGCTTAAAATATAAAGTGCCTTGGGGTGACTGGTATTGTGATTTGGCACGAAATAAATAACATAAAATTGAATTTAATTCAGTTGAAAGGAACCAAAACAAGACAGACCAGACCAGTCAGAATGGAAAGGAGCACAGACAATCCAAATAAACCATTTAATTTATTTATACTGGGTTCTGTGTCTGCTTTGGCTTTCCACATAAATCATGACAGATTTAATGAGCGGCTTTCACAACATCCTTTAACTGTAAAATAAACCCCAATGGTTTTAATCGTGTGTACCCTGAGCTGATTTGATGACGGAGGGGGTTAAGTTCAGCCCGACAGCTCACTCATTACCATCTCTGTGATGAAAACACGATCCACTTTCAAGGCAGTTTATGAACTGCTTTCCTGTAACTTTGGCAGAGGGGCTTTTGTCACAGCTCTGCTTTCATACTTACCTCAGAGGCAGTGAAGGAACCTGTTGGTGGGGTTTTGCCGGTGACTGACTCTGCCGTGCAAAATGATTCAGTCTTTGCTGGTTTGCTGCATTGAGCGGCAGGAAGCTGAGATGTGGAGGATGCGGAGGTGTCTGGTCTGTGGGGAGCAGGATGGTTCATAAACTCCTCTGAAGTTGCAAGGCGAAACCACAAATAATGCAAAATTGTTTTTCAGCGATGGAAGGCAACACTTGCAGGTGCAATTAGTCCCAAACTTGTCGCTGTGTGCTGCTCGTACTTCTTCTGCAGCACCTGGCAGTCCTCTTCACTGGTTTTAAAGAGGGAGCAGCTGTGCCATCCTGAACGATCTGGTGCCTGTCTTAGTTGTGATAAATTGACCTAAGCTTGTAGAGTTTTCTGTCATTTAAAAACTATAGATGGACTACTATGTGGGAACGGTGGGTACTTGCACGGAGCCCTGAAGTCAATCGGGGCCCTTCACCAGCACGTTTTTTAATATTTAGTGTCACTTTTGATCAAATTCACAACATGGTCCAATGGGGAAAGATAACCTATCATTTTTATGACACACCAAATAATACATTGTAGCCACAGCCGCCCCGGGGCAGCTGTGGCTACAATGTAGCTTGCGGCTACAATGTAGCCACAGCTGCCCCGGAGCAGTTGTGGCTACAATGTAGCTTGCCATCACCAGTGTGTGAATGTGTGTGTGAATAGGTGGATGACTGAATGTGTAAAGCGCTTTGAGGTCCTTAGGGACTAGTAAAGCGCTATACAAATACAGGCCATTTACCATTTTTGTATTTACGTAAGTGATTTCTCTATCACTATCTCTACCACTAATTGAAAACAACAAATGGTTCACCTCATCCAAGAGGTTTCTTCAGTTCTAAAACCACAAGGTAAAGAGTCCAAGGTAGTGGGGGTTGTCCCTTAGACCTACTAGGGCCAGTTTTCACCTTTTCCCCTTCTTATGCACCTCATCACTGTGGTGTACATCCTTCTTCCTAAAAAGCATCATTGTAGCCAGTGAATTCTTTCCCCTGACCTTACAGCAGTATTCATTTTTTTTTATCATCCACACCAGTGTGACATTTTCCAGTTTGAAAGGTTAATTTCTGAATATATTTAGAATAAACAGATCCAGTCTTGTTATGAAAAATGAAAAGTCTGTTTTGAAACGTTCAGACTCCGATCTGGCATCCAGACCGCAGCTCCTGCTGCCTACATGTGTGCCCCGAAGAAATATTAACTCGCATGATAATCACAGGCAAAATATACAAGTGGCAGCTGTGGTACTGACTTGAATTAATCACCTAGCTCTGGGTTCTAAATCTATACAGTTTACATGAAACTTGTCAGAAGTGATGATGCTCCAAGCTTAAAATTACCCACTGAAATGGCTCCATCTGCTGCATGTTTTGTGTAAAACACCAGGAACTCCTGCATAAAAGACTATAGTTTCGTTTGCAGTGCTCGATAAGAAAGTAAGGCGGATGTTTTTAAGAAATGAAATGCTTTGAGAGTGTCTACATATGATAAGGTCTTATTTTGAAAAGGTTCAGTATCTGTATATTTATGATCGTACTGACCACCTGCTGTGCCGCCTTTTGTGCGCTGTTTAATCACACAAATTCAATACAGAGTAAACCTTCTGACAGTAAATCACACTGAGAGAAAGCAGATAACACCACTTTATATATATTTACACATTTAAGTGTATGACAGATATAGTTTTTCACTTTCGCTAAGCAGATGATCATCAAAGACATTTTTTTAATGATGTTTTTTAAGACATGGAAACTGCAAAGTTCAGCTTACACAGGATAATCTGATGGTCCTGTCACTAATTAGTTATTTGGAAAATTAGCTTTTCTTCTTTCTAAACTTAAATGAGTCACTGCACCTTTTTTATGCCTATTCCTTCTGGAGATTTAAAAGAGGAGCAGCGGCAACAAATGAAGGAAACAGGAAGTCAGGCAACAACTCCACGTTTTTCTTGAAAAAATGTCTTACTGATAAAAATTTAATTACACTGATCAATACAACACACTTACAGTATATTGATCAAATTAGAAAAATATACAAAAAGTATACAAAGCCGTTAAAAGTACCACAGTTAAACCGTTGCATGGGACAGCACATATGCATCTGATGATGTTTCACTCTAAATTTGCACGTTCCGACTGCGTAACGGTGCCAAACAGCCGAGTTCAGTGGAAATCTGGAAAGCAGAAGTTATTCCTGTTATTCTGTATCAGGAGTGAGTCAGCTGCTGGCTCACCTCCATGCATATTTTTTGTCTTCTAATGAAGAAGCATCTTTTCCTTCCACTTTATTCTCAGTGGTTCCTCCTGCTGATTTCTTTAGAAAGCAACATGAAATCTCTGAAATCAGACTAATAAAAGATACTGGTGCTGCCAGTAAGGTTCATTATTAAATGAAATCAAATGATCATTTAAAAGAATTCAACTCTTGATTTAAAACATGTTCTATATGCACAGAAAAAGCCCAAATTAAAGGATAATTCAGTTCACCACACCTTTGGTCTCATCACAGCAATAAGCGGGGCGTGGCCACGTGACCGGCTGACGGTGCCCACTCAATTCAACGCTTGATAGTTTACCAAATTGAAATGCACAGAGGACCCAGTCAGTTTCAAAATAAAAGAGCCTGAGCAGAGTAGGTGCTCTGATTCTGAAACAAAATCTTGTAGGAAGTCATTTCCAGGGTTGTTATATTAAATATGACACTTTTACTATTATGGTTTATAACATAGTCTGTAACCGTTTTACTGTTTGCGTTTTTTGTGTTTAATGTGTTTAAGGTCTTAAATAGTGTTTTCTGAAAATGTGTGTGCCTGAGAATTGGAAAAATTTCAAAATCTTTAAAAATAATAAATAAATGTATCAAAATCCAGGCTGAAAAAGTAAAATTTAGGGCATACTGACTCATTATTTTTTGGTAATATCCATTAATACCTTAATTTATTTGTTTTTTGTTGTTGTAATTTTTAAAATTGAAAAAGTAGGATCACTAATACATACATTTTTTTCCTTATTATCAGATTATAAACTACAACAGAAAGTCGTAAAATTGATTAACAATATCAGCTATCATCACCATTTGGCTGTGATAATTGTGTAGTGAAGATTTGAGGCTGTGACAGCCAAATAATTTAATTTTAATAACTAATCACACGTCAGCTACACATCAGAAAAAACAACATATAAATGAGTCCCATATCTTAAAATTATTTATGTCTTTCAGTGACACATCAGAGAGATCACACTATGAAAAATCTAATTTAAAGAACCAAATAAATGTTCTCTCAGCCTGCTGTTGTGAGAACTGTGTTAAAATCTTTAAAGACGAATCTTTTAAAGGCCCTTTATTATTTTGTCACTACCTGGCAGGATGTCTAATAATAACCTGAGACATCTGACCTCTTTGCAGTCCCAAATGGTCAGGAGACATAATTCCCGCAGCTCCTGAAGGATGGAAATGTGCCGTATTCGGGCCTTTTCTTAAATCACTGAGGTTTTGATTTTGCTTGTCTGGATTGTAGAAATTATACTAAGATAAATCAATTTGTGTCATTAAAGTTATGTTTCCAGCTACAAAAATAAGACTTAGGTTATAATAATTTGGCTTCGGCAGGATGTGAAAGATATGATATCAGGGTTCGGCTCAGCTACACGATGTTCGTCTCCAGCTTTGGTTCCTGCGTCAGAATCCGGTTGAAACTGAAGCCGCTCAGGTCCAGCGTTTTATAGTTTCCGTCCAGAATCAGCTCCGCCACAGCGCGACCCACTGCAGGCGAGTGCTGCAGGCCATGGCCGCTGAAGCCCGTGGCGAAGTACATGTTGTTGATCAGGGGGTGCGTACCGATGATGGCGTTCTGGTCAAAGGTGTTGTAGTCATAGAAACCTGCCCAGGCACTGGTCACCTGAGGGGAAGAATGTGAGGACAAATGATGTTATTCTAAGTGATAAAGAGAGCTCATAATCATTGTTTTTGTTTTGGAAAAGCCCATTTCTGTACCAAGTTTTTAAATTTAACTCACTTAAAATATGGATACAATAAAATTAATCTGCAAGCTTCAAAATAAAACCAGTTCTGGCTGATAATAATGCTGTAATGCTGGCAGTCACCACATGACGTGGGTGACCACACTTTCCCAACTGTACCTTAAGTTTCTCGAAAGCAGGAACTCGAAAGGCCAAATGAGGCCAGACATTCTCCTGAAAGAAACTGTGGTCCACCTCTAGATTACTGACGTCTGGCTCTGCCGCCTGAGGACACACAATCAGTGCAAACAACGACATGATTTGCTCAGCTGTGTGTTAACATAAGGAAACAGCTCAGACGTCTTGATGCATTCTCAATCATCCAGGAAAGTAAATCTCCAAAAGTTGATTCTGTTCATCTGGACGTAGCGTTTGAGTTCCTCCAGGGAGGAACGCTGGTTTGAGCGCGGAGTCAAGAAGGCCATTTATGTGAAAAGGGAAAGACCATCTCTGAATCGAGGAGGGGGCCTAAGGGTACATCTGTCGCCGTCTTACAATGCTGTGATTGCAGCCATTCCCCAACTCTCTGTGAATGGTACTCATGGCCATTGATCAGTGGTCTTTGATCAATGGTCATGAGAATTTGCATAATTAAGATTAAGTAACTGACCTCCCAGCCCATTGTTTCAGTCATTATGCAAATGTACTGTTTATAAGATTGGGGAAACCTGCAGTCAGCTGAGACTGAAGAAGTCACTTGGATGAGTGACGAAACGTTTCTCCCACAAAACGCTACGTCCAGATGAACAGAATCAACTTTTGGAGAAACAGCTCAGAGATAAAAACCAACCTCCTCTGGCGAGGCCCCGGTGATGTAGTTCCCACCTAACCCCTCTCTCCTGACGTAAATTCCTGAGTAATCGATTAAGAAAGGAGTGTCTAGACCGGGACCATCAGGACAGTGGACCACATACACATACCTGAAAAACAGTAACGAAGTAAACAGCTCAGAGTCGTACATCCAGTATGACATTATATCAGCTGATATTTCATTTCATGCAAAGATGTAAGTGAGGTTTCTCTGGCATGAAAGTGATCAGACATTTACTCTGTTCTGCGTGGAAAAGTGTCTACAAAGAATTATCCAGAGAGCTCAAAACTCTGTCTTATAAAATGTTTATGTGATGGTTTGACAGCCGTTCAAGGCGGCACGAGGAAAGATTTAGTGGAGGTTTAAATAAGGCAGAAAAATGGGTAGCTTTTCAAAACACAGCCCAGAGCTTAAGGTGAGAGTTTAATTTAACATGTGGCTTTTCTGAATTCATGCGAGGTGACCTTCAATACCTAAACATACCATGCCCCAATGATTACTTAAAATGTGGGTGCAGGAAAGGAAGGAAGCAACATTTGGGAGTTTTAGAAGAAATAGAAGAAAAAAGTATCAAAAAAATCATTGAATTTTTAAGGGTGTGGCCTATATTATAGACTATACTAACCTTTCCTTCTTAAGTTGTAATTACACAATATTATTAAGGATACACGTTATATTATAGACTAGCCTAACCTCCTTTTTTTAGATTGCAATGTATAAATGGGGTAGGTAGGCTTTTTTATAATACAGTCTGCACTGTGTTGTATATTTACAATTTTAGAGAATCCTAACGTCTCCTTACATTATAATTGTACAGCAGTATTAGGCTGTATTATAAAGTATCCGAACTTTCCCTCTTTACATTTTTCTTCTTTCGACTGCTCCCTTTAAGATTCAGCACAGCAAATCATCTCCCTACATCTCACCCTATCCCGAGCATCCTTTGTTCTCAGCTAACAGTAGCACAGTTTCCATCAGCACTCTGTTAGCTAAAGCCAATGGAGGTGGTCTTTGTTAAGCCGAGCCCAGACTGATTTGGTATGGAAATCTCATTTTTTGATTTAATGGTGAATGTCCTTTCGTATTAAACACACCCATTTATCCAAGTTTGGGACTGGCAGTAGGGGTGCAATGGCTCTACCTAAATCTAAAGACACCATTTACACAGAACGCTTGAGTCTGAGGAATAATAAAACTTGTCTGATGGCATACATACTCAAACATACTCAAACAGTCCAGGTCATGCCGACTAAAGTTATGTGACTGACTCGCTTGTATCCTACTTAGATTCATTTTTATCTGTAGTCTAAATGATGCAGAGAAAGAGTAAAATGAAAAGACTGCAGATGGTGAAATTGGTTTTTCAATTTTCGGGGTGCAGAGTCTGAAAAAAGCTGTCTGGTATTGATGCGATTCGCCGTATGAGGCACTGCCTTTCAAAGAAAACTCTAGCAGCCCCTCGAGTCAATAGCCTACCTTTTCCGTGGCTCAACAGGCAGTGGGATTCCAGCGATGGACTGCTTGGGGCCAAAGCCAATTCCCAGCATCTCGGTCAGTTTACCAGAAAAGGCTCCTGCTGCATTCACCACAATAGCGCACTCCACTGGCTGGTACTCCAGGCTATTTGGCATCTGCACCTGCTCGACACAAGCAGACATCCCATCATCAGAGGTGGGGAAAAAAGAGAAGTACAAACTTTTTACTTTTACTCCCAACATTTTCAAAACAGGCCCATTAATTTTGGTTTGACGTACTTGAGAGGAGTTATTTTTTCACAGCACTGTGAGCCTTCAAACATCAAACCGATTTGAGTCTGAGCAAGAACACATGAAAGGCAGTCCTGCTCGTGTATTAATCACCAGGAGATGTGGCATAAAAAGAGATGAAAGAGGGGAAAAACTGTGAGGCATAGTTAAAGACGTTAAAATGGGCCGGTGTTTTTATTTATTTATTCTTTTGGCACAACACCGGCATGACTGCAGGTGTCCATAAGTTGCGGTCGCTGTACTTCAGCATCTCAAGTTGCTAGCTAAAGGTCCAGCTGCCGTATTTCACAGGGAGAGAGACAAGTACAGAATTATGCACTTTTACCTCCTCTACCCATCATGCACGTTTGTGCTTTCTCTGATTTTTTTTGTGCACAGTTTTAACAGAAGTATTTTGTGCCAATCAGTCAGCTGGATTTTGAAGTCCATATTTTCATTCTTGGACTCTAAAATGAGTAAGTTGCCCTAAATTGGTCATCTTACATAAACTTGATCCAATTTTCTTGAGTTCTGGGAACAAATGAGCTTGTACAGAGTACTCAAAATAAATAAGTTGTCCTAATTTAGTCATTTTTAGCTAAGCTTTACTCAATTCCTTTGAGGCAACAAGTTTCCTCATTTTTTTTGAGTTCTGGGAACTAATTAGATTTTACAGTGTAGCTCAGCATATTTCACAGATCAAAATAATTCTAATGTAAAGGTTGGCCGGTTAAAGAAATCCTTTTTTAGCACACAATATTTGTCAAATTGAGATCAAAATTCCATAAACAACATACAACCCTACTAATTATTTAAAATAATATGAATCCATTTCAAAGGACAAACAAGCTTCATTAACAAGGAGTAAAATTAAAGTCCTTCTTTAAGCTAAAAGTGGACTGTAATTTATAAATCCCAAAAACTTAAATATAGTTAAATCCCTGTTGTCTGTTGTCTCTTCCTATTTATAGAGGGAGGTGGTCTAATCCAGCGATCCCCAACCTTTTTTGCGCCACAGACCAACCACAGACCAACAATATTATGTCCAACAATATTTTCAGACACTGGCCTGTAAGGTGTTGCGGATAAATACAACAAAGTAAAACCAGTACCAAAAAAAAGAGGATTTATTCATAACACACGGGAAAAGACCCAGGGAAACTGAGTTAACAATAAAAACAATTTAAAAAAATAACGATACAAACAGATAAAAACCCTGAAAACCATAAATTTCACACCCAAGCCTCAACTCTCACGACCCGGTACCAAACGACTCACGGATCGGTGCCAAACCCGGGGTTTGGTACTGGTCTAATCCACAGGGTTGTACTATGGAAGTCTTATTATTGTAGAGGTCCAGGCAAGTGGCAAGCCATACTATAAGGCCTAATGTGTGTGAGTTTGTGTGTTTTAGCTCATGTTTTTGTCTGACTGGTGAACATACTTCAGCAACAGCCTCTCTCTTTTATTCACCTCACCAGGTGACTGATCAAAAGTTATTTGTAATGAATCAGGTAGACACTGCGTGACTTTAGAGAAGCTGCATTATTGGACCAACATGCACTTAGACAACACAGCGAGAGGGTGAGAGCAGAGCCCGTCCCCTGGATTCTAAGAGCTCAGTCTGTTTCTGCTCAATATATTATGAAATATGTTCAGGTTGATTTGTGACAGCGGGTGAAAATCACTCCCAGAACACCAGGAAATGTCCCGATCCTCCTGTTAGGTGCACTCCACCACTGCTCTGATTCCTGAAGACCCTTCAAACTTTAAACTACCAAATTCCTGGTGCCAGAAATCTCACACCACACACTATGTCCCAGACAGGACGGCACTGTTTCAGCTGCTCAAGAGGACACCAATAGCAATAGCTGTGAAGAGTTTTTAAAATGTTCTGATTGTTGCAAAGTAGTATCGTTTAAGGGAAGAGCAAGACCTTCACCTGAGGTAACAGAAAACTGCAGAGAGCGATTTGATGACCTCTGGAAAATATGTTTCCAGGTTTCTTCAGAGAACATACAGGAAACGTTGGTTAATGACTGATTAGTCTACAGATTATAATAATCCTATGGTAATATATTGTGCAGTGAAGGATCTCTATGCTGATGGTAATATTGCCTCATCTGGACAGATGTCAGACAGTTTAGTCGTCCTAAGACACATTTCTAATGACATAATGCAGCTCACAAGTTTTATGGCTTCCCTTTCTGACTCCTTCCTGCCTGCACTCCACAATCCCTCCTGGATTTAGTGCTCTAAAAAAATGTATTAAAAGCACCACAAGACAAATTTATGAGGTACTTAGTGCCAGTAATCAGGCGGTGTGGGACACATTAAACAGGACGAGGTCACCTGGGAAGAAATTGCAGTTGATATATGGTCTGAAGGGATTTGAAGAACATGCCATCCATCTGTTGTTATTCAGACTTCACACATTCATTGAGAATCAGCAGAGCTTTTAGTAAATATATTTTAGTATATTTAATGATACAATAAAGTTTTATTTGAGCAGTTGAAGACACTGCACTGCACAAGTGTCACAGCAACTGAGAATTCCCCTCTAAAGCTTAGTAAACATTAACATAAGTGAACCAAACCGAGGGAGGTACAAGTCAGACACTTCTCTGGCATGTTAGCGATCACACAGAATAAGAAATAAACAGATTTATACGCTTCACTGATCTCACAGACATTCAGCACTTGCAGTCCCCACTTACTTTGACTGACTTTATTCTTCTCAGATCCAGCTTTTCTCCATCAGTCGTCATCATCACGCTTGTCGTATATTTAAATTCTGTGTGAGAAACACATTAAAACCAATTTTCAACACAAAGAAAAAGAAGAAGAAGTTGCTTTCAGCTGCTCCCTTATTCACAACGAGTCACCACAGCAGATATTTGATTTGACAGATTTTCACACCCTTCCTGAGACAAAACACAGGGGACTTTTGTCTCCTATTGGGATCCAACCAGGGACCTTTCGCTATTTAGGCAAATGTAGAAACTAAAATACTCATGTACGGAAGCCCGGAGTTGCCAAACAACTAGTTGTTGTTTTCTGAAATATTCAAAGGAGCTTGCAAAGAAAAGCGTCTGGACTTCTTTAAGTTACTTGAAGACGTTTCACCTATCATCCGAGAAGCTTCTTCAGTTCTAAGGTCAAATGGTGGAGAGTCCCAGATATAAACCTAGTGGGAGTTTCCCCCCACAGAGGGACAAAAGGACCCCCTGATGATCCTCTAATCGCCTGAGCCAAGGTGTGAAACTGGGTGTGGGTCCCAATCAGCCAGGGTTTCGGGTGAGTTCATTGTGAAACCTGGCCCCACCTTATCATGCGAATTCCTGAGGTCTCGTAAAATGACGTTAACGCCATAACCGCATTAATGCTGCAAAACTCCGTTAGCGAGTTAGCGCGGATCGCCCCATGGTGGGGCTGCATGGCGTCAACTCGTTAGCGTGGTAGGTCATTAATGCGTTAGCGCCGTGCAGCCCCACGCATGGGGCGATCTGCACCAACTCCATAACGGAGATTTGCCGTATTAATGCGGTTATGGCGTTAACGTCATTTTAACGAGATTAACGCTGACAGCGCCAATTAAAATACATTTAAGGTACCTCAAGTTAAATTATATAGAATAAAAGAGAATACATTATTGGATCATTCATTAATGTGTATATGACTTTAACGATGCACATAGAGATGATTTTAATTGCTTATTTACCGCCTCATAGCTTATCTATCATAAACATATTACTTTATGTTTTAAAACTACAAAAAATGGTAACTACAGTTTTAAAGCAAAGTTTAAATTTCTACATCCTAATCTTGTTTTACTTGTTCTATCAGTGCTCTCATCCAATGAATGATGTAAGATTAATATTTCTCCAAAGCTATGAAGAAAACTGCCTGAGGAAATCAGGTCAGCAGAGTCAGAGACTTCCTCAGAATCTCTTCTTAAGACAGACAAAACCTTCTCTGATTTTATTGGTCTGCTCTGTTTGAAGATGTGATACGAGTGAATTCTTTTTATACAGATGCCTGTGTAACATAACACAGTTTTGTAAAACGCAACCTCAATCTCTGTGTAACACACAAGGTGTCCTTTGGTGCCTTGAGGCTCCAGCTGTGGCAACATCAGTCACCAAGGGATAAACGTCCTGGTTTAGAGACCTACAAAGCCTGTGCTAAGCAGCTGGAGGGTTTTTTTTGTTTTGTTTTTCTTATTTATTTTTTTTTTGAGGGGGGGCATATGCTCCAGATTTAAAAGCAAGGAGACAGCGTTTCACTTCCCAGTGGGATCACTTCATTCCCCCTTTGTCACCCCCCTGGTTCTGTTTAGGCACTAAAAACTACCCACTGAGCTTTAGGAAAAGATTGTGGAGTTTTTTTTTAAATCCACCACTTCATAATGGTGAATAGTGAGTTTTTAGACTCGTCTCACTTATGCAAGAACAAGGTGAGTCGAGGACAGCGAATCACTATTAATGGAAAGAGAACGGACCGGTTGCTGTTGATTTTGTGGTCTGCTTGTTTTGTTAAGAGCGCTAGTATACAGTGTTGGGGAGTAACGGAATACATGTACCGCCGTTATGTATTTAAAATACAAAATATGAGTAACTGTATTCCGTTACAGTTACCGTTTAAAAAGGTGGTATTTAGAATACAGTTACTTTGTTGAAATAAATGGATTACACGGCGGTACTTCCCTGTTTCATATTGTGGTCAGGACTGTTTGGGTTTTGTTTGACAACTACATTCTGTTGTTCCAGGCGGCATCGTTACGGTTGCCATGGTTACAGGGTGACGCTCTCTCTCTGCGTGTTTCCTGGGTGAGAGAGTGCTTTTTTGTTGTTGTTGTGCTAAGCTAATAGGCAGAATGCTACAGGTATAGCTCTAAAGAATGTAGCATCATGGGCAGTGTAGTCCGTGCTGCAGGGAGAATGGACTGCCATACACGTTATGTGTCTGTGAGCGAGGGAGGGAGAAAAAGGAAAAGTATGAGCTGTCATCGAGCAAAAACAGGAGCTGGAAGCATGTAAATATAATAATAACCACTGCAGCCAAGAAGAGAGCCTGACGAGCCCAGTTGTAAGTAAGCTATTAAGACTCGACTGTACACCGTGTTCGTGTTTTCCTCCAAAAACAATAAGTTCCGTTGAAGCAGCCTTTCAACGCCTCTCTCTGTCTTTCGCTAGCAAAGTTGACCCAGACAACAAAGTATAGCTAGTTTTTGGCTACGAGCCCAACACGGAACCCACCGTATTAGCCAGAGGTGCCTTTACTACGGTTCGGAGCCGCGGACCTTCAGTAACAGTAATAAATCACAGCAATAGTACATTCATGTAGTTGTAAACAGCATGATAATATATTAAGTATTCAGAATACGTTACTCTCATTGAGTAACGTAACGGAATACGTTACAGAATACATTTTGGGGCATGTAATCTGTATTCTGTAATGGAATGCATTTTAAAAGTAACCTTCCCAACACTGCTAGTATAAATGAAAATGACTGGGTTGTGTCCCCAGCGACATGCCTATGGCAACAATATTATTAATACTGATTAATTTTTTTTTTAATTAGAAACACCTAAAATACACTCTTACAGCTGCTCCACGGGCAGTGCTTCCACCCTGTTTAATTTAAGCTCTGTATAAGTGAAGATTCTTATTAATTTTATAGCTATTCTTATATTTTCCAAATGAAAACTTCTGATTTGTGCAAAATAATTCAAAAACAAACATTCAGCTTATACAAAAACTATAAATCTTAAGCACTAAATAGGATTATAACAACTTCTTAGCAGACGTATTTCCCCTGTGTGTGTGTGTGTGTGTGTTTGTTTAGTTGTCAGGACGCTGTAGCGAACCTGTGACTTCCCCACAGCACTGAATGGCTCCCATGGAGATGGCCTTCCTCTTAAAGGCGTTCAGCAGAGACCATGGGTCAAACCAGCCCTCATTCTCCAGCCCTGCATGACAGAAGATCAGACAGACAGTCACAATAGTGCGCACGATTACTGAATATTACAAGGAAATCATGAACAATTGGATATAAGTACTAAAACTGGCACATTTTCTCTTTTAAACGATTCATTTGATAAAGACCATTAGCCACTTGAAATATAACATTTCTGGTTTTCTGAATATCAATAAGTGATGCCAGACTTCAGGGAATAATACTTATCGTCAGTACTTTAATGTGCCATAACTAATAGTAATAATTGAGAGAACTGCTGGAGCTCCTGAGATGTGAATAGATTCCGTTTCTTACTGACTGTGACAAAAGAAGACAAATCAGGATCTAAAACTGGGCTTTCGGAGAATAATTAGGCGACTCCACACCACTATCATCTAATATTAGCAGATGGAAAGAAGTTGATAAGTTAAATTACTGTTGGCTGCAGCTTTGCATTACTCAGATTAGTTTTTCTAAGGTCTTAAAACGAGAGTGTGTCATAGGCTCATATATCACAGTTAATCTTCTGCTTAAGTGTTGCAGATTTCTTAAACATCGTGACCCAAATGATGGTGTTGGGGATTTTTGGCTGGATAGGAATCCAGTGATGTAATTGGGTGTGCAAACACAGATTAATGAATGCTTTTGCGCCTATTTTTCACTTATATATTTGGTGTGTATTTGTTACACTGGTTGCCCCAGGACAGAGAGGCAGACTGTTTTCAACATTAGTGGAAATTCTCTCCGAGAAGAGGAAGTCAAAACTTTAGGCGTTAATAAGAACTCTAATGGGATTTACAGGTGCCACGAGCTAAAGCACTTTAGCTTTAGTCTGCAGAACACGAAACAGCAGCAGAGAAAGTCACACTGTAGATATCCAGCTCAGTTAAATACAAACAGATAAGAACAAAATTCAGAGCCAAATATACAGTTGTGGCCAGATGTTTACACATGTTCTTCATGGGCATGAATGTCATGGTAATTTGGGGCTTTTAATGATTTCTTTGAACAGTTATTTTTCCAGTGTGTGATAAATGTACAGCACACGCCTTTAAGAAATTTAAAAAACAAGTATTGGGTGCACAAATTTTTATTTATTTTGGATTTCACCAGGTTAAAACCTCTGCATTCATGCTCAAATATATACATGCACCTCCACTAATATCTGTTTAAATATCCATTAGCAAGTTGTACTTTAACCATCACAAGCTTCTGGCTGGAGTGTTTCTGGTGTGTTTCCTAGTAAAGATGTGCCTTTTAAGCACAGTCCACAAATGTTCAATAAGGTTGAGGTTGATCTTTGGAAAGGCATTTCCAGAAGCTTAACGTTCACCTGCTTTATCCATCCCAAAACCAGATGTGAAGTATGTTTGGAATCATTTTCCTGTTTGAACATCCAACAGTGTCCAAGTTTCAACCATCAAACTGTTGATTTGAGTTCAAGTTGAAGAATTTGGAGGTAGTTCTTCATTATTCAATCCGGTTGGTGTAATAAAACAGCACCACTGGCAGCAAAACAGCCCCAAGTGATGCTGCCACCACCGTGCTTCACAGTTGGTACATTGTTCTTTGGTTTGAATACGTCACCTTTACTCCTTCATAGATGTGGCCAGATAGCCTAACCTTTGTTTTATCTGACCATAAAACTTTTCTCTAGAAGGTGAATTTCAAATTTCAGTTGAGCTTGAAGGTGTCTGGTTTCAAGCAGGAGCTTCTTTCTTGGTCAGCACCCTTTCAGTCCACGGTGGCGTAAAACTTCCTCTACTATGGACAGTGGCGTTTGTGTTCCAACAGTTTCTGGTTCGTGGCACGTTCGAGCCTGTTTGGTTTTTCCAGATCTTGGTAAAGTGGTGACACATCTGAATAACTTGGACTTACTTATGAAATGATCTTAGACTTGTTGTTTAAAAATAGGCTTTCCAATTGTTCTGAGTATCATCAGTGCTACCAAACAAATTCTTTTTATGCCAGAAAAAATAAAATAACAGCTGCAGTCAATCATGATCAGTGATGAGAAGCTAACAGGTCTCGACCTTGTCTGGTGTGGCTGCTGATAATCATTACAGACCTTCAGTTCACATTTTATTTGAACTCACCGTATGAAGCAAGAACCACACCCTCTGTGTTTACCCACGGAAACTTCTCCTTCAGTTGTGTCGGAGACAGAAGAGACACTTTGGCTCCAGCGTACCTGAAATGTGAGTTCAATTTTAGCTTTCTGATATCCCAAAAACTCACAAACTTAGCAACTAATATGTAACTAATCACAGAATAAGATGAAAAATGTCCTTAGTGTTTTTATTGATTCATTCTAGCACCTTACAGAAATCCTCTAAGACTGAAAATGGAAAAATGTATAATTTATAAACCCTATGGCTGTTTTATGAGTTCAGTTTCTTTCCAAAATGTAAATATATCAGGACATTTTTAAAATTAACTGCAACTCTGAAAATTAATAATGGCAAATGACCGTTCACGGCCCTTCACGTTACACACTGTGGGTTTTTACTGTGGTGTGAGCACTGGTTTCTTGAGCCTGATACCTTTGGGTGCTGTAGTTCTCCTCCATGATGTGAGCCACCGCCTCACTGGCCAGGAAGAGGTATCCAGATTGGTTAAACTGCAGGTCTATGGGGTCTTCGTTCAACATGCCGAGATGCTCCTGACGGGATTCAGAGGTGTGACAGTTTGCACTCTTTAAATAAAACATTTAACTGCATTTTGTATTTAATATCAAAATTTGTTTGATGATCTGAGATGTACAAGTCCTAAAATCAGGAAGGGGGGGGGGGGGGGGGGGTTTTCACAGCACTGTATGACAGAAAAAAGTATAATAGGTCCTCTTTGATCTCATCTGACATGGCTATAAAGTGTTGTGTAGGAATTTCTTTTACTTATGTATTAATCACATTATTTTATTGTATAATGCCTTGGTGCCACTGGATTTCACATTTTCACACTCATACAGTAAGACAAATGGTGGGGGTCTAGTAGGGAAGTTGGGGGAAGCAGACAACTCCACAGGAAGGATCTTTTGTCTCTTCGAGGACTCAGCAAGGGAGTGTGAACCTTAAGGTGTGAAACAGCTGTATACTGCCTTTTGTACCTGAAGAAGGTATTTAACTGAGAGCCATGCTAGGCTGGGGAGACTCTGCTGACCGTCTTCCCCGTGGTCATGTAGGCTCTCCACCAAGCTTGGTTGTCTGTTCTTTGTGTGTTTTGATTAAAGAATGTTAGCTACCGCTCACCGCTCGTCTGCAGGCTTTATTTAAATGGAAAACTTCCACAACAAGTGTTCACATATTAACAAAGCACATGTTCTGTCACATTTAATGATTAAAAGCCTCATTGTTCATTTCCAGTGACCTACATTGATGTTCCTCAGGAAGTCGGCAGAGGCCAGGGAGAGGTGGATGTTCTCCGGCAGGGAGAACTGCTGTCGGATCCCCCCACCAGATAGCACTGTGGAGGCCTGGGAGTACTGCGAACAGTCAGGGGGAGCAGTTTATGAATAAGAGGAGGAAAAGGCCGAGGATTAGTTTGAACAGCAGTGAGGACATGACTCATGAGCACAGTATGATCCTTTCTCCTGACAGTGAATAGATTTAAATCATGCAAATTTTTGAAAGGAATAAAGTGACACTGCTAGTCTACACTCATTATCTCTCAGTCCCTCACCGTTGGGTCCTTCTCCACAACCAGGACCCGCACCCCTCCGCGCACCATCTCCTTCTGTTTCAGCCAGTAGGCGATGGACCAGCCCATCACCCCGCCTCCGACGATCACGATATCCGCCCTCTCTGGAGGAAGGTTGGGGTTGATCTCCAGAGGAGTCCAGCTGCTCCCTGGAAGCGCGTCCATCGCCTTCTTCCGCATAGCTTCCATATGGGTCTCCAGATCTGAGCCACAAAACCCCAAACTTTACACTCTCTCAAGAACTTGCAAATGTTTACCTTCAGCTACGAAATTAAAATGCTTCCTGGTACTTTAGCTATCACTCTCAAATACGGCATATAAAACAGTTTATACATTACAAACCCTTTAACGCAAATTAACATGCATGGTTGTTCCTTTTGAATTTTCGGCCAAATCGTTTAGTAGTTTAGTGCAAAGAACTATAAAAGTTGTTATTTGAAACACTGTATGCAACCGAATTGCAGACAGGCTTCTAGTAGCGTATTAAAACTGTTTAGCGGGATCCTAAAAGTTTCACATATTTATAGAAAAACAAACCATTTGATAATTTTAGTATTTTTAAATGTAAGCTGGCTTGCTGAGTTGCACAACAGTCGTTTCCTGGTTACTCCCACCTTTGAAGAAGTCATTTCGTAGAGATGTGCCAGTGCTAAAGCTTTGACACAGAGACAGGTGTCCGTTCAGCCATGTGGATCGACGTGTCACCTTTTTGGAGGTGATTAATCCACGAGCCGGTCCCACCTTCACATGCAGCCGCCGCCACATGGCAGACATGGCTGGGCTTCAGTAAGCTAATCGGCTAGCTAAAGTAAAACACGATGCAAACCAAAACAAGAGCAGCGTGAGCAAACTTTCATTCTTCCTCCATCACAACAGCACTAATGGTCTAACCTTGCAGCGCTACCAACAAAGACAAAAACACGCAGCACGACCGGTTTCACTTAAGCGTCCTTCAAAATAAAAGAACCAATCTGGACCATTTAGCGGATTAGTGTGTGAAGCAGTGATGCATTCACCTTTTCTGACACTTCAGAAGCCAGAAATCCGCACCTAAGCAACCATTAACAATAAAAAACGCTCGAAGTTGAATTGTACTTAAAGTAATGGCAGTGCAATAGCTTTAAAAACTTTTATTTTGCCCCCCTTAAAAAAATCACACGGATTAATTTCATATCTTCCAAACTGTTCCACAATTGGAGAATCTGATTTGTACTTTTTATTTGTGTATGTGTGTAGATATATATGTCCAGATTTCACCCCACATACAAAAGAAACAAGATGTATTTTGCAAAGGATGCAAAAAATAACAGTAGCAGACCCTTTTTTTTCTTGTTGGCTTCATTGTTTAGCTCCACAACACAGGCATAAAGTATGATATATTTTGGAGGTCCAAAGGAATATAATTTAACTGAATAAATTCAAGATGAATATGAACCGATGCCTATTTAAAGAGGGCGTTTCCACAGCAAACTGATGCTGATATCCACACACTGGAGCAGAAAAAGTCACTGAATCCAGGAAATGTGCATGATGCTGACATTTTCCTGTGTCCAGTGTTTAAATGAACCCATGCCAGTGTTTAAATGAACCCATGCACACATGAATATACAAACTTTATATAGCTTTTATATAACATTTAAGGTTGTCAGCTAATTTTTCCCTGCTGATAGTTAATAAGTACTTATGAAATATTTTTTATGTAATTTTTTGATTCAGTCAGTGATCCAAAACACAAAAATGTAAAATGGCATAATCGTGTACTGATTAATCTATTAATTAACTGACCGCTTAAATGCAATTCTCAGAAATACATGCTGGGGTCATCACTGTTAGATACATTTAATCAGTAAACTTTCAAATCTTATGTTTTCAGCTTTTTTGTGTAGAAAAATGTAAAATCAGAAAGCAAATATTTACTAAATAACTGAATAGATTTATAAAATTTATTTAGGTATACACCTGTTTCAATGAAAGAAACATAAAACACATCTCATTTTGTCTTTAAATAAATTGTAATGTGAAGCATTCCATGCCTATACAGTATTTAATTTTTTAAAATACATTTTAATTATGTTAAAGTCTACATTGATGGTAATAATCCAGCCTGATGCACAGTATGTTGTTAAAGAATTTTAAATACAAAATGTGTATGTTTAAAAAAAAATGACTCACACTCAGGAGCTGGAGGGCTTTTGAAATATTTATTTCTTACACATTTTATTTCTATACCATAGTTTTGCTGTATTTTTGTGGATTTTTTAAAACATTATTACTTTTAAATATTACTCCACATTTGTTTTTATATATTTATGTATTTATGTATTCTTATTTTAAAATTCATAGATTACTGAAGCTGCTCCTGCAAAACATGGTGCAAAAAAACATGATTTTATTTTGAAAACTTCACAGGAAATCTCAGGCGCGATCTTCGTCATCAAAGAGGCAGTGGCTTGCCACGTGAGTGAAGAGGACCAATCAGAAAGGAGGGAGTGGATCCATTTCTTCTCCTTGGAGCGCATTCTTATATTTTTTTTATTGGCTGCAAGACAAATTTTGGGATATGCGAATGTCTTTGCAGCATATTAAAGCTTATCAAAGTTTTACTTGAAAAAATTAGACTAACAATGGAAACATTATCTTCCTCATGAATTCTTTTAGAATATTTTGTAATTAGACCCCCCCCCCCCCCCCCCCCCCCCCCCCCCCTTAAGCCAACACTGTTTTCCTTCTCTGCTTTAATCTGCTTTTTGGCTGCTTGTTAAATTAAACCGTATTCTTAGTATCAGAGATACTAAACCTAATTTACAGGCCGTTATGGAAAATGTCTGGCTTTTTAACCCTTAGTTCAGCTCCTTACCGGAAAAGTTCAGTTAAAGTGAAATTTAATTCCTTGCTATTACAAAGAAATGTCAGTGTTTACAAAGACAGTTATCTAGAGCCTTCAAACCAGCTATTGCTACTAGAGATGGACCGATCTGATATCGATCTGATACTGACCTAAATTACTGGATCGGATATCTGAGAGGAATAAAAAATGTAATCGATCTGAAGTATCACAAAATCACCTCACAAAACGCGCTACTTGGCATAACCCAGCTCGGTGCATCAGAGCAGTATTTGTCACGTGATAGAGCTGTTGTCTGCCAGACCTGTCTGCTGGAGCATTTGGAGCCTCGCCACATGCTTCCTAACATTTCATCTGGCATTTCATCTCGGTGAAAACTATCCCACAGAAGTAAAGCAAGTGTGTAAGTTCATCCCTGAATGTTTGCATAGTATTTCCACGTTAAGCTTAACAACTGAGATATTGAGCCACAGCTGGACTGGCCATCAGAGTTCCATATTGAGGTGAAAAGGAAGCTGATCGGCTTTTCTGCAGCAAGTCCGTCTTTTTTGTTTGTTTATCGCCCACTTTGCGCTAGAAAGGGGAGACCAGTGGATAAACAACAGCAGCACATTTAAGCGTGATAAGCTGTTGTTAGAATGTATTTAATATTACTTTCTAGTAACAGCTGAGGTTTGCTGGAGCCACTGCTGTAAAAACTGCTGGTGATGATATCCGTTTGGATATGTGGTGAGAGGGAAACATGAAGATGAAAGATCCTTACTAAATCATCAGAGCTGAGCAGGTGATGGAGAAACAGGTTTACCTTTTAGGTGACATGAATGAGTTAAAGGGAAGTTATGAACTGTTTCTGAGAGACAAATAACACCAGGATCCTTTTCTAAGTAGCTGACAGCTGGTAACTGTGCAGGGGCGGGTCTAGCAAAGCTTTGTCGGGGGCCAGGTAGGCCATTAACAGGGAGAGGGGGGCACAAAGAAATAATTTTCTTTGTTATGTCAGTCAAAAACTTTAAATAAATAATTATCTGAATATTACAACAAAAGTGGTCATCTGATTAAATGTATAGAAATCCATTATTGTATGTAGTAACTAATAAGTCTAATATACACCCTAGTAAGCTATAGTACTTTTTTCTTTGGGAAGGTACCATCTGTGCAGTCTGCAATTCTGTTGAAGAAAGATGTTGACTCTATTTAAATATTGTAGAAAAATAATTGATTTCTGTGCATTTGTTTTACACTTGCATTAAATTAAAGTTGATTACATCGATTAAGGGCGGGGGTGGTTCCCTAATATTTTTGCTGGGAGTTGGCAACCCTATTAGTTAGGTTGCTTAATATTTCCACTAAGTACTCTTTAAAATACCAGAATATGTAGGATGGCTTAGGTTTAAATTTATAAGATTGATCAGTGTTGCTGAACTATAAAATGTTTTGGGTGGAGTGTATTTTTTGCATAACAAAATAGCTTCAGTCTCTTGTTTTTCAAAACTTGAGTATGAACTTATACAAAATGCAGCAAGATATTTATAAAAAAAAACAACGGTTTTATTGATTACAAAATACGCCATATCGGATTCATATCGGTATCGGCAGATATCCAAATTTATGATATCGGAATCGGTATCGGACATTAAAAAGTGGTATGTGCCATCTCTAGTTGCTACACAAATATATAATTATATGCTTGTAATCTTATTATTAAGTATAATAATAGTTAAAGTACAAACTGTAGTATTATTTTTAAGAATTATTTATTGCAGATTTTTTTTTATAGCACACGCACGAATAGCTAGATAGATAAATGGATAGATACCCCAAAATCTATCTATCTATCTATCTATCTATCTATCTATCTATCTATCTACAGTGTTGGGAAGGTTACTTTTAAAATGCATTCCATTACAGATTACAGAATACATGCCCCAAAATGTATTCTGTAACGTATTCCGTTACGTTACTCAATGAGAGTAACATATTCTGAATACTTTGGATTACTTAATATATTATCATGCTGTTTACAACTACATGAATGTACTATTGCTGTGATTTATTACTGTTACTGAAGGTACGCGGCTCCGAACCGTAGTCCTCTGGCTAATACGATGGGTTCCGTGTGGGGCTCCTAGCCAAAGAATAGCTTTACTTTGTTGTCTGGGTCAACTTTGCTAGCGAGAGACAGAGAGAGGCGTTGAAAGGCTGCTCCAACGGAACTTATTGTTTTTGGAGGAAAACAGGAACACATACAGTCAAGTCTTAATAGCTTACTTACAACTGGGCTCGTCAGGCTCTCTTTTTGGCTGCAGTGGTTATTATTATATTTACATGCTTCCAGCTCCCGTTTCTGCTGATGACAGCTCGTACAGCCCTTTTCTCCCTCCTCGTGCTCACAGACACATAACGGGTATGGCAGTCCATTTTCCCTGCAGCATGGACTACACTGCCTATGATGCTACATTCTTTAGAGCTATACCTGTAGCATTCTGCCTATTAGCTTAGCACAACAACAACAACAAAAAAGCGCTCTCTCACCCAGGAAACACGCAGAGAGAGAGAGTCACCCTGTAACCATGGCAACCATAACGCTGCCACCTGGAACAACAGAACGTAGCTGTCAAACAAAACCCAAACAGGCCTGACCCGCCACAATATGAAACAGGGAAGTACTGCAGTGTAATCCATTTATTTCAACAAAGTAACTGTATTCTAAATACCACCTTTTTAAACGGTAACTGTAACGGAATACAGTTACTCATATTTTGTATTTTAAATACGTAATGGCGGTACATGTATTCCGTTACTCCCCAACACTATCTATCTATCTATCTATCTATCTATCTATCTATCTATCTATCTATCTACCTACAAAAATCTCATGATCCCATGTATAACGCGTCTTATGTGTTAGGCATGTGTTAATTCGTTACAAAATAACTTACATAAAACCTTAAAATATCTGTTCAAAACCACACTTTGACCGAGCGTGCTTTTATTTTCAAGATTCTGCACGGAAGTAGCCTCTATGTTTCCCAGAACCGGGCTCTTATTTCGAAGGTTTGTCGGGAAGTGTGCCTTAATTGCGCAGGGTTTGATTCGCTGCGGTGTTTTCTGCGCCCTGGGGCCACAGTGTTTTCAACGGGACTCAACTTACTACTTGCTGGACTCGCCATGGCCGCTTGAGCCTGCTGAAATATTCTTCTTCCGTTATCATTTGGTCGTAGCGTTTGGACAGACTTTTTTCAGACATACTTTCGCCTTCTTTTGCGTAGTTTTTATGTCAAGGAACAAGGATGCAGCCTCCGCCGAGAAAGGTGAGTTTTTGCCGTTGTAGCCCCCTGAGCTAACGTTACTTCGACGGACTGGTGCATATTTAATGGTTGGAAATTTATGCTTTGTTGCTCTTCGCCCGGTTTAAATGAAGAAACTCCCCTTTTATTCTCCAAATATGTCCTTGTTTGTTTGCTTATATGTCGATTTTGCTTTCATTACCTCTATAAATACCACCACAAGAGGAAAACTTATTTTAAAAGACTCCCATGTGCCACTTTTTTAAGGGAGAATAGCCCCGTTAACGTGCCCCGTTCCCTCTCGAACGGAGAAAGGGTCCTACTAAAGTGACAGCTAAAATTAATAAATGCATCCGCAAAAGTGCGCACATCTTAGAAAAAGTTTATTTTGTTTCAATAAATAATATAAACGGAGATTTTCTTTTACATCGGCGCAAAACTGATCCAGCTAAGCAACGCTTAAGTTCAAGTAAATGCCACTTTGGCTCCCTCCTGTCCCGCTGCCACCCGCTAGTTAAGAGGAGCAGAGTTGGGGGGTGAAAAGCTGGAAGAAGGTCCTCATTTTATCCAACGCAGATACAAGTTGTATTTTTATGTGTGCCGATTTTAAGAGGAGGACTAACCTTATTGTAAAACTTACAAGTCAAGTTAAGAACTATGATGCAAATATTCCTATAGCTCCGGGAGAGTCAGTTGACAGATACTAGTACGGAGTTTTGTGGAATTTTTTTTCTCTCTAACAAAAAGTCTGTGTGCGGAAGAAAAGCACTCGTTGGCTTAAAAGGGTGTATTTAAAGCTTAAAACAGCTCAGTAGGTGTTAAAGTATAGATTAGTTCTAAGTGTTTTATTACAGAAATAAGCATGAAAGCAAACAAATCTCAGCAAAGTCTGCCTCTATGCGAAAAAATGTTCATGTGGGATCATATTTCAATAACAAGACTCAACAGCAGGGCAGTTTTTTAACCACAGGACATTTTGTAAATATAAAGCTGTTAGGTTTTGGTTAATTTTTGTTTTGTATTTGGAGCTTTATGGAGCGTTTAAAGATTTTTTTTAATGTGTTTGGACATTTTGCATGACCCCCATGAAGGGTGATGTAATTGTAAAAATCTGTGTTTTTCCTGTTGATGCCCTAGGGAAAAACTTTTTAACTGTTACACAAGCAGTCCGTTTAACATACTGATAGCTTGAAAATATAATTTACAATGGCAGCAGTGTTGATTATTTTGGATTTTTTCTATGTTTTTGCAAATTGTTTATTAAGGTAAAGCATCTTTGATGACTTTTTATCTAGTTTATGTTATTTTAGCTGAGGTTCCTGGCCTCTGCACTCGCTCATGAAGGAATAAAGGCACTGCCTGCTCTCCCTTTTATTGTACTTAATAGTTTCATGCCCAAGGATGAACCTAAAGATACTGAATCATATCTGTAAGAAGATATTAATTAATAATAATGATTTATTCTCACACAGCCACAAAATGTATAATAAAACAAATTTAATTCTGCTTGTAATTGTGTTATTAGCAGATTATTTTGACATTTTTGGACAAACAAGACACTAATGAGGCTTTGCTTTCTATCTTGTGTTCCTTGGACTCTTAGTTAGCTAAAAGTTTATCTCAAGAATTATCTTAGACTAAAGACACAACATTGATTTCTTTATTGATCAGTACGCTACCTTTGTGTGGTACTTTGGTCCATAAAGCATTAAAAAAATCAAAAAAATCCATCAGAAGTGCCTCAAAGCATACATTGTATCATTAGATTGCTTATTTTATTCTCTCTTTGCTCGCAGACTAAACAAAAATAGATCATCAGAATAGCTGATTGCTTTTCGGCCTGATGACTGGAATAGTTAACTAATTTCTCCACCTTTTACTAGCTCTCAGTAAGTCATTTCTTTATAATTAAATTGCAAGATGTGTTAAGCATCGTGTTATTAAACTTACTTATGATATTTTCAGTTATTTGTTTTTGTTATAAAATGAAAACGGGGTGATGGATCGTGTGAATTATGTGGGATGGGAATGAAACACACTATATTTTGAGTTAAGAACATATATATTTTTACTAAGATGTCAGCTAAATATCCAGAAGTGCACTGATGGTTAGAGGATGAAGTCTTTATTTTAAAATTTTGGTGTTTGCCTGTGTTTCAGAAGCTTGGAAAACACATCAGATTCAACATGGCCAGGCTTTATTATGCATTATCTGGTTCGACAAAACCAACACCCCTGGCCGAAAGTAATTGGCGTCACAATGGTGGTTTAACTTTCTCCACCTACATCAGTCAAACATTATCAGAGGAGCTGGTGATAGGGATCTAAGACAATACGCCACAAAAAAATAAAGCTGTAATGAATCAGGAAAGAAATGTTTCAGAAATCTGTCCAGCTGTGTAAAATAGACCTGCAGCAGATTAGAACCAAGCATGAAAACATTAATTTTCTGCATAACCAACTGGATGCATGCAGATTCCAGTGACTGTGCGATACATTTTTATGCTGCAACTTTACAGAACTGCATTCCTCCATGTGTTGTTAGTAAGATACAGCTCAACAGGTTGCATGCAGTCCTGCAACAGAGAATCTATAACACACTGAGAACATGCTGTAAGCTAAACCCCCCCCCCCCAAAAAAAAAAAGTTTTACACCAAAACTCTGAACATAACCTCTTATGGAGTAGGTTATGCTTTCAGTTGTCATGGTGACCTGGCCAGGTAAGAAGAGCTCTCCGAAAACGCTGACTTTAAGCAAACGTGTGTTGCTAACCGAGGTTTCTCGTTGTTGCTTTCTTGTATTTCGGCTGGGCATATTGTTTTGAACATCATAAAATGTTAAAATAAAATGATCATATTTGATTTGTTTTTTTTAACAGATTTTCACTTTTGAGTTGTAATAAAAAAGTGGAAAATTGACCAAAATAATGAGACAAAACCTCCAAATCAGTTGATATTAATAAGTTCATTTCATATGTATTTATACGACAAGTTCAAAACACTCCTGGTGGTCAGTAATGAGACTCTTGGTCTTTTGATTCACATCCAATTAGAAACCCAGAGAGACCAATTCTCACCTGGTCGCAGGTACTGCTTGATAACGATGGTTATCACTTCCAGTAATGCCAATTATGAGCTAAGCTGAATCAGCTCATAATTAAGCTGAATCTACCCTCTAGAGGTGCTCCTGTTGTGATTGTGCAGGATGAAATCTCCTTGGTCTACCTGTATGAGGTTAAGAAGAAGAAGAAGATAGCTTTAAGGTGTTTCTAATGAGCCTTGTTCTGTTCCCCTGTTCAGGTCCGGGTCACCCAGGAGTTGAAACACATTCATGCTGAGCAGATGAGCAGATTACAGATCAAACACCAGACAGAGTGTGACCTGCTCGAAGACCTGAGGTAAGCAAACACAGGTGCATCACAGGGTACCTATTAAATGCCAAGATGATTTTTCTGAAGAGGTAAAACAGTTTCAGACTGGTCCTCATATGCAAAGCTGTTCGTCTTCTAAAAGTAATTAGAGCATTTCCATGAACATGGCCATGAATCTTTTAATCTAGTAGCTGGAGATCAAGCATTAACCAAACACCTCATGCTCTTTTCCATCAACCTTAGAAACAGCACAAAAAATTCAGTAAACATGATCACAGCAAGTGACAGCACTCAGTTTAAAAAGAGGTATTTTATTAGGATTTGCTAATTGGAAGCTATTGCATTATTCACGAGAGAGCTGCTGCTGGGAACAAAGCTTCTAACATCCTTGCCTGAGTTTTAGGGTGTGTTTAAATTCCAGTATTTAAGGGTCAAAATCTTTGGCTTTGGTTGTAGCTTCTCCTCTGCTCTCTGCCCCATATTTCTCTATGAAAATGACAACAAAGGAGGGAAACTAAAAGACTCACTGCACTGAAATAAAATGAGTTTGTATGAAATAGTGAAATAGTGAGTGTTTTGCATACAGACTTTATTTGACCAGGCTGCTCAAGTATGTCTGGGGATATATAGTACCATATACCCAAAAAACACATCATTTCCTCACTGAAGAGTCTTGATATTTGAAACAAGGACACATGTTTTCTTGCTATGTGTATCACAATTCATGGAGTTTATCTTAATTGTCCACCATGTGGATGATTCTCCAATTCATTTGTTCAACGTTTACTTAACAAAAAATTGTAGGGAGTTTAGTCACGGCTAAACAGCTTGCTGTGACCTTTCTCATCTCTTTTTTCCTTAACATCTGGCTCATTTGCTGTTATGGCACTCCTCAGGTCCTCAGCTTCTTAGCTGCTTCTCCAGCAGGTCTCCCATCCTTGCTCTACAGCTGGTATTGGTAGTCCCTCTTATGCCCTGAGATTCCTTCTACCGCCACAAGTTCAAGCACTAAATTAAAAACACAAATGTGCATTGTATTTTTAAATTTTTCCTTATAGTTTTTCCTGGCACGCAGGATTGGTTAGTCAAAGCTGGTGTCTATAAACATTAAAATTAGCCTGTTTGTTGTTATGTTTGGACAAAGTGAAGCTTTGTGCTTAGCTAAGTTAGCAAACTTCTGGCTTCATGTACGGGCTACAGCAAAAACACATAACTGTAAGCCATTATTCAGTGCCGATTCAGGCATCTGCTGTTGTAAATATGTGAATGAATAAGTGTCCATAAAAAGTCAGTCAAAGCTCCTCAGAATCAGCAGATTTATTCTGAACAATGACCTTTTCTTGGGATGCAAGTTTTCTTTTTATACTATAAACATTTTAGAAATTACAGTCTCTTGAAGCACAGAGGGGTGGGCCAAAATGTGTTGCTTTTCTTATTTGCCTTTTTTTCATCTTTTTTGAGCCCTCAGAACACATTTAAGCACATTTAGCTCTGCCAAAAGCTGCAACTAATTTAAATCAATTTATAGCCAAAGACTAGTTTTTGTTAATCTTTTCTTTCTTTTTTTATTTAATCTCTTGATAATGGCACCATTATCTACCTACAAAATGACAATATGATGTGATTTTATTCTGTATTATCATTCTCATGTTTTCGTTTTACACACCTTAAAGTAGAAATTAAACCAATTATTTCTTCTTACGTTTTTCTGAGGCTATTTGAAGGTTGTTTTTCACTTTTTAAAGAAACCAAATCCAAAAGTCAAAGTGGATTAGTCTATAAAACTGAGGATTGGGCCAAGTAAACAAATAGTGACACAGAGAGCTCTGTGTTCAGATGCGTAGGCATTTTAAAAGTTAAAAGCCAAAGGTTGTGGTTGTATCATGAGCCTTAGATTTGACAGCCTACTGGCTCCCCGCTTCCTGTCTGTGGTTGGTGGTGGAGCTGTGGACCTCCAAACAGCTGGAAGTCAAGGTCACAGAGAGCTGCCAGATGTTCTGACTACCCTGAACCATTCGCTGTGGGAGGGTGAGCAACTTTACTCAGCCAGGAACAATGTGAAACTCTGCTGGTACAGATTTTTTTAAGGGTCGCTCCTCAATCACTGACAAGAAATGATTCAGCAAACTTGAAATTACGTCTGGCTGTCAGCAAAAGCTCTGGTTGGGAAAATGGCAGGAAGTAAGTGTGGGGGTCAGTAGATAAAGGGAGCCTTGGAAATGCAGTGAAGAGGAAGAGAGGGAAGCTCCCAGGAAGTACAGCAGATTGTTTGGAGGCAGGGTGGAGCATGGAAGTCAAGTCTCAACATGTTTAACGACTTAATGATGATTTTGCTTCACTCGAATTTTTCCCAGGGCACTGACCTCTCTTCTTTTCTTAGACTTTGCATAAACTTAAGTTGAATTGTGATTGACTTCCTGTTATTGTGAGTAAAAAATGCTGGTTTTCCATGAGCATCTCACAGAAAACCATAATTGAAATGGCAATAAAAAAAAGAGCGGCGCCTCTGATATGTAGGATACAAATGTAGGGCTTTTTCTAGGTGGTGTCATTAGAAACATCCATGTTAATTATCACAGAAAGAGGGTGGCAGCTAAGGAGATGGCGTGGAGTGGGGGGAGTAATAAAAGCTTAAGAATAATCAGGAAGTGTGGTCATTTGGTTTGAGAGTGTTTTTTTTTTATCACAGTATGTTTTCAGATTCTGGTGGTTTCTGATGTTATTGCCACTGTTATCTTTATATAGGTTTAATGACTTCTCAGGAGGCAATTATGTTAGCATTTCTTGTGTAGTATCACAAAAGAATGTTGCTTTCACACATGGATGACAAAGTTCACTATATCCACAATCATTTTTCAGTACTGAGGTCAAAAATGATCAGTGCTTTAGTCTGTAATACCTGCCTAATACCAGGTTCCTGTACCCAACTTTAGTAATGCGGGTATAAAATACCTGAAAAATGCTAGATGGGATAGGTTTGTATGGGATACGTGGGATATGTTTACATCAGCAGATTCTTAATGATTTCTTGGACCTTTATTGTCAAGTGTTGTCACTTTGTCTTGAACAGGAGACTGGTCGATTAAACTGAAGAAAAAAATCAGTCAACTCATTCAATTGTAGATGTGTACAAATATTGCATGTCTGATTATGAGCTACTGCTAATGTTAGTGTGGCTAAAATTAGCAGGTCTAGCTGTGAATTTTTTTTTTTTGGTTTTCGAGTGAACTTGTCTGATATATCTAGTAGAAACATGTCTTACAACAGTAGAAGTTATGTGTTTACATTATTGTTTCTAGATTTTAAGGTGCAATATTAAGAGAGTCTGTGTTCTGCAAAAGTAGGACGCTCTCATGATTCATCGCGTGACGCCACTGACTAGCCATTCGGTGGCATGTGTTCTGTTGTCGCCCGATCTGACAAAAAGGCTTAGAACGAGCAGCAAATACACCATCGCTTTGCCGTCCTCCATTGTTGTGACTTTTGGCTGCGTTGCTATGACGACCCCATCCACCTTGAGGTGGTACTCAGTACTAATGGAAAATGACTGAAACCGAGTCAGGCCAAACCGAGTGCTTACTAGTGGAAAGGATACCAATATAATACCAATATATAGGCGTATAGCTAATATCAGCCAACATATTGGCCATGCTGATATATCAGTCTATTGTATATCCAAAATCCAATAATACTTTGTGGTAATTCCCACTGTAGTAGGTCTCTCCAGAACCACATTTTGCCACAAGGACAGGTACATACACTCAACAAGAAGAAGGCAAACTGGCACATACCTCAAAGTGTCATTCTGACCACGCTATGAAAGCAATGTATGTCTGTGTGTTATTAGATGACAGTGAAAGATCATTTTGACTGGAAATCTGTATATACTGGCAAAAAAATCTGAAGTTCAAGTAAACACAACTCATGCTGCCTCTGCAATCCTGTTTTTATTTATGGATGCAAACAGTAGATTTGTTGTATGTTGTCTTATCCATAATTGTGCTGCGCTGTTTTACAAATGTACTCCCTTTTCTTCTCTTTAGGACTTTCAGCCAAAAGAGGGCAGCTATGGAGCGGGACTACGCCCAGGTAAGTAAATCTCTTTGTCGTCATTTTCACGCCACTACTGATGCTCGTTAGCATCGCTGCTGTGCTGCCTTGTCATTTCTGTTGCTAAAAATACATTTATTTGTTACGATGCAGCCCACCAAACACACCATATGACAGTGAGGTTGAGGATGTGGCCCTAAGAAAGCTTTTAGTTCTCATGTGGCCAGATAGCTCATGAATGGAAACCAGCCGCAGAAAAAAACACCACAACAGAGAGAAGAACGACATCCACCAGCCATCCGCTGGCTCGTTTCCTCCTCGCTCTGTTGTTTTTGCCCGCAGCTTCCTAGAGACGCCAGTCGAATGTTTGAAAATCCCCTCTCTGTTCAGGTCTTGCAGCCCTGTGAGGAATGTCCACCAGCTCTGTGAAAAGAGGGGACTCATCTGTAGTTATCTAATCAGCAACCTTACATGTGTGTTTGCCCATGTGTGTCTGGTGCTCAAGAGGTTTATTGTGAAAAGTCAAACAAACGGAAACAGGATTAATCTGTTTTATAAGCCCAGCTGGTAGCTGAAGGGAAAGAACATCAGCAGAAGAAGAGAAAATTAATGCTTTTCTGCAGTGTGTATATCTGTTCCTGATTGTTCTGTCATGCTCAAGAGCTTATCGTCCTTACAGAGCTTTGGTTAACATTCCACTAGACAGTGCAGTGTCAGTATTTTATGTCAACTTTACTAGCCTTTTGTTTAAGAAGCTAATTTCTTTTACTTCATACACTGTTGGGTAAAATAAGCTGATCAAGCTTTGAAATGAATGGAGTATACTCTGTGCCCCTTTTTTTGACTTGCAGAGAGGATAGACACCGTTAGCCTGGAAAAATTACAAGGGAAATGCCAATGAAAATGATCGTGGCAATCTAACCAAAGACTGTTTTTCTTTTCCCTTAAACTCCATTGAAAAGTTGGTTTTATTAAGAACCCCACTGGCTTTTTATTAACAGAGGTTTTGGTTGTGATCACAGCTGTTGTCGACTCTAGAAAAGTGTTTTCTGTCACTCCACCTGGGTTTGTTGTCGTAGTTGTGCTGTTGCATCTTTGCTGCTCGCTGTATGTCAGAGATGAGAAGCTGCAGTCGAACTCTGTAGAAGGAAAGAAACGCTCTTGCAGCCAAGGCTGTTCAGTTAATTGATATATGTGAACCCCGCTCATTGCCTTTGCAGAACTCCTGGAGGGGTCATAGGAGTTTGACTGTACAGTTTGCATGCGTTTTATGGATCTGTGAGGTTCCCCAGGCAATCTTTTTGGGCTACAGGGTACTGGGGTCAGTGTTACACAACATCAGTCTTTGTATAACTTAAGTGTGAGCTGTGTTGGTGTCCTTGGCACAGAGTCAAGCACATTCTCACTGGCTGTTGGCCAGTTTCACCCCCTTGTCTGCTGTATCCTATTTGTGATCCTCAAGGAGACAATCAGAAGGTGTGAGTACTGAGATCACGATGTTTAATACTCGATTTTTGTGTTGACCCCAAAAAGAAAAGAAAAGAAAGTTACATTTAATCTTTATTATTTGGATTTAGATTTTTCCCATAATCAGTCAACCCTACCTGTAGCTCTCCCCTTAATTAATGTGCGTACAAATGAGTGAATCTTGACCTTTGGCTTTTATACACATTCACTCGCAAGTGGAAGACCTATTTTTGTCTAGTAAAGCTGAAAATGTGTAAATTACCCAGCCTTTAAGATTTTAACTGGAATACAGGTATTACAAGTATAACGTACTGGGATCCTCTGCAGATTCTTTAATCCGGTCAGATTGGTTGAGGCACATAAACGCTTGATTTTATTTAATTATTTATGTATTACCAGATTAATCAATGATTGTTTGGGCTTTAAAGTTTGAAGTTTTGATTTGTGTGGGGGTTTTTTTCTTGTTGTTGTTGTTAATGCAGGTCTATGGACCAATTTCCTCCATTGAAGCAGTCAAAACTTCCAGTGTGGGTACATAATAGTTGCTCGATTGGCTTCACACAATTTTTTAACAATGCAGAAGTAAAAAGGGACTTTTGTGGAGGAACTTGATTGTAAGAGGCATGACAACAGAACCGGGTTAGTGTGAAGGTGAATATTTTTGTGGTGAACTAAGAGAAATATTTATTTAAACTTCTTTGTGAGAGATGAGTATTTGAAATAAGCTGTTAAATAAACCTGACTTAATAAACCAGGTTTAAATGTACTAGGTGTGTACGGGCCACACTGAATTAGACAGCTTCAATACCCGTCATGTGGACAAAACACACACACATTCAAATATAGTGTTCTTTACAGATTGTAAAAGAGGAAACGTCACCTCACACAAAATACATTTTCCTATACCAAGAAAATAGCAAACTTCAAAACCACTGAACAACAATAGATTAATGTGTCTCCAATTATAAATTCATCTATAACATCACAAAATGAATTTGGGCTTATAGCCTCACAGGCTGTTAAAATTATGTGCATGTGATATTAATATTTAAAGGTACTTATCAGCTGATCTGTAGGTAGACTAAGAGGAAGTGAAGCTTTTAAATAAAAATCCCTGTTGACACAAATGCAGAGAGGACATTCAAATAGAAACGTGTGAGTATCCAGCTGAGAGTTGAGCTCAGGCTGCAGATGAGCTTCAGTAACCCGGTGCATGTGTGTTTTATTGGATATGCATGCCACAACGTTTTAAACATTTTATCCTCGCATGTTTAATAAACACGAGACCTTGACAGATCTCTGTCAGATGAGAGCACATCAGGTGGTCTTTTATAACATAACTGTGAGAAAGTATTTTGATTAATAATGAATCACCTGGGTTTTTAAAAACTTAGTTGTTCCAGATTTTCAGGTGTGCAAAGTTCAGGATTTTTTTTTGTCTGATATTTGTAAATATTATGGCAGTAAGCTAAATGTCTTGGGCTTTAAGTGTTTGATCAGACAGAAAAAAGAGGTTGGATTAATGTCTGCGTGGGAATCTGGCATTTATTTTTTGCTGTATTCAAAGATTTAAAGGATCAGACGCTTAATGAAATGTTACTTTGAGCCATAAACAGGAGAACGGTAATCAAACCCAGTCTGTTTGTAGGGGAGTAAATTATGGCGTCCGTGTCTCCAAAATGATAATCCGTTGTTCTTCACTAACTGTATGCATAATCTGATTTTTCTCAGTGTCTTTATGTTATTTATAAGCCAAACTTGGCAAATAAGACAACTGACTAGGGATGGGTATTGATAAGATTTTCACGATTCCGATTCCATTTTCGATTCTGTTTAACGATTCGATTCTTTATCGATTCTCTTATCGATTCTTTTTAAAAAAAAAAGGAGAACATTAAGTTCGATTAGCTTAGAACTTTGTTTTATATCTTCTCTTTGAACAAGATAGAAATTTAGGAGTAACATGGCCTTACAAACCCAACAGTGAGATCTTAAGAGATCCACAGCCTACGGCTCTTCAATGGGGTGTCACTGGGTCCCCAGGAAAAAAAAATTGTAAATGTAAAATAATAAAATAAATATTCTTCTGTAGCAATAACAAAGTATAACATAAATTATTCAGTAGCAATTACACAAGAATATCCAGTAATGTCCCTGCCTACAATTAAACACATTCACTTACTGAAAATCATCTGCTGTGGCAAATGGGTGCAAGCCTTTGACCACAAACTTAGTCACTGCTCGGTGACATTCGTCTATCCTGGCCTGAAAGGAGATGCTACCGGTAGACTGCAGCGAGAACTGCCAGCATCTGAGCCAGACTCTGTCTGTCTCTCTCATCATGGTCACCTAAACGCACAGTAATGGCAGGTTTTGTAATAAGGCAGATCGCGCTAACATAATATGCACTGTTAGTTGATTATTTACCTGCCGTATTAACGGGAGAGGACGTGCAAACGTTACCGCTGCTGCTGGGTTGAGATTCACGAGTCTGGAGCGGAATTAAAAACACGACATTCATTTAAGGTTATCACGTGTTTTGTGAGCAAATGCTTTTGCATATTCGTAGTGTTTCCTTCCTTAAATGAAATATCTACTTTGCAAGTATTGCAAGTTGCCCTGTTGTCATCCGTTCTCGTAAAGTATAACCAAACTTTTGAGCGTTTGAGCCGCTTACGCGCCATGTTTCCTGCCAGGTAAATGACGCTCCGCAACGTGGTGACGTCATTCGGGGCGACTGGAATCGATAAGGGAATCGTTTGCAAAAATGGCAAACAATTCCAAGGAATTGAAACAGTGGGAACCGGTTCTCAACAAGAACCGGTTTTCGATACCCATCCCTACAACTGACAGCATCATATTTTCCTTTATTTGAGTATTTGATAAGTAGAAATCGTTTCCTTGAGCTCTGAGATGATCTGATAAGCTGTTTTTCAAATTTTCAGATGTTTTACAGGCTAAAGGATTAACCAATTAATGGAGAAAATGATCCCTAGATTAACTGATGCCAGAAAATACCACAGCACAAAACATCCATAATCAAAAGTCCAACGTTTTGTGACCTGTTTAAACATCATATGAAGTTTCTTCGTTGGCTCTTTTGCTTCTTTACATGTCAAAAATGAGCCTTAAACAGAAGAAAAATAAGTTGACTAAACACACTTAATAATATCGTATCGTATGTGTATTGTAAATTTGGCAGACTCATTAATCTTTCGTTGCAGGCCTGAAATGAAGTAAATGTCTTCATTGAGTGCTGCATTAGGTTCAAAGGTGTTCTGTGTGCCTGGGTTGCGCTGCCTCTCAGTTATGTGATCAGTTAGGGACCCGCTGCCAATGGTTGAATCAAAGTGGGTCAGAGTGTCTCTGGATCTCTTGTTCCTTTTGGTAACACCCCCCTCTTTCCAGTTTTTTCTACCAAATCTCTTTTCTTTACGCGCCTTTTTTCTTGGTCCCTTACACCTGCAAGCTGCTATAGCCATTAGCCGATTGCTATTCAGACCACACGGTGTGATTTAAATGTCCCCCTCTGTGTGGCTCTTCCTCTGCCATCCTCACATCCCTCCTCCTCCTCCCCTGTCCCTTTTCCCATCACACCATTCAGGCGTGTCTGCGATGCTAGCTCAGTAGGCGAATCTCTCTATCTGCAGCTCACAATGGCCTGGTCTGTAGTGCCTTTGAAGCTTTGGCACCAAGATCACCAAGACCAGTGGGTTCAGAGTCCCGGCCTAGCCTGCCTCAGGAGCGCATGACAGGGCCTGTCTTTTCACAGTGGACAGAGAGAGGATAGACGGGCTCACATTCTTGATAGGCACGAGTCACAAAAGTTAAATAAAAAGAAAATGTTGACATGAAGTGGAAAGTCGGTTTGTCTGCACCCAGATCTATCCACTCTAAACTCTGTTCTGGTGGTATTGTTCCCCAGTTTAAGCCCGGTAATCCTCACAAAATAAGACGTTTAAATGAAGTGAAGCCAACCTGTTATTACTATTATAACTGATTTATAAATGAAATTTTGCTGTTTTTTTCCCCTCCTGGTGTTCTCACATGTGTCACTATATTGAAAATAATGAGTTTGATTCTGGCATGAAATTAATACAAATACATTTTAGGTATTTCTTTTACTTTTGTGGGATTCATATATTGCTGTATGAGATAAATGTCTGCACATACCATTTGAAAACAGTAGCAAATGCTTCAAGTACACCACTAACAGGCTACCTGAGGCTGTTATCTGGAGACAACAGACAAGATTTGGGTTTTCATTTGTGTCCAGGGTGAGATTAGATTTGTTTCCCAGGTTGTAATTTGGGAAATGTGTTCCCTTTTCTGCTCTCCACACAAGTGTTTACCTACATGGGACAAAACCGAAGCCTTGGAGTACAAGGCAAGAATTGGGGCTTAGTGAAGGTAGCTTCAGGTGTAACCCTCAGTTTTCAGAAAACAGCTCACTTTTTTCCATGTTAGATCGCCATGGTAAGCTCTGTTGCAGACCTAACCTGCTGTGGAACAGGTTGTGTTCGGGATTAGAGGTCAGCAGGTACAAAACCACCTACTACTCTGGAAAATATCGATCCAATCCAGGAAGATCTCTCAGACCACTGTGTGCAGATAGTGAGAGGTTCTTTCCCTGATGAGCATCAGCATGAAACATGAATTCTTCCTCGTCTTTTATTCCTCTCATACTCCTCTTGGCTGCAGTTTTAAAACAGTTTTATTCTATAAGCCTCATAGCTCTTAAATTAAATTTGGAAGCAGTCTAAGCCTGTGTTTTAATGTTGTTTTCTATTCTTTACTCTGTGTCAGACTGTTAAATGCTACCGAGCTGGAAGATTGAACAGTCGTGTAAACATTAATTTAACAAAATAAAAATTGTAATTATACATCAGATTATCCATTGCCTTTAATGGCAGAGCTGTGATAAGACTGCTAACTTACACAGTCGAGCACTTTTCCAGTCGTACTGATTAAGGCTTACACACATTTAGACAACATTTTTAATAATACGCTTTCCCTCTAAGTCATACTGCTGCTTTGTCTGCAGCAGCTGTGCTGCTTTCAGCCTGTATTATGTGTTATACTGCCAAATATTTTTCTAAAATTACAGTTTTATCTTTGTTTGTTTAAAAGAATACAATAAAATAAATATAAGCCCAGTAGACATATCCATGTTTCTGCTGCCAACAGCGCCTTTTCCATCTTAACTCGCTTGTAGCCAAATTGGGAAACATTGCATTGAGTTATTCAGTTGATAGCCAACTACATGTGACCACTTAGCCTGATTCATGATGTTAGGTTAAGGGAAGCCAGATAAGGTGACCTGGATATGCTGAATTTCCTTCATATTTCACTTAAATGCCAGTTTTCAGTGTAGCTCAGGCTGCTACTCGCCTACAGATTCTCATCACACAGATATGTTTGTAGGATAAATAACTAGTACTAATACTCCAGCCTTATTATTTAAAGTGTTGATTATTTTTAATACGAATACTGTCGCTCCAACATTATATGTCTGCTGCTAAAGATATTTATGTTTGCTTTTCGTCAGTTTATTCAGGTTAGCGCACCTCTCTGACATACCAAACATACTCAGTCTTCTCCTGCTCTCACCCTGTCCTGCTATTTTGGCCCTTCAAAGGTTAACCTCACCATTGGCTGTGGTGGAGGAACCTAATATATCTCCAGGGCTGAATGTGGTCTAAATAAATTACATTTTTCTGCTAAAAAAAAAAGGAGCCCACGTCAGCATAAACCCAGCAAGTGATCCAGCATCCAAACAAGGCTCTGGCTGACAGGTGAACGAGTCCATGCACTGTGAAGTCATTTCATAGAGAACATACTTTATAGTGAATGTGGACAGTTTCATATGGCTGACTTTTATCACAGCTGTTTTTACTAGTTTACTCTATCTGTGCCTGAAGGGTAGAGCAGAGTTTGTCTCTTCGTGCTCTGCTCACCCGCTGGTTTATAGGACAAGGTCAGGGAGGGTCACAGTCCTCTGAGTGCATCTTCTGTGAAGAAGAGACGTGTGAAATGTGGAGTGGTGTCAAAGGTGAAAGGTCACCGCTGCTTTTGTTTTTCACTTCCTCTTTTGCAGGCCCTGCAGAAGCTGGCAAATCAGTATTTAAAGAGAGAATGGCCAGAGACAGAAGAACCGTCAGACCACAGGTAAATTCCTTCTCCAAAACACACAGATGCTGCTTTGGACTGTTTATTGTTTATTGATTTTGTTTATTGTTTTTTTTGTGTGTGGGGTTGGGGGGGTTAAGCTGTGGTGAGGGGTCCTTGTTACAATTTGTGCACTCTCAATCACATCAAGAAAAGATGAAACATGGCACGCTCATCTCATACTATGACAATAATTTCTCTTAAATTTAATATTTTCTGGTCTCATTATTATTATAGACGTGCACAAAAGTACAACTTTTTCCTTTTCTGCAACGATACCAGCGCCTCGCTTTGGCTATTTGATCTAAAACTAGTGCTAAGTTTTGAATCATTCCTTTACATGTAATGCAACATAAAATGGCTTTCCTAACTTTGTAAAATAAGATATGACTGAACAATACATCCAAATATATAAAATTAATAAACTGAGAGAGCGAGTCATCAGTCTGCTGCACACTGCTGTCATTTACGGTCACACGGTTTCTCCCTTTCCTGAACTTTCTCACATTCATGCGTTGGGTGTGAAGCTGACAGACACAGCTGAAAGGAAATAGCATTAACTGAGGTGACAACATGTTGTCATACAGTAAGCGCAATAAAAGCATTACAACAAGTGTACAACACGCCAACGCCTTCCTGGATTCTACCTCTGACATTAACCCTTTGATCTCAAGTCATCAGTGGAAACACTAACTCTGTGCAATCAGAATAGGACATTTATTTCCCCCTTTATGACGTTGTCGAGAATATAGTCTAGAGATAACGTCTACCTGGACGAACACAATGACAGTGAAAGTAAACTAGGGAAAGAAGGCGAACCAAAGCATTGTTGTCACCAGATCTTCTACGTCGTGTCAGCTCGCTTCGACCACAGTTTGCAGTTAAATTTTAAAAAAGAGAAATAAAATCTGTTGGAGCAGGTAGGAAATACCTGCAGGTTGCCATGCTTTCCTCCATCCTTTACTCAGCTGCCCTGCAGCGTAAGCACATAAAACAAAGAACAGCATAGAGTTGAATTAAATAGATCTGACCATTGTCACTGATACCTGATCCAGCTTTAAGAGCCAGCCTCAGACTCCTATTTCCATCCCTTTGGTTTAGATCACTAAACTGTCTTTACTCTACTTCATAACTCTGAGAGAAGATACAGAAAAAACAGTAAATATGTTTAATTTTTGCAGTAGTTTATTCTGCTCTGAGCTCAGGGTATCAGATATATCACCAGCTCTCCACCTGCTTCAGGTTGTAGTTAAAGTTGTTCTTCCTTTATTTGACAGAGGACCACCACAGCAATGACCTAACCAGCATTCCAACAGCTTGATAGCAGCGGCTGAACTTTCAAAGTAAAAGCATGGGTATTGTTCGACAATAAGTCAATGACGATGTTATCTCGGGTTATTGAAAAAAAAAGAAGCATAAAATATATTTGGGTGGCGGTTAAAACAGCTGGGCGTCTGAAACACTGAAATCCAGCTTGTCAAATGTCACATAACAGTGAGCTGATTATATCGGGCATGGACTCTGCATCTCGAGGCGTCATTTTGGCCTGTGGGAATTTATAACACACATTTCTCATTAATCACAAACAGACTAAACATCTAGTCTTAAATAATTATGTTAGTAAATAATGAAGCCTTGACTTTCCATCCTTCCTGTATGCAGGTTGTTGCCTGTATTTACTCACACATTTATCATTGTTGGTTCAAATCAGGGGGAATTTTGGATTGTTTGCTTGTTTGCAGGGTCGTCATACATTTGAGTTCACGCAATAGCCCGATGGGACGTCAGACCATATCCTATTTGGTTTAATAGTGCATCTCTAGCTGTTTAGTTGCTCACTTAGCATTTGTTATGGCGAAAAATGTCTCACTGCATCAATCTGCGTTTGTTTGTTTTTAGGAACATGTATTGTGTTTGGAGGGCCTATTTGGAGGGTATGGTCCAGGCAACGCAGTCCAGAACAAGCACCTGCGACAACTACAAAGTCCAGGTGGCCGACGCAGCCAAGACGGCACGACTGCAGAAGGAGCAGCAGCTTAGGAAGGTATTGCAGGTCTCACTTCTGTCCTTACATTGACGTGCACTGCTGTACTGATGCAATGCAGGGTGTTTATCTTGTTTCCCCAAAGTGAAAAAGGGAAGTTGATGGTTTTAGAAGCATGATGCTCACATTGGTTACTGTTTAGACCTTCAGACACTAAATGAGGCTGTTTAACCAGATGTTAATGGCTCTCGTGAACTAAATCCGAAGACGCCTTCTGTCCTCAAACAACCACCTGAAAATTGTGACAGTGGAAGCTGAAGTCAAGCGATCTGCTGGCTTCCTATTTCATGCACAGCAACAGGAACAAAGTGGCTTTTATTATTTTTAACACACAACACACAAATGGTGTGACATGCCCACACACTATTGATAAAGTTCTGCTTTTCATACTTGCCTGTTTCTGTAAAACAATGATGAAATCACAGACTGCTCGACTGCAGTTTTCCCTGATGTCATTTTTATCTGCCCTTTTTTCCATTTCGTTTAGTGCTGTCATCCCAGATAGTGTGCATCAGTTATGATTGCAGCACAAAATGGGAAAGAAATGTTGTGATAAAGTTGTTAAATTGCTATATAGTTCTAATTATCCTGAAAAATAGTTTAAAAATATGATGTTAACCCCAGTTTGTTTATGTACCTTCTGCATGGTGGGGGTTATTTAATTGTGACACATGAAAGGGCCCTGTTTAACATCAGTAAGGTTGATAAGATGGAAAATTAATCCCTTTCTTTTATGGGCAAATCAAAGGACAACATAACACCTAAAGCTTCCTAACGTTTGGCTTCAACAGCCCTCAGCCCAAGTGTCTGGAGACATTAGGTTGTGGTGCCACAAGTTAAATGCCACTTCTGAGAGAACCATGGCCGACTTCAACAGAATCTGTCAGACTGTTTGCATTATGTGAAAGTGTCTGATAAGGAGCAGGCATCGGTAATTATCAGTTACCAGTGGCTGAACCTGTGGCTACACACAGGACCACACAGATGTGGTTTAAGACACACATGGGTTTGCCCATATGGTGACCATGTCAGTCCAGCCTAAACTGAAAGAAAACATAATATAAAATAATCATATTGAACTGTGTCGTTGTGTAAACACTAAGTAAACATGCTTATGAAGTGTGTAGAAAAACTAAGTACACTGCGTGATTCAGTAGCTGCTAAAGGTGGATGTATAACTTGAAGTAATTGTTTTCTGAATTATTCAGTCTCTCACATCATAGGGGAATTGTAACCCTCTCTTCTTGAAAAGTTGGGATTTGCAGGCATTCATTTATGTGCAGCTCTATTAAGCTCCCACCACAGTTTTTCAGTCAAGTTGAGGTCTGGACTTTGATGGGCCATTCCAACATTATGATTCATTTCTTATTAAGTCATTCGGTTGTAGATTTACTTCTGTGCTCATAATCATTGTCCTGCTGCATGATTTAAATTCAGCCAAGCTTCAGCTATTGAACAGCTCTAAATCTAGAGTACTTTGTTATACGGAGGAGTTCTGGAAAGTGCCCAGTTTCTGTGGCTGCAAAACAAGCCCAGATCATGACCCTTCAACTGCTGTGCTGACAGTTGGTTTGAGGTGTTTGTGCTGATAGTCTGACCTTGTGGTGATTCTGCTGGAACACTGACTCCTGGTAAGTTTGGGGCTTTGTGTTATCACACACCTGAAAGCTTCAGACCTGCAAACTTTCAAAAACTTCTGCTTTAATTGAGGTGATCACAGTCGATTAAGTAGCACCTGGCTACTACTTACCCTCTTAATTCGCACAGAGGAGGTAAGGGTGTGTATAGATCTTTGTAAATAAATGACAGTGGAAAATGTCATGTGTTATTATTCATCTGAGGTTGTAATTATCTAATTTATTAGGACTTGGTAAGGACCAGATGATTTTCTTAATTTTTGTTGTGCTCTGATACACAAAACTTTGTATTTTCACATAACTTTATGTATTCCTAGTTAAAGTTTATTTTGAAAGTCAGGCAGTTTTTGAGACGAGAGGGTGTATGTACTGAAAGGAGGACTGTTCAAGACACACAAAATGAAGGTTAATGGGAAAAGAGTGCTCACAGGAGGGAGCAAACATCTGAGCAGGCGAGTCACTAAAAAAGAAACTTCATAACTTCAGACAGGCTTGCCGTTATGGTGCTCCTGGAACGCAACGTCACTTTCTGGTAAAAATCCATCACAATGATGACGTTGCAGAGTAGACAGTCACATCTTCCTTGTCTTCAGGTCAGTGTTACTACCCAGTGGAAACTCTGTGCGCAGGTTCTTGTAAACGGTGTAATAAACAGTCAGCCTTTGAAGGGCAGAGTTCACAATATGTCTCCTATTATCATTTAGAGCTGCTATCAGCTCTGCAGTTAGCTCTGCACGTCTGGAGTTTTTTTCCTCATCGTAATGTCTGACGCCTCTGTGCCACGTTCTGGTTTCTAATGGCCACGTTCCAATGCCTGCAGCCTACAGTGCTGCTCTTGTTTGGCCTCACCTTTTTGGGAGTTTCCATCAAAGCTCCTGTATGTAGCGTGTGCCATGATGTCATTACTCACTCCATGTGTTGCATATTTCTCAGTGGTTGCAGGAATTTGATGTAAAAGCCCTTATTTGTTTTGTTTTTTGTTCTCGATGTCTCCAATTTGATGTCATCAGTGTATTGAGCAGCTGACTGTGGTCCAAGCTGAGCTGCAGGAGTCGGTGAAGGAGCTGACCAAGAGCAGGAAGAAGTACCAGGAGGCTGAGACGATGGCGCAGGCAGTCCGAGAGAAGGCAGAGCTGGACGCAAAGTATGATCCAAATTACTCTACTCTCTTTGTTAGACTATGCTAAAGTAAAAACCCTACATTTTAATGATAAGTATTTGTTTGTGGAAAATGTCCTCAGTAGATCAGGGTAGTAATCGTAAAAATGGTATCTTTCTTTTCTGTACCAAAAATCAGACAGATTCATGACTTTCTGTCATTTATTTTGAAAAACTTTCACCTCTCTCTCATTGGCAGCGCTTCTTACTGTAACGTTTGATCCACACATAGACTCATAGACTCAGTGTCTAATTTTAGATCACACTGAATGAAACATAAAGTGCATTTGGTAAATTACAGTGATCCTAAGAGTCAGAAAGAGGTATTGTCATGGGCTATCTGCTTTTTTCCACAACCTGTGAGCCAATATGTGTTTCTCAGTTTCTCAGTCAGATCAGAAATAAAAACCTCTTGTGTATTTTTACAATTATTTCTCCTTGACTAAATTGAAAAGTGTCTTGAAGTCACTCAAAGGGAGTCAGAAAAAGCAGACCGCCATGCTGCACTGGAAATAAACTGATTAATAATATGACGGTGATGTTGTTGACGCCTGTTTGCAGATCAGTTAATTAAAACGAACTCCAGATGTGCTGAAAAGCACAGCAAACAATTATCTGGATTTGCCTTCCTTCTGTCAATGAAAACTCCTTCGTATTAAAAACTTGCAAAACTTCGACATAATCTCTCCTATTTCACTGAAAACAAGAGAAATTTCTGAGGTTTAAGTTAACAGAAATAGTTTCCAAATCAGCTCTTAAATTCAGATCTGAGCACATTATTTTGCTCTGAGTGGATCAAAAGTTCCAACGAAAATCAAAGCACATTTTAGTCGAGAGAAGAAAATTCTAAAAAACAAAATTTTTCAGTTTTATCAAACAAGCAGCTCTCAGACTCTTTGCATGACTCGATGGAGGCACTTTGTCCTGGCACGACATGAACAGCTGGTACTTTGACTCACCACATAGCAGACATTTTTCTGCTCATCAGGAAAGTTTATTACCAGGCTGTCGGAGAGGATTGATAGCTGGGCCACCACTTACAAATAATACTATAAATGCTGTGTTTTTCTGGTCTGTTGTGTCCACACATGCACACATTCTCAGATGACTCCTCTCAGGTTTGCCTTTTGAAATTCTGCAGAATGAAACACTCCAGTAAGAAGAGAAGACTAAAGTTTAATAATTTCACACAAACTGCTCTGCTCACAATTGTTTACACTCATGCAGCTGTTGTTGCACATCATCAGGGTTTAAATTGGAAGCAGCAGGTCTGTAATCAGTTCCAGCCTTTGCTCAGATTTGCATTATGATAGCATCTCGGTTTAAACATTCAGCAGTGGAAACGATTATTTACTCTTCTTCCTGCCGTCGTTTCATCCACCCTGCGCATGCATAAAAATCAGATGAGAGACCTGGTTATTTGTATATATATCGTGTTATTCTCCAGGAGTTAAACAGGTGATGATGATGTGTTTCTTGTTTACAATATGTCGAAAGTTGGGTTCAAACTATAAATCAGAGGAAAAAAAGAAGCAATGTGAAATGACTATAGTGATATCTTTGTTCATGGTCACACTGTGGAAAGAAATCTCTTGTAGTTTTCAACATTACTGCAGGTGTGCCATGAGGTTAAAATTCCAATAATTATTTGGAAATAAATATTGAGGCTCAAACTGCATTAGATAAAAGTCATCTGACTGAGTTACCTGATTAAACAAGAGCATGGAATTTAATTTTTGATTTACTATAGGTGGACAAAGGTAATTACCATCAAACATTAAACAAGCATTAAAATTAAAAGGGAATATCATGTTCAAAATGCACATATGTTAATTTTGTAAACAATCCGGTTCCAGCAGAGTAACGTGGGTATTAAATGTGTCACTGTAATAGTGTTAATGATCATTACACTGATTCCATTGTTTTGATTGTTCTGCTGTCTTTAGATTTTTACTTCCTTCTAATGTAGGTTTTAATTTGTCATAATGAGACAAATAAGATACAGCGCTATAGTTCATGAGCTGCTCCTGTGTCTCTCAAGCAGACATGAAGCAGATTTGATAAAATTATAAAACGAAAGGCCTCTCATCCATGACCACAGAGTATAATCTCCTTCTAGAGTCAGGCTTGTTTCGTAGTTTATCAACACTCTTCTGTTTCATTAATTACTTTACTGCAACCTCAGCTTATCTACCCTTGATGGCTAACTAATGTAAAGTGCCATTCACAGCTTTTGCCTCTGTGGGTATTTTTCATTTTCCTAACAGCATAGAGAATGAGTTTTATTTTGTTTTAATTATTTATTTGTTTTGTAAGTACCTGGCTATTGGATTTAGGGGCGTGGCCGGTTTGATTGATAGATGTTTCTACATAGGCAGTTATTGGGCTCACCTTAAATAACTGTCCCTGAACTTGACCTCTCCTCCATGTGAGGTATTGACACCTTTTGGTACATTTTTGTACTTACTTATTGTAATTGAACATCCAACTGAGGCTCCTTTTTTATGTTGTCCGCCTAAATTTGATGTTTGAGGCAAAACATTGATGCTCATGTTAAAAACCAAAGAGAAATGATTTTGTATCTTCTCCGCAGGTCAAAGCTGAGTCTCTTCCAGTCCAGATCCAGTCTTCAGAGGGCCAGCGTAAAGGTATAAGATCATGAGTCCACGAGCCCAACGTTTAGTGGCGTTTTTGTTGTATGAGCTGTTTAAACTTTTCTTCCTCTTCTAGCTGAAAGCAAAGCGGAGCGAGTGCAACTCCAAAGCCACGCACGCCAGAAATGACTACCTTCTCATGCTTGCAGCCGCGAATGCGCACCAGCAGCGCTACTACAACACAGACCTCATTGACTGCATCAAGGTGAGCATATATACATCTGAATTGGTGGGTGAAAGGAGACATGGCATAAATCTAAACAAACCTTTCTATCACTGTATACAGATTTTAGATGGGAGGATCTACGAGCAGGTAAAGGATTACCTGGTGTCACTGTGTCAGACAGAGCTAGAAGCCTACCAGGCTGTCCACAACATCTTCAATCAGATCCTCAACAGCTCAAATGGGGTGAGTCTTAAAGCCTGCAGGACATCCACCACCTCACACCCATGTTTGTACCAAATAGGCAGGTACACAGACCCGTTTGTAGTTACTTAACCTGCATAACCTGCTAGCTGAATGTGGAGTAAGACAGCATGGTGGTGCTGTGATTAACCGTAACACTGTGGTTGTAGGTGTGGATGTGAGAGTGTTTGATTGTCAGATGTAACAGCTAAGCATACGTTTTTTAGGTTTGCAAAAACTCGACTGGACTGCACTGGACTGTCAGGGTGTCCAGGGTGTAACCCCGCCTCTCACCCTGTGATAGACTCCAGCCTTCCCACAACCCAGTGTTAGTTAAGATAAAGCGCTGTGTCAAAAAAAGGGTGACTGTGGCTTGTAGTGGGTCAGTAAGACCAGAAAATCACACTGTAAATAAATAGATTTTTAATTTTATCCTGAAATAAATGCTTGTACCAAAGATATCAACGTATCTTCAGGTGTGCAGCTGCATGTTTGTTTTGTTTTTCTGTAACTTCAGCTGTTGTTTGAAAGGCCTGGCCGCTCTGGTTGTATGTCATTAGAGTAAGGTTTAAAGTTACCGCTAAGGACTACAGACTGATATTAAATGAAAGATGAGTCAGACTATATTATAAACTGTGTCCACCACATTTTCCAGGAATAAAACTGGAACCTGTGCAGCACTTTTTTGTGTATAATAGACTGGATTTTGTTAAACCACTTGGCTTTCTGTGTAAAAATATTTTTTGTCAGTCAGTTTATGCCTTAAGGTGTTTACTGCATCTGGTCCTAAAATTCAAAATTTACTTGGACACAAGTTACTTCGGACACAAACGTAATTTTGGCAAAACCAAAACAGTTTTTCCAAAAATATGCATAGTTATGCTTGAACAAGCTGTGTTTGATACAGCTTTGCAATGATGACACTTATGATGTAGGAGTAAAATAAACACTGGCACTGGTTATGCCTACTTTTGACACACTGGGAAGCTCACCAGTCATGTCACAAGGTTGTTGGAGTCAGTCTCAAAGTAAATGAGTCAGTCTCCATACACTTATAAGCATGTTTACAGCCTAGTATATAAAGTAGTTTGGTCTTTATGGATATTTTCTAATTTTCTAAGAACTCTGGGAGGGGTGACTTTATTCCATGTAGAGACTGGAGTTGACTGTGTTGTGACTGGTTTGATTGATGTTTAACCCTAACACAGACCATCCAAGAAGTCTATACTTCTTATACTTCTATACTATATACTATAGTTTTTAATCTGCCACTTAGCAGTACATATATATATACATATATATGCATGATAGCAATCCACACTCTCATCCGAATTTGGTAACTTCTGGCTACAGCAATGTAACGTGGCAGAGGGCAAAAGCTCACTTTGAGTCCATCTCTCAGATACCATCTATGTTTTTGACCTTTCTCTGATGACCCAGTTTTTTATGTTCATGCAGTCCTATTGTTGATCCCAGTGCAGTGCTGTAGTCATTAGGTCTGTTATTGTAAATGTGGATCAGTCCTTCTTTTGATCACTTTTGGAGGGCTCTAAAAATTCAGTAACTTGCTTTGCGAACCTTAGAAGAGCTGAAGTCGAGCGCCTCACTAACTGCTAATTAATTTAAATGGGTTGAGTTACGTTGCCGCTCCTTGGTTACACGCTGCTGAGCTCCCGTTGGCCTCTCAGGTCACCTTCAGAGGGGCATCTTGTTGCTGCTCAGGCCTGAATCTGAACAAATCAGAGGGAAGAGTGAGGGAAGCGGTGGGTGCAGCGGTTTTTGGCAGGGCTTACATTACAGCCCATGTGCTTCCTGTGTCAACACAGAAACAGATCTTATGTGTGCGCTGCGTAAAGTGACGTTCTGATTTGACTAGACGAAACTCTCATGAATGTTTTATTGTTTGTTTTGAGTTCTGTGGTCTAAATATACCATAGCATCCAATTTTTATTTATAAAGCACTTTAAAACAACAGGGCCACACAATAAAACCAAACATGAAAGACAAACACAGGCCAGAGAGTAAAAGATACATAAGAGATGTAGAAGTTAACAATAAAGGAGTGCTTAAAGAGAAAGGTATGGTCACAGTCAACATCTCATTTTTAATAGTTTTTCCCCATTTTAATGGGGCATAACTATTAAAAATAATGTAAGTGTATTTTTAAATGAACCTTAAGCTAGTAAAGGGAAGCCAAAGTTGGCGTGATGTGCTCTTCTTTACTTGTACCTGTTACAAATCGAGCGTCTGTAGGTCAGCAAAGGAGGCCTGGCTTCTTCCAATAAGAAGCATATTGCAGTAGTGGGAGGAGATTATTATAAGAGCAAGCGTTACTGTTTTAAGATTGCATTTAAAGAGAAGGGTCTTAATTTTGACAGTATTTTACTACTGGGTATCATCACCCAAATATGTAATGATAGTCCATCTCAATGTCAATAAGGAGGTCAAGGTGAGGCTGAACAGGGAACACAGCAATGTGCTTTACTGGGAAATAAACTTGACTTCCTTGTAACAAGGAAAAGAAATGCTGTGTTTCTGAAAAATAATAAGAGGCAGCAGGTACAGAGAGAAAAGTAGAGGTCCAAGAATTCAGCCTTGTGGCCCCCCACTCCAGGGATGGGAGTAAAGGTGGAGGTAAAATCATCAGTGCTGACACAGAAACTTCTATCAGAGAGGTAGGACGTAAACCACCAGAGAGCTTAGCCAGTGATGCCCACCCACCACACCAACCTATAGATAAAGATCTCATGGTCCATGGTGTCAAAGGCAGCTGTTAAGTCCAATAACACAAGCAGCACACAGTCACCCGAGTCAGCTGCTAAAAAATGTAATTAAAAAGTCTTAACAGAGCGGACTCAGTGCTGCAGTGAGTTTTAGTGCCAGATTGGAACACTTCCAAAATTGCTTGTTCATCCAGGAAGGACTTCATTTGGGTCTAAAAGATTTTTTTTTTTCCAGTTTAGACTGAAAAGTTAGTTTGGAGTTTGGTTTGACATTTCACAGAAGGATCTAAGCTGAGTTTTTTAAAGCAGGGGTTGCACAACAGCATGTTTAAAGTGAGTTTAAATTGTATTCTATGGGTCTGATGGAAGGAAAGTAATGCCTCTCAGATAAATACAATTGTTGAACTTAGATTACTATTATCACAGTTTACTCCCAACAGTGCATTAATGTTTCATTTTTTATACTCCAGTTCTTTCTCCTCTTTAGTTTCAGTTCAGTAGTAAGCTGAGAATGTTGTGTATACACCGCCTGCTCTGTCCAGATTTGACCCAAGCTGTGACAAACGACTGTCCAAATGCTCCTTTTTCCTGTTTATCTGGAGTTTGGGGGCCAAAAAAAGCTGTTGTTGTAATCTCATACTGATATGAGAAAATATAATGTAATGTTACTGTGTGGAGATAAAGATAAAAGTGGATAAAGACCTTAATAAGACACATTTGTCATGATACATCAGAGATTTTGATTTAAAGAATATAAAACTGATATTACTAAACCTGATTTCCTTCCATCTATTTTCTGCTGCTTATCTGAGTCCGGTCATGGGGCAGCAATCTAAGCAGATGCCCAGACGTCCCCCTCCCTAGCCACCTACTCCTGCTCTTCCTGGAGAACAGTGAGCCACCACTCTGGTGCCTTTCAGTGTAAACGAGTAGCTCTTCATCATGTTTCTAAGGCAGAGCTCAGACATCCTTCAGAAGATGCTCATTTGTGTCAGATTTTAGCCATAGGTAAAGGTATGACTGTAGACTGACGGGTAAATCAACAGGGATCAATACCCTGCTCCTCTTTTTTCCAATACAAGTTCCTCTATCAAATCATTTTTTGACACTTGAGTCAGCAGTCCAAGCAGAGATGTCCAGAAGTTCCTTTTCCCACTTAAGCGGTATTGACACAAATGCGTCTGACAACAGACAGGCAGCGAATACTGGGATACCACGGCGAGCCGGCCGAGATACATAATGTGTCCCAATGTGTCCAGTGTGTGTTTGGTCTGCCCTTACCAGCTCGTCTCGGAGACATTCTGGAGGCCTCCTATTTCAGATGCCAGTCAAACCACCTACACTGGCTCCTTTCCTTTCTGTGAATGATCACAGTTGAGGAGGAGAAGCTATGCTGTCCCCTGGTATGGTTTCCCCAACTGGTTCTTGATGAGGGGCCAAACTTAAGTACAATTTAAAAGACCAAAGTTACCAGCCTGGGACCAGTACTGGGGAGGTTTCTTTTTTTTTCCAGAACAGCTGATAGCTGTGCCCCATGAGTTCAGCTTAAAATATCCACACAGGTACTTCGTCCTCCCTCGGGTGGGCAGAGAGCTTTGTGGTCCAGGTGGTGGTCCAGTCCCCGGCTTCTTTAGCTGGCTTTAGAAAAAACCTGAAATTAGAATTAAAACTGTTTGTACCTTCACCTGTGTTACTTACAGTGATATGTTATATAATTTGTTAACTGTCTCTTTAAGCTTTCAGCAGCTGGAGGGTTAAAAATAGTCTGTGTGAAAATAGGCAGGCGGTGAATTCGAGCCTGTGATACGTCTTTAATGTCAGGCTGTGACCACAAACACCAGAGTGGTCATCAGCATTCAGATCAGCTGATAGTAACCAGAAACGGCTTTATGGTCATTCTCTTAATTGTTATTGGCGTTTTCTTTTATTTGACTTGTGTAAAATAATAAAAAGCTGATTTGAGTTCATTTTATAAGCAAATTAAATAACTTAATACGACAGAAATAAACTGACAGAGTAATGGAAAATAAAAAATTATAAATGTGGCCCTAAGCTACACAGATCACTGACCACAATTCATTCAGCTGGAGGTCTTTTTTTCTAAAGTTAATTTTAAATAGAAGAAAATGTGGGCAAGAAATGAAAACTTAATAGGGAGCAAGCCTGAACCCTAAAGGCTTTACTAAGTGTTAATTATGCAGGTTTAGACATGGGCTGATTTGTAATCTTGTGATAAACCTTAAATAAGTATATATGTATATTTTTGTCTGTTCCCTTGAAACGCATGCAGGTTCTGCAGGAGTTTCACCAGCAGCTGTTTGTGCAGAAGAACATGGCGTTCCAGCAAGCACCAGACTTCATGTTCCAGCCTGTCGACTCAGACACGGTAAATCCTGATGTTTTTCTCTTTTTATTCATTATTAAATGCATAAAATATCACATGCGATTGCTTTTAGTGATTATTGGGGAAGATAAACTCATATTTATTATGCATGGAATGAAATCCCCAACCTTAAAAATCTAGAACTTAACATGATTTCTCTAAAATGTTCAAGTAAAACTTGAAGAATAATTTTTGAAACGATTAAAATCCAAATCTCAAAGTGTTTGGGTTGCTTTTAATACAAATTTTGTAGCATAAAATAAGGTTCGTGTTTGACTAATTTAGTTGGCAGGAGGTGTTGATCAGTTTACCAGAAAATCAATTTCTACAGAAAAGTGAAGTGAAAATGTGGATCCTTCAGGTTTGGACTGCACAGGTTGGAAACCACAGATAAAATGCTGTAATGAAAACAGATCAGAGGAGATTGTTGAGAAGTGGAACAAAGCTCAACAGATGACAGATTAATTTGTTTAGACAACAATCAATACAAAATCAGACGAGTGGAACAAGCAGCTCACGGGCATCCTGAAAGCTGAGCTGGCCGAGCCACGTGGCCACAAAAGCCCGGACTGGACTCAGCTCAGGACCTTGATGCTCAAAGTGGCTTTAGGCAGAGCAGATCCACCATTTTGGAGTTAATCATCTCAACAATACCAGATGCAGAAAATATTTTTTGTTTTTAGACATTCATGATCACTGGATTGTGAAGCTTGAGAAGCTGGGCGATGACTTTTCCTCTAAATTGATACACAAGCAGGAAAAAATGTTCAAATTTTTCTAATTTTCTAAAAAAATTGTAAGTAACAGACAAAGTAGCTCCATTGTTTGAGTGTCAATAATCTGTCTGCACTGAAATAAATGACTAATTTAAATAGATTTTAATCACAAAAGTGCTGCACACACATTATGGAACAGTCTGGGTAAGAAGTCAAAGCAGGAAACATAATAAGTCCTGCGTGATTGGTCTTTATCTTTGTTAGTCTGAACTATGAGCCTGAAGGCAGAACAGTGAACTCTTGACTTTGTACTGTACTCCTCGCCCTGCACAGGAACTTAGATTATTTCCCATTTTTAGTTTTTATTTACAGATGTGTCGTCTCATTTCCTCACCGTGGGACTATTTCCAGCTCGTGTTTGTTCCGACTTTATCAGACTGTTTATCTTCCTAAATAAATGCACAACCTCTACTTTTAATTTGCACTTCAGTACATATATATATTAGGGGTGCAACGATACACAAAATTCACGGTTTCGATACAAAAAAATGTTAATGTTGTAAAACAATATGGAGAAGTTTCATTTGCACTCACTTGGTAGCACACATGTTAAGAGCTTTGAGAGTTTTACTCAAAATGCTGTATTCGCCGGTGAATTAATAGAAAACACACAAAACATCCGGCAGCACCGATGTTTGCTTCTGTTTCTCCACATCATAGAGATTAAATTGCTGTTTGAAACTACTTGAAACAACTCAAAGTTGATTAAAGGAAACAAGATTTTGGCTTTAGATTGTGGCATGAGGGTTAAAGTTGATTATTTGCAGTTTTTTTTTTTGTTTGTTTTTTACCAGAGCTTTAATGTGTTTTTCCAGCCCTGTTAATTTCACATAGATATCTCCTGTACTTACAAAATTATAAATCTTCAAAAGTTGAAAAAGTTTTACATTTCAACCCACCACTATGCACTTTCTGGGCCTATAATTCATAAAAAAAATAAGTAGAATGAAGGTAATATTTATTCATGACTTCATTAAATGTACTAAAGTTATTACACATATACATTCAGCTGATTGTAACGGGGTCATGTGGGGTCATGTGTGTGTGGAATGACCCAGGATTTTTATTTTATAAAACACCCGCAGGTCTGAACCTCCCTTTCTACCTGATAGCCCTGTGCAACAGGTCATGTAACATGTAACAGGTCATGTAACATGTAACAGGCCTTTAAAGTTAGGTAAGAAGTTTACAGAAAATCAAATGCTGCTGTTCACCTCATGATTGCCACAATATGGCTGGTGAAATGATGCTGCTGAGATGACTTGCCAGAGTTGCTAAATTCTTCCTTCCTTCTTTGCTTCCCTCCGACTGTTTTGCATCTGTTACGCTCTCAGCTTTATGGATTTCTCAGTTCAACTTGACTGCCTGGATTGTTTTTCAGTGCCAGTTCAGGTCTGAAACCCCTGCTGTGGTCAAAATCTGCCCTGGGAGCTGCACTTTATGTGATAAAAGTATATATCCGTATATAAAATACACATCCTAAACTCCTTTATGAGTCCCATTGCAGACATGCTAATTCAGGTGCACCTGCTCATGAAGCCCGCAGTGTCTGCTTGTGGCCTTAAGTCTATTTTAAATAATTTTACAGCCACATTTGGCTTTTATTGGATTCTTTGCCCACTATAAAAATTAATGTAAATGTCAGCTTTGGTCCAAAAATATTTTCCTATCAGGCTGTAAGGTGACGCCGCAGGTCTGCCAAGCGAAGTGTGACGACTCCCGTTCGTGGATGTAAAAAAGTCCGAGTCTGCCGCCCAGCTCCGCCGCTCCTTTTCTCCTCTGCCCCGCCGGACAACACTAGACAATTTGTTCAAACTGCAAACGCTGGTGTTGTTTTCATTGGAAGTCAAACAAGCAGCAGCCTGTTCCTAAAGAAAACATTAGTGGTGGAGAGCCTCCCCTGCCTCCCCCTGCACCCACCCTTCATACCACTTGCACCAGACGGAGGGATCCGGTAAGGAATAGAGCTGAGTTTGGGAGGGAGGGAGGGGCAGGAGGTAGGCCGGGCCCTGTGAACAGCCCATCTGTGAAAAGGAGGCATTGTGAGCGGGCCTCACCAGAGTGCACTGACCCCCACACTCCCTCCACCCAGCCTCTCCCCTCCATATTCAGACACACAGCTGATGTCATGTGGAAATGGCTTAACTCATTTTGTCGGGGTTTAGAAGAAAATAAAAACTGAAGACCGTCACACCTTAAAGTCAACAAATATAAACCTGGCTCGTCAGAAGTCTTGAAACTCACCAGCCATCCTGGAGCAAATCAGGGCGGTTAGTTTAAAGCCTGTATCTGTATCACTGGGGAAAAAGCTGTAACTTACATTTCAGAATAAAACACTTCAAAAACTGTCTGAATGATAATGTTATGAAATTTACTTATTAGTAAAAACATTCTTTGTTATACGCTGGTGTGTTTGTCTTCGCTGTAGGTGGTGCAACTGCAGAAAGAGAGTGGGACGGCGGAGGAGCACACTCTGGATAAGGAGGCGAGGAAATGGGCGAGCCGCGTGGCCCGAGAATACAAGAGCATCATCCACACTCAGAAGGTGAGAACCTCATCAAACACAGACAGTTTCTGCAGGCATCAGGACAAAGATGGTGTAACCATGTCAGTCTGTGTGTTTACTGAAGTACTTTATTTTCATTGTGCACATATCCAGTGCACAACTTCTCCCTGTAATACAATTAGTTCCTTATATTACAATAAAACAATAAGTACAATTTTCTGTTCTGTATGCATCTGGTGCAAATGGGTCATAAAATGCAGCAGGTCATGCAGTGTTACAGTTGTAGTGCATGTTTGCTGTGAGGTAGTAATTGTTATTGAGTTCTTTTTGCGTTATTTTTCTGTGGTCTGTTAATGTTGAGAGAAGTTCAAAGGTGTTTTAATGAACACTTTTAAACTCGTGGCTGTTAACTCTGTTGCTGTTGACTCTACAGGCAAAGTGTCAGGACATAAATCATGTTGTCATGTTAAACACTTCATCATATCCTTTCTAGTTTGAACCGGAACATCAGAATGAGATCAAATGCGACTTATGCAAATATCAGCCTGAGACACTTCGAACACCAAGCAAACAGTTAGATGTTGACAATAAAAAAAAAATTAATTAAGAATTAAAAATATAAACTCGTTCCAGAGTGAAAGATGTGCCACGGTGTGACGTAAAATAGCCATATATAGAAACTTCTCCTTGCTTCATGTCCTTATTGTGCTTTCTAGCGGGGGGGCTGAAATTGTTTAATTATATTTTTATTGATTAGAAGAAAATAGAAACAAATATAACCATGTCATTCATGAGACGACTAAGAAAGGGTTTATAATGCTGACGTGGTGTAACAGTCCAGACACCGTGCAGTGAATTAAGTTACACATGGTGTATGTAAATGATTAAAGCACGGTGTTGATATTTGAAAACACAGCAGGTAACACTGGTCCTTGTGCTCCGAGTAAAGCGTGTAATCGTTATTCACAGCGATCCAGTAATCTAATTAGTTCAAATCGAATCAATCAGTCAGTCAAATAAGATGTTATATTTAAAACAGCAGACACACATAGCAGATAGGTTTTCTTTATTGTAATGACATAAGCATGTTCTTTTCTTGTTGTGTAAGAGACGATCTGACTGGATGGCTGTTCGACACAGAAACGTCCTGAAAGTCCATCTGTTACAATCCGGTCAGTGCCAGCGTAGCACCATCTGCTGTTTCACAACAGAAACAACTTTTCTGTGTTTTGTTAGATTCATAAAGCGAAGCAAAAAAATTGGCAAATTCTGGTTTTAAACATAAAACACCATTAAAAATAAAGTTCCACAAAGTTGTTTATGTTTAAGATGTTTAAATTCTCTTTTAGGGTGTAAAAATCTGCTAGTTTTAGAGCTACAGATTACTTGTTGAGCCCTCTATTGTTAAAAATAGATCCTGTAGCTTTTTTGGAGAATCTGTGGATTTAAAAATATGTTAAAATTAGCTGGTCCATGTTTTCATATTGGGGAAAAAATGTAATGCTAGTCTTGCCCCCATCCTGCAACAGCAGCAGTTGAGGCAATATATTTACCCATCAGTCATGTCTAGGTAGCTTTGGCTCACGTTACTGTAGCCTTCTAATCAAAATGCATTTGCAATCTCTATTTTAAATTTTATTTTCTTGTTCTCACAGCCTTGAGCCTCTTCTGTTTAAGCACAGTTTGCATGTAATGAAATGTGCTCTATAAGTAAAATTGGCATTGACATAAATTTTGATGCCTATCAAAATGATATCCTCAGCAGTTAAAGGTATGAGTGGTGGTAATTTTTGTTACTTTTGCTTTCACTATATAATGAATAAACCCATATAAGGAAAAGTCACGAAATATGATGATCACGGGATTTTAATTTAACAGTTTTTACAATTCCAGAGGAGTCAAAATTACCCTTTGGACATGATGAGTGTGACGTTCTGCAAAGAGAAGGAAATCCTCTGGGAAGTTTAAGTCTCTGAATCTAAACGTGCGTGTTGTGTCTGTGTTTGGGTTTGGAGTTATTCTGATGTGGTTTGTCACCCCTTACTCACACAATCCCTGGAAAATCTTTGCAGGAAGTGTACAAAATGCACTGATGTGTCACTTTTTCCCATTAAACTGGAATTTGGCCTTTAATGCAGCGTAGCCGGTCAGCTGGATGATAATAATAAACCTCGACATCATAAACTCCTCCATATTTTACAGCAGCATGAAAGGTTAAAAGTGATAAGAGCTCCGTCTCACTGGTTTATTGCGAAAGCCGGTTTAAGATAAGTGAGCACAGCTCGTGCAGCGACCTGTTTCCAGATGTCCCTGGTTATGTTGATCGCTTTATTGTTGGACCGTTTCCATCTATTCCGTGTGTTCCTTTGTATACGTCACCACAATGGTTGTAATTGTTTTGTTTTCAGGCCCTGGAGGAGTACGGGACCCAGGAAGCTTCGGAGCCAAACAACAGCGAGCTGGAGACCAAGATGGAGGTGGCCAGGCAGAGTCTCCGGAGGGCAGAGGTAACCTTTGAACTTCTAGATCAGCGATTTCTCCATCTTCTGAATCAGTTTCTCCTTATTTAAAGTTGCCCCAGTGCGCCACCTGCTGGTTTGAAAGGTGAAGTGACAGATTTAAAGGATTAATGTTCTGTTAGAAGAGAGCAGAGGTGTTTAAAACACATTACACAAGTATTTATTTTATTTTCATACTAATCTCATTGTGTTTTCTTTATTCTTTGGGGGGTGGGGGGCTTGTCAGTGGGTTGTGAAAGTCTGGTGGTCTTTAACTCACCTTTATTTATTTATTTTTTTTGCTGCTAGACGGTGAAAGCGAAAGCCGAGGCCCGGCTGGACCTGCTAAGGGAGGCGGGAGTCCCGGTTGAAACGTGGCTGAAGAGTGCGATGAACCAGGTGATGGAGGAGCTGGAGAACGAGCGCTGGAACAACCTCAGTACCCACGATCCTTCACTCTCCGTAAGACAAAAACTCCGATGCCACAGTGCTGTAGTTTTGAAGTATATGCGCTGTAGATTTGTGCCCTTCACGCAGATGTCGGTCTAACATCCGTAGGTAACAGCAGATTTGGAGCGAGAGGACGAAGAGGAGATGGAGGACAGCGGTGAAGTGTTGGACGACAGCAGCTCCAGCCCCTCCAGCACCTTGAAAAACTATCCACTCACCTGCAAAGTGCTCTACTCCTACAAGGTAACGACACACGCTTAAGCAGGGTCGTAGCCGATGAGTCGGTCAGTGCCCAGAGAAATGGTGACATCTACAAAGCCTGATGTGTTTGCAGCGAGTCGAGTCTGAGTTTAGTCTTCTAAACCACCAGTGTCACTGCTCTGAAAAAAATACTGTTTGATTGCTGTTGCAGCATCTCTGCGCTTTCTGTATTGACAACTCGTTAACGTGTAGAGGCCGGCCTTGCCTCGAGCTCGAGGCACGGGGAGTGTTTGTTGGGAGTTACAGAAGCAGTCATTATTAGAAAATGCAGGAAGCTGGCGTAGCTGGATATTGTTGGATGAAGATTCAGGAGCCACAAAAAATGTGTTTTTGGAAGAACAGTGACTTGCAGAGTTACACTTTCTGTCCTCCGTAAACCTCATTTTCATGCAGAATACATAAAACGGCTGGAAGTGAAAGGAAAGGTATTTTTAGGATTCTGTAGGTTTAACCTTATTTTCTGGTAATTATATGATTAATATTTAAATATTTTTAAGTGTCTTGTCATGTTCTCCTGTGCCTCTGTGGTTCTCTTCAGGTTCCTCCTTCAGTAAAAGACAAACCTGTTAGATTAAAGCTTCTGTTACTGACACAGACAGCTGGAGACTCGATGGCTGAGTGTTCATTCCTGTTATATTTTCTAAAAGTGTGGTTGAAGTCTGCTGTCTGTGTGGTGCATTATAATGTGGATGCTCTCTGTGTTAGCCTACAAAGCTGGCTGGGATTTCCTCCATCCCTGCTGGATGGATATCGTCATAAAATCTATTAAGATGTAAATACGGTTAACCTCTCCACACATGATTTAAATATTTGGATTGGACGTAGATCTTTAACATGTCACCAATTATAATTCTGACTTTGAAGTAAAGCCACTTTTTGTTTTGGCTGTTTTTAATCAGTTCCAGTCGTGTTTAACCCCCATTTGGATTTACTTTCCCAAACTTTGTGGCATTAATGATTCCGTGTCCAGGTTTAAAACACCTGCTCTCTGAATTTGTACAGAAATTCTAGTGTAAGTCTGAGTTTTGTGCTGCTTTGGAGTATTCGTTGTTTTATATTACCTGAGTCCTGAGTAAAGTGTGGTATTAATGCAGGCATGGTCTCAGTGTTTTCTTCAGTGTTCTGGCTGATGTCATTGAAGCCACAGTGAGCATTTTTGTCCGTTCACCAGTGTGGCGGTATTTGAAAAATATACATCACGGATGAAATAAAGATGGTTAAACTGTTGCATCGCAGCTTTAATTGAATTAACGTGTTTGTCTGTCTGCAGGCTTCTCAGCCGGACGAGCTGACCATCGAGGAGCAGGAAATCTTGGAGGTCATCGATGATGGCGACATGGAGGACTGGGTCAAGGTACAAAAATAACACAAACACAGTTGTGTAGCAGAAGCACTCTCATGTTTGAGGGTTGGTTGTTTTGTGTATTAGTTCACTCTCTGGCTCTTAGACTGTTTGACAAACATTTAGTTTCAGTTTTTATAAGAACTCGCACCGGTACAGACTATCTGCTGGATGTTTTAGTGTTTCTCTGGGATCAGTTGGACTGATGTGGCTTCAGGAATGAGAATAATTCAACTAAAATGCTTGCGGTGCATTGAGGCAGGTCAGGTTGGCCTGGGTGGTAGAAGCTCTGCTGAACATAAAGACAAATCAAAAAATGTACAAATACACAGTTCTCGGCTTCGTTTTTTGGCCCCGCAGCCGTAAAGAGCTGATGGGAGATTCTCGTCACCCAGCCGGGCAGGCAGGTGGGTGGGCATGGCACCCAAGTTTGTGAATGCAATAATTCATGAATGAGGCAGTTTTTAAATTCATAGCTTAAGTGCAGCTACTGAAAATCTGGGCCAAAACCTGATTGATGGTGATCCAATCCTGCCTCAGCAGCGCTCCGGTTTGATCACAGTTTGTCAGCTTCTGCTTTTTAACAGCGGTTAGTGGACTCTTGATCGGTTTTAGATCTGCGGAGTGACCTGGTCATGGATATAAAATGTTAATTTGATGATCTCCCAGCTACTTAGTTATCATTTTCACTTTGTTTGTCACAGACTGCTACAAAGTTGCTCCTGGACCTTTGGGAGAAATTTTGAGAAGTCTTTGAGGGCATTTTTCGGGTGGTCAGTGGTGTACACTTAAATGTAGAAATGTCATCTGTGGATGCTCCCATCATTGTGAGAAGTCATTCTTTTATAAAAGCCTCTGCAGAGCAGCTGGTGTGTAGTCATTGTGTACTTTGTGTGTGGTTGTTTTCAGATCATTTCCCTGAAGGAACATTGTGCATTGTTGCTGTTTTACTTTGGTTTATTGTGTAAGTCTGGCTTCCCTGTGAGCCATTGTGCAAATGTTCCACGTGTTGAGCCAATATTTTATGTATATTTACTTAGGTGATTATCTTTTCATATACAGATATAGTGTTTTTAATGGGGTATTTATTTTAATTATATATAGATCTGTTTTAGTGCTGTGATTCCCCACAGCATGCCCCAACAGAGATCCCAATACCTCTGAGTGTTTTCAATCTGAATGAAAATAAGTAAGCAGTGGGAGGGGAGGTTCAAGCTTCATGAATTCAGCGGAGGCTTGTTTAGGATTTTAGATGTCTCGTTAATTCAGGAAGAGAGAACAAAAGCTGTCCTATTATTCTCTTTGTGGCTGTTATTAAATTCTGGCGACGATGCAGTGATATTGTTACAGCCCTACTCTTTACATCTGACTTTATTTTTTCTCATTAGGAGTTTTCCTGTTGAAACATTTTTGGCTGTTGTCATCGTCTGTGTTTCCAGGCCAGAAACCGTAGCGGACAGGTGGGCTACGTCCCAGAGAAATACCTGCAGCTGCCCTCCTCCAACAGCCTGCTGAGCATGCTGCAGTCGCTGGCCGCGCTGGACGCCCGATCCCATTCCTCCAGCAACTCCACCGAACCTGAAACCGAACTCCCAACCGGCTCCGTCAACGGAGACTCCAGTGGTGAGATCCGCCTCCACCAGATAATATCAGAGTTTTGATTTCCTGCTTTGTTTAATACCCTCGTTGCCACTGTCTGTGTTGCAGTTTCATTCGCAAAGGCTTTGTACGACTACGCGGGACAAACGGAAGATGAGCTGTCGTTCCCAGAAGGCGCCATCATCCGCATCCTGAGCAGAGAGACCCACGAGGACGATGGCTTCTGGGAGGGCGAGTTTAACGGCGTCGTTGGTGTGTTCCCCGCGGTTCTTGTGGAGGATCTCACCGTGACCAGCGAGAATGGAGATGGGCAAAGAGACGGCAGCGCACAGGTAGGCTCACGCTGACTTAGCCGCTTCTACACAATTAAAGTTCTTCTGGTTGAACGCACACACACTGCGTCCCCCCCCTGGATCAGCTGCCTCTACATCAGCGCAGTACGAATCTACTGTAGCAACTTATTTATGACACTAAGTCCTGTGTTGTTAAATAATTTATTTCTTTTTATTTTATATAAAATATTAAAGTTTGCACACCTGTCCACTGTTTGTGTTGAAGGCTTCCCCGTCCACACTCTCTCAGTGCGAGCGCTCCCCTCGTGGTCCCTTCCAGCCGGGACCTCTCCACAGCAGCCCCCTTCAGACCCCCACCGTGTCCTCTCCAGTGTCGAGTCCCTGCAGCGCCACAGCCTCTCCCATTGGCCGACCACCCTCCTATCACAACGGACACCACAGACCGCCGCCAGCTCCACACAAAAGCCCCTTTCACAGTAAGAATCCTGGTTTGTCTGTGAGTGGTTATCTGTAAGAAAAAAGGCCGGTGTGAATAATAATCTGCCTCCTCTGCCCTCTTCAGGCCCAGCACAAAGCTCCCCCCAACCCCCCAAATACCCGGAGAGCGGCGGTGGCACCATCCGACCCGTGAGTAAAACCTTCTGCGGTGACGTAAATGACAGCAGACCTTTTTTATCTTCATTTTAACTGAGCCGGTGGGTTTTTACAGGTACGCGCCGCACCTCCGCCCCCGAAGCAGCATCCTCGCGGGCAGGTGAAGCGGCGAGAGGAGGTTGAGATCACACTGGTGTGAAAGTGGCACCCCCTCGAGCAGGGACTCGTAAAAACACTCCCAAAGGAAACCCAAGGAAACTTAAAAACTCCTGAAGACGCCTGGAGACGGAAGAAGCCCCCCCACTCGGAGAAGGAACACCGCTGCGCCTTTTTCTTTTAACTTCCTGTTCAGTGTTCTCGTTTCTCAACACTACTTTACCCAGAGTTTGTACAAGGCTTCATTCTCACCCCCGAACAGTTAATAAGGTGATAACGAGCAAAAGAAGTTGATAGAAAAGTTAACATCATTTTATCCGTTTGTAAAAATCAGTGTGTTTGGACTCGCTGACTGATATTTTAGGGAGTCGAGCTCATTCGTTCCCTTGCAGAGAGCTCCGTGTGGTATCATTCATCAGTTCGAGCACCGACAGCATAAAACAGAGTCGTTAGCTGACGAGCAGACCCTGGATTTTCAGTTGTTTGAGACTCGGTCGTAGCAGCGTTTCATGTTAAAGTAAAACATGTTAGACTGGACTGACCTTGACCTTTGAGAGGTCAAACTGAAGGAAGTGTTTGTGTTTTACCTTCATTTTTCTGTTTATGAACAAAGACACGAGTCTGCAGAACATATCGTCGATCAGGCCTCTGTTCCCTAGATTTAGACACATTTCACACCCCTTCAGTGAGTCTTGATCATTTCAGCTGTTCTGAAATGAGAACTGAACCCGTGAACACATCAGGGAACTGTTCACAGAGGTCCCAGAGACCTCTATAGGACCAGAAGTCTTTTACAGACGCAGGGGTCGCCCCCTGGTGGCCTGTAAATAAAATACAGGTTTTTTGATTGTTCACTTTTCCAACCTGGCAGCTGTGTCAATGTTCTGATGTCTGTGGTCCTTTTTGGCAGTGACGTCATTCCCGAGTTTCTGCATTCCAGCAGGAAAGTCAGAAAAGCAAAGTAAGATGGGATTTATTTTAGCTGCAGCACGTTCATTGATAGAATGTGGTAAGTGCTTAGCGTGTGGCTTATATCACGAGTCACAAATACAGGTGAGTTGAAGAGCAGATTATGTTTATGTTCTCAGTCACCATCTTGGATTGTTGAGGCTGCTCTGACTTTCCAAGAAGGAAATACTAGTTGAGGGGGAGTTCCAGATGAAAATTACTACTGGAAACTCAGGAATTCCGACTTCCAACTCAATCTGGAATGCACCGTAAGCCAAGGGCCAACAAGACAACAGCAGATATTTTGACGTCGCCCCCTGGTGACAGGACAAGGTTACAGCACCATTGTACAACCACACCGCTGCCTTCAGTGACCTTGCTTTTTAGGTGTAACCACTTTTCTGTATCTCTGTTGTCACTAAATTGCAAAAAAATGTTGTTTGAGGTCAAAATACAAAGAAATTGTGAGCAGTAATCGACAAAAATAGTCTGATAATCGCTAATTACATCATCAGCAAACCATAAATCAATTTTCTGTTTCCACCTGAGCGATCTTTAGGCTGCCCGTGCTCCACACAGGTATTGCACATGTTTTCACTTGTTTTTTGGCTTCATTAGTCGATTATGTTTAAGATAAACTGCCTCCTGGCTCCGGTTTCGCATTAAAGTCTCTGCAAGAAAACAGATAAGTTCTTCCTTCAGCTCGTCGGAAAACATCACTTCTAACTGATCGTGTTATGAATGCCTTAGCTGCAGAATTTCTCCTCGTTTATGGATTGAAGAAAGAATTTTTTATGTTATAGTTATGATTTCGCCCCCGTTGTGTCTCACATCGTAGCTCTTTGTTACCACCATCAGATTCACGTCTATGCAACAGAGCTGCACTTGTGAGCAAACCAAAAGTCTCGAAAAGAGGCTGGTCCTCTCCGCCGACACACGTGACCGCTCGCGGTTACACAAACAAGGGAAAAGTGGCAATTTTTACCTGTGATTGTTTTGGATCCCTTATCTTTTTTTCCCCTTCTAATGTTTAGGAAAAGTTTAAAGTGGGAAACATAGCACGTAAACACACAAACACACAGTCTAACTCTTTTGTTTTTATGTTGCATAATACAGAAAAAAACTGTTTTTACGACACTAATGATGCCAGTAACAGTCGCTGTTGGGGAGGACAGTTTACACTGAGCATGTGCAGTTTAAAGATGCCTTTTATTTTTAAGGAGGAAACCATCCTGAGCTGCTAGCTGTCCAGTTTAAAATCTATAGTGAAGCACTTTCTGATGTCTTCTTATTCCTTTTCAGTATTGTGGATGTTTTGTTCAATATTTCCTGTTTGATGTTTGTTTACCAGCCGTATTGGTATCAATACTTCCTGTTATTTAGCCGTAAATAGCCATTGTAGTGTCTTTGATTGAGATATGACTTGTCGATCGTATTGATAGTTTACAGAGAGCTTAGAGATGGATATCTGTGCAAGTAATGGCACAGCTTTTTTCCCCTTTTTTGTTTTTAGAATTAGGATTTTAAGAAAACAAAAGCAATTAAACTGTAGCTGAATCTGATCAGAGGAAAAGAGGTATCCGTCAGCCGTGACGCTGCGCTCTCGTTGATCTCCTTGAGATCTGAATGACATCAAACTTATTTTTGAAGTTTGCATTTACCCTGTTGTATTAAAAGAATAACTAAAGTTTCTTTTCCATTAGAGAATTTTTTGTTAACCTGTTTACTGGTCTTGATTATGCATCAAGTCAGAATCTGACATTCTTTTTTTTTTTTTTGTAAAGGACGTAAAACCTCCCACGTTTTACAGCGTCGGCTATGCGTCGGCTGCCAGGCGTCGTATTTACACACCCATGGATGTTTAACTGTATTTATTGTGTACAAATAAATGTGAAATAAAGATAGCTTAAATGGAACAAGACTCTGTTTTAACTCTTAATACCTGCATCCACCTGTTTAAAATATATTATTTTAAAATAATGTGTTACATGACTACACAGAAGGATGTTTCAGCTCCATTTTAAGTCTCCAACCGAGTCGCTGTATATAAAACAAGTCACTTTTTTTTTTAAAAGCACCTGCTTTTTTTTTTTTTTTTTTACTGACTTCATAATTACAGGCATGGAAGTTGAAAAAAATGTTTGTTGGTCAAAATCTCAAAATTTAGATTTTTTTTTCTCAGTGTTTCGAGTTAGTAAGTCTCAGATTAGCCCTAACGCTAATTTAATTCAACATTTTGTCCTACAGATGACAAAAAAATTCAAAATAATTCGGTGGCTGTAACAAGCTTGCGTATATAGCAAATATAAAAAATATAAATATTTCTTAATTCTAAAATAAACATTAATCTGATTATTTAAAAAAAATTATTGGACAAAAACTACATGGAAAAAAAGAACTTGGTGAAATAGAAAAAATAAAGGCCTAATTAACCTGTTAAGCCCCAAAGGGCTTTCTGAGCTTCCTGCTCAAAAATGACATGCCCAAAATAAATGGAGTATTTCTCTCCAATTACAAACTGTAAACAATCGTGGTATCAAAATAGGGCTAACACTTGTGAGATTTCATCAGAGGTGTGAATATTACACCAGATGTTACTGTAGACTGTAGATCTTTTCCTTCACCTAATTTATTTATTTATTTTTTAGCATATAAACCCTTTAAAATGTGCTTTAGTTCACATTTTAATCCAGTAAGTCAGTAATCAACATATAAACATCATCTGTGCAAAGATGTATGCTTCTGAAGCGAAACAGTGAAAAATGACTGCACTTTTAATAAATACATATTCAGGCATTCTGCAGTTTGTCCAATTCTGGAAAACTTTGGACACCATGTGTGCTGCCATACAGCAGAAATTATCCCCAGCGGCCTTTTATTATCACACTAAACCTTGAAGAAGGCTAAATCTTGCATTGGAGTAAGAAGTTCGTATCTCTCCCACAAGTTTCATTGGATATTAGTGAGTATCAGAAGCGTGCCATCTAGTCTAACCTCCCTGGTACCTCTCCTAGCCTGTGCAACATGGGCTTCCTCCCATAGGGTTGCAGGGAGACCTAATGCTTGCTTCACCTTTACATAATATCACCCCTTATCATAAAACTGAGTGACTTCATGTCTGTCACGTTCCTGGGTCTATTGACCCAGCGTTTTGAGTTTTAGTTTATTTGGATGTTATGTTTAAGTTCTTTAGGTTATCTGAGCTCATTTGTTTATTTCAATTCCCCTTGTGTCTTCTACAGCTGTGTTTTAGTCTCCCTTTGCCCTTTATGTGTTCAAGTTGTGTCTTATGATGTCAAGAGTATATTGTCATGTCCTCGTCGCATGTTTCCTGTTTTATTTTGAAAGTCTGTGTCCTATGTTAGTGTAGTCAGCTTTGCTTCCTTTGTCTCATCATGTCAGTCTAGTGTCAGCTGTTTTCCCCATGTGTTTCCACTCCCCCTAATCACCCTTGTGTGTATTTAGTCTGTGTTTCTGTTCATTCTTTGTCAGGTCGTCTGTTCTCCACGCCATGTTTCATGGCCAGGTTTTTCATGTTCTTTGTTTAGTTCTCCCGGTTTATGTTAATTTTGCTTCGGTTTGCTTTGCCCTTTGTTTTTACCTTTCATCAGCCTCATTAAACGGCTCACTTTTTGTTAACATTCAAGTTTTGTTCCCTGTTTCTTGGAGTCTGCGTTTTGGGTCCTTTTTGTCAACCCCTACAGTCTGCTTTGGCCAGATTGTGACAATGTCTAATTTTTACAAATATTAACTGAGCACAAAAAGTGAGACAGTTAGTGCTTAGTCATTTTTTTCTCTTTGTTGTAAATATGCTTCTTGGCAATAAATCACTGCTGGAAAGCCTCAGTAACATGTGGAAGAACCATACACAGCCACAACAGCCTGGCTCCTCATGCTGGTCACCAGCAGGGTGTGACTGAGGTCACGTTGGTCACTGTGTTAAGTGGAGTTGAAATCAGTCATCAACATGTGTGGCCTTGTTTTGTTTGTTACATTTTTGGAAAAACCAAACTGCAGGTACAGAGAGTGTTTCAACAACAGCATGTCATTGATATCTATGATTAACTACTTATTCCAAGACCAAACCAAGTTTCCAAATAATATACTAAAAGATATTCTGAGTGTAGATAACATCTGAGATGTGGGGCCTAAATACCCCCATTATGAAGTTTTACTAGAGTATTGCACTCAAGCTTGTATCTTGTTCTGACTTCCACAAGTTTATTTTTAGATCAGATTTATCCTCAAGCCCCAAACACAGTCATTTTATCCTGTTTTCCTACAACAGAAATATTTCTACACTTACACGACACATTTTGACACACTGAATGCTTTTATTTTGAAACGTGTCAATCCAGGAAAGCCAAATGGAAAACATAAAGTATAGATTTGATTTGAACAATAGAGTCAGCATCTAAGTAATCAAAAGGTTTTTAGCCCATGAAGCAGTTCAGCAAACATGTAAAACAGCAAAAATGCAGTTTAGGTAGTAAAGTGTTTTAAATAATCAATTACTGATGAAAGACTGACCCTAGTTTCCTTAAGTTAATTTATTTTATTCAGCCAGAAAGGAAAAATAAATCACGAGGAATACTTTGAACTTTATATAAAACCCTCATGGAGAGGTGTGAACATAAACCAAACAGCCAGCAGGTGGTATCTACTATGTGACAAATGTCGCCATCTTGTGGCCTCTTTCTGTCACTACAATTCATTCAAAGCTTGAATTATGGAATTTGCAGAAAATGCTTCACTTGTAAAAGTTTAAAAGTCACCAGTGACATTTTTCCCCAGCAGAACCTGAACCTGACTCCGCGCTCAAACCAGCGTTCCTCCCCGTCCAGGATGTGCGGAGTCAAGGAGGCAATTTACGTTACAATGCTGTGATTGCAGCCGTTCCCCAACTCTCACTCAGTGGTACTCATGGCCATTAATCAGTGGTCTTTGATCAGTGGTTGTTGATCAATGGTCATGAAAATTTCCATTATTATGATGAAGGAACTGACCTCACAGCCCACTGTTCCTTCAGTGGTGCTAGTTTCAGTCATTATGCAAATCCTGCATTATGCTGTTTATAATATTGGGGAAACCTGCAGTCAGCTGAGACTGAAGAAGTCACTTGGATGAGTGACGAAACGTTTCTCCCTGAAAACGCTACGTCCAGATGAACAGAATCAACTGTGGGAGATTTACTTGTCTGGATGACTGAGCATGCATCAAGAGCATTCAAAGCTTTGTGGAAAATGCTTCACCTGTAAAAGTTTCAAAGTCACCGATGTCTTTTTTTTCACCAGCAGAACGTTCAACAGCTTCATCAGAATGAACCAAAGTCGATGACGTCACAAGAGTCAGAACACAGAGCTACCAAGAAAATCTATGACGTTCATCTCTGAATCATTTAGTTTGGATGTAGTTGGTGGAGAAATATCATTAAACAGTTTGCAGCGTTCCTCGCAGCACTCAGTGGACACTGGGCTTGGACACAGTCAAATCAGTATGTGGGATAGCTGGCTGCTCAAATAAGTGTCCTCCTTTTTTATACCAGGCTCACCCTCCAGCTGTGATTCCTCCCCTGTTCCCTTTTTTTCTTTGTCTACTGTAGTTATTTTATACACAAAATTAGCTCAGGTTCAGAGAATAATTTCAAAATCTTGGTAGTGACAAAAATACCAAGACTTATTTCACACAACGTGTTCAAACCACAATACACAAATGAAAGAAGCTCAGTGAAATAGAAAAATATATGTTCAATAAGTTGAAAACTTAGTTTTGGTTGTTGTGTCTTTGTTTTTGCAGCTGTTTGTCTAAGGCAAAAAGAAAGAAGAAAAAGAAGAAGAAATGATCATTCCTGAAAAACTGATGGGATCCGACAAATAAACATGTGCTGCTGACGTCTGTGGAAGTCTGTCTGTAGCCTGTGAGCACCATCAGTGAGCGCTGTGTGCCTGTGATAAGCGAACATAATACTTTTACTTATCTGACAGAGATGATACTGCAATCATGAAGGTGATTCATTCAAAGTGAGGTTCTCCTCTTGCACACCGGCTATTCTGACCTTTGTGAATTCTCCAAACGCGGGACTGTCAGCTGCACAATTCATGTTGGTGGGGAAATGCATGCGTGCTCTCCCCCCGCCATCATGTCTAAGACAAGCAAGTGTTAATTGGATGACAGATCTTTTGCTGTAAATGACCACATCCGTTGATAGAAGTCATTTGTAATGACAGGTAAGAACATTTAAGAAAGATGAGGTGGAAGAGGAAGGTTTAGATCCTTCACCTTTTATCTTTGCATTTTTATTTTCATTTTATTGTAATTCTGAGCATTTTGTTGTTCCTTTTTGTGTTTTGGGAAACTGTAAATATTGACCAAGAGGCAACAATAATAACATAATAATCATAATTATAATAATTAATAGTATTAGAACATTTTCCTGTTTCTCTGTCTCATGGGGGCTTTCGTCCTGGGTTTCTCTTGTGTGTCCGGTAACCTGACGTACTGAGTGCGTGCAGCTCTGTTTTAAATCACACGAAAAGTTAGGATCTGTACGAAACACAGGAGATGTTTGACTAAATAGCACCCCGAGATATTTAAAGCCAGCGTCTCTAAATGCATTTGCAAGATAAGGATTTTTTGTGGAACATTACTTCCAAAAGGGAGATGGAGAAAAGACAGAGATTAGTAGATAAATAGAAATAGAAAGTCTCTGTACTTACTCCGCGGCTACAATCAGTCATGCTTGCCATGAAGGTGCAGGGTCTGGATGTGCATGCACACTTTTGATTAGCAGCTGACTCTTCTCTGGCTAGGAGTCAAACTGCCTGTAACAAAGTTAGAAAATGCTCTGGTAATGTGCTGTCTGGGGCAATTTGTCCGTGACAGGGTTGCTGAAGGTACACTGGTCCAGACTGAGTGTTATTCAGAAAACTCCAAAGGAAAAAAAAAGCGAATTGAAGGATGCTGATGCCTCTATTGTGAGACAGGTACGGGGTTTCAGTGATCCAAACATGACCCTGTGTGCCCCTTAAGCCTAATAACTGGTTTTGCCACCCTTGGAATAAAAGAACTGCAGTTAAGTGTTTGTAATAACTGGCAATGAGTCTTTCACATTGCTGTGGATGAATTTTGTCCGGTTCTTCTTTGCAGAATCGTTGTATTGCAGCCACATTGGAGGATTTTTGAGCATAAATGGCCTGTTTAATGATACGACAAAGTGTTTCAGTCTGATTTAAATCCAGACATTCAATAACAGCGCTCAAAAACCTTCCCTTTTAAATTTTATTTAATTGTATTTTTTTCTAGCCATTCAGAGGTGGACTTGCTCGTGTTTTGCATATTTGTCTTGCTGCATAACTGAAGTGTGCTCCTGCATTTTGTATTCACTCTGGTTATTTTTGACCAGCAAAGAAAATTTGTTTAATGATTTGAAAAAAGCAAAAAACAAAAAAACTAACAAAACGTTAATTAATGAGGAATGGGGCGAATCCTTTTTCTTACACAACTTTATGCTTTGTAAAAATGTTTCTCTAAAAATGCTTAAACCAGAATTAACTGAAGATCACTAAAGACATTACAGTTCCAATACAGAGCATGAAACTGATATGGATTTGTTGGACTATTTAGTACTAAAATCTGCTGCCTAGTAGAAAATAAATTGCATAAATTAGCCTCATTCTAGAATTGGAGGACAACTTAGGCCTAATCTTTGCTCAAATACACCATACATACATACACCATTCAAACTATTGCAAAGGCAATAGATTGTGAGTTGTGAGTTTAAAAAAGCATTCATGATTATTTTGCATGTTAGCACACTTATAAGAAACAAATATCGACAAAATTAAAACAAACAAACAAACAAAAAAATGTAAAAAGGAATAACTTATATAAAAATGATATATTTGGCCTACAACTTGTCAAATAATGGCTTTTGGGAGTCCTCAAGAACTTTTTTGTATTTTAAATCATATTTTGGACCAACTTAAAAAAATAGGTTTACATTTTGTCTCTGGACGAGTATAATTTTTTTTAATGTATGTTTTTATTTTTCTGTGCATGGACTGCTTTCAAATTCACGGGTGGTATAAAAATGCTCTGCAACTGTAGAATTAACCATTAATAATCTGATGTACACCTTTAAATACGTGATTCTGTTGCATAAATGACATATGTTAAATAGCCAATGCAATTCAAGCAACTTTTTTCTGATTTGACACAGAGGAAGTGCAACTGTAAATAAATAAATAAATATTAATGCAGACGGGAAAAGCTATCTTTTCAGGACAGGTTACAATCCCAGCGTCTTATTTTGGTAACACTCGGAACTCATGCATTTAATTCCGGCTGGCTTGCACTGGTGTGGAAAAGATGGCTGCTTCGGCGGCAACGGCGAGTTCTTCCCCCGGTTTGTGTCCAAATTACGCTGTGATTTGCTCTTTTCTTGAGCGCTACGGAGCGTTGTTGGACTTGCCGGAGCTCACCTTTCCTCAGCTGGAGAGGTATCTGCAGGACACATCCTCAGGTAGGGTAGTAAAAGGTCCCGCTGCTCACGGGGAGGAGGAGGAGGAGAGACTTCACCGCTGCATTAATGATAATGGTAGCGAGCTAGCACGTAGCAGCTAATGTTAGCTGGCTGTGTGTTATTGTGTTGGTTTTTTAACATTCTCCTTCACTTAAATATAACTTAACTCCGCCCTGAAGCTGCCATTCGAAGTAGAAAACACGTCTGTGCTCATTCTGATCGTTATTCAGCTGCAAACGGGCCGAATTATTCGAGGTTTTCTGTCACTTTTTTAGCTTTTGAATTGGGCTTAATTTTTTTCCAAGCAGCCTTTATCTGCCGTTGTAACGTAAAACAACACAACACGCACACAAACATGCGGCCGTGACAGTGCTCGCGAGGCGGTGAACGTGGAGATAGCTCACGCGGCGTGGATTCAGTTAAGTGGTCTCCGAAGGTGTCAGTGTGTGAAACGAGCACGGATTTGTGCACTTTATTTACACTTAAAATATTTTGCCTTGTGGTGCTTCGCGCAGCTACCGTCAAGCCACACAAAAACAGAGGACAAACGCGTAGGCGCTTTCAAAATAAAATAACTTAAAGCCTTAGAAACGCAATAGTTTTGCTGGTTACTGCGGAACTATATGCGCGATTTTGATGTGAAATTAAATTAACTGTGACTTTTATTGTTTCCGAACTCTTAGCGATAACCACATCATAGAAAACGGTGTTTAAGAATTTCACGGTAATTAAGAAATTGTTTTCTTCTTCCGCTCCCGCTGCTAATTGTGGTCGACTTGACTGTTTTTCTTATCTCGTTGCGTCGATTAGCGCATGCGCGTCCTCATCTGAAAGTGTTCCTGATTGAGTGTGTATTAATTAGCATGTGCCATCACCTCGTGTGTTTTAAAAGGACACCACGGACACATTTTTTCTACGTTCGATATTCCCATTAATTATCGACAGTTTCAAGCTCAATGCTTTTATTTGATTAAAATTTGACTTTTTAAAAATATATATACTTAAAAAGTATATACTTTTTCAAATCGAGGGAACAATATGTTGTTATAAGGATACAGTGTGTATTTGTATTTATCCTAGAGGCCTTCCAGTGCATGTTGGTAAACAGCAAAAGGCGGGCATGTGTAAAGAATAAACTTGTTTTATGGGAAAAACAAAGATAAATAAGGCTCTGTAATGTGTTGACACTGACTCCCGCACAGCGAAGGATAACAGCAAGAGTGAAAGAGAATGTTTACAAGGCGGTAGTGAGACGTGCTATGATCTATGCACTAACAAAAAGACAGGAAGCAAAGCTGAAGGTGCGAAAAGTGAGCAGGATGGGCAGGATTAGGAATGAGTACATCAGAGGAGAGGCACACTTGAGATGGTTTGGATATGTGCACAGAAGGGATAGTGGATATACTTGACGAAGGATGTGGAAGATGGAGTTTCCAGGCAGGAATTAAACAGGAAGACCACAGAGAAGGTTCACTGATGCAGTGAAGGAGGATGTGCAGAGGTTCAGTGTGGTTAGTGAGGATGCTAAGGATTAGGTGAGATGGAGGCAGTTGAGCTCCTGTGGTGACCCCTATAAAGAAAGTAGGAGATGAAAATGAAGCATGTCCAATATTAATCCTATTTATCTGCGCATTTTTGACTTCGTCCTACATTTTATGTTAAGTCAAAGGCTTTTTGCTTTGTTTTTGGTTTAGATGGTTTGCTGCAGATGCTCTGATAAAGGATTCTTTTGTTGTCAATTAAGACTCATGAGCATCAATCAGAGCATCTCTCAGACTTGGTTTGATGTAAATATCACAGAGAGGAAACCTTCATTGCAAAATAATGTTATAAAATAAATGTATTTAATTAATTAAATGTGAGCTTTTAAAAAATGTAAACAAAGATGAAAAGATGAAGTTAATATCAATAAAATGGGCAGAAGTTCAGTTAGAAAAACATACAAGAATCAGGTTTTTTTTCTTCTGCATTCACATATTAGAAATTGTCAAAAGGGCCATATTTAGCATGAAAAGCCCAATAGCATTACATAGACATATGCATACATTGTTGCCTGGCTGTTTTTGTCTGCACTCTGGGTTTTTGTTTTTTTTGGTCAGCTTTTCCCACGATGCAATAAATTTCATCTCCAGTCACAGCAGCTGATGCTGTTACCGGACAGTGTTACTTGCTTTACGGCTGTTTTAAACTCTCCTCAACAGTTGTAGCATCACACCTAAAATGCCTTTCAGACGCTAACGGGTTTCTGTTTTATTGTTTCCGCAGTTCCAAAGCTGCTGGTTGATCTTCATGTTAAGTTGCTGAGGAAGATCGGCAAATCGGTGTCTGCAGACAGATGGGAGAAGTATCTCGTCAAGGTAAGCGGTTGACACGCAGCACAACAGAACAAAAGAAAAAGAAGTAGCGCCACAGTGTTTTGGCACAGGACAATCTAGAATATTTATTTAACATTTAAAATAAATGGCGCCATATTCAGACAGCTCCTACTCCATCCAGAGTACCTAAAAGAGCTTCTTTTCAGAAACATACAGCTTTCCAAAAACGTGCTTTTTAATAGAAAATGCTTCCCACATGGTTAAGCAAATGTCTGGTTTTATAGAGATCATCTGGTTATTTAAAAAAAAAAAACTTTAACTTTGCAGCATATCAACTTTGGGATCTACTAACTGGGACTAGGTTGACAAATTTGGAAAATAAAACCCAGTTTAATAATCTGATGGACAGGTCTGTCTTAGCAGAGAGACCCATCCTGCAGTAACCACTCTAGGAGCCGGAGCTGTTTGCATGAATAAACGGCAGTAATCCCTGCGCTCAGAGTAGAAAAAGGTACTCAGGGGGTGATGTCAGCAGGTAGCATCAGGGTAGCAGGGTGGGCTCGTAATTTTTGCAAGGGGCCGCAGGAGAAACTGTGGCTGTTGTGGAGCCCACACCAATGTTTTTGCTAAATTATAAATATGTTATATTATAAATTATGCAAAGTGCTGTTGCTATTTTTGCTCCAATTACATCTTCTGCAGGTATTCAGTTTTTTTGTTTTGTTTTCTTCTTGTTAATTGAGAGAAAATTGAGTTGTTGTTTTTTGTTGTTGTTTTTTGGCTTTAACAAGTGCTTTAAAGTCAGGTGCAGTGTCTGAGGTGTAAATGTGGGCAGGTGACTGAGAGACCATCTGTGTCTGGATTAAACTTCATTACTGAGAACGATTGTTCATATATGAAGGCAAATCGAAAGAGATTTCTCTTTATATTACATCCACTTCAGAAGGCCAAACATTTTTCCTGTCAGATTCGAGCAGCCATTGGCTGGAACACCTGCCAGTTTGTCCCATTTCAGCCATAGCCCTTCCAAGCAACCGTTTACCTCTGTGAAGAAGTTGCAGTCCCTTTCACTGAGTGCACTGCTGCCAGTTCCTCTGTGATCTTAAGTCTGTCGCTTACCACATATAGAAAGATGAGAAACTATGCTGTGTAGACAGACAGCTCATCCACAGTCAAGGAGAAAAAAGTCAAAATAGTCTTGTTTTGTTTTTAAACTGGAGCTCCAGATTTCCTGCAGTGTCCTCACCTCAAGCAGTCTTGTTATGGTTCACCTGGATTGGACACATTCTCAAATGCTTCTTCTGAAAACTTCTTGTATTTCTGGGTGTTTAGTCTCATAATGGTGATTGAAACTGCAGTCCTTAAACCCACCAGTCTGCTGTCCACAGACTAAACTCACAGCTTGACCTCTGATTTCAATGAATAAATACTTAAAAGTCAAAGTGTTGTTGATTAAAAAAAAATTCCTTTTTTTTTTTTTTTAAATCGTGAGCTGACTTCTTTCAGGGCTATTAGAGTGTATTTACAGTGATGCTGCATTTGCTTACTCACACATGAGAATGTAAAAATAAATGATCAGTCACCTTCAAAATCAAAGCAGTAAAAATGTGTTGTCCTTTCCCACAAAACTGCAAAAAACAGTAAGCCATTCTTTGATGGGGAGTTTATCAAGCTTGGTGACTGAAATGAGACAAACTGCGTGATGGATACTTATCTTTGAATCCTAATTTCACACTGACGTCACACTGGCTGGTCAGGGACAGCCAAAGGGCCGAATGTGCCCCACAGGATGTACAATGCCCGGGTCTGCTTTTAAGATCATTTTTTTAGTAGATTTAAAAAAAAAAAAAAAAAAGTACAGGGATGGTTAACAATTTAGAAAAAATGAAGGAGAGGAGACAAATGGTCCCAGCAAACCAGCATGTGATGCTCTAAGGTGGTCGCCTCTGTTATTGTTTGCTATCACAATAAAGAACAGTTAAGCACAAACATGCAAAAACACATAAGCACAAAAACATTGTGAAATAAAAGAAATGGGCATGACACACATTACGGCAGTGTTTATATGTAAAATTTATGTTTTAAATAATCAGAATAGAAGTAACACAGTTTTGACTGGCCAACCTCAGCCTCTCACTCTTGCTTTGTGTTTATTTCTCTGACCAAAAATGTAACCATTGTTATATTAAGACTTGAGAGCCTGAAATATCATCTTTTTTTTTTTCTACTGTCTCAGAAACATGACACTTTAAGTCATCTAAACGGAGGCTCTTATTTATTTTTTACTTTTTTTAATCTAATGCGTACTCAAGAAGTGACTGTGTACCCTCTATTAATTGACTAATGTCTCCAGTTTGACTTTTTTCTGAAAATAAAGGTTAAGCATGTGACGTATTTTAATGCCACTCTGTTGTGTTACTTGTTTCCCTTGCAGGTATGTCAGGAGTTCAACACAACCTGGGCGTGGGAACTCGAGCAAAAAGGATACAAGGAGTTGACGGTGGAGTGCAAGACGGGGATACTTAAAGTGAGTTTTTTGTTGTTGGTGGATGTCAGGATGGCCGTCCGGTTTCCTCTCCCCTATTACATATTATAAATGAACATTTTCTCCTCCACTGGCCTGCTTTTACACACCCGTGTACATGCTGCAGGTATCACCCAAACATAGACGAGTGGGGCAGCTGCAAATAGAGCAAAGTTCTCAAGAAGTCAGTCAGATTTAAAGATGTACGCAAACATGTATTTGAACTTAATCTCCACTTGTTGCTTTGTAAAATAAACCAGGGGTGGGAGGAAGCAGCTAAAAAAAGATTGCCTTTTGTCTTGTTTTAAACGTTTAAAGGTTTTGATTGTGATTATATTAACTGGCTCTAAAAATATATATTTGTCAGTTGAGATATGCTCGCTTCCTCAGTTGTGGCACTCGTCATTTCTAGAGGCTGCATCAAGCTTTTTATAGAGAAAACTGAGGCTGCTTGGCCCGAGTCTTGTATTACTGCTTCCAGGCTACTATAGGTCTCTATCAACGGTAATTATTTGTTTTACTTATGGAACTAAAAAGCTAAAAATTGTGACTATATTATATTTGTGGAGGTAGTGAGGCAGAGGGATGAGTAAATACAGGAGCAGTAATCCGCTGCCTTGTCTCCTGTGGACAGACGAGAGCTCCACACTCTTGAAGGTTAGCTTGAATCGAAGTACTGGTTCTTCCCAGTGTAGCTTCACCAGCTCTCCACCTGTTGAAGGTTCTGGTTGGGGCAGAACGCAGACTGTGGCCACATAGTCAAACTTTCTGTAAGAAGTCCCTGAGTGAATGAAGTGACCCAGAAGTAGAAGCGTGGTAGCCTTGATAAGACCTGGTTGGGTTAATGCATAGTGACGCAGTATCAAACTGTCAACATAACTTAAGTGATTCAGTCCATGTAAATGTTAAATAATGGTGTATCTTCCCTTTCACACAGGCTGAGGTTTTGAACCGTCAGCTGAACCACGAATATTCAAGTTTCTGCTATAAAATCTTTTAAAAATATAATTCTGTGCCTCTATGAGGTAGTTTGACTTTCCTTTATTGGGCCTTTTCTTTTTTCTGCAGTATTTGTGTGAGTGTCAGTTTGACGACAACGTCAAGTTCAAAACTGCCATCAACGATGAGGACCCAGATAAAATGCGCCTGCAGCCAATCGGCCGGGACAAAGACGGACAGATGTACTGGTTTCAACTGGACCAGGACAACAACGTGCGCGTTTATGTGGAGGAGCAGGACGACTTGGACGGGTCATCGTGGAAGTGCATCGTCAGGTAAAACGGACAGAAACATCCTGCAGGTGTGAAATAAACGTTTGTTTTATGTTTTTAAATGTGTTTGTCTCTCTCCTTGCAGAGATAGAAACGATTTGGCCGAGGTTGTCGCTCTGCTGAAGACGCAGATTGATCCTGCGCTGTTGAAAAAAGAACAGGAAACGAAGCCTGAAGGTAAGAGTTTTTCAGTATAAAAACCAGCAGTTACAATTTTCGCTGGATTGCATTTTTAGTTCAGATTGTTGCAGAAATGTTTAGACTTCATTAGGAACCTACACCTGAATATTTGAATAATAATATCTTTGATCAGCATGAGCTGCTGGCATAGCTCGCGCTCAGAGCAGTGATTATCACACTTCAGTTGACCTCTCTTGTGCCAGTTAGATCATAATTTTCATACCCCCATAGCAGCTTCCCCCCCCCCCTTTTTTTTTTGTTTGTTTTGTTTTTTTAAAGGCTTGATGCCTCAAATAAAGAACTCCAGTTCCTCTTCAAATGACAACTCGGAAGTGCTGAGAGATCTTTTAAAAAAGGAATTTGGAGGTCTTGCTCTTGAGATTGACACCAAATCTACCAAACCCTGAATCTACTTGGTAAAATGGCCTGTATTTGTATAACGCTTTACTAGTCCCTAAGGACCCCAAAGCGCTTTACACATCCAGTCATCCACCCATTCACACACACATTCACACACTGGTGATGGCAAGCTACATTGTAGCCACAGAGGCTTGGTGGCGTGGTGCCCATGTGCACTTGTTTCTAATTTAATGCTGGTGTATATACTTTTCTCCTTCATAGATGTGTCTTATTGGCATTGACTAGTGTCTAATTATCTATATAATTATATAAATTTGGAATTAATCTACTAAAAGTATGGTTCGCGGAGGCCACCATCTTGATGTGCCATCTTGAATACAGTGGCTGTTTTGCTGTTCACGTTTTATGTTTGTGACTAGAGACTGGCCACATGCGTAGTACACCAAAGGTGAAGAGGAAGAAAACTCATAGGCATCCCTATGTATTATCATCTGAGAAGGAGGCCAGCATCTGAGTAAAAGCTTAAACTCATCTCCTGAACTGAAATCAGGGCTTTAAAACAAAACATGCTCGCGTATTCCTGATATTATCACAGCTATCAGCAGATTAGACCTGTGAGCCCCCCGTCTCTGGTCGTTTGACAATGAGGTGGTTAAACAACAACAGCAACTGGTTAAATGCTAACGTTATGTCAGCTAATGTCAGGCTGGAGTGTCCTATAAATCGCACCTTACAGTTTATTTGCCAAGTATCTGATTCCAGCAATGTTAGATCCAGTGGCTAACAGCAGCTAACCGAGGCTAACAATGGCAAAAACAGCAGCGCTTACCAACAGAAGTTCAGGATAATCTCAACAACTCACCTCAGTATCGCTGTCAGAAGTGAGTTCTGCTGACTAATTGACTTGTATCAGACTTTCACATAGTTTTACGTCCCACAGAGTAAATGGATGAGGACACCAGTCTACACACACTTAAATTAATTGAAGCCGGAGTTCTTTGTCCTACAGTGGCCACCGTAGTTGGGATTATGTGCTTAAATCTGAGAAGTCAGAAAACAAAACTCTGTTTACTTTAATGTGCAGTCTACTGACACATTGTGTCTTTAACACTAGATTATCTATGTTGATACATTTCACATGTGCACAATGATAAAGAAAGAAATTTAATGAAATTCCAAATGATGTGATGGCTTGAAATATTGCTTCAGGCTGTAGAGGCAGAAAAGAGGTGTCACAACCAGAGTAAAGCTTTATTTATAGTAAATGATAAACAGCACTGGCACTTACTTTAATTAATCACTCAAAGCTTTTACTACAAGTCTTATTCATCCAGACACACACACACACACACACACACACACACACACACACACACACACACCCCGCAGTACTGAGCACCTTGTCTAACACTCTAATGAATGAACTGGGAGCACCTCCGGGTTTGGCATCTTGCTAGTTTAGACATAAGCAGTTTTCTTGTTTTCATAACTTGGATGACAAGTATAAATGTAAACAAGGAAAGCTTATACTCCACAAGGATTTAACGCAGTAAAATAATTTAGCCCTGCGACAGACTGGCGACCTGTCCAGGGTGTACCCTGCCTCTCGCCTATGGTAGCTGGGATGGGCTCCAGGCTCTTTTTGTGCTATCGAAGTTCGCTGGCTTTCATTCAAAATCTGTTTATCATGAGCACCTACACATTGAGCAACTTAAAAATGATAAATGGCTTCAAGCTCACATTGACACCTGTGGGGCACTATCAGCCACTAAGACGACAGACAAATTTAAGTGTTTTAATATATGAATATTTCATACTTTTACGGCTGCCTGTTTATTTAAGGGAGATGAACGATACATTATAATTTTACATAATAATATCACAGATGATAGACTAAATAAATATATTTTAGGTAGATGCTTGTGCATTCTCAAAGTCTTATATGTTGAATTGAACTGAGTATGTCATCTGTTCAAAGCCTCTCCCAGTCAGTGCTGTTCTTTCTGCCTGTCTCACTGTACATGATGTTATTAGCACAATCACTTTAAAATGATCAGTTAGGACTTTAACAATAATACAGACCCTAACAATAATGAAACATCTCACAGTTAGTTTTATTGGGAATTAACTTTAACCTCTTAGGCCCCCAGGAGTTCTCTGAGCTTTCTGCTTGGAAATGAAATGACCAAAATAAATGAAGTATTTCTCTGCTATAACAAACTCTGTGTAAACAGTCTGGGTATCAAAATACAACTAACACTTGTGAGATGTCATCAGAGGTGTAAATATTATTGCAGCTGTTACTATGTCAAAGTTACTGTGACTCAAACATAGAAAAAATTTGTTTTTTTTTTATTTCACTCACCTGATTTATTTAAAAGTATTTTAAAGCATATAACACCTCATAAATCAAATCATAAATCAAAATATGGATATTACCTGTCCACAGATTCATGGTGACGTAACTGCTCTTTTAACTGTTTGGTGTCTTTGCTTTGTTTGGTGGTTGTAGAAATGGTTTACACGAGCTTTTAGCTGAGATTCAGAGGTTTCTGCGGACACTACTTATGTCAGCACTTATATTTTTGACCTCTTGTTATAACCAATTAAACACGATCTCCTCCCTTTTGCCCCCATTTTTGGGGGCGTGGGTGCTTAACTAGTTTAAAAAAAAAAACATCTGTCTCCTATTTTTGTGTCATATAGGAAAGAAGCATCAATAACTGATGAGAAGACTTAATTTAGCCTTGCTGTGTATTATTGTGGTGTTTGGGGCAGTTTTCTTGTTTTGTGGGGTGGTTGTTTTTTTTTTTTCCCCAAGTGGAGATGAATATCTCTAATAAGTTGATTTGTTCGCGTTGCAAATCGGAATTTTTAAGAGAAATGTGTTTTTTGAGTTACACTATATGCATATAAGGCAACATTTCCTTTTTTTGGTATTTTTTTGTGTGGTGCATTTTTCTCTGTTTTAACAAAAGGGAAAGAAAGTTCATTTAACTCGACTTAAGATGATTTGTTTTCATTTTTACATGGTCTTACTGAGGTGATGCAAAGTGAAACATGCATTCTTTTTTTAGGTAATGTGCTGGAAAAGCTTGAAAATGGACCTTAAAAGTTTTTTAAAAAGTGCTTGAATTTGACCCTGAAAAATGTGTATGAACTCTGTCAAAATAAACCTCATATTAATCGACATTATTCTACTTACTTTTGAGTATTTAAGTACGTCAGAGCTCCTAGTAGCCATTTAATCTTTTTGTTCTCTTTTATTGTATTTATTTTGTTACAGGTGAGACCAGAAAAACTGAAGATACATCAGATGAAGACAGCAAAGACTCCACCAAGTCAGTCTCTCCAAAGACGGAGAGCATTGAAAAAGTAACAGAGAACACGAAATCTGAAAATTCAGAAGCAAAATCTGCACTAAATGGTGTCATTGAAGGGAAAGCGGAGGCAGAGCTCGACTCAGAAAATGTCAGTAAACAAGCCCAGAACATCAAAGAAGAGCCGATGGAAGTTGTGGACACTAAATCTAACTCAAGTGAACAAACACCGGCCTCTGAGACGTTGTGTATATCAGTAAAGGAGGAAAAAGGGGAGGAACCGAAGAAGTCCAGTGCAGAGGAAATGCAGCAAGCCATGAAGAATGACCAGCAGGCCAAGATCCCTTTGAAAAAAAGGGGAATGAAGTTCAGTGAAGACTTTGATAAAAATAATGCAGTTATAGTGCAAAATCCATCTCTTTCTAATCTGAAGGAGGCTGCAAAAGACAACTCGACTCCTGACCAATCAAAGAAAGCGTTGAGTATAAACGATCATATTAATGGTGAAGTTACCCAATCAGAAAAAGGGTCACCAGAGCGAGTAACAGAGGCTGTGGAGAAATCTGTCGACATTAAAGAGAACGACGCTCCGACCACCGACGAGGAGGTTAAAAAGGACAAAAAGGACGAGCCACAGGGAGTCGCCTCACACCAAGCCGATTTGGAGAAGAAAACTCAAGATGAAAAGGAAACGGAAAAAAGAGAAACATGCGAGTCTTCGCTGCCCCTGACAGAATCGACACCTTTATCTAAAGAGATAAATAATGCAGCAGAGAAATCCTCTAATCACGAAGAGCACGCAGAAATGAAAGAATCCAAACCAGCAGACACAGAGGAGTCTTGTAAGATGAACAAAACGACATTAAAGGAAAGTCATAATATATTAACTGCTGATGAGTCAGGGAACCTAAACTTAAATCACGAAGTCGAATCCAAAGAAGCCAAATCAAAAGTTTCAAAAAAATCAGAGGAAAAGCTAGACTGCACAGACACGGACACGTCCGAGTCGAGTCAGACTAAAGAAGCCGAGGCGCCCGAAAATATAACGCACAAGCAAACAGATACGAGTGACTGTAAAGAGACTGGATCATCTGAGGGTAATGTAGAGAAAACTGATAGCTTTGCTCTGGAAGAGAAGCCTGAAAGCTGTAAGACAACAGAGACACAATCTGCAGACACACCAGAGAAATCTGTAGACTCTGAAACTTCGGAATCAAACTCTGTCACTAAAAAAACAAGTGAGAAAGCGGAGGAAACAGCCAACACTAAGGAGAGCGTGGACCAGCCTGTTATCGAAAAGGTCGACAAGTCAGACTCGTGTAAAGCTGCAGAGAAGCACGATGGCATCAAAGATGCAGAGATAGCTCCCACAGTCTGTGAGACAAAGACGGAAAAGCCAGAAGACATAAAGAAAACTGTCAACTGTGAAGATGGTACGGTACGTGATGCTTCCAAGATAAGCGACTCTGTGTCTGGGCCTGTGGCTGCAGAGGCACAGGGCGCAAAACTCGATGTGACAAAACCACAAAAAGATGACAAAGCTGAGATGAACTCTGTCGCACAAAAGCCAGCAGAGCAGCCATCTGAAGGGCAGGATAAAACGCCCAGCCCTGTTGAGAAGACGGATGCCTCCGATGAAAAACCTGAGACTGAACAAGAGAAGGATTCTGAGAAAAACCCCAGCGCAATCGAGGCAGAGCATCCATCATCAGATGATAATAAAAAGGAGGCTGACAGGGAAAGTGAAAAGGACACTGATAAAGAAAAGCTTTCAAACTGCAAAGAGGACTCCACAGCAGATGAACTCTCAAAAACTGAGGAGAGTAAGGGCAAAAGCGAGGATGTGGACTCTCAAGCGAAAACAGATGTGGCGAATGGCAGTGAAGCTCCAGCAGATGTTCAGGAGGAGGATGTCTGCCGGAAAAACAAGCGCCCAGTCAACCGGAGGAAAGTTGAGCTCCAGCGGGAGGAGCGACAGGGGGACTCAGAGTCCGACACAAACGTGGGGAGATCCCTGCGAAGATCGCCGAGGATCTCTAGGCCGACGCCAAAGGCAGTAGAGATCCAGGACAAGAAGCAGGAGAAGTCGCAGGCGCCTCAGAAGCGCGACGAGGAGAAGGGTGAGAAGGAAAAGCGTGAAGACGAGGAGGACAAGGAAGAGGAGGTGGTGAAGGTCGTTAAGAAGAAGCCAAGAGAGAAAAAGACTGATCAGGAAGGCCAAACCAAACCCAAGGTAAGACCAGGCATTCATTCGATGCACTGTATACAAAAGATGGACATAGACGCTGTGACATTATTCCACATCTGAAACTTAGAGGTGAATGAGAAACTGAGGGACACCGGCACTCATGATAGTCAGGCGTTAAGCCCACCCTAAGGTGTAACCTGCTTCATCAGCCTTTCTGACTTTTATTGGGGAATTTAAATTGATGACCATAAGAAAAAATATTAAGACTTGAAATGTCTTTCCTGTAGATTTCTGTAGTAGTGGTTTCTACCTGGTGGGCCATGAAGGTCCTGCAGTCCTTAAACTTGGGAATAACCTTTTTTTGCAGCCAGTGGAGTCGCCCTCTGCTGGCCACCAGAAAGAATGGAGGCTTAAGGTACTGCAGCCATGGCTTTGTCCATCTTTTATGTACAGACTGGTCATTTTCCAGATTGCACAGCTCTATTTTTCCTCCGTTAACATTTTCATTACTGCTTGTTTTAGGCGAGAAAGAGGCGAAGGGTTCGGTGGTCCAACACGCGGACGCGCCGCAGAAAGAAAGACTCGGAAGACGAGGACGAAAACAGCGACGAGGAATCCAGCGAAGAAGACGAGAGCGAGGAGGAAGACGACAGCGATGAAGACTACAAGGTTGAGCGTACAAGAAAGAGGCGGAACCGTAACCGAGAAAGGCGAAGCTCGGACTCCTCGACCTCATCCGACGAAGATCTACCTCCCAATGACGACCCTTGCAAACACTGCGGTCTTTCAAATCACCCAGAGCTGGTGTGTAACATCTGTAAAATCTCACCTGCATATATTTATATTGAAAAGAGACTCAAATTATAACAGCAAGGAGAGACTGGAATATTATCCAGAAAGGTTTTAACAATGAGACTTTAAGGGTGTTATTGAATCAGGGGGCAGTTTTTAGCCGTGAGGTTGGAAAAGAAACAAGTCCTGAGGCTCCTCCTAGTGGGGAGAAGGCAGAACAACGCTTTTTCTTTTCTTTTTTTTCTTTTTTCTTTGTTAGATGTAAATGTAGCCCAACATTTAATGTCAGTACAAATGTGAGAGGAAACTAGGGCAGCTGGGGAGTTTTTGGTTAAAGTCTGAAGCAGAAAAACGCCTCCTAACAGACAGTGATCTCACATATAGTAGCTTTAACTTCACTTTTGACAAGCAGGAAAAAACAGCCACTGATTTATTTCCTCATTACTGTAGTTTGATTCTATGGGTTGTGCTAACTTTGCACTCTTCTTTCTTTGTTGAGAGAAATACTTTTGTTGTGTTACGATCTGCCTGTATCTCTTTCTCAGATCCTGCTGTGCGATTCGTGTGACAGCGGCTACCACACAGCCTGTCTGAGGCCTCCGCTCATGATCATCCCCGATGGAGAGTGGTTCTGTCCACCCTGTCAGCATGTACGTACCAGTCAGTGCACTCAAATTAAATGTATATTTAGCTCAGTGTTTCTACATCCGTGGGCCGTCAACGACTGGGAGGAAAAAGGCAGCGTAAACCACAAGTAAATGTGTTTTTAATGTAGATTAAAATAATGCAACAAGACTCCACTGATTAGGGGTGGGGGAACAAAATCGATACTGTGTAGTATCGTGATATTTTGTTTGCTAATAATGTATCGATACAGGGACAGCAGAAATCGATATTTTGTTACAAAAAAGGTTTCTGTGCTCTGACTTCAGAGCATGTTGATCCTTTTTCTGAGCAAGAATCCTGACATTCCTTCACTGTCCAAATGTGTTTAACTTTTAACAGCAATAAACATGACAGTTTACTTTAATTTAAGACATGTTTTATTTTAATTAAGTTTAAAACTTTTTTATTTAATGTAAAATTATATTTGGTTTTAATTTACTTTCAAATTCTTCAGTTGCTGAATGGGCTGCATAGTTTTCATAAATTGCATAGTTCAGAATAGCTATAATTGTACCAGATGGTTGCGTTCAGTTAAGTTGGACTAGACTGTAATACAAACCGTTCAGTTTGTCAACAATAAAACTGAAATGAGAGAAAGACTGAGTGTGAGACTTTGATATTAGATAAAATGAATATTGATAAAGTTTACCTTTATGTACAGAATCTGAATATCACAAAATATTTTTAAAAATTGCAATAATATCGTATCGTGGGATGTATGGTGATTCCCACCTCTACCACTGATGCTGTTTTTCACGTTTTTTTTTGTTTTTTTTTTAAGAAGTCTTAATGATGGCTTTAAAACTTGTGTGGTGTTTGATATCATGATGCTGAAGTGCAGTTTGAGAGCTACTGGATTAACTAAAGTTCAAACATATCACTCGCCCCCCTCTGTAGAAGCAGCTCTGCGACAAACTTGAAGAGCAGCTCCAAAACCTCGACGCTGCTTTGAAGAAGAAGGAGCGGGCTGAGAGGAGGTGAGACAGTTTGTGTTTCAGCTGCTGTTGAATTTAACAGTTTGGGTATGACTTTGAACCATTCCACATTACATACATATTTTTAAGGAAGGTAAACAGTCCTTTAGCCGGTCTGCGTTTCCGTTGTGGCACAGACGTAGCAACAGCATCTTCCCACAGAATTGAGTGGAGATGGACAATAAAATACAATTTGAAAGTAAAATTTAATCAATTTTTGTTCTATTTCCTCTCTGATTTGAAATCTCTCTGGACTTCAGCAGTGGTGTAACAGGTCTTTCCAGAAAGCAAGAAAAAAAAGTCAGCACTTGTTAACTGTTAACTGAGCTTGTTGCGGTGGTTTTCCGTTCAGTCGAGGAAGAAGGATTTTGTGAACGCAACCTACTTTTTACCTACAGTGACGTAACGTGACAGGAACCATTTGTAAGTCAAATGGTGATTGGTTGGTTGATAAGTGGGCTTGACAGGAAGTAAGCAGCAGTAGAGTTCACCATAAAGGGAAAGCAATTCACAAAAATGTCACAGAGCTGCTGCAGAGTAAAAATTTTCATTGGTTTTAACATTTAGAAGCTAAAACAAGAATATCCCACAGGCATGTTTCTCTGTACATTTTTGACACTGCCCCCTGGTGGCATTATACAGCTGTGCACAAGAATAGTGCACACCCATGGTGTTGCCTTGAAGGTGCAGGACTCCCAAAAAACCATTTTATTTCCTGTTCTGGAAAAGATCTCAGTGTTATGAAAATTCTGTCCACTTTCTGTAGATGTGAATTCCAGCTTTTACTCTGAAATTGCAGCTCTTTAACTAAGCACTGCAAAGCTTTTACAAGTTTGCACTATTTGACAAACAGAGGACACTCGGATGAACTTTTTTGTGTGATCATCTTACTGTGTTTTTCTTCTCCAGGAAAGAGCGTCTGATTTATGTTGGAATCAGTGTCGAGAACATCATCGCGCCCTCTGTGAGTACTTAGTGAGGTCATGGGGTCTTAAATAAAAACAGAAAAAACATTGACCTGCTGGTGATGTTTGTGAATGTGACGCTGAACTCTTTCCAGGTTGAGGTTGAGGAGGAAAAACCAGAGATCATTATCAAAGAGAAGAAAGAAACAAAAAAGAGTAAGAGATGGGGTCGGAGGTCAACGAGGGCGAAGAAAACCATCAGCTACAGGTACGAGACATACTATTTTGCTGCATGTTCAGGCAACCAGTCCATATCAGTTGATGTTGATGACATCAGTGTTTGTAGCTAGTAGCCAATCACGGATAATATATAATTTCTATAGAGCTGTAGTCATCATAAGAAAATCTTGCCTACTCCACAAACAGTTGATGGTCTGGGTTTGTTGGATAAGCTCGATCTGCCACAGTGTGGGGAGTTACATCTGCCTGCCAGATGTTTGTTTTTTTTTTTTTTTTTTTGGGGGGGGGGGGGGGGGGGGGTTGTTGTGTTTCTTTGTTTTTTTTTGTTTTTTACCCTAAATAAATCATAAAAAGATTACCTATTATTTCCAGTATCTGAAAAATAAAAAAATTTAAAAGGTTTTGTTTACTGAAAACAGACCCTGGTCGACATGGCGGATGCTGAATGTGCATCTGTGTGAGATAAATGTTATCACATCTCTTTTGCTGTGAGCCATTTAAGGTGTTTTCACTCCTATAGTTGGTTTACTCTGGCCCAAATCAGTTTGTAAACTTCTAGCTTTTTCCTTTGATTTGGTTTGTTTTCACACAGAGAAAATTCTACGTTAATGTTCATTCTGCTTATTGGCCAGGAGTGTCTGGGCTGGACCAACAAAAGTAAACAGGAACAGAAGAAGGTGCTGTGTTCTGGGATACGCGAGAAAACAGAGAATTTAGGTTCATTTCAAAGCTCGTTGCTAGCCTGTAAAGACCTTTGCAGCTCTGTAGTAGTTTTTATTTTTCTTTTTTCTTTTTTTTTTCCTCAACTCAAACTTGTAATGTACACCTAGTTGCACAGGAGTAGTTGGTTCGGATCGCAGTCGGATCAGGTTTGCACCATAAACAATTAGAGATGGACTGATCCGATATTACGTATCGGTATCGGTCCGATACTGACGTAAATTACTGGATCGGATATCGGAGAGAAATAAAAAATGTAATCCGATCCTCACAAAACTTGAAACGTGGCGTAACTCGGCTCATAACCGTAGCACGTCGGCGCAGTACCTGAGTGCGATTGCCAAACCACAGTTTGATTTAAACGGACTAAACGCTGCAGGTGTGGAAACACCCTTTGAGTCAGTCGGCAGTTGGACAGGTGATTGTGTTATTATTGGCAGAGACGCATTTAAAATCTCCAGGCAGCAAAAAATATTCTTGTCTGTGTTGATGTAAACTTTGCAGATTTGATGAGTTTGACGAGGCCATCGAGGAGGCTATCGAAGAAGACATCAAAGAAGCAGAGGGTGGAGGTAGGAGGAGAAGAAACTGTACTGTGTACTTTGCTGAAAATATTTCTGGCTCTGAAGATCAACCCAAAATCTGAAGCTCCTTTAACTTGTTGTATCGGTCTTGTTTGTAATGCAGAAAAATGTAGCAACTTGTCATATTTACACATGAAGCGGTTCAAATGTGGAAGAGATGTGAAGTTTTTAATATAACTGTGAGGTGTTTTTGCAGGAGCGGGTCGGGGTAAAGATATGGCCAACATCACAGGGCACAGAGGGAAGGATATTTCTACCATCCTACAAGCTGAGGAGGGCAAGGAGAACGGCCAGCCGCCGCGACCCAGCGCCAGCCAGCGCAGGAAAAAACGCCGGCGACTCAACGACCTGGACAGCGACAGCACCGTGGACGAGGAGGAAAGCGAGGAAGAGTTTCGCCTTAGTGAAAGGTACAGTTTGACTTTTGGTTTCCAATCTCATAAATCTGTCAGTTTTGTTCACCAGACGCTGAACTCTCTCTGCGTCCGCTTGTTTGCTCGGATGCAGCTCAGAAGAAGAGTTTGTTGTGACGGACAACGACACGGAAGCTGAATCGGAGGCAGACTCCAACAACAGCGACTTTGGCAGCAACGGTAGCGGTAGGCATCGAAAGCCTTCGCGGAGCAGACTGCTGACATGCAGACGGAGCTCCAGAAAGCGGCGGCGACCGAGAGGGTACTCGGATGATGAGGAGGACGAGACGGATGAAGAGGACGATGAGGATGAAATAGGTATATCTGTTTTACATTATACTCTTTTTACGTGACTACAGGTTAAAAGGTGCAAGTTGTAGTTGAGTTGTCTGCCCCACAGTTTCCAGCCATCCAACCAGAGCATCTTTGCTTATAACCAGAATTTCAGAGCTTAGCTCGCTTCTGAAACGCTGCTATTTCAGTACTTAAACCCAGAAATTACTCGCAGAGACCTAACACAAATGTTTGAGGTTGGAGCCCCCAGTAAAACTATAAACAAGACTGATGATAAGCTCAACTAGTGACTAGTACACAAAACTGCAAAGAAAGTTAAGAGAAATTACCAGTGGTGGTGCAGGAAAGAGACCCAGCATTAACCCTGCTCTTGCTGGTGCGCCTCCTTAGGATGAACTACAGAAACAGAGCAGGTTAAAAAGGGGAATGTGTCGGGGTACACAAGCAAGTCAGAATTACAGTTTAAATGTCTGAGCACAATGTCATTTAAAATTTGTTTCTAATAATATTCCTGCTGCAGGTCATCCTCTGATTTTTAACCGCTTCTTTGTTGTTTTTTTGTGCGTTTCTGTGCAGTGACCGAAGGCTCCAGTGAGTACAGCGACAGTGATCTGGATATGAGCCGCCGGCGGTCGAGGCGAAGCCAGAAGAAGCAGGTTAACTACTGCGAGACGTCCGAGTCTGAAGGCTCTCAGGCCGAAACCAACCGGGCCAAAACGAAACCCAGACGTCAGCAGGAAAGCTCCGAGAGCGACGGTCAGTCAGAAACACTTGAGTGATTAATTACTCATCTAAAAAGATTAATCAGATGAGTTAAAAGTGTGGAGAGCAACTTTTTTTTTTCCACTCATTTATCTTAAAATATTTTGTGACTTACAGTTAGAGGTAAGAATAAAAATCACCTTTCAAACTCATTGGGTCTGTATTAATAACAAATCCTTTAAAACAAATACAAAAGTTTGATGTCTTTCTAAAAAAGAACTTTTTCCATCCAGTTTTGATTCAGCAGATTGCTCCCTCTGTACTCCCTCCTGTACCCATGACATCTCTTTGATCTTAAAATAGTTAAGACCAGAGTCACTACATAAATCACACCAGCTTAGACTCGTGACCATCCGGCACACCTGCCTTTCACGAGGGAAAACTTCCGTGTAATTGCTTTGGTTGCTTGCACATTTACTGTAAGTAGAGGTGATGGACTTACAAACGGAGCTGCTCTCTGAGCTGTAGTGAAACTCAAAAGTATGAACCAAACCATAAACTGAGAAAGTTGCATAACTTTTACTGTGAAGGCGAGTTTTTACTGGTGACCAGCAGTAGTACACCTCAGTCTCCTCGTAGCCACACCTATGGTATCAATTTAAAAGTCTTTTTCTTTTCTTTTTTTTTTAAGTTGACCTCTGACCTCTCTGAGATTTTAACTCATCCAAGATTTTTGGTAGTTTAGTTTTTTAATAGTATCAATTTGAAACTCATGTGGCCTCATTGTTGATTTGGTGATCGCCCTTTTATGGGTGAGGTGTTTAAAAATTGCAGGCAACCCCAGCAATCTGCTAGAAACCAAAGCAATCGCTGGTGCTTTTTTTGGTGCAAAATAGTCTTTGCACCCTGTGAGATGGCAGACAACTGTCAAGCAATGAGCTCTTGATGTCATATGAGAAACTTCAGTTTTAACCCTGACAAAGTGCGTTCACTTTCAGCACCATGGACAGCGACAGCAGAGAAGTGTTGGTTTAATGCCGTCTTTTAGAGATGAAGTTCATTCAAACTCTTCCTCAATTGATTTTAAATTCTGACTGTTTGACACACACACACACACACACACACACACACACACACACACACACAGTCTTATTTCATTATTTGCATCAGTTTTAAGTTGCTGAGTTTTAACTGATAAAAACAAAATGCGTAAATGAGGCATTGTTGACGTGAACATGACTGATGACAGCAAGACTAAATGTGACTCTTGTTTTCTCTTCCCAGCGAGTTTCTCCAGAGACTCCGAGGAAGATTCGAGGGATTGGAGGTCAAATAGAATCTCATCGGAGGAAGATTCCCGGCAGCGACGCAGACGCCTAGCGCTAAAACGCAGGAGAGCGTCGGAAGATGACGACTCCGACGATGACTCGGACGAATCTTCCGAGGAGGATCGACCCATCCGTAAACGAGTGAACCGCATCGACTCGGATGACGACGATGACGAGGAGCAGCAGCAGGAGGAGAAGCCGAAGGAGAAGAAAGCAGAGGAGGAGTCAAAGGGAACAAATGCATTGGACGCATTAGAGCTGCCGCCCGCCAACGGGCAAAGCCCCATAAAGAGCCTCGAGGGTATCATCAACCGGCCCGCTGCCACCATCGCTACCATCACCGCTCCAGGCATTATCCCACATCTGGAGCCGCCCAAAAGCATCAGTGCCACACCGGCTGCTGCCATAGCACCAAACGGGCTGGTGGGGCAGGACATTGCGGCACAGGACGATGACGAAGACGACCTGTTAGGAGTCACAGACCTCGTGGACTACGTCTGCAATAATGAACAATTGTAAAAACAAAAGTGGTGTACTGTTTGTTTGGGTTTTTTTCTTTTTTCTTTTGGTGGTATTGTATTTTTATATTGCTTAACTTTATTATTCCCTCCCATGCCAACAACTCCTCCTCCTCCATGTCCGTTTTTTTCATGTCACCTGGAAGCCTGGACCCCACCCCCACACCTCCAGTGTGACGCTGTCCCCATGGGATCCTGCAGCCAATAAGTGCACCAACATATCATTCCTCATTTGTCTGGAAATAACCATTTGACCCGCCGAAGCACCGTCGTCCCCCCGGTTGTCGTCATCGTTGTCCTGTTTTCAGTTTTGGTTTTGATCACTTTTGGCTCTGAAACTGTGGAGAAAAAGTTAGTGTCTGTTTGAAAGCTAAATAACTTAAAAAAAACAAACAAACCCAAATCATTCCATAATTGGCACCAAGTTCTGGACATCTGTTTATCATTTTATGGCTTTTTAAAGAAATGCAATCATATGTTGATTGAAACGCACTTCACCGGGCAGGGTTAGATGAGATGATAGACGCGGCCGTTTAGCTCGGCACAAACACGGCGCGATAAGCTACAAGGAAGCGGGTTTAGTTTGTTAGTCTGCTTTAATTAACCAGCTGGCACGCTGACCTTTCACAGCAGCTTTTAGCACCAGATGTTTTTTAACGTTAACAAACATGCTTCCAATGTTACAATCGACGAAAGCCGGGGCCGTCGTGGTGCGGCACAAATTTAGAGGTTTTTGTTTGTTAATACTTTTAAAACAATGTTTGTTTAATTTCCTAAACATGATATTTTCAGGCAAATCCACCTGTGGGCATTTTTAAAGCTCACTAATGAACCCTTTATGCCCCGTTTGTTAAAAGGTGGAGCTTTAGAGGAGCTACAGGTGGACTTTTGGTTTTTAGGCTTCGTGCTGAGCTAACATGAGCTGCTGCTTCATGTGAGGGATATATTTGATAAGCTATTGGTTCTTTCTGATCATATCCGGTGTGTATTTTGTTATTAAAACACGCCCCCCCCCCCCCTCTTTTTGTTTGTTTTTTTTTGAGGTTTTTTTTTTTTTTTAGTAAATGCTAATCAGTCAAATATACCCCCCCTTTTCATTGTATGAAGGTGTGAATGTATATATGTGACCAACCTTCGTTCGTCCCCCCTTGAACCTAATTTTTTGTCGTTGAATGTTAGAGTAGCTTTTGTATATTGTATACATATATAATTATTTTAACTACACGCGCACTGCCATCAGCATCAGAGGTTGAACTTTCAGGTTATAGTTTGTTTGGAGAAACCAAATCAAAAGGTGAAACTCTCCTGATCCAGACTAGCCTCTTCTCATCGGTTTCATGTGATTCATGGTTTCAGTAAATCTATTTTTTTTGTATATCTAAACCTTTATTTGTTGTTGTCTCTTTGAGGAAATGATGTAAAGTGTCTTATTTTCTTTGTGGGTGGAGATGCCTGCAGGTCTTTAGATTTTTAGTATCTTTAAATGGATGAAGGAGTGTTAGGGTTTACATTAAAGAATGGGGTTAAAATATCCAGAAAAAGATCACCTAGTTGAAGCAAAATAACTCCCTGGTTTGACTTTTTAAAAGCATCCTTTGAATATATATATTTTTTAATGTAGACATAATACTCCTTCGTTATAAACAACACTCGGCTCTGAAAGCCTGTTTTCTCTCTTATTCCACTCCCCTGGATCTTCCTGTTTCCTCTGACATGAGCCGTTTCCATAATCCTGAGCTCAGGTTCGGATCAGATCAGGATCATGAAAACCAAATAGTTTTAAAGCGATGTGTCGGGTTGCAGAGGAACAGGGGGAAAAGGCAAACCAATGACTTCACTGACCTCTGCTGGAACCAGTCTGTGTGTATATCTGTAGTTTTTGCTGTAATATATTTAGAGGCATTTTTTTAACCATGGAAAAATATATCGAGCAATTCTTTGGGATTGCATGAGTTTCTTATAGTTTTCTTTTGTAGGGAAGTAATATTGGCACAGTTTTTGTAAGAAAATCGCAAAAAAAACTCTGGCATGCTTTCAGGATCTCCTGACCTGGTGCATTTGTGCTGAGGGACTCGTGAAGTAGGCGTGTTAATTTGCAGTGAAACTGCATATGGGGTAAGCATGCGCTGACTTGCTAAAGGCGTGTTACAGAAGCTCGAGGGGGAAGAACGGGACGTCGCCGTGGAAAATAATCAAGGACTGAGAGGAAGTGAAGCCTGTTTGTAAAATATTTTGTAAATTAGTCTCAGCATGGTCTTCAGAGGATAAACCACTCTATTTATCATACCGTTTTGATACTGGCCACGGCCAAAATATGACTTCCAAGACAAAAACCTATACGTGCCGCTTGCACAGCATAGGCGTCTATACACGATATTTAGCTTTTAGATTAGCTGGGCAGAATATAGAAACCCGGTTCTACAGAGGTAACAGAGGTGCGTGTCCTGGTGGGTCGAGACGGAGCAAAGGAGTGTCTGTGTGCTGTGTGTAACCCTGTTTATATTCTCCACAGAGATAAGGAGAATGTATAAATGTGTATCTCATGGTTATGAAATAACCCGTAGCGAGACCTGCGTAGGGATGGAGAGAAATAAAAGCTTAAGAGAAAGAGGTCGGTGCCAATGACTGAAGTGTTAACAGTTTCCTATTTACCTCATGATGAATCTGGGAGGAAAGACACCCTGTCCACTGTGTATAGATCCTCGTAGACTGGTTGGTGATGTTTTGTCTGCTCCCTACATTTTTTTTTTTTTGTTAACTTTACTGTTATTTCTTATGAATCCGATCTTGTACATTTGTCATAATAAAATGGGTTTTAAGCCTGATGTCGACTGTGCTCGTTTTACAAATGCAAAACATGCACAAACAGCTGACCCTTATAACGCTTAAAATACATAAATGATACATAAGAAAATAAAAACAGGCGACAAACGAGTTGCAGTTGCACCCTTTGTTGTTTGAGCTGCTAACAAGACATGAACATGTACCAAAAAGCCCTTGACCTCCCTGCCTCACAAACACAGATAAGAATAAATAAATACTGAGCCCACCATAGAAAAACATTAAAAACTGAACTGAGGAAGAAGAGACTCCCTGAAAACATTAAATAAATACGATAAAGCACAATGTATAATAAAGCAGTCTAAACCTGGTATCTTTATTGAACCTTGTGGAAATTTTAAAAAAGTAATTAACTATAAATTTGCATATATGAGCTTTAATTTCTGTCATTTTTGCTACATCTGACATTTTATTGTTTAGCTTAAATAAACATTACTATATAAAGGGGTTAGGGTCAGCTCTTCAGGATGCCTTTTCCACAGACGTAGGTCACAGTGACATAAATTGTCTCACTTTGGGTTTTACCGCTGACTTTGGGGAAAATGAAAAGCCCCGACCTGGAGGTTTCTGGTCCTAAAGTGCAGACGACCAAGGTTTAAAAACAGCTTTGTTAAATCTGTTGTGTTGACGCTTCTAATAGGCCCATAATATAAAAGCAGTTCAGATCCGTCACATGACTGTCACACTAGTTACTATTTTATGACTATTGCTCCTTTTATTAATTGTGTTTTTTTGTGAGGTGACCTTGGGTTTTTGAAAGGCGCCTTCAAATAAAATGTAGTATTATTATTATTATTATTACTAATTATTCCATCTCCAGCTTAAGTCACTTTCTCTTAAACAGGAAAGGCTTCTGAATCAGCACAGATGAGCATACAGATACTTCACAACTTCTCCCAAAATTCAGAAGTTCTTTATCAGAGAGTTTGGGATCTCTCTGAAGATCCCCAGTTTTAGACAGCACAGCTGCAAATATTTGATGGTCTGGTTTGTGTTTATGCATTCACTTGCCGACCAAAAGATCACCGGATCAATAGCAGCCAGACGCACAGATCCTCGTATCTCTTTTACACAATAAAGCTTGAAAGTCCACTTAAAGCTCAGAGCCACATAAAGCTGCTCGTCACCATCGTAAACGCTGCTGAGATAAAATAATCTCTCGTGTCATGAGAGCGAGGGTCAGAGGAGTTTGTTGCGGCTGTGAACTTTGGCACCACTCTTCTAAAACAGCACACTGAGATAAACTAACCACGTCAGCAGGAGGAAGCTTGTTTACAAACCATCGAGCACGTGCCGCTCTGTCAACCAAGCAGCAGGTCTAAAGGAACGCCGTGCATTCGTTTAACAGGCTGAGGGGCCAAAGGTCACATGTTTGTCATCTGTTCTGCGCTGACGATGATCCACGCTGAGGAAAAACAGAGACGCTGGTGTTTGTTTGTTTGGAGAGTGTGAGACGCCTGAGGAAGAGGAGGCGGCGGAGGAAAGGACACAAAGGTCGTGTTGTGTAACCAGCACCATGTGAGCCCTGGTTGGCGGGTGGGGGGATTTTATTGGATCTCTGTTTCTGATAATCCAAACCTCAGAGAGGAGATTAACCGTCACTTGGTTGTGTGTTTCACTGATGAAAAGACCCCAGATGACACATTTACTGTATGTATGATATATAAACTACACTACACACTCATTCTAGGCAGATTTTGTTTGGCTAGTCTTTGTATTTATCCTCAAATTGGATCTAAATGATGACAATTCCTCATCCGAGGACCCACGAATGTCTGCATGGAAACTTCTGCCACCTTCCAATAAAAAACACAGCATTTAACATTTTTCAGACACATTTTTAATCAAAATACTGCATTTAAATTACAACATTATAGAAAACCACTATACATTTTGTTCACAGACAAATGTTTTTAATCACATTCTTATTTAAAATAATCATCCCAGTTTTACAATCAGAAACTCAAACTGTAGGAGGTTTTTAAGATCAATTGTCTTTATGCACAGAAACTTCAGATTCAGTATTGTGCCCTAAAAATCAAATACCAAAGTCCCACCAGCACCACATACAGTATAATTCTAGCACCTGAACCTTTAAATACAGTAAACTACCAGACAGACACGTTAACCGAGCCAAACCTGAGATTAAACCAATAAAAGATCAAAGGTTTGGTCACCCAAAACCAACCATCACCATTAGCATGTCCTACAACTGAGGTCCAGTTTTCCTTAACATGCTACATGAAGTAGAGAAGCAAGATATCTGAAGGTTTAAGGCTTTGAAAACATGGTTAATAAAACCAAACATCTGCAGTCCTTTTCCCCAACACCACCCAGTTTGGCAATAAGAGTGGATTAAACCCTTTGTTTTATGGCATTTGGAGATTGCACGTGGCTGTATGTGCCTTAGATTCTTTCTGCTGCTCTCTTATTAACGAGAGATTGCCACAGCTGATCCATACACAGAATAACCTTCCAGGCACAACCTGAAATGGATTGGAGTCTTCTGGTCTCGAACCGGGGATCTTTCTTCACACCCCTGAAAACATGTCCTGATATCAGTAATATCAGGCTTAAGAAAAGCTTGGAATGTGGCTCCCGCAATCCAGAACAGACCCAGGCTTTGTACTCCTAATGGCGTGCCAAACCAAAATAAATGGAAGGGTCGTGTAAGCCGGATCCATCCGCTGTGGTGACGCTCATGGGAAATAAGGGAGCAGCATAAATAATTAAAGTGCTTCCAATTAACGCCCACAACCCAAAAAGTCATGAATCTACCAGACTGCATAGAGAAAAGATGCATTTTAGTAGTTGCACCATCACACCCACTTGTTTGCATATTAACCACTTATAAAAATCAGTGCGCTTCTGTTGTTCTTCAGCTTCGTCACATGTGCGATGACATAAGCACAAATATACATTCAGCATAATAATAGTGCATACATTCATCGTTGTTGTGCTTATGACAATTTTCACGTTATTTTTTGGCAATACTTTAAATATTTGTGCTTAAATCTTAAGACTATAAGATTCATGAAAATAACTATTAATAAAAATCGCTCTAACCGTGCATATCCAGGGCTGTTTTCCTGTTAAATGTAGGGTAACTAGAAAAGCACGCTAGTGTATTTTATGCTTTTTGGTAGCTGCAGTCGCATTATAGCTAACATTTAATTGCACATGAAGAAAGAAGAATTAAGATTTTAGGCCAACCTTAAGCCACAGATTGCATATGTTATTTTTAACATTTAAAATAGTATTTTAACAGCAGGTTTGAGCCTCTGTATGAAGCACATTTGTCATCTTTTAGTGAGAAACTGAAGCCACTTTTGTGTTCTGATTAGCTGCCAGCTTTCTAACAGTGTATTTGACATCTTAGCTGACATTTGCTGTTCAGTGACAGTAAAAGTGCGTTTTACCCTGACAGTGTGTATTGGTTTTTTTTTTTTTTTTTTATGTGTTTACAGACATTTTGAAGGTGAGGCAACCCTGCACTGCAGCATTAATAACAAAAGAAAAACAAAAGCTGGCTGTGCTGCTGTTATCCGTTAAGACATGAGGAATAAAAAGCTTTAAAAACAGGCACGGCTTTTCCCACTCCCACCTACTGGGTCTTCTTTTTGTGGACGGCAGGAACGTCCAGCCCAACGGTACTCCCACCAAACAGGAAAGGGATGATCTTCTCAAACAGCAGGATGCAGCTCACCATGCCTGCACACACACACGTTAGACACAGGAAGCTATTTTGGTAACAACAAGCAGACATATGTCAGGTATGAGTCGTGCATTTAAATGACAGGCCAAGCTTCAGTCATCCTAATTGAACCATGGAGTAGCTTGTAGAGCAGGTCGGTCCTGAGCTCTTAGTCAGTTTTCTTATTTGCCGAGAGTTAGAAAAGACAACAAATACCACTCTCACATCTAAAAGTGGACGTGAGATCATAAAGAGTGGACTCTAGTCCGCTGCTTACCTAAAACTGGTCCCAGCCAGTACACAAAACAATACTCCAGGTAGGTGTGGCCGCTGCAGGGGAACTGAATGGAGAAGGCCAATACTGGATTGAACATGGCTCCGGAAATCCCTCCACCTGCACAAAACAAAAGATGGAAGAATAATTAATTTACTTTATGTGCATGGAACCATCTGCACTTTTTGCCCACATGCTGAGGAGGGTAAATATGCATGCTTGCTGCATTTAATAATTGCACTTTTGCAAGCACAAAGGCTGACAGGATGGTTTAAATTCTGGATTTAGAAGGATTGTGATCAGTATTTTAAGTTGCGCCGTTTAGATTTTGATTCTTGTGGGTCTATGTTGTGGTTCCCAGAACAGTACAATGTTTCTGACAGAAACCATAGCAGGGTGATTGCCAGTATTAATGTGCAGGATTGTTCTTAACATTTAAAAAAAAAAAGAAAAAGGTTTTCCGTGTCTGTGCGGTGTACGGGCAAAAACTGTGACCCTATTTAAAGGGGGTTTCATTCACTTGTTTAGTCTTGTGAAGAGTAGGAGGTGCCCCTCATTAACACACCTGCATAAACTGCTGCAGTTACAACAGCAGCGATGAAGTGCATCTGGAGTCTTTCGTCCAGTTGGTGGGCGTGCATGCAGGCAGCCTGTAAAACGAAGGCGCAGGCCAGCTCCACCACCGCGGCCTCCAGCAGCGTCCCGCCTAGGGGATCGAAGCACCTGAAGTCAGTGCTCTTTTGCTTCAGGTGAATGTCGGAGAGACCCTGCGACCACGCGGAGGCGACATAAGACTGCGCGGCGACGGCAGCTGCGAACTGGAGCATAATGACGACGCCGGCCGCCCTTAAGCTGCGGGTCCCGCGGCAAACGCTCTCTAGAGCCGCGGTGGGGTTACAGGTCGCGTCCTGGAAAGTTACCAAGTGGACAAGAGTCACCGTGTAGGTGAGAGCCAAGCCGTAACTGAGCTCCAGCTGGGCCGAGTCTCCCAGCAGTTTGAGTTCATGTGTGCAGCAGCAGAGCTGGAATGTGGACGCCGCCTCCCGCAGGTAAATCCGGTAATCTATCGGGAACACACGCGCTGCGGAGCGGATCAGCTCGCTGAGGAACACCGAAACCCCCAGCACCGCTACGGAAACCCACAGGTCGTTCATCTCCCGGCTCTTCACTGCCCCACACGGTCTGACCTCAATGTATAAGCCGCTCCTCGTGATGGGGGCAACTTTCAGGACTCATCTGTCAGAGTAAAGTCTACTTGATCCACGCTGCTGCGTCAAGGCGCACGGATTGAGACCGCCTTCAAAATAAAAGTGGGGATTTGCATGCCTGATAATTAAAAGTATTTAGACTCAAAATACTTCAGTGCCAGCGAGACACCGCTTTGTTCCACATGTTCAGTCAGAATAAAAGCATGAAAAAATGGAAATCCCATAGAGGTGTGATATGTTTTCGTGGTAAAAAGAAACAGATAAATCCCCAGTGACTCTAAAGGCCAAATACTAAAAGTGGGCAATAAATGGGGAGCTGCAGTGATTGGCGGGATTACTCACAGCAAGCATCCTTATCAAACCGGTTACAAGAGTCAGCCTGAGGGCACTTTCTCTTTCAGTTTGTAATTCAAAGTTTTACAACACGCAGTTCTAATTTACTGTATTATTCTTTAAAAAAAAAAAAAAAAAAAAAAAAAATCTAAACAAAGGAAAACCGGCACATAGCCTACCTGTGACAGCATTAAAATCTGTATAATGTAAATGCAAAAAAATAATGGGGTAAAAGCACAAAAACACAGAATATTTATTATAAACATTTTTTAAAAAAAATCTGATCTCTGAAATGTATCGAGTCCGTTTTCACCGAGAGTCTCTTTAGATATGATGCAGTCACCATTTCTCCCATTCAAAGCTCAAATGTGGGGACAGTCCTTTTCTTTTGCTGCTGTAACTTTTTATGCAGTTCATGTTCCTGCTGATCACACCACACATGCCTGTACAGGCACATAGTTCCATGCTCTTTCTGTAAGAAATGCTTTTCCAATAAGTGGCGAGGTTTTGTACAAAACCAGAAAAACTAGTCAAATTACCAGCAGCAAATTTTGTTTTAGTTAACTATACTCACACTGCTCTCTGGCTTCCTTCAACAGCCCAAAGACACGAATGTTAGCTTAACTGGTGATTCTAAATTGGCCCTAGACGTGAATGTGAGTGGGAGCAGTCTCTTTGTTGGCCTTTAGATGGACTTTTGCAAGTCAGAATTTTTGGATTAATAATGACATTAAATGTCCACAACGTTGCAGGGCCTCAAGTGCCAAAAATAAACGCATAATTACATATTTAATAAAATGCGTCAAATTACAATGGGAAATTGATTAAATATATAATTATTAGGGGTGCAACGATACTCGTATCGATATTGAACCGTTCATACAGTGCTTTCGGTTCAGTACGCATATGTATGAACAATACAACATTTTTAATTTATTTTATCAACTTTACTTCTGCTGTCTGTGTTGAGCGCTCAGTGGATCTGCGCTCGACAGTGCAGCCTAGGCGGAGTAGTCGAACACAGATTCACTGAGGGCAGGGCAAGCTAGCAAGACAGAAGTTAAGCTCTCCTTGCAACATGGCAAATTGAACCTCCCCCACCCTCATTCAGATCTGGCGTTTGGAACTATTTTGGTTTTCATGTGAAGTATGACACATGAAGTGTGAAGTGTGTTAGCGCAGTTAGCTTGTTAACGTGTTGGCCGTCCAGCCCCACACACAGGGCAATCCGCGGTAGCTCGTTAACGGAGATTTGCTGTGTTGTGGAGTTAGCCTCATTTCAGATTAACGCTGACAGCACTAGTGGGAACACAACGAATATGACTGCACATTTACCCGAAATCATCCTAGTGCAAAGACAAGTGGAAGCAGACAAAAACAACAAGCACGCATGCTACAAACTTTACCCGAGTCATTTAGACAGCCGTTAGCACATGATTCTCCTTATGGGGACCTGATATGTTTAATATGCTGCTGAGAATATAGCCCAGAAGAAGCATATAGTATAGCTTTTATTTTGGAAAGAGCCATTTCTCTGTAATAAACTCTTTTCCAAAGATGAGTGATTTCTCGATCAGATACAGGGCTCGCAAAATCGTTAGCCCGATGTCCCGGGGCTAGTGATTTTTCCAGTCGGGCTGCCCTGCCCTGCCTGTCGGCCTATCGTAGGAAGGAAAAATATATGTCAATGCTTTTGCATTCTTTCGGAAATGTAGCTGGTTAATTATGTCATTGGCATCGGTGAGCCACTGTCAATATGTGACATATTGAAATCACGTTTGAATTTGCGCTTGTTTTTTGCTTTCACTTTGCAATCGCGTGAACTGTGTATAGAGAGCGACAGCACTGATTGGTGAGTGATGATAATTTGCGCACCAATTCCTCTGACATCGTCTTATCAATCGTTAGCTTACTATGCAAACATGACAAGTGAAATCTCCCGCAGCAAGCTTAAACATGTGAGAGGTTGATCGCGCAGAGAATCGCTGAGCGTTATGTGAGTGCGTGTGTAAAAGCAGCAGGATATATATTTGAGTTCTGCTGAGCCAAATAAGACAGGTCAGGGTGAAGAAGTGACAGCCAAAGAAAAGCTTACCACAAAACGGAAAAGTTATGACAAATCAGACTATAAGGCAAAAAGAAAGTGCAGCTTTATGGTTTCATGGACAAAAGAATTTCTGTGGCTGCAATATGACGAGCTAAATAACCAGGGCTGCACATAAGTGGTCCGCAGGTGCGCATTCGCTGTCAAAATAAAAAACGCGCACAAGATAAGTTGCAACGCCTGTTTGCATACATAAGATTTTCTTGAGGAGGACAGACATTTGTTTAGAACTCTTAAAGATGTCGAATAAGCTCCTTTAAGCAATTACTTTGGTGTTCCTCCATCTCCAAAGAAATGTCAGAAGGAGTCAGAACCACAAAAGAAGCGCGTATTCTCAGAAAAGTGGTTGCAGGAGGTAAGCTGGCTTCAAACAAATGATGAACGCACAGAGATGTGGTGCAGAATGTGCCGTGAAAATTTAATAAATGACAAATTAATAAAAAGGCATGAACATTTTATTTGTATCGAAAAAATATTGAACCGTGACACCAAAGTATCTAACCGAACCTTAAATTTTGTGTATCGTTGCACCCCTAATAATTATGATTAAATAATTTAATTAAATATTTCCAGTTTTAATTGATACATTTAATTAACAATGTATTTGTTCATGTTGGCACTCAGTCCTCTGTAACTATGAACTGGTCTGTTCCTTATAGCGCTTGGTTCCATTTCTGTCTACAAAGTGTTAAATAACAAAAAACAAACAAACAAACAAAAACAGGCATGATTTCATCCACTAACAGGCAGGGTGGAGTTACTTCAGCTGACACAGTTAAAGGTGGGCTGCACCCCAGACCTGCTGACTATCAATTTCCCTTTTTGGCCTTGAGTTATTTTTAGTGTCCCACAGGACCCCATGCTTTATTTTGAAAAGTCAAATCAGGAACTGGGAGGTAAATATTTTGAAGGGTTAACATTTGACCTTTCTACCAGTGAGAAGTTCAGGCAGAGGCAGCAGAAATCAGACAGTTCATTGAAAACCTGTTCTCTGACAGGTTTTCAATGAACTGTATGCAGGTGTGTGCACATGAACTGTAGCAGGAGAAAGAAAGGCACAGGAGCACCTTTCATACACCCTGTGCATCCAGGGTGCAGTGGTGGTGATCCTCTACATGTAGAGGGGGGAGTTCCATGTTTTATGGATATGGTGTTACTGTGTAAGAGAAGTTTTCATCAGTCATGAAAACTGGTTTTCTGTTTGCACAGCATCCTCTGACCTATATTAACTGGCCACTTTAGTAGGTATACGTGGTATAGACTCAGCAACGTTCTTTGAAACACACAGATTCATCAGGTGAACATGCACGATGTTAATCTCCTGTTCCCCATCCAAACAGGTCAGTTGTGATCCTACCATCCAAAAGTCACAGCAGAAATGGAGGCCCATCAGATCAGGCAACATTTGTCCAGTGTCGGTGAACTTGCCTTTGAGCTTTTCTTTTAGCTGGCGTGGTCTTGTGCCGCTGTAGCCCCTCTGCTTCAAGGTTCTACATGTTGTGCATTCAGACTGTTGTCTTTCTATTGGCTCAAAGTGGTCTGGCCATTGCCCAGAGAGCTGCCACTCACTGGATAAATGCCAAGCATATCAGCAGGTTCTGAAATACTCAGACCAGCCTGCCACGTGTAGTCACCTTTCTGCCCCATTCTGATGCTTAGATTGAATTTCAGTAGGTCCTCTTGACCATGTCTATGTAAGACTTGCATAGATGATGAGATGTAACTAATAATTCTATCCAGCTGTGCTTATCTCTGCTTCAAGGAGTGAATGGGTTAAATGCAGAGAAGAATTTCCCCCCGGGGATCAATAAATAAAGTACACATTATCAATATTTGCCCCCAGTGTTCCCAAAAACACTGGATAATTGCTTCAGGGGGCTGCAGTTGCGCTAATGCAATATAAAAATGGAGTACACTGACATTGAGATGTAAGATTTGCATAGTAAGTAATAATTCAGACAGACAGTAATAATATACCGTCTGTCTACATCCCTCTATCCTTTCTCCAGCTCATGTTGTGAGCTGTACTTCTGTTTTCTGTACCAGCTCCCTTTACAGGCCTCCTGTGTCCACAACCATAATGCTCAGCCATAATCATTGCCCATTATACCAATTAGTAACTCACTAACCTCATATTCTTCAGAAACCAATTTTACCAATCCCTGTAATAAGGGCAAAATGATCACATTTCTACTTCCGGACCTAATAATTTCATTCCTGTGCCCTGTAAATCAGCCTGACAGTTTCGCAGTTATTGGCCTTCTTAACTGCAGATCTTTGTCCAATAAATCTTTTACTCTAAACGATTTATTTATTTTGTATTAAGCAGATTTGGCTGAGGATTGCTGCCCCCTTGTGGAACTTTGTCCACCCAACAATTTTTAAAGAATTAGTTTGCTCCATTGTTTATCAGCAGCCTCCTAAACCCCCCTCTGAATTCTCCAAGTTCTGAAGTCTGCTTTCATCTGATCTTACATTTAATCTATAATTCTTCTAATTGTGCAGCTCTTGATAACGTGGCCTCTTTAAAATCCAAATTTGCTCCAGTCGTTCTTTTACCTTGGATCAATGATCATATTTGTCATCATAGATGAGAGAGCAGAAAAGCTGAACCTAGATGGAAAAAACCTCCATGTGGGCTACCAGCACACATAGTTATTAACCTCGTTCAACTGACTTAAAAGATGCAAGAATATCCCGTTTCTCTGGCTTGATTAGCAATAATAGGCACAATCATCAGTTCCTGTTTAACACTATCAACAGGTCTGGTTTTCCTGCCATGTTGTCTGATTGTAAAAAATATCTTTTTTTTTCTAGTAAGCTCCATGTATGAGAACAGTTCAAGCTGACTGATTTTTAGTTTTGACAGCCATTAAGCAAACGCGATGATCATTTGTCTGTTTATTCAACATGCCAAGTATTTGTTTTTCTGTGCAAGAAAAGCCTACACAGTGTGATACAATTTTCTATATGCATTCAACCTATAATGTGAGAAAATTAATGTCAGAAGTTCCCTTCAGGTGCTGCAATGTCTTTAGAGTCCAAAGGCATGCAAGTTGCCTGAAGTATACATTTTCTGATGGTGCATCAAATTGACATTTCAACCATGAAGACGGAGTTATCATCTATCATCTGGGTGCATGCCAGATTACTTAAACAGCCACTGTCATCTGTTAACTTAAAGAAAAAGCATCATAGATCCCACAGTTTGACTACAGGCCCATTTCCAAACTTCTAATAATTTTTAAAATCCTCAAAAGCTGTGGACCATCAGTTACTTGGACTGGTTGAGGGCAAAAACACATTTTGATATATATTCCAGTCAAATCATTGATCATACCATTCTCTCTGAGAGACTGGAGTTGCATTGGTTTCTCTGACACTTCTTTAAAATGACTTTTCATCATATTTATCAAATATTTCAGAAATCATAATAATTGATAGCCTCATCAGTGACCCTCAGGGATGAATTTCTGGACACATTCTCTTTGTATGTATTTCTTACATTACTATGCAGACAACATGCAATTATTCCTTTCTGTTAAGACAAAAATTAGATTACTGACACTAGATTACTGCAGCTTATGTTAAACTGAGCAAAGCACTAATTAACCGATGTCATCTGGTTCTGCTGGACTTCTGACTAGTAGATGGAAATCTGTTTCCATTTTGCATATTAAGTGTTATACGTGACTCCCTGCGATCCATAAGATCATTTTATTGTTTATACATGCAGATTGTTTTACACATGATTTTTTTTTAAATGGTCCAATTATATTTTTTGTCCTTACTATTGTTCTTTCTGGTTCTTAATGGTTTTGTAAATGCATTTTTTATATCAGAATCAACCTTTTGGGGCTTAAGGTTAGGACTGATTTTTAATTGAGATGCTGTGGCATGATCCAAAAACCCGTAACTCATTCGATCAAGAGATCCAAACAATTGAATGTATTTTAGTCTGACAGGCAGCAACAATGGACGCCTGGAGGAAGTTTGCAGTGTTGGACATCAAATAGACTTTAATGACCGGTTTCCCTGCATTTGACATTTGCATCCTCACGTGTAGCTCCCTCACATGATGTCTATAAAAGCTCAGGCCTGCAGTACAGAAGTGCTATTACCATGGTGGGATTAGTTGGGCCGCTGCTGCTTTGGTCTGAAATGTAAAATGAGCTATTCCATCCATTAATTACCTTTTGATTAGCATTTCAGCGATGGAAAGAAAATGAACTTTGACTTAAAAAAAATCTGCTAAGTAACATCTCATCAACCTCCGCTTTACTTTATATAAAGGCTGAACTCAAGCTGCTTTACACTCTTACATTTTCTTTGTTAAATTGAACTAGACTATTTCTACCATTGCTGCACACAAGCAGCAGCATGTGAAGCTGCTGCTTGTCATCTGCCTGACTTGGCATTTCCTATTTGTGCAGAATTTGTTAATATTTACAAAGTCTGTCCGGCAGCTGCAGTGGGAGTCTGTCCACCCAGTGGGAATGAAAGTTCAAGCAAAACGAGATGAACTACTAGACATTTATTCTGTTTATGATGTAAAAGCAGCTATTTATCTGCTGTAAGAGGTTCATGTAAACAAAGCTATCTGCGGGGTGTACAGGATGGGCCATTTATATGGATACACCGTAATAACATGGGAATGGTTGGTGATATTAAAGTCCTGTTTGTGGCACATTAGTATATGTGAGGGGGCAAACTCCTCAAGATGGGTGGTGACCATGGTGGCCATTTAGAAGTCGGCCATCTTGGATACAACTTTTGTTTTTTCAATAGGAAGAGGGCCATGTGACACATCAAACTTATTGGTAATGTCACAAGAAAAACAATGGTGTGCTTGGTTTCAACGTAACTTTATTCTTTCATGAGTTATTTACAAGTTTCTCTTTGTTCACAGCCATTGACATGTCGAAGAGGTTAACACGTGAGGAGCGGATCGAAATTGTGTTGATATCTGGTGAACGCAGTAACCGGGTCATTGCAGCAGATTTCAATGCAAGACACCCTACGAGACCACCCATCTCCCACGCTACAGTTAGCAAACTTCTTGCTAAGTTTCGTGAAACTGGTTCAGTGTTGGATTTGCCAAAATGTGGACGCAAGAAAACTGTCACTAATGAACAAACATCAGTGGCTGTCCTAGCTTCATTCAGCAAGAGCCCACAGCGTAGCACTCGCCGCATGTCACTGGAGGGTGGCATTAGTCGAACATCCCTTCGGCGGATATTAGCTACTCACAAATGGCACACTTGCAAACTCCAGCTACTGCAGCATCTCAACGAGGATGACCCAGATCGGTGCACAGAATTTGCAGAATGGGCAAAACAAAGACTGGAACAGGACCGTCAGTTCCTGAAGATTTTGTTCAGTGATGAGGCAAACTTTTATGTGAATGGTGAAGTTAACAAACAAAACCACCGCTATTGGTCTGACACTAACCCACATTGGATGGATCCCTCCAATACTGTTGGAACAACAAAAGTGATGGTTTGGTGTGGCATATGTGGTACAACGATAGTGGGTCCATTCTTCATCAATGGAAACCTCAAGGCCACTGGATATTTGAAATTGCTACATGATGATGTGTTTCCCTCTTCATGCACTGAAGCTGGCACGTTCCCTGAGTTTTTCCAGCAAGATGGTGCAACACCACATTATGGGTGCCAGGTCCGAGCATTCCTAGATGAACAGTTTCCTGGAAAGTGGATTGGTCGTTGTGGGCCAGTTGAATGGCCCCCAAGGTCTCCCGATCTGACCCCCTTAGACTTTTCTCTTTGGGGTCATCTGAAGGCAATTGTCTATGGTGTGAAGATACGAGATGTGCAGCACCTGAAACTACGGACACTGGATGCCTGTGCTGGCATTTCTCCTGCGGTGTTGCTATCAGTGTGTGAAGAGTGGGAGAAGAGGGTTGCATTGACAATCCAACACAATGGGCAGCACATTGAACACATTTTGTAAGTGGTCAGAAACTTGTAAATAACTCATGAAAGAATAAAGTTACGTTGAAACCAAGCACACCATTGTTTTTCGTGTGACATTACCAATAAGTTTGATGTGTCACATGGCCCTCTTCCTATTGAAAAAACAAAAGTTGTATCCAAGATGGCCGACTTCTAAATGGCCACCATGGTCACCACCCATCTCGAGGAGTTTACCCCCTCACATATACTAATGTGCCACAAACAGGACTTTAATATCACCAACCATTCCCATGTTATTACGGTGGATCCATATAAATGGCCCACCCTGTAGATGTTAGTGAAGGAATCACTTTGTTTGGGCTTTAACTTCACTTGATATTCAGAAAGCAGAGTTCCTGTCTGGACCGGAGAGATGACACATTAGCCATTCAGGGGGCGGAAGAGCATGATGAGATGGAAAGCATGACCAGACTCGGGGGTGCACTGCAATCCGATGAAAACTCTGTACAGACTGTTAACTGTTTCATTAGGAAAAAAAATGAATCGGGATGATTTCTTTTCCCTTTTCTGCTCTCTTGTATTCAGAATGCATTCACCACTTAGTTGTGCTGCTGGAGGACTCACCTCTTGTCACTCCCCTAGTGTTTTTATGCCATCTATTTGTGTCATTAAATTGTTCTCTTCCCTCTCGTGATGTCTGTGCTCGTTTCCTCTTCTTTACCTTCACCTCCAGATGAACCAGATCCTGACCCTTACTGAACTTGCTGCTCAAAGATCATCTATTGTTCACTTAATAAAACTAAAGCACCTTAAAGCAACCGCTATGAACGTATGCAAAATCAATATAATTGAATTTCTACAGGTTTGCAAACAGATGACCAACTATACAGATATTCCAAGACTGTTCATTAATATTGGAAAGGAAAAAGACATGCTCACCTAAATTTTTCTTCTGTTTGTTAATATTTTGTCGTTTATTGTTAAGGAGGAGGTGGTTCAGAGGAAGCGGGAGCTTGTTACCATCATGGGCTCATCTGATCAGAATGAGAATGAAGTCATCAATCACTTACAGGTTTCTCATTTAACTGAATAATCAGTATTGAAGGACACACATGGACTACTAACTCTGAAAAGAAACATTTGATTTAAGTCATTCATTAAATTAGAATAATACGTGAACTGAGGACACCCAAACAAAAACTCACCTCAGCTGACGCCCCATATGGGAAAGGGGAAGGAGTGAAAGTGAGCTGTAGGTGAGTGCAGTCCTTAAATAATGTGTGACAGGTGAGTACAATTAAGGGCAAGCACCAGACCCAATCAAGTGTGAGGAAAAGAAACAAGGTGAATTTGGTGAAGTGTGCTGAAAGGTTTTTTCATATAATGTAAAACAAGCTGAATATTTGTACAGTTTTATGTATAAAATACTTAAACAATAAATAGTGGGTTTGTCTTTCTTGAGACCTCCATCTCTAACATGAAACTGAATGAATCACCTAAATTATAGTGGATAGTAGATGTTATACCAGTAACATGGCTAACCGGAGTAGCCTGGGATGGACTCGGATTGATCTTTCAGTGACCTGTGAAATGAAAGATTTATACATGTGTCTCTTAGGCAGTATCATGAGAAGTCATAGCATACATTTTCACTTCTATGCAGATGACGCCCAACTTTGCCCTCCAGTAACACTGTGAGAAATCTCATAGTCATTTTTGACCAGGATATGTCCTTCAATACACATATTAAAGAAATATGTAGGACTGATATCTCCTCTTCGTGCAAAAGAGTCTCAGAGTGACACTAAAAAACTAGTTCATGCATTTATGATTTCTAGGCTGGACTACTGTAATATGTTATTATCAGGATGCCCTAAAAACTCCCTGAAAAGCTTTCAGTTGGTCCAAAATGCTGCAGCAAGAGTACTGACAGGGACTAGAAAGAGAGAGCATATTTATCCTATATTGGCTTCTCTTCATTGGCTTCCAGTTAAATACAAAGTAAAATTGAAAATCCTGCTCCTCACATACAAGTTCTTGAATCATCAGGTGCCATCTTATCTTAATGACCTTGTAGTACTGTATCACCCCATTAGGACACTTCGCTCTCAGACTGCTGGTTTGCTTGTGGGTCCTAGAACAGACACATCTCTACTTTTAAGGCTAGGCTTAAAACTTTACTTTTTGACAAAGCTTATAGTTGGGGGTGCATCAGGTGACCCCAAACCTCCCTTATGCTGCAATGGGCTTAGACTGCTAGGGACTTCCCATGATGCACTGAGTGTTTCTCTTATCACCCATTTTCACTCACTATGTGTTTATACACCTTTTATTATGAGTTATTATGAAACTATGGCTCTCTTCCACAGCATGTCTTTGTCCTGTGTTCCTCCCCTCACCCCCAATCAGTCTCACCTGATTCTGCTGGAGGTTTCTTCCCACTTTCGCCTAAGTGCTTGGTCACAATGGGTTGTCTGATTGATGGGGTTTTCTGTTTTCTCTGTGTTACTGTTGGGTCCTCACAATATTAAGCGCCTTGAGGCGACTGTTGTTGTGAGATGACGCAAAATAGAATTGAATTCCTTTACAATAACTGCGCAAATAAATGTTTAGAAATAGTTCATTTATTTATTTCTTTATCTACTCGCTTATGGGACCCGTGTATTTTAAAGCCAGCCTGCAAACCAAGCTTTCCTTGGGATGACGACGACGATGATGATGGTCGCAGTGTCTTTCCACGACTGCGGCAACAGGTGGCGGTGGATGACACAGAGGTGCAGGACATCAACAGCAGTAAAGCAGAGAAACATTTACAATCTTCTCATTTCCGTGTTAATTTCAAAATAAAGCCGCTCCGTTGTCTTATACTTGCAAATATTTACTAAATATTCTCGATACATATAAAATCTCGCTATGGAGTTAAATAAAAGCTAAATGGCGAAAAAATAATGCACAAGATTGTATAAAACGGCTAAAATCCTACTGCAGACGTGTTTTTAAAAAATGTGTGCCTGTATTTTTGAAGACAGGGCCTTTCCCCTGGTCCCCGTGTTAGTAATTCCCACTGACTTGACCCGTTTTTCGAGGCCACCTGCTCCGGACGGCTGCACACTGCGGCTTCTTCTCTGCCGTTTATCCGGAGGGAGAACCGGCCTGGAGGTAGGAGATCTGTCCTTACGATATAACAAAAAACAGGCTGAAGTGGAAGCTGCACAGTGTTTTTGTAACGATCCGCTGCTCGCTTGAGCTCTGAACAGGTCCTCAGGTCCCGTTCTTTGTTTTATGGAGCGTTCATCACCAGAATGCGTTAAATAAATGTACAATTTTAATATTTTCATCCTGGTTTACGAACGCGCTTAGTGTGTTTTAGTCATTTAGCACTTTTTATGATGAAATAGAGTCTAAATCTTTAATTCGGCCACGATACAACACACGAAGGAAAGTGTTAAGTGAATCAAAAAAGTGAGATTTGAGTCGGATTAAAAGTTTGCAAGATTTAGCACCATAATCCCAGGTTGGTTGTCTTTAGTTTCGTGATGACTGGTGGATATTTTGTCATGTCATGTTTTTATGATTTCCAGGAAGTGGACCCATGACAATCTGCCATGAAATGCCAGTGATGCTGAAATCAGGAAACAATTGTTTCTTTTTTTAAATACTTGAATCAGTTTCATCTGTCTTCACTTTATTTCAGTCAATACACAAGCACACTGTAAGTAAATCTGTCTTAAAGGGGGCAAACAAAACTGGTGAGACTTTGTTTGTTCTCCTGTAGTGATAATGACCCACTTGAGTATCATATGTGAAGAAGCCTGCAGGTGATGGACAAAACCGACCAGTGAGCTGTGTAACTTTAGCTTTCTGGGAGCTGAGCCCAGAGGAGTTGGAAGGTTTCTCAGTGTTATCCTATTTTAAAAAACAAAACAAAAAGACAGTAAATAATGAGCTCAGGTTTAGCTTGCACACATTGTATGCTACAATACACCCTAAAAGTGATGCTTTAGTAGCTATTGGACAATTTCAATGCAAACTTGAGACCCTTTTGGCCTCTGTTTTACACCTGTTTTACTTTATTTGCCTCTTTACTGATGTTTTAGCTGTAATTCGAATTTGTCTGGTTGTCTTAGTCGATTTTTTTTTTATTTCTGTGTGCATTGGAGCAGGATGGAGGCTGTGGCAGCGTGTGTATGAGCCATGGCGTCTACATTGTCGCAGTGGTTTCGTAGCCTTCGTGTGAAGTTGCTGCAACGTTATGAGCACCAGCCTTTTGTGTCATGTTTGGCTGGTTTGTACGGCTGCCAGTGGAAACACTACAAGAGGAGTCAGCCTGAGGGCTGCTGCTGCAACAAGGTCAGGAAGCAGCAACACAAGAGCCACTTCTGCTCCAGCTAAAGTCATCTGTTTATTATCATTGGAATTAATGAATCATACTGTGGTTAAGTTTACAGGAGTTTCAGTGTTTTTGGTTTTTTTTATTTTAAGTTGTAGCGGTCTCACCAAAATTAAAGTCCAGGGAAACTGAATGTTTTGGAATTTATTTTTTAAAGATTCAATATAAGAAATCAGCACAGAACTCTAGGCCCTATACGTAAGCCGTCTCTGTGGCCCCCTTTCCTTTCTCGAGTCATACAGTGCTCTGAAAAAGCATGTAACCCCTTCCTGTTCTCTTATTTTTTGTTTTGCATGTTTGCACCCTTACGTGTTTCAGATCATCAAATTTTAATATTAGACAAAGATAACCGGAGTAAATAGAAAATTCAGGTTTAGGGAAAAAAGCTCTCTTAATCCACAAAGGCTCAAATATATACATACACTCACATATTTGAATAAGTGGTCCTGAAGGTTCAACAGTGTCCTTTAACTTCATGAGGCCAAGCCCTATTAACTTCTAATTGGTGATCATGATTGACTACAGTTGGTAGTTGTGAGCATAAAAAGGATTTGTTTGACAGCACTCAATGGATTGATGAATACTCAAAATAATAGGGAGCTGCAAGAAAATATGAGATCTGGAAGAAGATCCTAACTGTGATCTTCAAATGTGAGTAAACTGGTTAGGATGTTCAGGAACCACCAGGGCTCATCCCTGTCATGGGCTTTTGAACCTGAGAATACTGTAGCAAGTGTCAAGCATGGTGGTGGTAGCATCATGCTTGGGGACTGTGCAGTGGTTGGAATATTGAACCTCCAAATTCTTCACTTTCACTTCAAATCAACAACCAACAGGACATTGATCCCAAACGCACAACAAAACTATTTTTGGAAGGGATAAAGCCGGATGGAACAGCCTTCCCAGAGACCCGACCTCAACCCTTTTGAAATTTTGTGGACTATGTCTAAAAGCCAGGTCTGTGCAACAAATTCAAATGAACTCAAAAGAGTTGTCAAATATTTACCCAAAATGATGCCAGAAACTTGTTGATGGATATCAAAAGGATCTAGTCGAGGTACAACTTGCTAATGGACATTTAACCAAATATTAGTAGGAGTCTGTGTATGTTTGAGCTGGTATATATACTTTTGACTCTGTGGATTAGAGGAACACGCTCAAAAATTGAAACCTGTGCACCCAATTCTTTTTCTAAAGCCATCTAAAGTTGAGATGCTGTGTTTGGAAAGAGAGAGGAGTAAAAGCACTCAAAATATGCTGAAAAAAATGCTGAATAATTAAATTTAGAGACACATGTGTTACACATTATGTGGTCAGCAACATGAATTTTATCGTTAAACCAAACAGCAAACAGGAAAAAAACACTAATAAATCGTTGTGGGAGAATATAAGTTGGAGGAAGATAAAACAAATCAATAAAAGGAAATAAGGTAAGGGTGACGTGTCAGTATGTTGATTCTTTGTTTTGTTTTCTGCAGTTATTGACTTCAGTATTTGCATTTCTACAACTGTAAAAGTCACCAAATGAGAAATAATTTTCAGACATTACAGTTAAACAACTTTATTTCGCTTTTTTTATTGTGCCGATGCTGAACAGAGCTGTCGGTTGGAGCTCCTCTGTCTCTGTAAGACTCAGAGGAAGTCTTAAACTGCCACAGAAACAGAGCAGTAAACAGTGCGGGGGGCTGGATTTAACTCGGGGAATTGATTGATTGATTGAATCTTTATTTTGAACATGTTAAAAAAGTACAACAACATAGAATTAAAAGAGACAAATAAACAAAGCAAAACAAAAAGAAAACGAGCAACCACAACTACAAATAACTTTCATGTTCAAAAAGGAGCAGGAAGAAGCATGAGCTTATTTAATCCCACCCCTTTTTCACTATCTAGTAATCTATGGACTACAGAAATACCTCCTTGCAATTACATTATATGTCATGTGTATTTTTTTTTAAATTATTATTATTATTTATTTATTTTTATATATATATATATATATATATACATATATGTTTCTATCTATCCATACATACGTATATACACATACGCACATATACACATTTTCAATAACCCCATTAACACCTCAAAGGATACACAACCTACAAATATATATATACCCATACCAACATACCCGTGCACCCGCACACACATGAAAATATTAGACAAGAACAAATGACAAAAACAAATTTCTCTCATTGTTTTGTCTCCTCTGTCATCAGTTGGAGGGTGCCAGCTTTGCTGTGCTTGTGGCGGCTTTCTGCTTGACGCTGCTGTTCCTCTACTTCTGGGGACAAGCCAAGAATGACTACAACGACTTTGACTGGTGGGTGGAGCGACTCCTGCACTTATAGTAGTGTCGTAGGTAAACATAGAGCTGTTCACATTAATCTGCTGCAGGAATCATTGGTGCTAAATTTACGTTCATATGTCTTTGTTGACTGAACATGTAACAAACGTTTTTCTGCCTTCATGTCTGTTGTGCTTCCTGTCATTTGACTGAAGGTTTAACTTCGGGAACCTGGGCTTCTGGTTCCCGTGGTCTGTGGTGCTGCTGGCTGTCGCTGTGGTCTTCTTCACCTACGTCACAGTGCTTGTGGTGAGACACAAATGCTGCATTGGCTTTTCATCTCTCATCTCGATTTGTTCTTGTCCTTTTAGCTGACTGGATAATTTATCCAAGTGGTGTCAACATTTTACTGTTGCTTTTTTTGTCTTATTTTGTAGTGTTTTTGGAAGGTTTTTTAGAAAAAAAGTCTTAATTTAACTTCTCTTTTATATTTTATTGATACAACAGCATAAAAATAGGAACCTCAATCGCTTTTAGTAATTTCCTTTCAAACACAAATTTGAAGCAACTGATTGATTGTTTAAAACCCGAAAAATAAAAGCAAACACTTAAATATTGTATATATTTAATCCACCATCACTGAAATTATCTTGTAACTTGTAACTGCAATTGTTTGCTCCAGCAGCCGCCCAGATTTGAAACATTCACATTCTGTTCACTTCCTCATCCTCAGGCCCTGCACCGACTATACAGGGAGAGAGAATAATTAGCACTCTGGGTGTACCACTCACCCCAGCTGATGCCATGCCCTTAACCATCCTACCCTATCTCTCTCCCACAAATCATACCCTCCCCCCACCATAAGTAGATTCATGGGAAATCGATTGATCTGCAGCCCCGCAGCAGTTTTATGCTGCTGTTTTCACTCATTTCTGGGCTACTTTGACATTTTGACATCTTTGCTTTGCTGCAGAGTTATGCAAGAGATCAATTTATTATTGCTCTCATAAATATGCAGGAAAAGCTGGGAGGCTGTTAGTCATTAAGAGTGGAAACATGGGAACCAGTAAGCCTGCCTTTGTTCGTAGTACAAAAATACACCTATCAACATTTCTGCACACTTCTGAGGTCACTAATCGCTGCTGTTTGGGATTTGCATATTTTCCCTGTACTTTGAATTCTCCAGATAGACCAGCTTCCTCCTGCAGTCCAAAGGCACACTCATTATTAAATCAGTCATAAATCGGCCACAGGCCAGTGAAACTAGTATTCAGTCTTTCCGTGAGGTAGTCTAGTTACCTCAACTTGCCTTTCTGTTTTAACACTTTCTTCTTCTTCATCTGCAGATGAAATGCATGTTAGTTTCAAAATTTAAGTGGGTATTTGTACATTTAAAAGAAACAAGATTCACTGTTTGTGTGTTTACTTTAAATCGACGAGCTCATGAGAACCTGGCCAGATCATAAGTGTGAAAGCAGTTTTACAAAGGCAATGACAGGTCAGGATTTTATATAAACTCTGCTCTGGCTGCTTTAAACTTTGCCAAGCACCGCCCTTATGCATTCATGTGACCTTCCAGTGTGCAAGAGTAACAGTTAATGATAAAAAATAGTGCAGAACCAGAACACAAAGAGCACAAAACAGGCTTGTCTGAGCACAAAAGTCAGTTTTATTATGGGAATTTTAAAGCCAGTACAGAAATGCAAGCCCTTTGGTGAATGCATTTATTAACTATATCTCACATAGACCTTGAACTTGAACTATTCCTCAGACTAGCTCAGACTTTGCCCAGAAAGTCTCATCATCTCTTTCCAAGTTTATTTTGTCTGTGCTTTTCTGTCTCTGCAGCTGCTGGCTGTGTGCTTGCTGTCAGAGGGCCAGAAGCTTTATTTACACTGGAGCCACAAGGTAACTCAGTGATGTCTCTCATAGTTTTTATGGAATGTCGGGTCAGTGCAGTGTCACTGGAACTGGTCAGCAGCTTTTTCATAGATTTTTGTTTGCAGACTTCAAATACAATTCTGAGCTCAGACATGAATGTCTGCACAGTAATTATGGTGGATAATTACTGTGCTCAGTCTTAAAGGGACCTTTCTTTATTTTCTCTGTTAATTTTACTAAAGTGGTCATGAGCAATAGTTCTTCAGGCTTTCTGAAGGTCTTTCAAAATTCTTCTTTGAACACTGGCTGACCTGGCATTTTCACAGGAATTTTATTTATTTTTGTTAAGCCACTTAACATGGACCTATGAATCATTCAAGCACAGTAAAATCACCTAACATATGGGGATGATCTAGTATCTACACATAAAAGAACCGATTTTAAATTATATCTCCTGGCACTTTGTTACTAGCAGCCTGTGGCAAAAGCATATTATTTGTGTCCCCATTACTTTACCTGGATCTATGAAAAATTTCAAAGATAAAATAGTTTCAGTGTCTGAAAGTCATTTCCTTAAGAAGTAGGAAAAAGAGAGAGAGAAATCTGGACCTTTGGTTGATTCATCGACTGCTCATTGAAGTCTCATCAGAAAAAGTCTCAGTGGAAAGATGGCCGTAACGAAGCCATTCTTAAGGAAGGTTAAAAAGGCTGAGATATGCCACATTACACAAGAGCTGGACTGAAAATTAGTGGCAACAGGTCTGATTGAGATACATTTTTGCTTCAAATCGTCAATAAGTACAGAGGAGGTCAAGATAGAGAGACAACAGCGAGTGTCTTCAGCTATGTTTAAAACACAGTGGATGCTCGGTCATGGTTTAGGCTGCATTTGACCACAGTGGTGTTTGGGACCTTTTCAAAGCCAATGAAAAACGCCATCAGATTCTAATCCACCATGAAAAACCATGTGAAAAAACACACTGCTAGTGCAGTAAAAACATACTTGGATAGAAAAACACACAGTGGAAAACTATACGTCATGGATTGGTTTTCCCAGAGGCCTCAATATTATTGAAGCAGTGTGGGATCATTTTGACAGATAACAAAGGCAGCCGACATCCAAGGAAGAGCTTTGAATGTCCTTTGAGAAGCCTGTCGAACTGTTCCTGTAGACTGCTTAAAGAAATTGTACCAATTTTGACTTTAAAGCTTGTTAGAATTGCACAAACTCTGTTGTTATATATACATATATACTGTGGTTCCATGTTTGCTGTTCTCCTTATATTCACCCAGACATCATCCTTAAAATTGACCTGCTAATTCTTTTCTCTGAGCTTATTACGATGTTTTATTCACTGGATGCTAAAGAAAAAAATTCTAGTCAGTGTCGCCAAATGAAGACGTTTTTCTATCCATATGAAACATTTTTCATGTTTCTACACGTTGACACTGTTTTTTGCAGATCGGGATCCTGGTGAGCCTGACGGTCTCCGTCATCGCCATGGCCGTCTTGTCCAACCTGTGGAGTAAAGAATGGAGGACACTGCTGCTGTCCTTCCAGGTGACGCTCTTCTTCTCCTCTTTAACTTAACTTTTTCTGTGTGTCTATGATTTCCACTTCTCGTGTTAGATGTTACTAGATTTTTTTTCCCTCTTGTCCTGACCAGGTAACAGCACCTTTCTTACATGTGGGCGGACTCTTACTGATGACATCACTGGCTTGGCCTGTTGCTTTGCATTTCTTTCGCATGAAAAGCACGGGTGAGTCTCAGACGTGCTTTTAAAATGTTTGTTTTATTCTGATATATGAAAAGATGATAAACATAAAAACTCATATTTAAAGTAAATTGAAAAATAAGTTTTCAAGAAACACAAGAAAAGCACAATATGGGCAAATTACACTCAGCAGACACTTTGTTAGGTACACCTGATCAACTAACCAATTACATTAGAGCAACTCAGTGCATTTAGGCATGTAAAGGTGCTTAAACTGAGCATCAGAAAGGGGATTTAAGTGACTGAGTATTTCAGGAACGGATGGTCTTACTGGGATTTTCCAACTCATCCAAACGACTTCACAACACTTTACTTTCTTCTCACCAATACATCCACGAACTGTGTGTTTGTGTTTTAGTACGGCGAGGCCTGATCATGGCCGTGTACCTGACCGTCCTGTTGTCCCTCTACTTGGTTCCCCTCGGGTTGTATTCTCCTTGTATCAAAGAGAAGGGGACCCTGGGCCCTGCACCGGCTCTCATTGGCCACAGAGGAGCCCCTATGGTGAGCAAAAACACAGTACACAGTCCTGTACACTGAAGTGAGAGAGCAGCAGTATTTCAATTGTCCTAGTGTCACATATGACAAAGTAAAACAGAATTTTTCTTTCTTTGTAACAGAAATAAGCAGATTTTGATTTTCTTTTCATAAACAAACAGTTGCTGTTCATGAGAGTAAATGATTTTTTACATGCTGTTGTAAAACCTTTTGGTCTGTAAAAGAGTTTTAAGCCTGAATGTGACACAACATAAATGAGTGTAATGTGAAATATGTTCTTGGGGAACCGCTCAGGCCCTGAACTGACACAAAAACAAAGGGAAGCTCACATCCTTCCTGTGTGTTTTGTTCAGGGCTGAGAGAAAGTCCCCGCATGCACTGCTGCTGCAAGTTGCTGTTCTCTGTTGATCTCATTCTGCAGCTCGCTCCAGAAAACACCCTGATGTCCTTTGAGAAGGCGGTGGAGGCTGGGTGTGACGGTCTGGAGACGGATGTCACCATCAGGTCAGCGAGGAGCTCTCTGCGAAAGCATGTGTGTTCAATTATGGTACAATGGCCCTGAGAGCCCGGTGCAATGCAGCCTAAACAGTATTTAGAAAACATGCTGCAAAGTGACAAAGCAGTCACATGTCAGCAGCTTACTTTTTCCACATAATCACTGCACAGTCTCAGTTATTGTAAAACACTTTCAAAACTATTGAGCCGAGCACCCTGGGCTTTATTATGCAAACGGCGTCTTATTGACTTTGTTCTGTGTGATTTTTGTTCTGTATTTATTGCTCATTTAGTGACCGTTATGTAAAGTGTATATTTTGAATAACTTGTTCAGCACTTCGGTCAGCTGGGGTTATTTAAAATGTCCTATAGAAACAAACGTGGCTTTAAAACTGCAACTAAATACGCAGATGCTGCAGAATCAACAGTGGGCGTGGCCACCGACTGTCTCGATTGATCATGTGACCAAACATTTGTGGATGTCTTGCCATCTTGTTTCACTTCCTGTTAATTGTGGTGTTTTTTCTGCTGATGACTGATCTGATTTCAGATTAACGTTATAAGATGTGAAATTCTAATTGCAACAGTTGCAAAAATGAACCACAGTCTTCTTTATCTAATAACATTTATGATTCCTGCAGCGTTGGCTCGATTACTTTTGGTTCTTTTTGTGGCGGACACTTTTCTACCACATGGTATTTAATTATGTGTAAAATACAGTCAGATCCAGTGACATTTTTTTGTAGTTTTGCTTCTCTAAACCAGCTCAGATTTAAAACTATTCAAGACTGTTTAATGCTTAGATCCATTTTGAAATGCAGTCCTCCATTTTTAGAGGCTTGACAGGAATTGGACAGTTGACAGATACACAGTATCATGGGTGAGGGCTGTTCTCGTCCTTTTAGGGAGATAAAAGATCTGAAGTAGATTCCAAATCCGGTATATTTTCACTGGTACGTTCAATATGAGATCCAAAGAGATACTGCCAACGGTTGCTCCTGACTGAGCCTGGTTTTGCCGGAGGTTTCTTCCTGTTAAAAGGGAGTTTTTCCTTCCCACTGTCGCCAAAGTGCTTGCTCATAGGGGGTCATATGATTGTTGGGGTTTTCTATGTATTATTAGTCTTTACCTTAAAATATAAAGAACCTTTAGGCAACTTTTTTAATTGATTTGGACGTCACTCATTAATAAACTACTGTTATAAGTGTTATCCATTACATTTACAAAAAATATTGTTTATTAAATTCGAGTATAAAGAATAAGAATCAAAGTATCCAATAAATCCAAGGATAATCGACTTTTTGAGGAATTCATTGGCATTTTAAATTCCCCAAGTTTGTGTAATAGTGAATGTAAAGTATTGATAAAAGAATTTGAGCATTTGAGCCAGTAGCTCTCTACATACATGCTCACTGGAGACCAAGCACTTAGCCAGGTCTCAGTTAACCCTATTAAACTTTAAATACAATAACCTTTCAGGCGAGCTGACTTTTCTGTTTCTGAAAAGCTCCCTGCCCCATTTAGAGTCTCATACTGTTGTCCTGTCCTTGTAGTTTTGATGGAGTGCCTTTTCTGATGCATGACTACACTCTGCAGCGGACGACCAACATCCATGAAGTTTTCCCAAACCGGACCAATACTCCAGCTGCCAGGTTTACCTGGAACGAGCTGGAGAGCCTGAACGCCGGGGACTGGTTCCTGTCTGTGAGTCTGCCATTTAATGACCTTTCCCATGATAGTCATAGCTATTCTCTGATGTTTGAAAAATGTAACCAAAGAAAAAAAGCTCTAAAAAATAAAAAATAAGGAAGAATTGTTGATTTTATTCCCTGCATGTTTGAGGGGTCAGCTAATAACCTCTCTGATATTCTTTTACCTGCTGTTTGCCATAGATGGGCTCAGAGCACAGCTGCTAATCTTTTCTATTTAAATAAGCCATTTGAAGTGTTTTGAGCATGTCTACCTGACACACTGGGGCAAACTCGGGACATGTTGGAGAGATTGCATCACTTGGTTGGCCTGGAAATGCGTCCCAGAAGAGGGTTAGAGCAGGAGGAGGTAGCTGGGGAGAGAGAACCCTGACCCAGACTAGAATAAGTGGCAGAAAATGGATGTATGGATGTAACGAAATGCTAAAACAAAAGATAGTTTGTTTACTATATTCGAGGTTTAAGAGTGTTACCATAACTACAGGAGGGAGTTGAGCATGTTTGGACACAAATGAATTGATAGTCAGCCAAAAATGGGAAAAAAAACTCAGCTGGCCAATGAAAAGCATATCACATGTCATATGAAATCACTGTATTGATTGGTTATTGATGGTCACCCCCTGCAGCACAACCCATTTGGCACGGCTGGCTCTCTGAACGCAGACGACCGACAGCGAGCTGGAAACCAGTCGGTCTGTAGTCTGCAGGCCTTCCTCCAGCTGGCAGCTCAGACGGGCAAACTCGTGATCTTCGACCTCTATCGGCCACCCAGAGATCACCCTTTCAGAGACACCTGGATCCAGCGCACGCTCGAGGTCATCCAGAATGAATCATCCATCCATTCCTCACAGGCGAGGCTTATTTTATTTCTCTATCACCAGACTCCACTGTGAAATGTTGTAATTTAGCATTTTGCCGTTTGAAAAGAGTAAAGAGTGCAGTTACTGTGAGCGGGTAGTAGGTAACACTGCTTGCATGCCATATCTAGGTGCTTTGGCTGCCATCAAATCTCAGAGCTCTGGTCCAGGAACTCGATCCTGAGCTCCAGCAGACTTCAGGCAGTCGGCTCCCTCTAGAGGAGCTCCAGAGTAACCACATCGTCAAACTCAACCTGGACTATACTTCCATGTCTGCTGAGCTCATCAGGTAACACAAGTGTGTGTGTCTGTACTGTCCTCCTCCTTGTGTTTAGTAATATTCATGACTTTCTCCTCTCCCGTGTGTAGGGAGTACACTGCAGTAAACATCACCACAAACTTGTATGTGATCAGCCAGCCGTGGCTCTACTCTCTAGCCTGGTGTGCTGGAGTGCATTCAGTCACCACTAACGCCCCCCAGCTGCTCAGCACCATCAGTTCCCCTTTGTTTATCATGGTGAGTTCAAGCAATGCGCTTCATATCTGACATCGACCTGTTCCCTCTCTTTCTTACCGTAGAAGCTTTTATTTTGAAACACCTGACCTAGTGATGATACCATATAGTTAGCAGTGGGGAGTAAGGGTATCGATTTTGAGGTAGTTTGGATAAGGTGCGGTTGTAGTATCATGTAGTGGGGTTTTACCTTTTATGGTCCAAGCTGCTGAAGCAACCTACCAAATCATATCAGTCATCCAGCATAATCAGGGATTAAACCAAACTCATAGCAACTCCTATTTAACCTTCAGTAGTCCCGTTTCTGGCTTTAATGATTATTTTACCCTATTCCTGCTTGTTTAATCGATTGCAATTTTTAGGTTCTAATAATTGTTCATGCATGCATGTTTTAAAGTGTCCTGCGGTTGAGTGTTTTATGTTTTTTATCTGTAAAAACACAACGTACACCGTGTATATCGTGAGCTTGTACTACATAAATAAAGTTTTGCTTGCTTTTGTTGTAACATTTGTTTCTTATATCTGTTTTAATACATCATTTAGTCATCTAAAGCACTAAAACACATCTGTAGCATGCTAAATTATGTTATAATACACATTGTTACATATCATTGGGCAATTCTTTTTTATCAGAGAGGTGTTGAAATCTTTTCAAGTGTGTTCTCGGCTTTGATTAACTCTTGATATTTCTTTTTATAGTACTACAGCCGGCAGGCCTCCTGGTCGAATAAGTGCTTGGTTACGTTAACTTGCAGCACCATCTTGTGGTAGAAATTAGTGCTACAAGCTTGATCAGGGAAGCTTTTAAACCATATTTAATCACAGGAATTTACAGTAATTATCAAGATGATAAAATGAACTGTGGTTTTATCTGTTACCTTTTTATTATTGTTTCATGTGTGAAAGATATTAATATTCACCTGTTCACTTCCGTGCGGTCTCTTCTGATCTGCTTCTCAGAGTCCCGATGAGTATAAACTGATGTGGATTCTTACTGATCTGATGTCCTTTGTGCTGATCCTCCTTATCTTCTTCTTCCACAGGTGGAAAACACACACACACACGCACACACACCTACCTCGCATCCAATACACCCAACCTGTATTCTGCTGTAATCGCAATGTTTCGCTCTCTATCAAGATGAAAATGTGTTTTCAGATGGAGAGAGAGAGAACTGGCTTTCTGCACGGGCAGCAGGATCAAGTTGGAAGGTGGCACTTACAGCAAATTTAAAAAGGGTAACTTACCATTAACAAAACAAAAAACCCAAAAAACTAGAAGAAAACTGGAGTCTAGATATGTGACGCACACAGACATTTTCATCTGTAGGCTAAATTAAAATCACCCCATTGAGAGTAAACAATGATTTTTTTTTTCTGTACTTATATAAAGAATCTGGTGTTTAAAACCCCTAATTACATCAAATAAATAATCAACTAAATGGAAATATAACCATCAGATTGGTTAAATTTCTCAATAAAAAATGAATTTGTCATGGTCGGGGCGACCGTGGCTCAGGGGGTTGGGAAGCGTATCTGTAACCGGAAGGTCGCCGATTTGATCCCCGGGCTCTCTGTCCTGGTCGTTGTGTCCTTGGGCAAGACACTTTACCCTACCCTTCCCGGTAGGGTACACCTAGGCCGGAGGGGCCGATGGCGCGATATGGCAGCGTTGCTTCTGTCAGCCTGCCCCAGGGCAGCTGTGGCTACATCCGTAGCTTGCCTCCACCAGAGTATGAATGCGAGAGTGAATGAATAGTGGCATTGTAAAGCGCTTTGGGTGCCTTGAAAAGCGCTATATAAATCCAATCCATCATCACTATGCACTTTGTATTTATACATGTAGAAAATATAGTATATATTGGAAAATTGCCATTATAAGGTTGTTTACAGACTTAAACTGAATTATTTTCTTACAGTATAGGTTTTCACAAAGATTTAATTATGAGATGAGGTATTAGACGTACACTGTAATCAGTGCAAAACAAACAGGTCTAACATCTTATTTGCAATGCAAATGCAATGATTATAAATCAACAATTGTTTTTCACAGTTGCAAAACATTTTTGGGGAGTCCTGTGTTAATACAATGTGATGGAATTAGTGTGATTTGTGATTATTTCTCATCTACCTCCTGTAGTTTAAGAAGCTGGTTTGATATTTCACACTGAGGACTGAATTAGAGGACTGAAAATGTTAACAAGCAAAAAACAAAAAAGAAAAAAACACAAACAAGTGTGTGTCTAATGTTTCCAACTTGTGAAAAAAATTAGGATTTAAATTTTTGTCATGCGGGTGTTTGAACTGTTGGTCAGAAAAGATCCCACCTTTGGCTCAGAAAGTCTAAATGAGATTTTGTAGATTAAATTATAGAAAAATACTTTTACATTTTTGTTTAATTCTGACTATATCTTCTCTCTCAGAGCTGAGTGATATCTGGTCGGTCTCCAGTGGGAACTCAGCAGCGGAAAAGATGCCCAGCCTGGCGGCTGTAACAGAGCACTAATGTCTGCTGAGCCTTCGAAGCCCAATCACACACTGCCAACCTCAAAAAACTTCTGTGTCTTAATGAATTAAAGTGGCTGAAACAATGCTTCACTCTTTATTTATCTGGTTTAGCGTTTTAAATCATTTTACGTTAGACTTAAAATGATTAGCAACAGCTAGCAGCTTAGTTTAGCTTAGCATAATGACTGGAAACACAAGGGAACAGCTAGCCTGGCTCTGGCTAAAGCTAACAAAATTCCAGTGTCTTATTAGATGGCACTTGTTAAACCTTTCCCACAGGGGCCGTTTTAGTCAACCTGATTTTATATTCCTCTATTTATATTAATGAGAAACTCTTTATATTGAGCTGTATTAAACAGCTAGTAATGTAAGCCAAAAGCTCAGACTCCAGAGCGGTTAGCTCAACATGCTAACTTGCTAACTTTTTTTCAGTGGCAGAAAAAAATCATCGATACTAATTTGGTTATCTTGGACAAGCTAAGCCCACCTGCTGTTCAAACCTTCTGTTTGTCTTAGGGAGCCAGTCGGAAGACAGCTGGCTTAAATGGGATGAAGGTAAAACGAAATGTTTTAACAGAGTAACTACAACAACTAAACTGTGGAGCTGAAAATGAGACAAATAGGACCACATTATAAAAACTTGGACTTAAGTAATTTACAGGTAATGAGCATTAGCAGAGTAGAATATACATTTTTAAGAAGCGCTAAAATATTATGGAGAAATTTTTCTTTCAGAAGTGTCACAGGTGTATGGTATGATTTTGAGTGCTTATAATTGCCTGTTACATTTCACAACCATTTTAACACATTTGATTATTTAACATGTGTATGTTAGAACCTGAATAAATACTGATAATGTACGCACACATTTTTAAGTTAAACATCACAAATAAGAGCATTTTTGCGTTCAAATAGCTTTCTATAAAAATTATTAAATTCTCGCATTCGTACCTTAATACCTGCTCAATCTTTGAGTATCTCTATTTGTATTTGAAAGAGATTACTTTTAATTAAAATGTTGTAACTTATACATGATTGTAAGGGTATAGCTTACAAGTAAATATCAGAATGAAAGTTCATTTACAGCCGGTACTTGGATGGCTTTGATCATGCAGGGAAAATTCTCTGGCATCTAAAATCTCATGTTGCAATTTTTTTTTTTTTTTAAAGAAACCAACCACAAAGGACTCTTTGGAAAATGTTATTTATTATTTCTACAACATAAGATATGTGGTCATATGGATGAAACAATTTCTGCTTCATAAACATCATCCAGAACAAACATAACTCTGTCATGATTTACAAATTAATACTAAATTCATATATTTAAAAAAAAGAAGAGACAAATACGAATCATTCACTAGCTACAGTACACATGGAGACACTGAAAAAAAATCCCTACTGGATACAAAGAATGCTTGAACTTTGTGGCACACACATGGGATGCTAACAATGAAGTAAAAGCAACATTACTCGTATTTCCTCCACATCAGTGCTAAGTTCAAGTCCAGATAGTGTTCACAGGTTTGGAGATTGTTCCTGATGTGGTTGAGGTTGACTGTGAAAATTGGCAAAGTGTAACAAATCGATCAAATCAAAGAAGAAGAAAAAAGGAAGACATCTAAAACGTAAAATGTTTTTTAAAATGTCATAACGTTGATTTAATAACTTTGGGACAACTGTAAGCATAAATAAGAACACTACCTACAAGTTAAATAAACAAAAAGAACCAGAGGACTAATGTTACGGGGAGATGTTGCTTCAGACAGCCATAGTTAAAAGTCAGGGATGAATGAAGCATCACAGAATCTCTTGGGATTATAAAGATTTGGGTACAATAACGGCACAAATTAATCCATTAATTCAAAAATAATGCAACATCATTTTGACTTGACCCACAGTCAGTCCGGTGGGGTTCCAAAGGTTTAAGTAGAGTCATCATTGATATTTATTAGTCCTTTATTTATCTAAAAAAAATCTCATTGAGATTAAAAATCTCATTTCTAAGAGAGACCTGGCAAGTCTTAAGTCTACAAACTTGTGAGTTGTGTAAATATCAGATTTCTAATGTTATTAGTCTGCCTAAAAACATACTTTTGTGATGAGGTTAGAGGCATTTTCTTTTGAGCCAACACAGACGCTCTGAGGCTGTGGGTGCTACCTGTAAAAAATAAACAAAAATATGAATCTTTTTAAAAATTTTGAATATGCAGATAAAAAAAGTAGCTCCAGAGAAAATTCTGCTCAGAAAAGGTTTGGAAACGCCCCTAACGTCATCAGAAAAATATTGTCAAGACCAAACTAGAGGTGCAGAGGTAAAATTTGGCAGTTTTTCTGTGAGAAATATTATTATTGAAGGGTCTGTACCTTACAATATAAAGCGATTTGAGGTGAGAGTTGTTTATCTAAATGAACTGAAGTGAATTTAGGAAGTGTATTACGATCCTTGAATTTTTCAATAGAAAACAAGATGGTGAGACTGGGAAATATTCTTATATTGGATCATTTTTTAAATGTCTGTGAAGGTTCTCAGTCATCCAGGTCATCGTAGTTTGAGGAGCTTGGAAAGAAAAGCATCTGGAGAAACTTAAAGAAGTCCAGATGCTTTTCTTTCCAAGCTCCTTAGATCAGTTTCTAAAGAATGACTCTAAATTCTCTGACTCTAAAAATGCCTTTAGGATTCTAGTTGAACTTTTATCCCATTTTATATTCTTAATGAACTATAATCAAGAATATGATCTATAAAGTAGAAGCAATTCAAGGATCTGCAAAATAAAAACTGTTGATTTGACACAAGACGTGTGCGCGCATAAACCTCATGCATACCTCTCTGTGTAAATATCACCAGGTCCAACATAGCAAGATTTCTTTGAGACTTTATGGAAAAGTGACCAGGATGCTTCTTCAGATTTGAAACCGGCATGTTAAGATGGAGATTAATAGGACAGAAAATGATCTAACTTCTATTTCTTTTCTAACAGAAACACTAAAAATGACTGGCCCCAAATTTTAAATGTAGTGTTTTAAGGATCGGTTCATCGATGATGCCAAACAAGACATTTAACTGTGCTCGCCTAACACGGTCAAACGAGAACAGTTGCATTCATCACTTTCAGCCTATGTAGGACCAAGTTCCTACTTAGTGACACTTTATAAATACAGGCCCAGCTGTTTCAGTGCAGATGTTAAAAGTATAAAAATCTTTTTGCACACTTCAGTCAAGACATGTGAAAAGTGGTTTCACTGAAAGTTGAACGTGTCACACTTTACAGCACAGAAAATAAACGTCACTGCTAATCACTGCAATTACACAAAGTCCAGCTTCAGGAAAAAGTCATTTAAAGGCAGCGGGTGAGTTTTAAGACAGGACCGATGTTATAGTGTGAAAACATTAGAGCGTCACAGTCAGCCATTAGCGTGTTTTTTACATTCTGCCGTGTGGGTGTTTGTGTCCAGCTTCGATCAAATGGGATCAATGACTTTCCAGCCTTCTGCTCACTTGCTGTTGCCCCGGGACGTTCGCTGTTTGGTCATCGTCGTCAGCATCTGGCTGATGTAAGAGGTCAGGAGGTCGTCCATTTTGTAGCCCTGATGGATGAGAATACATTAATGATTGCTTTGTGGGATGTGCGGCTCTTTTCACTGTATAAGGATCTATTATTATTCACACAAGATCACTGATTTGATTTCCTCATAAGTTTTCCTGTGACGTTAGAACTGTTACTTCATCCCTTTTTCTCTGAGCTGTAATCAAGTTTGAAGTTAAAAAGAGAGCACAGGTAACCATGCAAAATCGTTTCAGACACCACACTTAAAAAAAACTTGATTACACGTGAAATAAATGAGCGATTCAAATGTGAACGCAAAGATTTTGCTTCCTGCAGAGCGTAATCTTGTTGGTGGAACACGTGATAAATGAGAGCGTCTACAGAAAAGACAGACAATTAAATCTGCCGGCACGCTGCTTTCACTGCTCAGGCTGTGCATAATCACATTAAAAGCAGCTTTGTTTGGAAAGCTAAATGCTCACACTCTTTGTTTCATGTTACAAAAACTAAGAGCTCACCAGAGACGTTTCACACAGCAGCTTGCTGCCTCGCACCAGGTTTCCAATGGTGATGTGAAAGTACGTGTTGCCGCTGCTCCAGTTGGAGATCTTGGTGAAAGAGTGAGTGATGAGGATGTCCTACGGGAAATTTTGATAAGCCGGATAAGAGAATAATCCAGTGCTCAAACTCATTCAAATTAGCTGAGCATAAACTTCACATACAAACAAATATTTCCAGGTTTAAATCAAAAACTAATTGCGAAAAAAAAAAGTGCTTTGAGTGCTCAGATATTTAATTCAAAGGAACAGTTGCCTCAACGTGCTTTATATTGTAAGGTAAATACAATACAATAACACAGAGAGAAACTACAGTAATAGAAAAAGGCACCAACAATCAGAAAAGCCCCTATGAGCAAGGACTTGGCAACAGTGGGAAGGAAAACCTCTGTTTTAACAGGAAGAAACCTCTGGAGGAAAACAGGCTCAGGGAGGTGCATCTATCTGCTGTGACCAGTTGGGAGTGAGGGGAGGGAACAGAGTAGCAAAGCGCTCTATCAATACAGATCGATTTAAATATCAAAGATAAACGTGTTCCACCTTAGACTTGGGATCAATCAGACTGACTCCATGTTTGTTGATTGCTATCAGGAGGGTTTCTGGGTAATTAGGATCCGTTGTTTGCTGCAGAAAAAGCAAAACAGAAAAACCAAAAATGCAAAGTTTGTCACAGTGTTGTGCTGCTTTTTTAAAAGTGAAAGTAGATCAAATAGAGCAGGAAACAGTGAATGCAGAAGTTCCAAGCTTTCATAAACTAAAGAGTCTCTAGAGTCTTTACCTTGACTTCGAAGAAGGCCGAACCAAACGTGGGCCACTTGTAAATGATTTTGAGGAAGGAGAGTTTGGCTTCTTCCCGAGTCTTCCCTGAGTGCTTGTTGAACAGCGACACGATGGACTGAGACACACAACAACAGGAAGATGAAACACTCATTCACTCTTTTTGCACACAGACTTGTAAGTGACTATAAAAGTAGCAAGCAGCTGTGGGATATGTTTTGGATTTTAATGTTTTCGAACTCCTAGAGAGCTCTGAAAACAGTAAAGCCTCTTTTTGGGGTTTGGGATGACGTCAGAGAGACAAGCTGACGTGCTGCTACAGATTTAAATCTCTGCATATCGCCTGGTGATTGTCTCGACTTCTTTTCAATCAGTACAATCAGCACACAACTTTTACTTTGTTTCAGTTTTATAGATCATTTTAACTCATTTGAAACTTAAGTACCTACGACTGATTAAGGAACGTGTATTTAGCAGCATGGCTCAGGCCAAGACTCCTTTTTCAGGCCTCTAAAACTAAAATTTTTCTGAATCCGGTGCTTCAAAGGATCCTGTAAACACATGAGGTCGGCTCTTTTGCAATAAAAGCTCCTGCATAAAACATCTGAGTCACCTAGAAGTTTTAATGTGCGATTAAAAGTTTTTGTCTCACTAGATTTCCACGACAAGTTCAATCTAACTTTAGTGTTTTTTACTTGTTGATTAAAACTTTAACTGCCTAGCATAGGAGCCAAAAAGCACCAATCACCAGACCTTATTTCTGGATTTTTGAACGAAAGCTTGAAAACATCTTAAATATGTAATTAGAGAAAGAACTGTGATCACTGAGGAAAGGTTATGAATGAATGAACACCCGAGGATTAAATCCAAATCTGATGTTTTGAATTCTGCTTCTGTGGCAACAAACTGAAGAGGAAATTATTTTTGAACATAGTCATCATTAGCCTGAGGCCATTCCTGCATCCAGACATTCAGTTTTTTACCATTTTTAAATCTGCGCGTGCTCACCCGCTTCCAGTCGTCTGGGGACAAATGTCTGATCTGGTCCTGGGGGACGAGCTCCTTCAGGATCTTGGAAATATTGTGGAAGTGGGATTTATCCTCCTCAAACTTCACCCTGTAGATCAGCGCTGCCAGCTGGTGCACCTCCTCCTTTGAGCACTTGTGGTAGCCACGCAGATACTTCGGCAGCTCCTGCAGAGAAAGACAACAGCTGGTAAGAAACTGATACCACACACAGATTTTCTTTTTTGAAGCTTTGCACAGCTGGAGGGAAGATAGAGACAGAGCATGATTCAGAGTTTAGTCTACACCATCCATTCTACATCAGGCAAGTTTAAAATGTTTTATCTCAACATTTAATCAAGTAAGAGTAACCAGATACACTGATACTGCAGAGGGACTAACCTGGTAGTAGTGGAAGATGGAATCAGCCATGGAGTCCTTTCCAGGAAGTGTATTAGTCCACAGCTTCTTCATGAAGAACACCTGGTAGGTCAGAGAAGGCACTACACCTGCACACAGCACAGAGGTGAAAAGACAAACTGGTAAAGAAAGAAGAATCAGCGAGAAGATCAAAGATAATCTGAGCTTCAATCTGAATCTGATCTGATGGGCTTTACCATCTTTTACATGTCTGGCTTTCTTGATCCAGTCAGTCAGGTGCCTCACAAAGTCAAAGAAGAAGTCGCCGTCCGGCACGCTGATGACCTGGAAGTAAGTGAAGGTTTTAATTGTGTAAAGAAGATCCATGTTGAATGGCTTCAATGGTAGGCATGATCCCTTCTTCCTCAAAAATAAAGCTAATATTCAAAGTAAAAAGTTACGACTACATGTAAACTAATCACACGTACAGGCAAAGTCTGTACAGATGAAAGTAAAGCAAAAAAAAATAAGTTAAATAAAAATAATTACAAGCAAACTGAGCAGCAAAGGACAACCTATGAATCCCCCCCAAAAAACAAAAACAAACAAAACCAGCTAGAGAAAAGCAAAATGACCTCAGACTGAAAACATCCTCAGAATGATTTCCAGAAACAAATCTACACCACTTAAGATGAAAAATTATCATGCAAACAAAAAACAAAATATAAACACAAAAGGAACCAGGAAGTCACGAACTGACAAGAAATCAATTAACTGATTACAGAGAGGTGGTAGAAGAACTTAAAAATCCAGAACCACTAAATAAATAAATAACATGACTACAAACACACAAAAAGAATGATTAACAAATGCAAAATAACCACACAAATCAAACATCTGCAACGAGACCCAAAACAACCAAGAAAAGACTCACAATTACCACAAAACAGGAAGAGGGTCAAACCAGTGAAAATAGGATGCGACATAAAAACGAACTGACTCCAAATTAATGAAAAATGACCAAAAATGTTACTTTTAATGAGTCTGAAACAACAAATTCTTGGTAGAGAACCAAAGGTCTACCAGAAATATGACAGCAGAGAGAGCAACAACTACAAACAGCACAACAAGAAAAGAAAAGTCATCAGCATAGAAACAGAAAATTATGGCTTTTTTGTCTAATCTGTCTATTTGCTGCCCCTGAGCTGAGCTTGTAGTGAATACGTTTGTACGATCGGGCTGCGGATGGAGGCGTCACCTTGTCAGTGATCTTGACGAAGAGACTGAAGCCCTCGGAGGATTTGAGCATCAGACGTCCGGAGATGTTGTGGCAGAAGTCTTTGGCTTTCGTGCTCGACTCCACCTCAAACACCTGTGAACACAAACATAAACTAAAGTCAAGCTATAAGCAGAATATTTAGTAAATGTGCAGAAAAATGTGAATGATGCAAGTTCCCTGTTTGTTTAAAGAGGTGGCACGTCTCAAATTACAGTTTTTTTCCCTTAGTGTACAAAATGCACAGGTGTAAAATACCACATAACAATGTACTTTTTAAATGTTAGTCGTAACTGACCTCGTCTGAATCGTCAGGGAAGTAAACTTTGTGGAAGATTTGAGTCGTCTTGTGCTGGATGGCCTCCACCTCCACCAGGTGAGGAGGGTACTTCCTTGATCCGTTTCTAGCACAAAGGGCAGTGAGGATGAATAATGAATAAAATATAATAAAAACAATTACTAGGGGTAAAAATTGTAATTTAAAGCAATCATTTAATCACACACTGGGGTAATATGCACTATAGTTTCTGTAACTGAGCTGTATGAACTAGCTGGAAACTAGAGGCTGCTTGCAGGTGCTTCTCAACTGAGTGGTGTGAGACTTAAAGCTGTAAAAAGCAGCAGTGAAGACGTTTTAAAAGGCGTTAACAACAACTGTGTGTGTTTGTGTTACCGTAAGGCTTTCTGCAGCCGCTGCATGCAGTCTGGAGCCAGAGGATAGTGTTTCTTGGCTTGCAGAAACTTCTGGACGTGAGGCAGCAGGATGTTACTGGGAGGAAACAAACCAGTGCAGAGCCACAGCAGCTCCCAGCCCTTCTCCTCACTGTACCTGCACACAAACACCATGACAAGGTAAACAGTGCACAAACTGAGGGTCAGGATTTTGGCTTTGTGACACAGGAAAGAAAGTGTCATTTAGTGAGAAACATCTAGAAGTCAGAAATTTTCTATGCATGTTCATATTCCTTCATGCTTATATCATTATTTTCTTGCTGCTACCAGGCATATTTATAAGTGTGCAGGGATTTTGTTTGTGGTGACGGTACAGCAGGCGAAAATGTTAAACACCAGTTTTGTTTGCTTGTGTGAATTTAATGAATTTCAAGTGGCAAAAAAGACTCTAAGGGTGCTGCAGAGACTGTGAAAGAACCGCTGGGGTTACCAGGAAGGTGCATGTTACAGATGTAAGAGATGCTTTGAGAGTGATCAAAGTGAACACTCACAGCTTAAACTGTGAACACTGAGCTAAAATATTGATTATAGAAGAAGAGATAGAAGAAAAGACAGTTTTTTTCATTACTTACTTAATGTGATTGTCTGTTAGCTGTTTGAGAATCTGGCAGAAGATTTCGTCTTTGAGCGGCTCGGCCTTCAGGGCTCCTTCGAATATCTGATCGGTGAGCTCGTTGACAGAACGCACTCGTTTGGACGGGTAGTCGCCCATATACTTCATCACAGGTGCAAACACAGTTAAGGACCATTCACATAACGACAGGCTGGTACAGGTCAGGCAGTATGGCTGACTGGAAATAACCAAGCTGCAAACTTCCTCTGATGGCCACTTGGCTGGCTCCAAAAAACCGAGTTCATCCCTATAAACTCTCATGTTAAAATTACTAACCTACCAGCATTACAAAGCATGTTTTCTTTGTATAGAGCAGATTCAATATTACAGTTTCAATCGCTACAAAAGCAGCTAGACCTTTGCTAGCAATGGAGCAGTCAAGACCAGCTCATGATTCCCATCAAAATCACAAACAACAGTGAGTAACTTTCATGGGGAGTTTGGTCGACAGGTGTGACTGCAGGCTTGGATGCCTGCAACATCCACTCTTACCAGTAGCAGTTTATAAAGAAACAAAATGAATATTTATCAGAACTGATCTGAGCCGTTCACAACACCTCCACTTTCTCATATGGTCCCTTGGGAAAGTTAATTACCTGCTCTGATGTAACAAAAGCACCAGAGGGAAAAAGCAAACAAGCAAGCCAAACAAATGATCAATCACGCCCTCTGCTAAAGGATATCTATGAAGGCAAGGCAGGCCTCCTGGGAGAGCTCGTCGTGAGCCAGGACTTTCTTCAATAGAGGCTGTTTGAGAGGCTCGCGGGTGCAGCTCCACTGACGCTCCTTCCCTCGAGCTTTCGAGATCACCACCCTGCTCAGAGTACTCTTTGGAGGAGGCCTGAAGAACAGCGGTTAGAAGAAACTTTCACACATATTTTTTAACATCATTTGTACTTAAAACAGCCTCACATTAGACTTAGTTACCTGAAGTAGTCGTAGGAAAACTCCTCCAGAGTGTAGGCCTTAGATTTATCCTCTTGGAGGTTAATCTGGGACAAACCGATAGACTCGCGCCTCTGATCAGGAGTCATGGTGACGAGAGCCTGAGAGACAGTAAAACAGGAGGAAGATTTGATTTTTTTCATATTTGACCCTTCCAATTGGTTAATTCAGCAAAGTACATCAACACATTTCAGAGCATTTTCTAGGAAGAAAAAAATGCTTTTGGGAAGTTAATTTTCCTTTTAATGAGCAGCCAATACCTGGAGTTCAACAACCACATCCCTGTCAAAACCTTCCTTTCAGAATCCATCACTTTTTTGCTTTTAGTGTGTGGTTAAAGCACTTTTTTCTGTTACAGTATACCAAGCAGAAAACTAGTGATGTGTTTTTGATGATAATATAATGTGCAAATTCAATATTTTTGTAATATTTTAGTGTTTTACACTTTGTAGACAGCCATTAAACACACAGCTGGCTGCACAGAGAGACTAGCATATATTTATTTTTGTGTTTTTTGTTAATTGGGAGAAAAACTGCAAAAAAAAAAAAATGGTGGACAGCTAATAGCTAACAATTGGAGAGACAGCAGCTGCTCACATGGTGCTTTAATCAGGTTGTTTTCACACATGTGTTGAAAATGTATGTACGGTGAGGATTTTTTGTGTGTAAATTTTAATTAATAGATGACTGGCAGTTTGGTTGACATTAATTAAAAAAAAATAGCAAAGCTGGAGTGTTGACAGGTCAGATCAGCAGTTTACACAGTTTAAACATCATGGTCATTTTTATTTTAAAGGATTTCTTTGACAGCACTCACACACAAACACATTGGCCAATACTTACAATAGGAAACTTCAAGTAACTCTGAAACTCTAAGAGAATTTCAGGTTTACACAAGTTGGGAAGGCCTCTTGGAGCCATTCCTGAACAACTGCAGTTTCCAAAACCATCAGTTCACATAATTGTATGTAGGTACAAGTAGGGCTGGGCCATATCATACCGTTCACAGTAATACCGGTATCATGTTGGGCAACGATAAGAAAATGAAATATTGCGATAGAATATGGGTAAAACGCGCATGTGCAGTGCCTTTGTTTTCATACGCACATGCCGGAAAAAGCATAGCGGCGACGGGGAATAAGAAAGGCGAAAGCAGATTGTTGAATGAAACAGATGAACCAGAATTGGTTTGTAAAAATGCTGCAACTTCACAACAAAGCACTATTTTTGGTAGAGCATGCAAGCGGGCCGTCATTATTATCGTTGTTTTGGAAAATACACTTAAAATCAATCCTTTGATTTTTCTGAAAATCGACAGTGCCCCTTATAATCCCGTGTGCCTCATGTATGAATTCTGGTTGTGTTTACTGACCTCGAAACGATTTTATGTGGTACACGGCACTCGAAAATCTGTCAAATGTTTTAGTACGACTTTGCTAAGCTACGAAGCCGCACCGCTTGATGGATTGTCGGAGCATTACGGCTATCGTAATGCGGATATGTAACCATGTTGCCAAGTTCTAGAAGAAGACCCAAACTGTCACCCTCAAAAATGAGAGAAAACTGGTCATGATGTTCAGGAACCAAGGTTCAACCTGTCTCTATGTGTTAGCCATGCGACAGAGTGGCAGCCTGTCCAGAGTGTACCCTACTTCTCGCCCTAAGACAGCGGGGAGAGGCTCCAGCGCCCCCGGGGCCCTAAATTGAATAATTGGAAGAGAATGGAAGGTACCGAACATTAAAGAAGCCCTGACACCTTCAAGCCTGACAGAAATTTGCTGCTGCACACATGGATAATTCAAATGCCTTAGCTACAATAACCAGGTATGTCTACACACTGTTGCACAGGGACATCCTGAAATCACTTACACTGGAAGAACTGGTAAGACTTCCAGTTCTGTCCTGTAAAAACAACCTGCTGGATTAAAAAAGACAGAGATTATTTTTCTGACCCCACTCACCACTATATCATACTGTGGTCGGGTGATAGTAGGTAGCACATAGACAATGTCAGCAGGGAAGTCCCCTCTCTGTTTGGTCCTGTCATTGATGCCGTGTGCCCAGCCAGAGTTCATCACATGCTCTCCGTCATGTTCGTCCAAGATGATCAGATCTCCTTTAGCAAAACTCAGGAAGTTGGAATCTACCCCTACTGCCGGGGAGATGACAAACAGATTAACCATTCTGCTCCTAAAAACACCCTTTTATTTCTAATTCATCAGTGAATCTTACGTGGGTTCAGGCAGTCTAGCAGTCCCACCACATATTTGGACTTCTTCCTTAGACCCTCGAGGAAGGAGACCACCAGGTCGCGGATGTCCTCTGCATTGTTGGAGGTGAACGTATACTCGTCTCCTTTGATGGTGGCCAGAGTGAAGCTCTGTCCCTGGAGTTTACCCCCCCTGCAAAGTTAAACTTTGCTTTAACTATGATAGTTCAAAATATGGACAAGATGCAATTCTGACAAGCAGAAGATCCCGAAAAACTTAGAAATGAAAAAAAAAATTTATTAATTAATACATGCTTACAATCATTTGTATCAGCACAGAAGTGAAGAAAATCTTGTTTGGAATTAAACGTTATGTATGTAAAAAAAAAATTTTATGTATTAAAGAATGATACCATCTCTGATTATCTTGGTTGCCTCCAAAATAGTGTGGCTTGAGAATTAGCAAAACTGAATTTAGCTAGCTAGGTTGAGGAGCAAACCCTGTTTATTCTGGCTAATGTTAGCTAAAATATAGCTTGCCTGCTAGCATGTGCTAGTATTCAGTGATTTGAGTCTCCATGACAGAACTGATTGAACACCTTGAAAAACAGATTTAATTTAGATGATGCTTGAATGTCATTTTAAACCAGATATGACAAATGAGAAACCCTTCTTATACTTCAGGCTTACATGGCTAGCAACTTGTCAACCACAAGCTAGACCTACTCTAATTCATGTATGACCTATTCTCCCATTTTATCTAAATGGGATGTTTACAAAATACAGATTATGCTCTGTTCAACCAGAGGTGAAAGCAACGATTAAGACCATGAACTCATCAGGGAAGGTTTTTCTGAGGTCATAAAGCGACACAAGAGAGCCATTAGGCTGTTTTCTTATAGACTCTATATAATCAGATTTCTTCAGCTTCAGATTTAGACGTTGTTGTGGGAAGACGCCATTAATAACCAAGATTTTCCTGATGTTAAGACAAACAAATCAATTGTTTGTTTGTAGAGAACCTTTAAGGTCAATGTAAAGGCCAAGAAACCAGCAGCAACTAATTCACTTATTAACTTTGTACAACTCAAATATACTTTGTACTTTATTTTGGGGTGCCTGTCATTTGGTGCATTTGTGGCTGTTTGTCATACCTGCTGCTGGACACAGCCATGATCTCTGGGAAAGAGAGCTCGAGAAGGACCTGCTCCTGTTCATCCACAAAGTAAACGCCGGTCCAGTTCACCGCTACGATAACGTCATTCTTGGGCAGGCTAGGCCCTGTGAGCAGATGTGGTCACATCCATTAAAAAATATCCACAACCACTGATGGGAACAAAGCATTTAGTAGTTTAGAAAGAGGTACAGTGTTTTACCAACCAGAGAATTTGAAGGCCTCGTAGAAGCGTGAGAAGAGTAAAGGCCACTTTAAACGAGCAAAATCCACCACATCCTCCTTCACCTTCTGCGTGTTTACCCTCCTTTTCATTTGTACTCCCTGCACAATGAGCTATAGTTAGATTCTCCCAGAAAACAGCACAAAATTAAGACTGGTTTTCATCACTTGACCAGCAGGTACCTTTTTATGGGCGCTGATGATGAGCTGAACCCACTTCTCCGCAGTCTTAGTGGAGGTGATTTCTCTGTCGGGGATGTAGGACGGAATGAGGCTGAGCAGACGATCCTGGAGGACCTCGGAGCCGTAATCCACGTAGTACTGCTGAGAGGCCAGTTCTGCCAAGTCCTCCTCCTTCAAGACAGACACAGGGTGAAGCGATGGACAGGAGAAAGCAAGCCCAACACCTGAAACCTGCCATCAACTCTTCTTTCAAGTAGATAAGATCATATCAGGAGAACCAGATGGGCTCATCAATATACAGTACTGTGAAAAGTCTTGAGCTACCCCTCCTTTCTGTATATTTTGTAATTACGAAGTAGTTGTCTGTTACTCTGCGTTGGCCCTGCAATAGACTGGTGCCCTATCCAGCACTGGATGACGACCCTACGATCGGATAAGAAAACTGGAAGAACAAAGAAGGATGAGTAGATCAAAAAGCTGCAAAACTAGCTCAAGCTCTTCTGTCACGGCAGCCCTCTGCATGTCCCCCATCCTCTTTGCCTTCAGTCTGGCAGCTCCATCTTTTGTCCAATATCCACTATCCCTCCTCTGTACATGTCCAGACCATCTCAGTCTTGTCTCGCTGATACACTCAAGGCCTTGTCTTATATTGTCAGTGTTGGGAAGGTTACTTTTAAAATGTATTCCATTACAGAATACAGAATACATGCCCCAAAATGTATTCTGTAACGTATTCCGTTACGTTACTCAATGAGAGTAACATATTCTGAATACTTTGGATTACTTAATATATTATCATGCTGTTTACAACTACGTGAATGTACTATTGCTGTGATTTATTACTGTTACTGAAGGTCCGCGGCTCCGAACCGTAGTAAAGGGACCTGGCTGTGATACTGGCAAATACGGTGGGTTCTGTGTCGGGCTCGTAGCTGAAAACTAGCTTTACTTTGTTGTCTGGGTCAAATTTGCTAGCGAGAGACAGAGAGAGGCGTTGAAAGGCTGCTGCAACGGAACTTATTGTTTTTGGAGGAAAACACGAACACGTACAGTCGAGTCTTAATAGCTTACTTACAACTGGGCTCGTCAGGCACTCTTCTTGGCTGCAGTGGTTATTATTATATTTACATGCTTCCAGCTCCCGTTTCTGCTCGATGACAGCTGGTACTTTTCCTTTTTCTCCCTCCCTCGCTCACAGACACATAACGTGTATGGCAGTCCATTCTCCCTGCAGCACGGACTACACTGCCTATGATGCTACATTCTTTAGAGCTATACCGGTAGCATTCTGCCTATTAGCTTAGCACAACAACAACAAAAAGGCCTCTCTCACCCAGGAAACACGCAGAGAGAGAGAGAGAGAGTCACCCTGTAACCATGGCAACCGTAACGCTGCCGCCTGGAACGACAGAACGTAGCTGTCAAACAAAACCCAAACAGTCCTGACCCGCCACAATATGAAACAGGGAAGTACCGCCGTGTAATCCATTTATTTCAACAAAGTAACTGTATTCTAAATACCACCTTTTTAAACGGTAACTGTAACGGAATACAGTTACTCATATTTTGTATTTTAAATACGTAACGGCGGTACATGTATTCCGTTACTCCCCAACACTGTATATTGTTATAACAAAATGCAAACCTTGAGGCTTTAAAGTGCAAATTCCAGAAACCAGTGGGTGATACTTAGGGGTGGGTTTTTATAATCGATTTATCGATTAAAATCGATTCTGGCTTGGATAACGTAAAATCGTAAAATCATTAAAATCCTGAATCGATTTTTTAATATAAATGTATTTTGCCCGAAATGCCAGAATCTCTGGTGAAATCTCACAAAACTTCAACAACCACCAAACAGCTAAGACAGTAAATGAGAGCAGGAACATGGATTCTGCACAAAGACTTAAACACACAGCCCAACCGCGGATCAGAATCAGTTAGATGTTGCCTTTCTCACAGTCGGGGCTGAAAGCCAACAGCGCGCTGATTCTGATCTGTCGGCGGTCCGCGCTTTGTGTTCACGCCCTTTATGCGCTGATTCTAAAGCTGTTAGTTTTATTTCTCTCCAAACAATATTGACCGAACCAGCAGCAAAAGAAGATCCAAAATACCCTTCACATAAACATCGTCATGTATTCACTCTGACTTTTATTGTTTTGCTTCGACCACGATGCACAGCTCTCTCTCGCATGCTCGCTCTCTTGCGCGCGCTCTCTCCCTCTCTCTCTCTGTACTGTTTTCTGCATTATTTGCTTGCTTGTTACGCACAAGTCTACCGTTGTTTACAGCGCTGTCGGCTGACGGGGTTTTTTTTCGTTTTATATACCTCCGAAAATAAAACCTAATTTCTACCGTTCAATACCGAACAAATTTAAACTTTTTAAAATTATGCAAAATGCAAAACGCTCAGCCTTGTCTCTAATAAAACCGCTGTAACTTCAGAGGTAATGTTCATATGTTGATTAATGGTTTTCTTTCGTTTTTGATCTACTGCAGAAAATTTTTATAAAATCCCAGAACAGGAAAATCACCTTCATGTTTTTCTGTGTTTTATCCTCAGCTACTTTGACACAAAGGCCTCTGCTGTGATGCTTACACCTTTGATAAAGTCTTGGTGTGTCAGCTTCCTTTTTATAGATACAAAAATATGTAAATGTACTGATCTGAATTATAATATTTCTGACTGTCAAAATTTCCCAGATTCAAATCAAAGTGAATCGAATCGAATCGAATTAAATCGAATCGTGGATCGAATCGATTCGGGACCCTGTGAATCGGAATTGAATCGATTCTAGAAATCAGTGACGATACCCAGCCCTAGTGATACTACTGTCGTTGCAACCATACATTACATAATGGTGCCTATAAAGTGCTTTTCTACTCTATTTAAATGCTCAGAAACCTTTCTTACTACAAGCCTCATTCTCCCATTCAAGTGGGTTTAATGTAATATTCACACAGTCTTACTCCAGTGGATCCATATGGGACGAACTCAACGTTCAGTATCTCACCCTCTTTTACACAGAGTTGCACACAGCTCAGAGGCTCACCCTCTCACAGCGGTACTCTCCGAATTTCACCCCCCGGACGATCTGCTGATAAATGAGGTTTGTGGCAACGTAGTCCTCGGCAGGGTTGTGCCAGGGGCTGAAGATCTCCTTCCTGAAGAACAGCCTCCAGGGAGCATTCCTCTCCTGGGCGCCCTGCTCCTTTGCGTACTGCTCACACTGCGAGATGGCATCCATGACGTGATCGTTACCGCTGCCCAAAGACGACACCTGATGAAAACATACTTGCAGTTACCTATAAACTCCATGAGATCTGAACAAACTGACTAAATGTTTTCATTTTAAAAAATATTGTTTATTTAAATTTAGTTTCAGTTAGTTCCAAGTATTAGTTTGATCATTTCACTTAAGTTTGTCTTCCGTGTTAGATTTAGGAAATTCATAATACACTCGTGCAGACGTCCCAGATGAGCACCAAAGCACGTTTTCTGACAAACGTCTTAGTTATAGTTAACTGTTATAACCTCGCTGTCAGTAGAGCCTGTGTTTTACCTTGTCAAACAGAGCTATGTACAGCGAGAAGCCAAAGCGATCTTTCAAGTTGATTTTGTCCGCCAGTGCGTTGCACAGCTCGCTGGCTGTGGTGGCCGAGTCTGCGAGGAGTGTCTTTGTGGTGCCGTCCATGAATGTCACGGGGAGCATGATGGGCTTCTTAGACTTTGTGGCCTGGAGGGAAAAACAATGAGACTCATGTTCAGACAGGCAACAGTTAAGATGTCCTACAGCTGTGCAGCATTGTGGTGTTATAGGCTCACTTCAAAATATAAATATTACAACCTCTACCATCCAACCACCTGTAAAAATAACCCCATTATTAATATTAAAGATAATTAACCTGTAGAAAACCACAAAAAGAAGAGATGAAAAAGTATAACAAAGCATAAAAAAATTCAAATTTAATTTCAGTTTTTGATCAGTCGTTACAGATTTAAATTTTTTGTTGAGGTCTTTAATTTGTGATGTTTGATTGTGGTTATTTTGTTTTGTAATTATTGGTTTTGTGTGGAATAAATAAACTTTTATCCTTTATTTTTGATGTCTGCCTCATTTTTGTGGTTACTGAATAGGAGAAAGAGCGAGCTGCCTCCTGAGAAACACGAGTCAGAAACTGACAAAGAAGGTCAGAAGGTTACTGCTACAGTCCTCTTGATCCAAACTTTAAAATTCGATAAATAAAATTAAAATTAAAGAAGGACCAATGGCTTCTTCCAGATCACATGAGTTGATGTTTTAATGAGAATTTAAGAGAGAATAAATATAGTAAAGAACACTGAATTTTAATAAACTAGCTACATTTAGCTGTTTTCTTGTAAAGTTTTACAGTTTTCGGTAATTTGATGTAAAACATCGTCAGGCTTTCTAGATGTTTCTTCATGTATGTAATGTAACATTTTAAACACCTGAAAAGAAGTATAAAAACTATCTTAAAATCATCTCAGTTTTCAAACCAAAGTATGAAAACCAGTGGAATGATATGAAAATAGTTATTATCTCAGTTATTTTCAGCTAATTCTAGTTTCTAATATTTAATGCTGATATTTATTACAGTTATATAGTTATAGATGTATTTCAACAAACAGTTTACAGATTTTAGCTAAACTGGACACCACTCCCTCAGCACACAGTGAGCTTTGTAACTGTTACTCAGTGATAACAGTGATAGCATTAGCTACATGCTTTGTAAATCCCTAAAAACCGCAAACAGAACAACAAACGCTGATCATCCCATCAATTTACTGTTGCAAATGCTTCCAGTTAAAAGATGAGACACTTGACAAACTGGATTCACTGGCTGGACTTGACGACACAGAGCAGAAAGATTTTTGGCACCTGCAGTTCCAACCAAGACGGTGGCTGCATCCGAGTGCGGTTGACAAACGTCCTCCTCAACCTCTCCTCGCAGTAGGGAGCGTAACCCGGAGGACCGTTTTTCAAAAATGTCCGTAGATACTGATAACAGAGCAGAAAGAAGAGAAAATATTCATCGTATTACTGACATAAAGGTTGTTTACAGCCCTGAGCAGATTAAAGGTTAAAGGTGTGACATACCAAAGGCTGACACACTGCACACAGCATTATGTTTATTCTGTTTACATAAATGAAATCAAACTCATAACTCAATTTTACTAAAATCAGTCAGAAAAAAAGTTAATTAAAAGTTTCTAAAGCTAAACGTGATTTTCAGATGTAATATTTTGTTTTGAGTCAGACCAAAATACCTGTTATGTTTTTGTTAAAAACTAATCCTTGCAATGATCAAGCTGCAGATGATATCTTTGAGATTCTCCCTTTGACTACTTTATTTTAAGCTTTTACTTCTTTGAGGACTTAAACTGATTTTCAGCCATCAGACCTGCTGATGGTGATGGTGGAGACGGACAGACTGCTGTTTACTGACTAAATGCGAGTGGATCGAGTTATAGATCTGTCCCATCTGCTCTCCTGGACTGAAATCCACTGCCGGAAAACAAAAGATTATATCTTTGTTCTTAGTGTATATGACTTTATCTTTTACACATGTCTGCTTTGGATCAGCTGGCTGACCAACATTAGTAAAAAGGAAGAAACATTGTTAGGTGGCTGATTAGAAACATCAGCCACATTTGAAACCCGGTCGTGTTTCTGTTGACATGCTTATTTATTGCAGTTTACCATTATTTCTTTATTTTATGGTCAAATTTAAATCATCTGTAATATATTATTATTAAATGAATTTTCTTTTTGTTCCTGACCTTTCATGTGTAGTACAATTACATGGATGAAAATAATGGTACTGCAGGCGGCATAGAGTTGAAACAGTGAGTACCACAAAACACTTTACTCAGGCAGTGGTGGGCAAATATCAGTAACGTGAAAATACAAGTGAAAAACTGAGCGTGTAAAAGTGCAAAAATGGTGACACTGCAGTTACAATTGTGGTTATTTTTTCCCCATTTCAGTTTTTTAAGGTAAATGAGTTGCAGTTTTCACCAGTTAACCGTGAGATTTAATCATCAGGTTTCCCATCAGAAATACATTTCTTACTTTGACGAACTTCTCGGAGGGGGCGAAGCAGCCCACGCAGAGGGACAGCAGGATCCATCCGCGGGCGTGGCTGCTTTTGGACGGGTTCTGGCTGAGCTGCTTGCAGATCTGACAATAGATCTCGTCTCTGAGGCAGAGGACAACATTCAACAAACAGATCAGACGCCTTCTTCAATACACGAGACAGTCACCAGACCTAAATCAAATTAGACCCCATTTAAAAAAAACTTCCAAAGAGGATCGGCCAGCATCTGGATGTAGGGACCGTGTTCCTGCAGCGAGGTGATCTATAGCCAAATATTCCATACAGAACATACTCCAGGTCTGCTATGTCAACAGCATAAAATGGTTTCTATTTAACACTTACAGAGAAAAATAAAGTTGAATTAAAGTGAGAATGGACTAAACACTAATGTTTCATTTTGACAAACATGTGGCCCGCGGGCTAAAACTAGTCCACCAAAGGGACCATTCAGGTCCGCTAGAAGTTTCAGAAAGTAAGAAAACAGCAGTCAAGTCATTAATATTTCAGATATATACATAAAATGCATTTCTGTTGTTACAGACTTGATACTCTGTAACAGTCATTCTCAACACATTGTTTTTACAAGCGTTGGTCATTAAGTGTGAACATTTCCAGAATGTGGATCTTTACAGTGAATCCACTAAACAAGCATTATCAGGCCAGACCTAAACATGTGAAAGGCTGTGTACTCGGCTCAGAGCTGTGTCTTTAAATTGCTGAAGCCCAATGAACCCGAGCTCAACAGATGCCGAGGCAGGACTCATCTGGCAGTTTCTAAGACCCAACAAAAGATGGAGAGTGACCAGGTTTTGTGCTGAATCTGAATCATTTCTCTGTTTCCTCCAATATTAAAAATTCTTTCTGTTAATAATTTTAATTAATTTTACTTTGGTTTCCAAATTATCTTCCCTTTTTTAACTAATCATCCCATTTTGTTTAAATATTACCATTTATAGCATTAGTTATTAATCGCTGAGTTACAGGAGATTTTCTGTTTTTGCCTTATTTGTGTTCCGTCTTTGTGAGAAATGTATTTTTCTTTTCCTTTAAGCTTCTTAAACTGTGTTGCAGCATCTCGTATGTGGTCAAAGGAGCTTGCAAAAAAAAGCGTCTGGACTTCTTTAAATTACTTAAAGAAGTCCAGACGCTTTTCCTTGCAAGCTCCTTTGACCACGATGACCTGGATGACCGAGAACCTTCACAGACATCTCGTATGTGGGCTTCCTCTAAGTTGTGAATTTAGAGTCTCTAATAGTTTACAAAACCATACAGTGGAAAGTGACTCTCTGTGAAGCAGACAGGAGGAGTATATGTCTGCAGATTATGAGACCTTTAATTTTGACTGTTCTGAATGGTTGTAGTAAATGCACAAGCCAGAATCATCTCAATAGCTTTAAATTAATAAGATGCTCTCCGATGCATCCATCGGAGTATGAATGTGTATGAATGTCATTAGACAGCACTAAGTATAGATAAAGTGCTTGTGAGAATGGGTGTGATTGGGTGAATGAGGCATGTTGTATAGAGCGCTTTGAGTACTCCGGGAGAGTAGAAAAGCGCTATATAAGAATCAGTCCATTTACATACTTTTAATAATCATGGTATGAAAGTAAACCTCTCTCCACACTAACTATTCAAGCTCCACACTCACAGGAGTAACGCTCTCCACACTTGAATTTAGCCGAAAAAGCCATCTGATTTCAACAAACCTATTCATTTCAATTCAGTGTCATCTTCGAGACAAAATCTACAATCAGAATAAATCTTGAAGTTTTTCATCAACTCCAGAGAACAAAAACATCAGTGCGTCATTTGCTTGGTCCAAAAACATCGATAAAGCATCGTCATGCTGCCGCAAGCAACATCTTCATCCCTCACTGCTGCTTCTAGGAGCAGCCTCTATTTAGTGCCGATGACACTCATGGGTCACCTGAGGGTGGGCCGCAAGATGCCGTTGCCAATGATGAAGTGAAGTTTCTCCAGGTTGGAGGTGGGTCGGTCCTCCAGCATGCTGTTTCCCTGGAGACTGTAGTCCCCCTCTGTCAGCCGCCTGGTGACCTGCCACCAGCGTTACAGAAAAAAGCATTAATTTGAAGGTTTTGAGCTTAAATTTGCAGAATCCAAGAAACATTTGGATTTCAGTCTTTGGGCTGTCGGCTATAGTGGTAAAAAACTTCTCAACAAGAAGTCTACCCCAGCTGTTACCAGTAACCAGTCCAGGGTACACCCTGGACTGGTTACTGATCCATCACAAGGCTAACGAAGAGAAAAAACATGGGTCCTCACATCCAACTGAGAACCACCAGGTAACCTAACAGGCTTATCTTTGGATCTCTATGTTATCAAGTCAGACATTATCTATGTAGGTACAGGGAAAATATGCAAACATTACAGCAAATGTAGGATCTGTTCAAGGTGAGGCAACAGTGCAACACTGCACTGGTGTGCCACCTTCAGTTTCCCGGTGTCCAAGTGTCCCAGTGCTCAAAAAAACCCCAAACAGTTATGCCTATAACTTCTGTTCCCCGAAGGAAAGGAATGAGGTACAACACAAATAAGATGGGATATCACACCTCTGCATGTCCTGGCTGAAGAAATCTCTGTTTGCAACTTTAAGGCAGATGACCTGTGATGACATGCACACAGGCTCATCTGCACATATACCCCATCATCACAATGATCCCTCAGTTCGATAGCAGTCTTCACCAAGCCAAGTTGGGGCGGGGCAATCTTGTGTTGTACCCAGTTCCTCTCCTTCAGGGAGCAGAAGTTATAGGCATAACTGTTCATTCTCTTTCAGTTGACTGACTCGGTACAATACATATAATATGGGACACATATACACACCCCATTGAACAGCCACCAAACTGGAGTCACCACTGACGGTACTGACTACACCGCCATTTTTGTCCAGGTTCTCCCATTTCTTTTGTTTAAGTTAACACTGTTTTAAGGTTTGGTTATATACTGTTATCACGTCACCCTATGATTAAAAGTGGAAAACATGGGACATGTTAAATGAACTATTTACTTAGATCAGCTGAAAAGAAGGGATGTGTTTCTCACCTCCTCAGTGATCTTCGACTTCCTCTTCAGAGTGAGTGACACGAGTTTATGCCTGACGCTGTTCCTCTTCTGGCTATCTATGGAGCTGTTCTGTAGGTACAAACAGGAGATGGCATTTTGGAGGCTCTGACCTGACAATCTGTAACGACTCATACAATCCCCAGCATCCTCTCACCTCTCCCTCCACCTGCAGCTCCTGCAGCTCTCGCTTGTAGGTCCTCTTGCCGAGGGTTTCATAGATCTTTGTCATGACGGGGATCTTCTCGCTGCCGTCGTTGATGACCATCGGGCATTTGGGTTCCGGGAGGTCGCCCATGAACCTCAACACAGTGATCCATACAGCTAAAGCCGCCTGGGGGACAGGTCAAATATGGCAAATAAGAAAAACCTTTTTTGAAATCACCAGATTTTTCATTATACACGTTAGAGTGATTTCAAAATTATTCTACAGCACTATCTCTGATTTATAAAAATAAATAAAAAATCACCAGCTTTGAGACTCTTTTTGTGCAATGTTCTTCCTCCCACCATTGTGAGGTTATTGCTCGTGGGAATCATCTGATCTCTCTGGTTTCTCTCTAACACCGTGGGGTCTTTACAGTACAGTACAAAGCACTTTGAGATAAAGTTCTAAACTAATTTTGAATTCTGAAATGTATAACTGTGTGTGTGTTTTTGGTGAACTCTTATTGCTATTGGGGAACATTTTTTGCACGGTTATTTATTCAAACTAAAATTCTATGATTGTATTACTGCAGATCACAGATCTTCTGATCAGACCTCCATTAACAAAAAAGGCCATGACATTAGATACATTACTGAAAAGACACTGAGGGAGACACTGATAGTGCACTTGCTTGAGACACACATGGAAAGTGTTTGTGTGCAAATTAATCAGTGTCTTTATTCTCAGTTTTAGGGGTCTGATGCATAATTATGCACTTTGTTTTATTCAGCTGCTATGCTGTAGGTTACAGCCTATATTGCAGCACCACTAGCAGTCAAGAGTAAAGCATTGTAAACATTTTTGTAGGCCAGTGTTCGAAGCTCAGAGGATTTTAGTTGCTCCTTCACATGTCTGAACTCTGACTTTCTGCTAACGAGGAGTTACAAGGTCCCTTTGTGTAGGTGTGACTGTTTTGCCGTCTCAGTAAGAACTTTATAAGATGATTGGATTGTTATGTGTTATAATAAGAAAATTAACAATTTATTCATACCAAAACTAAACTGAAAAACCAACATTTTTGGTGATATGGTTGTGTTCTCTTCTTTTTCCAGAAAAAGGACAAAAAGAGTGACAGTTTAACTTTAACTTTTAAGTTTTTTCGCCCAAAACATATTCGTAATCGGCTCAGCAGCCGGTACGTGTGTAAATCTGCTGAGCCCATTAACCAATAATACGAATAACTTAAATAGATGATCGGGGGCTGTAAAAGGCTTTGAGATAGAGATCGAAGGTCAGCCTCACCAGCTGGTCTCCTTCGTCCTCGTGGAAAAGCAGAGGTTGTTTCAGTGGCCGTCTGATGTAGGTGTGGGTGGAGACACCCTGGAAGTAGGTGGCTGCAAACTTGGAGAATTTATACTCTGACAAATCCTCCTCTTCCTCGTCAGGTAACGGGGGAGCCTCGCTCAAAACCTCCTCTTCAGCTTCCTCACCACGAGGCGTGTTTTCCAAATCCTGAGAAACAAAATGATATGTGAGAGAAATTTCTAGGAGACAAAAAACAGAAGAGCTGAAAGGGACCAGAGACCAAAACACTGAACACTGTTCTCGGTGAGGACCAAACAAACCATCCGCTTCCTACATCTAAATAGTACTAAAACCCTCAGTGTAGACTAGGACCATGGCATCACTAAGTCTGAGGTGGAACCTGGTGGTGTCGGCGGGACAGAAACAGAATATCTCAGAGGTTTACTATTGGACTCCGGGAACTGCCTGCATACTTTTGCCACATGAGCCGGAGCATTTCCGTGGACCAGGAGGAACCCAGGACCCACTACACCAGCATAGGGTCTGACATGGGTCCAAGGATTACATCCTGATACCGAACAGCAGTCAGGGTCCTGTTGCCTAGCCTATAGAAGTCTGTGCACCATTGAGCCACTGTCATTTGTGAATGATGTTGCAGGCAACATGATTGGACTTTTTCACGTCTGTCACATGTGCTCAAAGTGAATCTCATCTGTGAAACGCGCGGGGTGCCAGTGTTGGTGCCAATTTTGGCTTTCTATGGCAAATGTCAGTCAGGTGCTATGATGCCAGGCAGTCAGCACAGGGCCCAATAAAGGAAGTCAGCTCTCAGACCACTCTCATAAAGTTTTTTCAGATTTTTTTGGTCAGACATTCAATTTAATTCAGTTTTATTTATACAGCGCCAAATCACAACAGTCGCCTCAAGGTGCTTTATATTGTAAGGTAGACCGTACAATAATACATACAGAGAAAAACCCAACAATCATATGACCCCCTATGAGCAAGCACTTTGGCGATAGTAGGGAGGAAAAACTCCCTTTTAACAGGAAGAAACATCCGGCAGAAACAGGCTCAGGGAGGGGCGGGGCCATCCGTCGTTAATGGTTGGGGAGAAAGAAGGAAGACAGGATAAAGACATGCTGTCGAAGAGAGACAGAGATTAATAACAAGTGTGATTCAATGCAGAGAGGTGACTGAAAAGTAAGAAAGGTGACTGAAGAAGAAATACTCAGTGCATCATGGGAATCTCCCAGCAGTCTACACCTATTGCAGCATACCTAAGGGAGGATTGAGGGTCGCCTGATCCAGTCCTAACTATATGCTTTAGCAAAAAGGAAAGTTTTAAGCCTAATCTTGAAAGTAGAGATAGTGTCTGTCTCCTGAATCCAAACTGGAAGCTGGTTCCATAAAAGAGGGGCCTGAAAACTGAAGGCTCTCCCTCCCATTCTACTTTTAAATACTCTAGGAACAACAAGTAAGCCTGCAGAGCGAGAGCGAAGTGCTCTAATAGGGTGATATGGTACTACAAGGTCATTAAGATAAGATGATTATTTAAGACCTTGTATGTGAGGAGCAGGATTTTGAATTCAATTCTGGATTTAACAGGGAGGCAATGAAGGGAAGCCAATAGAGCAGAAACATGCTCTCTCTTTCTAGTCCCCATCAGTACTCTTGCTGCAGCATTTTGGATTAACTGAAGGCTTTTTAGGGAGCTTTTAGCACTTCCTTATAATAATGAATTACAGTAGTAGCCTAGAAGTAATAATGTGTGAACACATTCACACCAGTGGCCTGCGGGAGGTCATTTTGTGGCTCTGGCAGTGCTCATTCTGTTCCTCCTTGCACAAAGGAGCAGCTACTGGTCCACTGATGGGTTAAGAGCCTTCTATGGCCCTGTCCAGCTCTCCTCAAGTAATTGCCTGTCTCCATGTTCTTGACATTGAGATAGGAGACACAGCACACCTCTTGGCAATGACATGTATTGATAGTATTCATGCAACCTCTGTAGGGCCAAGGATATTATCTTTATATTATTTCCATCATAAATGCATGCAGGGGCATGCACAGATTACCAGAAATTAAGGAAATTACATATTTGACATTTCCTGGAAAAAAATCCCAAGAACCCCGTGTGTCCCCTTCAAAAACTAGGGGGGAATCCTAGCTAATGGATGATTTAATCAGACATTTTTACTGGACTACAAAACCCACATATACATACTTCAAAACCAGCTGGTGCCTGTCCATCCTGGTTGGGCAGCGGCCCGGAGTTCCCCAAGAAACCAAACATACGGTCAACCATGTCCGAGTGGTCGACTGGCTGCTCCTTCTCCCTCTCCATCTGCTGCAGCAGCTCCTTCTTCCTTCTCGACTCCTCCTTTTCCTCCCGCTCCCTCTCCTCTTGCTGCTGTGCCAGCTGAATGAGCCGCTCCTGGTGTTTCCTTTCAGCCTCAGCCTTCGCCCGCCGAACTGTCATCTGGTGTCGCAGCTGCTCCTCCTCAGCCAGGCGCTGGCGCTCAGCTTCCAGTCGATGCTGCAGCTGTAGAGGGAGGTGAGAGGAGGAACAGAGGGACAAGAGTTCACAGAGGAACTTTTCTCTGTCATCTTATTGTTTGTCTTGCTCTCTATTAACTGTTAGTCAAAACTAGAGTAGAAACTAATCTAACAAATCATTATCATTAGATAATAGTCGACAAAGATTATGAATATTGTTTAAAGCTGAACACGACATGAAGTATGAGCTATTCACAGAAGAATAAATCTAAACTTCTACACACTAACATAACCAATAACGAATAAAAACAGCGCAGAGGTCAACACTGTAACACTCTGACACATGAACATGTTTAACATGATAACACGCAGCAGCAGCCGCCTCTGGTCTGTCACCCGCTCTGCTGCGGTGCTCCTAGACAGCTCACGCTCTTCGCTTGAACTGCAGACATGTTTGAGAATATTACAGTTCCCTGAACGTTCAATTTAATAAGAAAATGAGATTAAGCAAACATTGACAAAATACAATAGTTTATTTAACAGTCTTCAGGGGAAAAGAAATCATATAAAAATAGCAATTTTACCCTGAAAAAGTTGAAAAGCTAACAAACATTTCCATAGTTTACAAAAGCTGTTTTCACACATAAATTCTGGACAATTTCCTGAGACTCAGGTCAGGATATTACCCACATTTATGCTCTTAAAGATGTAGCACAGAGGGGAAAACAGTCTGCACCGAGCAACTGGAAATACTCTGAGAACCAGCATGTCAGTGCTGGCAGGACTACGTGGGACATTTGCATTCTCACATGTGAATCCATCGAATCGTGTTCATCACAGCTCAGAGCTGCAGTGCATGCATGAAAACAGCTTTACAGACTTTTACATAAAATCGCTGTAACATAATGTGTTAAAAAATAGTTTTATGCTGACATATTTTAGGCCAACAGAGTTTAATACAGAAAGAATAAATACAAGAATATATAAAGATAAGTGAAACAAAACTTTGCAAAAGATCTAAAAAATTATTTAAAGTCACACTAACAAATCCTGGCTCAGAATGGGCCTTTGAGCCGTGACTACCCTAAACCCAATGAAGGCCAGCAGAGGCAACTCATGTGACCTAACCAATCACATGATGTGAGGGTGGCTTGACTTCCAGGACCACCACCAAGATGACAACCCCACTCAGAGTTAAATACCCAGGACTAATATTTTCATCTTATGTCTGACCACATGATAAACCAAAATGTCCAACCTTTATTCCAAGACGGCTGGACGCTGTGTAAAATGTAAATAAAAACAGAATCCAATGATTTCTAAATGTCATAATCCCATATTTTATTCACAATAAAACACAAAACAAATCAAATGTTTAAACTGAGACATTTTACTGCTTAATGAAAAATATTAGGCAATTTTTAATTTGATGGGACCAACATGTCTCAAAAAACTTGGAAAGAGGGAAAGAAAAGGCTGAAAAGTAAGTAGCAATAAAAAGAAACATATAGAGGAAAATCTTTACAACTAATCAGCTTATTTGGCAACAGGTAAGTAACATGATTGGGTATAAAAAGAGCTTCTTAGAGAGGCAGAGTTTATAGGGAGTAATGATAGGCAGATGTTCTCCAAAAATTGCATTTCAAAATAAAGTTCCTCAACGTAAAATTGCCAAGACTTTGAATATCTCATCTTTAATGCACATTATTATATCATCAAAAGACTGAAAAAAATCTAGAGAAATCTCTGCGCAAGGGACAAGGGTCCTCAGGCACCACTGCATTAAAAATATGTATGAGTCTGTCATGGAAATATCTGCATGATCTCAGGAACACTTTCAATAAGTTGGGGTTATACATTATAACTGAATAAATTACATCCTAACCAAGCATATTTAAAAAACACATACACACACATTAAACATTTTCATTGGAATGACAGGGATTTCCTTTTGAATCCAAAAAAGAAATAAAAAATAACTTACAGTGGTGGGGTGGTCGCTTTTTTAAATAAAGCCTGACATGACTGATACAAAAATCAAAAGGTAAGATTCAATTATGGATTATTTTGCTACTTCATAGAATCATTTTGCTCATTGTAGCAAATAAAATGATTGGTGATTAGAGGCCTCTTATTTATCAAAGGATTTTTGTAACGGCACGCTGACGTTTATATCAACTCCCTAATCCTTTAGTGGCTGTTGTCGCAATTAAGTTATTCACATAATTGCTATTCTCGTGAAAATGTGAAGCCAGAGCCACCAGAGCAGCTTAACATAAAGAAATAGTTTTTTTCTAAAGGTAACAAAATCAAAAAGTGTTATTTTTAAAAATTATTTTAGCATTAAATAAGATAAATGGCACTAATAAGCGAGCTATATGTTTCTGACTGAGATTCATTTGGATATTGTTAGTACAGACTGTATACAAAATGCTGATCAGCCACAGTGTTGATAACCACTGCTTACGAAATAGCACTCTTAATGTGATCTTAAGTTACAAAATTGACATTATTAAACAAGGCAGAAAACTAGTGACTGAGGCCATAAACTCATCAAAAGGTGTTTAATGAGATCATAAATCAAAAGAGGCTATGAGGTTTTTGCAAACACAGGACCCCCTGCTCTGGTAAGGTTTAAGGCACTTCTGCATTGGCTTCACTTTTTGGAGCTGGTAGCTATGTAGATCTTAGGGGTGCAACAATACTCGTATTGATATTGAACCGTTCGATACAGTGCTTTCGGTTCGGTATGCATATGTATCGAACAATACAAATTTTTTAAATTAATTTTATCAACTTTCCTTCTGACGATGCTGTCTGTCTACTCCGCCTAGGTAGTCGAACGCAGATTCACTGAGCGCAGCGCAAGCTAGCGAGTCAGAAGTTAAGCTCTCCTTGCAACATGGCAAATTGAACCTCCCCCACCCTCATTCAGATCTGGCGTTTGGAACTCTTTTGGTTTTCCTGTGAGGTATGACCCTGAAGGTAAGCGTGTCATGGACTAAAGTAAAACAGTATGCCGGATGTGCCACACAATGCTCAATTACATTGGTGGGAACTAGTGCGTTAGCGCAGTTAGCTCATTAACGTGTTGGCGTTAACGTCATTTCAACGAGATTAACGCTGACAGCACTAGTGGGAACACAACGATTATGACTGCACATTTACTCCGACATCATCCTAGTGCAAAGACAAGTGGAAGCAGACAAAAACAACAAGCACGCATGCTACAAACTTTACCCGAGTTGTTTAGACAGCCGTTAGCACATGATTCTCCTTATGGGGACCTGATATGTTTAATATGCTGCTGAGAATATAGCCCAGAAGAAGCGTATAGTATAGCTCTTAGTTTGGAAAGAGCCATTTCTCTGTAATAAACTCTTTTCCAAAGATGAGTGATTTCTCGATCAGATATATATATATATATATATATATATATATATATATATATATATATATATATATTTATTACTTTTTTGTTTCAGCAACATTAAATTTAAAAACTGTACTTTTGAGTTAAAATATATATTTATAATTTTAATAAATGACAAATTAAAAAGGCATGAACTTTTTTTTTTGTATTGAAAAAATATCAAACCGTGACACCAAAGTATCAAACCGAACCGAACCGTGAATTTTGTGTATCGTTGCACCCCTAGTAGATCTATATTAAATCTGTAACTTTTGAACAGAAGCTAGAGGTGAACCCTTTTTTCCCCCACTTATTATGCTAAGCTAAGCTAACTGGGTAGACTTGAAAATGATATCGTCTGTCTCTTCATCAAAGTAACAAACTTGTGTTCAGTTGCATCTAGCACCGATGAAATATAATAAAGACGCCATATTATCTTTCACCTCCATCTGTCAGTCTGCCCTCAGGACCAGTGTTCTCGTCTTCCTGACCCGCCTACAACATGATTTAGGTAGCAGTAGTAAATGTAGTAACTATTTACCTCTGCCCTGAGCCTCTGGCAGAGGCGTCTGGCTATCATGCCCCTGGTGTAGGCCTGGATGGTCAACACGGCACGAAGACGCCGCCAAAATGCCTGCCGGATGAGGAAACCGCGGCAACGGGCTTGGATGAGAGTCACGCGACGGCGAGTCGTCCGGTAGCTTCGGTAGTACTTCCTCGACCTGTAGACGGCCTGGAGGCGCAAGAAGCCGGACTGCATCTGATGGAGGGGAACGCGTTTGACAAGTCAGGGATTATTGTTATGTATTTAATTTGTTTTTTGTTGGTGTTGTAATTGTTTATATCGGACACCGTGTGCTGAGGCTCGCACATGAGTACATCTTGGGGAAGGAATGTTTTCACATGTGTTTAACATTTGCAAGAAGCAATTTTATGCAACTTGGAATAAAATAAAGAAAGAGCTACCACTGCACTCTGTCTCATTTTAATCTGGTTTAAGAAGACCTTGCAAATTTGAAAACAAAAAACGGAGAGAATAGATGAAAATTGGGAGAAACAAATACATACTGAGGCTTTCAGAATATTTCAGTGCATAAAAAACTACAGAAAATCAGGCTGTTGATGTAGACGACTCACAATTTGGTAATTCTTTCTGCACTGGTAACCCCTCCAGGCCTTCTGAATAACAGTCACAGCGCCCTTCAGTCTGAGGAATTTTGTCCTTGGAGGAGTGACAGAAGGAAACAAACTAGATTTCAAACCTTTATCTTTGTAGGTTAAGACAGAAATCTCTTTTCATTACTCCTTTGCTTCACGCTGTGGTAAACCAAAGATATGTACATATGCTGGACCTAATTTTACACTTTAAGGAAGAAGAGAGCATTATTCCAATGAGCTACAAAAACTTTTGATATTTGGGAATCGTCTTAAGTCGCTTACCTCTCTTTAAGCCCACGCACAACCTTCTGGATAAGGATGACCTTGTCGGTGATGGCGTTGTCCCTCTCTATCTCCAGCTGCATGTCGTGGTGATCCTGAAAGGAGACAAAGTGGCAAATAAAGACAAGAAAATTTCTTAAATTATAATATGCAACAAAAAGGCACAGTATCACGTAGAGCGCTTTTGCCAAAACTATGTTTAATAACTTAAATAAAACACTTGAAATTAGCTTTATAGGAGCTTGTGTTTTTTGCCTTGGGGACCCATACTGAGACAATTCGGCCCATTTTATAAAATGTATACCTTCATTAGGAATAGGGCTGCCACGATTAGTCGACTAGTCACGATTACGTCGACTATTAAAATCGTCGACAACTGATTTAATAGTCGAGGCGTCGTTTGAAGCTTTGTAAGATCCCAAAAGACGCAGGAATAAGTAGTAGGATTTAAGAGTGTAATAACGGACTGAAACAGAAGATGGCAGCACTGCATGTACAAGGATGCCAGCTGCCGTTAAACCCCGAAGAAGAAGAAGTAGCTCTGTCCCAGAATTCATAGCGCAGCCCTGCTCCATTTCCAACAATGGCGGCAGCTAGTTAGTTTTAATATTACTCTTATTATTCTTTCTGGGTCACAAAATAAACGTTTAACATGTTTTCAGGCGAGAATGTAGCTGTGTAAACCTCAAATATCTGCTCAGTTTATCAAGACACCACATATTTTCAAAAGCGCTCTGACGTTTTCGGAGACGTCTGTTACCCACTAGCTCAATAGCTAGCCGGGGGTAAGACTCACTAGAGCCCGTGAGAACACCGGACTCCAGGCAAATCGTTTTCAAACCCACCGCCGTCTTTTGCTACTCAGGTTAAACATGATATATGTCACTAAGATAACTTAAAAATGTTATTGTTTGGCTTTTTTTTAGTATTTTATTTGTTCCTGAGTAAATTGGTTTGGCTGAGATCAAAGTTATAGTTTTTGCACAGCTGAATAAAAGTCAAGCAGACAACTGATTATCAGAAGTGTGAGATGCTCGAGAATTTACTCCGGTGTCCTGTTATATTTTAGATAGCAAGGAGTTTATTAAACTTCACCGAAACAATCTGCAAATTTCATTGAAATGTAATAAACTATCATCTTGTTTTTATTTTTAGTTTGCACATACCTTAAACACTTAAAGCTGTAAGCTAATGATAGTTATATAAGAGCAGATGCATGCTGGTGCAATAAGCTGTACTCCAATGGATGATGATCGGATTAGTCGACTAATCGCAAAAATAATCGGTGACTAGTCAACTATCAAAATAATCATTTGTGGCAGCCCTAATTAGGAATGACTGAGGCTGAGAGCTACATTCAGAGTATGGAAGGAAGAAAGTCTAGAGGGAACAAACTTGAGCTATTAAAGTAAAAAATGTTCTTGGTCATCAAAGTTTTTGGTGATTTTGCTTTTATTAGAAAAGAACAGTAGAAACAGCCAGGAAGTACAGCATTTCCACCTAGTGTATACCCTAACCACATACGATTGACCTGCTAGGATGGTTTGCCCCCTCAAAGTGTCTGGTTGGGGATGACAGCAGTGAATGTCATTGGCTGATTGAGCATGCTTGTGTTTTCTCTTTTTGCTGCTATGTTAAAAAGAACCTGCAAAATCAAAAAAGTTTATTGAGCTGCAGAAGAAATCCTGTGATAAATGAACTAAAGACCTTGTTCAACATTTACACAGATGGACACTGCAGCGAGCTTCATTAAGAAGGTCTAAAACTTTTTTAAGGCTATCAATGTTTTGCTTTGTTGTGCATGAAAATGACAGCAGAAAAGCCTTTTGCTACATCACCAGCTGCCTAAACTGTCTAATATTCTGCCGAATATTCAAAAGTCTTTGGATCAAGGCCTCAGTAAGCTAACTTTCACATGAGGAAACCAACCTTTAGAAAAATTTTAGTCTTTCCAATCTGCCAGTCATCATGTTTTCCCAGCCGGGCCTGGACTATTTGCTGACAGGTTCCTCGTAAGTCCTCCTGGAAAGAAAGAACTAGAAATAATGACTCCTGACATGAATTTGTACTTTGTTTTAAGCTTTATCATTAAGATTTTCATCAGAATTAAGGAAACGTTGAATTACAGTCAGTTTAACTCTTTCGACCTTAGACACCTACTGGGGTAACCCTCGTTTCTCTTCTCTGAACTTTCTGAGCTGTCATATTAGATTTCCTGCCTATAAAACAAAATGACTGATGTCAGGGGGATCTTGGAAAAATCCAGAACAAACCACAACTTTACTGATATATAGTAAAAAATGTCAAAACTCATTAACGCTACAGGGGAGGTCATCAAATGTTGTCTCAATGGGGGAAAGAGTTAAGAAGGTTATGTAGCAATGTGTCAGTTTTAAATTTAACAAACATCTATTAAATATATCCAAATATATTTTTTAAGTAAGTTAATTTAAGGTCAAAATTCATTAAAGACAGCTTCAAATACTTTCCAAACCATATTCACATTTTTAAACAATGGTAAGCTGCTGTAAATATACCGTAATTATATTTGATACAAGACTGGAAGCTCAAATAGCCTCTACACCGTGTTTTATATGCTGTATTAATGTGGATATATGCTCTAAAAATCCATCATTCTGTAATTTAAGTAAAAGATTCTTTAATAATAATGATAATATCTCAGCTAAAATAATCTGTCAGGACTAAGCAGTGAAACAGATGACTGATTTTAATGTTGACCTGTATGTGAGCAGGTTTGACGCCAGGCATCAGGACTCGGTAACGATCCACAAATTCAGCAAAGGTGTATCTGATTGGATAACCCGCCCGCCTAATCCGGATGGTCTCCATCATGCCAGAGTAGCGCAGCTGACGAACGCACAGCTCTCGATCAAACTGCTGAGAAGGAGAAACAAGCATCCAGTGTTAAAACATGAGTCAACCCTTTTCTGCAGTGCCTCCTGACGTGCAAATGAAGGCTTATAAAGGTTTGGGGTTCAAACCAAAACTAAATCTACATCATGCTAAAGTGGGCCACACAATCACTGGTGAGCTATAAGCTATGAATACGTGAAATTAGAAGCTTACAGGCCCAGTTTTATTTTAGTTTCAAACTAATGTTTGTGATGCTTGTGTTTTAGACCATTTCTATAATTTCAGGAGCGTTAGTTAGCTTATCGTAGCTAACTACGTTTCAGGCAGATAGTTTTCCCAGCCAAAATGTAGTCCTACTGATAGTCTTATGTTACTGCAATAATACTTTTTATGACTGTATGTTCAGCATTACGAGTTTTTCATGAGTTTACCTTCAGACAGAGCTAGCGTTTTCATGCTCTAATAAGTTTTTATGCCGGGTATATGCTAAGTTAATTTAGCATCATCAGTTTTCTGATTTAACTCTACAAATATGAGAAAGTTTAATATTTATATATATATGTATATTGTGTGATAGGAAATATTTAGACCCTTTATATAAGTAAAAATTCTACTTTAGTAGCCTAACAGTATGAAAACTATATAACTGAGACAGTCTGTTTTCACAAGGGGGCGGAGCTATGCCGTGGCTGCACTCTGAACTAGGGTGACCAACTGTCCTCTTTTCCCCCAGACATGTCCACTTTTCACATTCTGTCCGGGGGGATTTTCGAGATTGATAAAAATGTCCGGGTTTTCCTGTATTCCGACAGAGGACCCATGCGTGTGACGTCATCCCCGAACTGCTGCTTTGTCAGCGTTTGTTCTGCGCTCACAGATGGGACTGACAGCACGCAGCAACGCGCCTAATGATGTTTAAACGATCCCAAAGCGCAAGTGCATCTTTTCAGACGAACTGCAAAAGAAATCCTCGTACTGACCATAGCTGGACTGACCATCGGGCATACCGGGCGGTAGGGATAGGTACCGGTTCTGTCATAAACGGTAGTAACCAGACCGAAAAGCAGCGCACATTTCAGTGCTTTATTTCGGTGCTTTTTTCCCCCTGAGCTGTGATACACTTTAGATTCTAGCCAATCATTTTACGTTTCTGAGGATAGTAGGCGGGCCCAGGTACTTACGTTCTTTTAGAGCAGAGCTACAGATTAAAAATGCCCAAGGCCAAGCGGTCAAAAGTCTGGCTGTACTTCACAGAAAAATATGCAAACTCAGCAGGCTGCAACAAGTGCTTTAAGGTGATACTGTGCAAAGGAGGTAACACCTTGAATCCGATGAAACACCTGGCGACGCATAGTGTTTTTTTTAAAGCCGAGAAATGCGCCGTATTTGATAGCTTGCTGCGAGACCTCACACCGTGCACATCTACTGCGGGTGTGATGCCTGTTATCGGACCCGGGGCCCTGCTAGTGTAGCAGAAATGATGACGGATGATGATGCAGCAGCAGCTGTTCTTCTCTGCGTGAGTAGCTTAATGTTGTTCGTGTGTAATTTACGTTGAGTAGGCTAACCACGTTATTACATTAATGCATGCAAGGTGAACTAGCAAACACCGTCGTAGTTACATGCGGCTGTCTTCCATATTTTTGAGAGACAAGTGTACATTAGTTTACAATGACAATACAATCTGTTCCCCTCACATATTTTTTAGTTTTTCTTAAATGAACAGATACGATAATACACACACACAGGCACACCCACACACACGCTTAAAGCAGCTGTCTTCTTGTTTGATGGCAGATACTCCCTTCATCCTGGCCAAAAAGGCTAAAATGACCAAAGAAAAAGTGGAAAACAGCTAAACATGAGAGGTTTTTGGACAAAGTTTGTGTTTTTTCCATTGATTAAGCACTGCTTCCAGCCCAGAGTGATACCATATATGCCCCATAGCTGCAGAAAAGGCTAACATTGTTATCTTTGTACAAAAAAACAGCTGAACATGAGAGGTTTTTGGACCAATTTTGTGTTCTCCATTCTTTAAGCACCGGTTTGAGCACCGTTTAAGCACCGGCACCGTTTCAAAAGTACCGGTTTGGCACCGGTATCGGATAAAACCTAAACGATACCCATCCCTACCAGGCGGTTTTGTTGTTGTTGTTGTTTTGTAACGGTATAAACAATGAAAGGTGGTGGATTGACCAGATGCTGGCCGGTGTGTAAAAATAACTCAGTTATTTGGTGGTGTCTATGGCGGAGCTTCCACAGAGGCCAGCAGGTGGATGAGTGTCAGGTAAACTGAACTTCAGGTAAGAAGTTATGACCTGCAGTCTATCTGGGTCAGATATAAACCAAGTTTAGGTGGAGTTTATTTTCGTTGTGCTGACATTTTACAGTCAGTTACAATAACTCGTACTGCGTACTAGCTAGCATGACGGAGTTTCTATACAGCTTGGTGGGTGCTATGTTACTGATATGATATCGATTTGGATATCTGGTGAGAGGGAAACATGAAGATGAAACCAGGAGATGTCCTTACTGAATCATCAGAGCTGAACAGGTGATGGAGAAACAGGTTTACCTTTAAGGTGCCATGAATGAGTTGAAGGGAAGTTATGAACTGTTTCTGAGAGACAAATAACACCAGGATCCTTTTCTATGTAGCTGACAGCTGGTAACTGTGTCAGGGGCGGGTCTAGCAAAGTTTTGCCAGGGGGGCAGGTAGGGCATTAACAGGGAAAGCGGGACACAATGAAATACTTTTCTTTCTTATTTTCATTTAAAATGTCTAGGTTTTAAAAAATAATTATCTGAATCTTACAAACAAAGTTCTTATCTGATGTACAATGTATAGAAATCATACATATACCAACAAGACTGTGTACATCACTGTCACAACAGCGTTCGTTTTCATTCAAAGGCTTCATGGCTTTTCCTGTAATACCTGGTGGGCCGGTCTCTAGTCAAAATGCCCTGGTCAATTTTTTGTCCCAGTCCAGCCCTCATACCGACCCAGTACTGGTAATTTTTTTTATGCAGATGAGGTTTTAAGTTATTTTTTTTGCACTTGTTGACTTGTAAAAGCCTATATGACATATTTTATTTCACAATTAATTAACCACACAGAGAAGGAATCGTTTAAATATGTTAAATATGTTTCTTTAAGCAAGTTCTTCATGACTGAGCTAAGTGTCCTCTTTTTTGGAAATCAAAATATGGTCACCCTACTCTGAACATATCTCTGTACTCTGGGGCATCGCAACACAGAAGCGCATACATAGTAATAAATCATGCTCACCATGGGTTTTTTAAGTTCGTTGGGTTTTATACAGCGAACGAAGAACGGCTGACACACACTGAGCGTCCTCATCAGCAGCTCCAGAGATCGTTTGAATTGACTGCTCAGAGTCGGGGAGCGCTTCCTTGTCTCAGCACCCTACGAACGCAAACACATACAAAACAGATAGTTTCAGAATGTTTGCACTGCAGGTAAAGACATGCTATTGATGCTGCTGTGGGACATCACAATGGTATATAAAACACCCTAAATGGGAATGTAATTTCGAACGCCTACAACCATAAATAACCAGTGGCTTCAAACTCTTAAGATCCACAAAGCAAACACAGATCGCTCACACGTTATTTCTATTGCACACGACGGACAATTAAAAGAGGAGAAAACACAAAATCTCTGACACCAGTTGTCACTGTGATCCTGTGAGTAAAGCCAAAACACAATTAGATTTAAACATTTTAAAAGCATGCAGGAGTTTTCGTCTGTATGCAGAACTGCCTACTGTGTCAGAGAGTTTGAAAGCTTATTTTTCATTAACTTCACGCCAAATTTCCCCTCATCGGCACAATGTTCCCCTCTGCTTTTGGCACACCTGTGAAATAAAAAGAAGGGCTGGGAGGGAGCAGAGGGATGCTGCTAAGCACGTCATGGATAATTGGACTCGGCTTAAGAGAACACACACGGGGTTGGAGAGACCACATGTGGCTAAAGGCTGGTGATTACCTTGGGAGCAGGTGTGCTGGGCTGCTGATAGCCACACAGAAACTGATTTCAAGAGGAAAAGAAAGAGGAAAGAGAAAAGAGAGCAGAGTGAGAGGAGGTGTTTGTCATTAGGAGAGAAGCCGAAGGAAGGCAGAAGACAGCAGCGATGTTAACAACACCGGTCTACAGATTTAAAACGCTTCAGAAAGAAACTGAAAATGATGCAATGTGTTAAAGTAGGGTTGCTCGGCTATGGTAAAAAACATATTCATGATCATTTTGATCAATATTGTAATTTCATAAGTACATGTTTAATCTAATTACTTACAATCTTAAACATCATGCAATTTATAAATCTTTAAAACAAATTAATAAAGAGAGAGGTGGATGCGGTGTGGGACATCGGGTCATCAGGTAGGGAGCTAGGACCTTTAAGCTTGCCTCACAAGGGCAACTCACAGTCCCTGCAAAGCTGCAGCCAAACCAAAGACGGGGTGGCAGATGTGCACATCGTGGGAGATCTGTGCAGTGGGAGAGTGATGGAAAGCTACAGTCTCATGTTGCTGACAGGGGCCGGGTAAAACAAAGGCAGCTGCTCAGGCTTAATGTCTTTTACTTCTTCTACCTACTCCTCTTGACCAAAGGCTCTCTTTCTGTCATTGTAGCTCAAGCTGAACAAACAATCAGTGAGGCTGAACTCTTCGAGAGGCGTGAAGGTGCGCTGCTGTAAAAGCCTTCATAAGCTTTGTAGTGAAAATTAATCCAAGAAAGTAATGAGTTCTTCCAGCTCAAAGCCAAAATCATAAATAAAGTGAATATCGATTATTTACCAACCCAAATAACCAAATAACAAAACAGAAAAAAGATACAACGTACAGTGTCATGATTTTAATGCATTTGTTGGTCTCACCATGGCAACATCAGCCTGGAAGATCTGCTTGATGAACTTATTCTTGGACGAGTGGACGAGCTGAATGATGTCAGTGTGGAGGCTGTCTCGGTTTTTCTCCAGGAAGCCTGAAAGGAGGGCGTAATGAGAAAAAGCAAGACAGTGGACTGATTATATCTTATTTGAATCAACATTTTTACTGCACTGATTTTTGCACAGAAATTTATTTCCAAAAAAAATCACTATATTTTGGTCATGTTTTCAACACTAAATTGAACTGAAACGTTTTAATCAATATCTTCTGTGAGTGTGACAACTGCTAACTTTCTTGAATAACCTTTTCAGATTAAATGAAAATGCAATGATTTTAAAGAAACAAGCTAAACTTCATACAGCAGCACAGTATCGTGCATGAGCAATATTCAATTCAATTTGATTTATATAGCACCAAATCACAACAGTCACCTCAAGTTTCAATACGTGTAAGAGAAGTTTAGGTTTTGCATTCACATCAAAACCAATTAAATATCCAGCAGCTGAAGGGAGACAACACTTAGCTAAGAGTCTGATTCACAATTTTCAACAATTTCCAAACAAACTCAAACAAACCAAGGGATATTTTCCTGAGGATGAAATGACATGTTAGTGAATTCTGTTCAAAGCTGGTCTGCATGTTGTAGCTTAGAGACATTAAACAAAGTGTGGTTAAGCTGTTAAACTTAACCTCCTAAGACCCGAACTCTTCCACGGCATGCATTTTTCATTTCTCTTTGATATTTCGGCATATTGGGAACCAATGAATGTAAAAAAAAAAAAGAATTACCAGATTTTTTTTTTTTACCTGATTTTTGTTTCTAAGAAAAATGAGAGCCACGTATGAGGATATTCATTTAAAATTTCGATAGAACAGTAGCATATAATGTCCTCGTAAGTGGATATCAGGCCCTTGTAGAGCAAAATTGAGTATTTTGGTCTAAATAACCCAAAATGGGATGTCCACATATGTGGATGCCAGGTCCTAGGAGGTTAAAATTAAAAAAAATAGCTAATCCACACCGGAACCAGTCACATAGGACAAATAAACACTGGGAATGGGAATTGGGCTGGTCCTGAGTTAAGGAGTGTGTTGAAGCTGATGATCGGCCACTAGTGGACATTCCAGGCTGTGGTTGTCTAGGTAACCCTATGTATTTACCATGGTCTCATACGTCAGTCAACACTATCCTTCACTCTCATGTGTTGTGGCTTCAATGTCTTGTCTTGAAGTTGAGAGGCCAATGGGCGGGTCCCCGTAGTGCCTGTAGTGCCTGTAGTCACTTAAAGTCGCTGAATGTAATTGACTTTCAGTGGCCTCTGGACTAGGGATGGGTACCGGTATCATGGCACCGGTTCTGACATAAACAGTAGTAACCAGACCGAAAAGCAGCGCACATTTCGGTGCTTTATTTCCTGAGATGTCATACACTTTGAATTCTAGCCAATCATTTTACCTTTCCAAGTATAGTAGGCGGGCCCAGGTACGTACGTTCTTTTAAAGCAGAGCTACAGATTAAAAATGCCCAAGGCGAAGCGGTCAAAACTCTGGCTGTACTTCACAGCAAAATATGCAAACTCAGCAGCCTGCAACAAGTGCTTTAAGCTGATACTGTGCAAAGGAGGTAACACCTCGAATCTGATGAAACACCTGGCAACGCATAGCGTTTTTTTAAGCCGGGAAATGCACCGTATTTGATAGCTTGCTGCAAGAGCTCACACCGAGGACATCTACTGCCGGTGTGGTGCCTGTTATCGGAACCGGAGTTAGCAACATCCCCCAAGAACCCGAAGAGGAGAGTCCTGGCCCCTAGCCCTGCCAGTGTAGCAGAAATGATGATGGCAGCAGCAGCCGTTCTTCTCTGGGTCAGTAGCTTAATGTTGTTCGTGTGTAATTTACGTTGAGTAGGCTAATCACGTTATTAAATTAATGCACGTAAGGTGAACTAGCAAACATCATCATAGCTACATGCAGCTGTCTTCTTGTTTGATGGCAGATACTCCCTTCACCCTGGCCAAAAAGGCTAAAATGACCAAAGAAAAAGTGGAAAACAGTTAAACATGAGAGGTTTTTGGACAAAGTTTGTGTTTTTTCCATTGTTTAAGCACTGCTTCCAGCCAAGAATGATACCATATATGACCTATAGCTGCAGAAAAGGCTAACATTGTTATCTTTTTACAAAAAAACAGCTAAACATAAAAGGTTTTTGGACAAGTTTGTGTTTTCCATTCTTTAAGCACCGGTTCGATCACCGTTTAAGCACCGGCACCGTTTCAAAAGTACCGGTTTGGCACCAGTATTGGATAAAACCTAAATGATACCCATCCCTACTCTGGACGCTACATTGCTGCTAGTCACTTCCTGTGTGGATGCCCTTTTAAACTTTTCTCAACTACCAATGAGTGTGAAGGATATGACATTAACTTATGACAAGTTGGTAGACATGTTAGATGGTTACCAGGCAACCAGAGCCGACTCCCAGCATCAAAACAATGCACGATGAGTGAATCGCTTCCTGTGTCGATATCCCTTAAGACCGGAACATCTGGCTTAAATGATTTCTTTGTAACTATTCTTCTGGCATCTAAACTCTAAATTCTTGCTTTGATTTTTGCAGATGAAGAATTTCTGATTGAAACCGATATTTATCCTTAATATCCTTTTTAATGTAATTCTGAGTGAATCTTGTGACACAAAGTGTTCAGTTTTGGACCAGCTCAGAGTATGTGGTAATGATTAGTTTCTCCAGCAGCTGTAAGAGCCTGAGAGGTGAGAGCTCTGGTCAGATGTGATGAAGCATCTATTAAGACTGCTGTAGCCAAATACCCTCCGTGAGACCCTCATCCGAACTGTCTGAGCTTCCTCAGAAAAAACTTCTTCAAGTTATTTTTTAATCAATATCATCTTAATGTGCCTGCTGGTAACTTTCCCTACTGACCTTTTAAAAGTAATAACTCGGGAAGAACACATTCGTTTTGAGGAAACAAGCAAAATCCTGTCAGGACAGGTTGATTTCAGAATCAATATCCTCTCAGTGTGCCTGCAGCTAACTTTTCTGAATGACCTTTTGATAGAATGTTTATTTCTCCCACTTGATTGAAAGACTCGGGAAAACAACCTTCAAAGGACAAATTAGGGTCTGGAGTTACTGGAAATTTATGCTTCAGCGGGAAATCAACGTTGTAACCCGATGTGCACCTCCCTAGACATGTAACTACACGTCAGGTCTATGCAACTTTTGTGACTGGCCTGTTGAGTACAGCCAATTCCTGCTGGCATTTTTAAACGTATCAGTGAGAGAATAAAAAACATTGCTTCAATATAAGTTTAAATCAGACAAACCAACACAAACAGAAAAAAATCTGATGAACAGGGACATACCTCTGGTCTCATAATGTACAACTCCTGCAAAGTGCTGGATACCAAACTGGGTTTCGTAGCAGTTTTTAGGTGGAATGTAGTTGGAGTTGAGCTTGTGCTGAGAGTTGAGCTTATACAGCATCGTAGCATCAGTTCCCTGAAAAAATAAAAAAAACGCACATCAATCAAAGCCAAATTCAGCAAGACTTATCTTTACAGGTATCTACTAAATATCTGTTGCACCTTGGGAAACTTGCTCTCTTCATCTATGAGGGAGATGATGTTCATGGGTTTGTTGGCGATCATGTCCAATGCATCCTGGTTGTCTGTGAACTCAATGTGCTGCCAGCTGATGTCCTCCAGGTTGTATTCTTCCTGCTCCAGTTTAAAGACGTGGCGGACAAAGAATTGCTGCAGGTTCTCGTTGGCGAAGTTGATGCACAGCTGCTCAAAACTACAGTGGAAAAAAAAAAGAAGACAGCGTTAAACTAATAAAGTAGCATAAATGATCTACAAAAACACTCTTTTACACAACTTCTCACCTGTTGACGATAAAGTTCTCAAAGCCGAAGATGTCCAGCAAACCGATGGATCTTCGGATGATGGTACTCTCGCAGGAAGGAGGTCGGTATATGGCAGCATTAATCTTATCCACTATCCAGATAAACAACCTCCCGTAGATCCCCTGGATGACAGAATTCATGAACTTTGCTGAAGCAGACTCGCTCACCGCCTCCTAAGTGTGCTTCTTCATCACCATCATTGGCTTCGTTGTACGGCAACGTCATTAGCGTCATTAAGGTTCGGAGACTCCCAAAAATATTTTCCCACAGACCCTTTCCCAGACTTCACTCCAACATAAATACTTCATAGTTATTAGGAATGGGAAAATGTTACACAATTACCACCAAAGGTGTAGAAATAACCAGCAGTGTCCCATCCACCAGCGTAGGGGGGTAAGTGGAGGGACACATTTTAAGGTAAGCCAGCACCTTCCTGTGTGTGCATCGCACCTGTGCAGGCTCTCCTAACCAAGCTCCATAAAACCATTATGACAGTGATAACAAATGTCCATGCCTTGTAATAATATCTAGGGTCTTAAATTCTCGCCTGCTCTGCAGAATAAGTGAGTCTTGCATAGTTGTACATGAACGAGCTCTCCGACTTGCAGGTAATGGCTAAATTGGCTCTTTAGCTCACAGCAGATCTCCTGGAGAGTAAGTCAAGGACTCTGTTACCAGCTATAGCTGTAGAGTGTGTCTGCAGAAAGACAGCCTCATAGAAAGAAGAAGTTGGATTGTCTGGAGGACAATCACAACATGATCTGTGAAAGACTTGGTGATTACGTGTATTACCTCTAAAACAGGACAAAATCGGTACCTTAACAAAGGCGTCCCTGACATCCAGGCCTTGCTCCACACTTAGAGGGGTGACAACACTTTCACCACGTGTGATGAGGGTTCGTGTCGTCAAACACACCATCACATCTTTAGGCTCCACCTACGGTTCACAACGAACAAAAGCATCACCAAAAAACTGCCAGATATCAATTTGAAAGAGATTTAAAGCCACTCTTTTCTAAGGAAGAACAGTAAAATGGTTGTGTGTCAATCATGTGTGTGAGAACAGTTACAGACCTCCATAAGCGACGCAGCGGTCACCAGGTCAGGAGATCTCACAACCACACAGGCGTCCAAATTATCATAGGTACGAGCTGAGGGAAGCAAGACAGAACATCGTTTTCTTCACAGGTTTGTAAAGTTTGCAAATTTTCTGATTGATGCTTCAGATTTGTGTATTCACGCACCCTCGAATCGCATGTTTCCCATATGCAGGATGGCAGCCAGAAGCTTGGAAATCTCCCAGGTTTCCGTCTCGGTGAACATGAGAACCTTCATGGCTGACAGGATGCTGGAATAATCACTCAGGTCATTACGACCGTCACACTTTGTGCAGCTACCCTGTGATATAAAAGAAATCCAAGTTCAGGTCTGCTGTTTATGAGCAGAACCAGGCCGGCGGCTCCAGGTAACTGCAATGTGGCTTAATGGGTTTTACCTGACAGCTCCGAGTGAAATGTTCTGGGAAGCAGCTACGTGCTGCTCTTTATCGGAAAAGGTAAATTAACTTTACATTATTATTATATTACTTATGATCCCTGAAGCTTTGTGCACAACATTTACTGCACCATTTATGTTTCTGTACTTTAGCTTCATTTTACCATCAGGACACAGTCTTTTTCCACTCACTGTTTTTTTTGTAACCTCATGCATTAATTGAGACATACTTTATTTTGATTGGTAATTTTTTCTTTTACTAAAATAACACTTTGTTAATCCTTTGGTTGTGGAGGACCGGAGAGGGTGCACTACATACTGGAGCAAGAACATAAAGAGCTTTAAAGACAAGAAAGTGATTTTAAAAGCAACATGTAAGATGAAAGGCACCACTGTGTTCTCTCCTTCCAGGCCCAGTAAACACTCAGACTGTAGAGATTTGAAATATATTGAGGTTAATTAAAAACATTTTTAATAGAGCAGATAGCAGAACACTGCAGTAGTCCACCCTGTTATAAACAAAAAACACAGTGATGTCCTAAGTGCTAAACTCGGCTACATCGATTTCTTAATTACTCATTTTTATCACTAAAAATGAGTAATTAACTGGCGAGACTCACCATAGTGAGGTAGGCGTAGTCTGTGGCAAGGCCCAGGCCCAGCTTTGACTTCATTTCAGGAGCCATGCCCTTCAACATGCAGTAGAAAATATGGTAGTTTCTCTCATCTGGAGCCTGCAGGAGCAAGAAAGAAGCAAACCCTGTATGTCCGACACACAATATGCTATGCACATGTAAGCAGCATCTACGTGATACTGTTTACGTATCATAAAGTGTATATATTATTAATCTTGGACCAGTATTTTTTTTTTGTATGTAATATGTCCACATATGCAGGGAGACTGAATAGCTCATCTGCCCCTGTTTAATTAATGATAAATAAATGGTAATGGTAATGGCCTGTATTTGTATAGCGCTTTTACTAGTCCCGCCTAGGGACCCCAAAGCACTCATCCACCCATTCACACACACATTCACACACTGTTGGAGGCAGCTACAGTTGTAGCCACAGCTGCCCTGGGGCAGACTGACCTCGCTTCTGTTGGCCCTTCTGGCCATCACCAGTAGGCGGTAGGTGAAGTGTCAAGTGTCAACACAACGACCGAGACTGTCCGAGCCGGGGCTCGAACCGGCAACCTTCCGATTACAAGGCGAACTTCCAACTCTTGAGCCACGATCGCCCCTAGTCATGTGTAAATGACTAATTACACACTTTGATTCAGCTGTGAAGAGTTTGATTTTTTATTAAATATAACAACTCCTGTGAACACCAAAGTGGAGGCAGCTGCTGTATAAACAAATAATAAATGACAAACTAGTAAAACATTAAGACAGGTGAGACTCCCTCCTGTTAAAAGGGAGTTTTTCTGATTGTCTGATTGTTTCTGTTTTCTTTCTACTATCGTAGAATCTTTATCTTACTACCTTACAACAACTTGGGCAACGGTTGCTGTGCTTTGGAGCTATATTAATAAAACTGAATTTAAATAAATTGAAAATGATCACAAACCCAAACAGACAAAATCACCATCCAACGTCTTGCAGTTTTAGTTAAATTAATAATTTAATTCTTCAATATTTATTGCAAATATGCTCACAATAGCTTCTTTATTTGTTTATTATTTGGTTAATGTGTATTTTAGTAGTAAAAACAGTCATCATGTAAACTTGAGACTGTATGTCTGTCATTGATGTCAGACTTTTGATTTTGTAAAAAATATTAAACTGTATTTATCTAAGGTTCAGAAGCAGGATCACAACTCCTAGACTCGCTGTCAGATAACCTCTACCCAGGAGCAGCCATCAATCTTCACTCAGGCCCATCCCAAACTGCATTCTCAGGTCTAGATCATTGCTTACCATCCATCTGTCTACAAATGTTGACTAATTGTGGTTGGAGTTGTGAAAGATTTAACATATTTCATCTGGATCTGGTTTCTCACCTGTCGACACACGCGGGACTTCTCCAGCAGGTACTGCTCTATTTTGGCTCCTTCAATGGCCCCTCGCTTGTTGAAGTGGATATCTATGTACTTCCCAAAGCGACTGGAGTTGTCATTTCGAATTGTCTTGGCATTGCCGAAAGCTGAAAAAATTGACAAACAAGACGATGAAGGTGATCCATGACACTTTCTTCCATGTTCACTGTCCATTCGTGGACTGAAGGTGATCTTTTTTGGAGTTTAATGCTTACCTTCGAGGATAGGCGTGGCTTCTAGGACTTGCTGCTCTATCCAGGAGTGCTGCCCGCTGATGGCAGCGAGGAACTGCAGAATCAGCTTTGTGCTCTCAGTCTTCCCAGCTCCAGACTCACCGCTGCCTCATAAAGAAAACAGTGACACAGTCATGCAATAAACATGATGATTTAATTACAAATAAACTATTCAAACAGCAGCAGCACACAAAGGATACTAACTATGACCAGCCTCGTTCTCCCTTTTTAACCAACAGAGGTTTTCCTGTTTAGAAATGGTGCACGTCCATCACTCTAAGTTCTTATGAAATGATCAAGCGCAAACCTGATGATGCAGCACTGGTCCTTGTTGTTCCGCTGCATGTTGAAGTAACAGTTGTCTGCGATGGCGAATATGTGCGGCGGCATCTCGCCGATCTTCTTATTGGTGTAGAGGCGGATCTGGTCTGGAGTGTAGATGGGCAGCAGCTGGTAAGGGTTGACTGCTACCAGTATTGAGCCTGTATATGTCTGCAGACACCCAAAGACAGACGAAAGTCGATGTTTTAAACATGAGATAGATCAAAAACTCAGGGACAAAATATGTGAATCAAACACTACTAACATGGTATGATTATAAAAATAATGTCACTCTATTATTCCTATTTAGTGGTCTTAACTTTGACTTACTAGCATTTCTAAGATTGGGTGTTTTACATTTTTTTCCTGTGTAATCACATGATTGGGGGAATTGGTGGTAAGGTTTACTGAATGCATATGAGTGGCTGTTTAACATTTTTCCTATTAAGATTTTTTTTCTACTCAAACATTTATGCTGTGTACAATATAGTTCTTAATGACCCTGATGAAGGCTAGAGGCCGAAAAGCATTAGTCAAGTCACAAAGCTGTTCTTTATACTACAAGTACAAATGCCTGTTTCTATCGGTGAACCTCCGGTCAAACAGCAAGGAAGGGACGTTCTGTTTTATTTATAGCAACAAGTAAATGCTGCTGTTGCTGGGCGCTTAAGATACAAGTAAACAGATTAACCTGAATAAGACCTTAACTGGGCCAAAGCCAGTGGTTACTGCTTTGCTGAACACGCGAGTAAAAGGCCTGGAAGTTACAGAAACTAATTGCGCCTCAGGCGATCGTACATGCAGCTGCGTTGGTGCCACAAAGGGAAACTTACGTAGATGACGCATTCATTATAGCGGATTAGCAGGTTACGGAGGATGCCAGCTTCATTGAGGTCACCCAGACGGATCATGTCCTCCACCCCGTGTATGGAGGTTGGATGCATGGGTTTGATGTTGGTGGCATTTTGAGGGGAAATCCAGTGCTCCTGCATTGGTGAGGAACGAGGAAGCAGATTAGAGGAACAAAGGCCTCAAAAGCCACATGAAGTCACACTGACTCATCCTTCTTTGACGGAAACAATTAATTGGCAGTTTTGTGTCATTTTAAAACGACAAAAAAATCTGTATGCTACCTGTCATATAAACAGATTCAGGGTACAGTGGTGTTTAGACGGGGAATGAAAATAATAATTGTAATAAAATGAACACTGGTATCAACAGTAAGACAGAAGGAGTGTGGTTTAGAGTTAGAAATAAAGAAAAAATATCTAAAATAAAATTCAATCAATCCGATAACATTCAAGTAAAATTCTGTCTTCAATGCTGCAGATCAACACAACACAGAACTTGATTGTTAAACAACTTGACTTGTGCACTTCATCTTGGTCTGTTAGCAGATGAGAGTTTATTGAGGCTGATTTCAACCCCCCCCCCCCCCCCCAAAAAAAAAAAAAACTAAAAAAAAAAAGACAAAACAAAGTTCAAAAGCCAAAGGAAACCATATCAGGAACACACTAGAAACAAGAGATCAGAACAACATAACAAAGAAAACAGGCAAACTGCTAAAAATACACATGACACAAGGAGGTAAGTGGAAACAGGAGGGGAACTAGGAACTAAACACAACTGAACACAATCAAGTTAAATGACAGAAACTAAAACTAGAGACAATGCATGGGAGACTAAGTAAAACACAAACTAAATAGAAACACTGAACATGAAGCGAGACACTGATGGATCAAACTCTAATACAAACAGAAGCTCGAACTAAGAAACAAGGGCTTAAAATGCTAAGGGAACACATGAAGAAAGGTGAAAGTAATAAGTGAACTAAGAATGAAGCAAATACTCAAAAAAGTTCAAACCATTTAAAACCCATGACCATGAAAAGCATTACAAATTATTGGAAGCAGATTAGGTTTAATGGTCTAATACAATACAAGTGTGCAACAGCAAAACACAGTCTGAGTTTTTGACTCTGAATTCAAGTCTATTGTTAACTATTCTTGATTTATTTAGAATCTAAGCTTGGGCGTTTGGAGCTCTTAGTTTATAAATCTTTTCCTCTGTTTTTGGCCTTTAGTTCTTATTACTTGTGTTCTCTGGTTTTTGTCGTATCCTGTCATCAAGTCCTCCCTGATTATACTCTGTGTGTGTATATAGCATCAGTCCACTTTCAGTCCTTATCACAGTATCTACGCAGTCTCCTTTGTTTTCATATTTGTAAAACCTAAATTCTAGTTTCTCTTGTTTATGTAGTCTACCTTGGAAGTACTGCTTTCAGGTCCTTCCTGCTTTTCTGCAGACTTACCCGGCCTTCATCATCCAGAACCTGGATCTGTCCAGAGTCGCACAGTTTGACCACGGCTCCCACGGGGACGTCAAACTCCCGGCCCGTTTTAAGATCCAGCCACACATAGTCCCCCTGGATTACAAAACTTTAGTTAAAGACTGCAGGAAGTAATAGAATAACATCATAATATCAGAGCAAACTGAAGCTGAATTTTTTTTTATCTCCCTGGGAAAGTTCAGAGCACTTGTTAAAAAATTCTGTAACAGAAGATGTCAACTGTTTGTAATCATATAATTTCTTATTTCATATATATACTTTAACTCTTTTTATTCCTAGATGTTATTTTGAAATTTGAGCAGAAAACATCAGGTTTTCCCCATAACAGCTGCAAAACCTGATGAGCTGCATGTGCCTTAGCTGTACATGACATTTGTTACGGTCTCCATGTCTGCATTCAACTATTTGAATATACATGTTGGATAACCAGGAAATATCAGTTGCACCACACACCCAGTTACCCAGTTTTTCAGCTGCCAACTGGTCACAATTTTGAGGATTTAGCCTGAAAAAAGGATTTAAACTTGACCACATCCACCAGAAAGGCCATGATGTAACACTGAGACTTAGGTAACCCCATGTTACAACAAATAAGGCTTAATTTTCCTGAGGTGGAACCAACACTTAGCAAAAACCATGCCTGAGCAGGTTGCTACAGGAGGTATTAAAAATCGACAAAACAGTCAACCAATCATGGCACTGACTGTGCCATTAGACATACTATGAAAAGCAAGCCCCCTGGAGATGAATGGTAAATGGTAAATGGTAAATGGACTGGTTCTTATATAGCGCTTTTCTACTCTTTCTGAGCACTCAAAGCGCTGTACACAACTTGTACATTAACCCATTCACACCCATTCGCACAAGCACATCTTTCTAAGTGCTTTCTAAGTAACATTCACACACACATTCATACTCCGATGGATGCATCGGAGAGCAATTTGGGGTTAGTATCTTGCCCAAGGATATTTGGCATGCAGACTGGGGAAGCCAGGGATCGAACCACCAACCTTCCGATCAGTAGATGACCTGCTCTACCACCTGAGCTACAGCCACCCCGTAAACCCCGATGAACACAGCCGACCCTAAAAAAGTGCATTTATCATCATAGACGTGTCAGCACAGAGGTCATTTTGTGTTTTGCCAATGAATGAAAAACACGAGGTGTCATTTAGATGTAAATCAGAAGGGGAGCTGGTATAACCCTCATCATAAAACTGCAGCACGATGCTCAGCGTTCATCCCCACAGTCTAGACTGTGACCTTAAAGATGCTATTTTTGCTTCCATTTAACAACATCCAGATGTCTCCCACTCGAATGAGATTCATAGCCGTGGCTCTGAGCTGAGATTGAAACGGTGCAGGAGTGTCTGAGTCGTGCCCTGCAGGACTCTCGGGGGAGAAAGGCACTGGCATCTAGTTATTGAAAGGGAAACTATTGATGGCCTGATATGAGGTAACTGCCCAGCTTTTTCTATATTTATTGTGTCAGGACTGTGGAGCTCACGCTGAATAAATCATTCTTTCTCACAATTTGATTTTCGGCAGGTTTAAAATCATTAAACCTGCTGGCTGGCCCACCATAACAAACAAACATTCCCATAAGACACTAAAATGTCAGGTTAAACTGATCTACTTGCATGAGTTGATGCTAAAGAGACCGAAACTATGCTTTTTGTGTTAAAGTAGTAGAGCCACAATCTGGATTTTAAGCCGATCTTTTATGAACAGAGGCACTGGCAAGGTTGATGTAACGATTATGGCTTCTCATGATAATAATATGGAAGAAAAAAATGAACGAGTTCAGTAACCTTCCGCCCTCCTTCAATAAATCCCAAATGATCCTTCAGACAGACAGTAAAAAAGTGCTGCTGTGCTCAGATATTCACCTACTGACTTCTGAGCCTTTACAAAATTGAGTTTAATTTTCCCTTCTTTAATAATCAAACACAGAATACTGTGTATCAAGTTTGTGGTTATGGCAGAGGCTTAAGTCATTAGAGAAAGCTCTGTACCTCAGTGGAAAATCAAAAGAAACCATCATAATACAAATGCACTGAAGCGTGATCACCCTAACCTCAACTCTAACCCTCAGCAAAGATAACTTCTCCTGAGTCTCTGCGATTAGACAAAAAATAAAATCAATATTCTAACTGACAAACAAAAAAAATTAAAAACACTAGTCTGTTTAGCCTTTCTCTAAATATTATGGTAGAGTCAGCATCTATGAAGACTTAGACCTCAGACAATTAAAGCATCTGATATGAAATAACTTGAAATTTCTAATTATTTTCTCAAAATTTTGAGATAGTAACCCAAACTTTTGACTTATGGATCCATGCAATTTTTTTTTCTCCTCTGGCAAAAACACTGGTCCACTGGTCGCTACGTAAAAATCTTTTGGCGAGTAATGCATTGAAAAGTTCCTTGTAACTGCTTTGTTCTCCAATATATTTTTTGTTATCAACTTGGGTGCAAATACTCTCCAAATACTCGCAGAGAGGTAAGGAAACTGCAAAAAGTGTGATGCAATCCAGAAACTGAGATTTCCTTCAAAGTAAAATCTGTGACTCTCTGCTACAACAAATAAACTGCTGATGTCAATATCTAACCAGGTCCCATTACAACATGGACACCAACAGAAACTCCACCTAAGTTTAAAAATAATAAATATCAGCAAAGGAAAAAATATTACCTGACTTTTTACATTAATGTCCATCCATAATTCCCACAAAACATTTGTACAGAAACGAACTTAAGAACTTACTTTTAATACACGGACAGGACAAGGAGGTTGGAAGTGAACGTCTACAGACGAGGATTCTGTAGACATTCAGAACCATTTGGTACAGGACCCACCTGTTGCAGAATGACCATGGTTCAGCCTCGTGTTGATTCCAGGTCATCAGAAGTCACCATATGAGGGCTCTAAAATGAAACCAGTCACAGACATCACATTAACTTTGAGACAACAGACTGCATCTACTTCGTATGTATGAATTACACATTTTTATACACACAGTTTGAGGGAAAGTCACCAAAACAAAGACTGTTCAACAGGTTTCTTTGGATAATGGTTGACGAGATGAGAGAACAGATGAGGGGGAAAAAACAGGATACACAAGTTTTTCATGTTCTTTGTTGAGACCAAGAAAAAACAACGTCTACTTTTAATTCATTATGATATATTATGCTTTTTTCTACCTCTATACTATTAACTCTACTCAAAATAGACACTTCCTCTCATTTTAAGCCAGCTTTTTTTGATTTGCTGCTTCCCCCAGTCTGAAACGAGCTGAAACATGGATGATTTTTGAAGACTAACAGTTGCCAACACGAGAGTATGTCAGCATTAGTAGTGTACACAAAAGATATCTAAGTTTATATTGTTGCGTAGTATATTGTGTAGGATTGAAGTTATGACTGCGTTCATTTATTTTTGGAGCATTTAGGAGCAAATCTAAGCTGTGTGACACAAACATTAGGCTTCTTATCACCTACAAAGCTGTTATGGTGAACATTTTTGGCTAACTCCTACCAATACAGAGCAGTATTATCATTATTATCATTCATTTAGATTCATGTTGAATTTTAGACTCTGTTTTAGCTCTGTTTGAGCCTCCACCCATTTCTAATGAAAACATGTCAGTCTATAGCTTCAAAAAGCTCCACTGATCTCAAAGGGCAATGGACTGCATTTGTGGTAGAGCTGCGTGCCATAAAAATCACTATAAAAGTTGCAGAGACTGTGCACACCAGACACATTTCATATTGCACACTTAAATAAACTAGATCAGAGACGTGCTATAGTTCGTGATGGGTTTTAGGAGCCGTAAGAGGTCTGAGATCTAATATGAGGAGGTAAACAAAAAGTCTGATTTTCATTTCTGACCACCATCAGTCTTTTCAGAGCCGAGACGCACAGTCCTGTGGTTCAACCAGTGAAGGAAACGGGAGGCGGGTGCAGAGTTTAAAGGGTCTGATAGGGGCTGTTAAAGGCTTACTGGGATTCCTGGGGCTAATCCCATCGCTTAAGTACGAGGCATAGTTGTTGCAGCTATGATTTTCCTTCCATGTGAGGCTGTCTTACTGTTTTTGTACTCATTTATATTAAAGGTGATGTGGCTGTTACATATAGTGGGATACGTGTTTATAGTGGCCTTTTTGTCTAAGGAACTATAGTAGAGGAATTGTTAGTCTTTAAAGGTTTGTATTTTGTACTGACTATAGCACACACAGAAAAAACTACTAGAGTATGAGTGACACAAGCTAATTAAACAAGGCGAGGTTTGGAGCTGTTAGAAAACAAATAGATTGGTTTGAATTAATAAAGGCAGGATGAATGAGGTGGGCGAATGGAGAAATAAAACTAAGATGACTGCTTCTCTGCTGATTCATTCTGAGGAAAAACAAACACGTTAGTAAAATAAATAGCCTGTGTGGCCAGAGAAGAAACACAATGACCCAGAGGATATGAGTGATGAAGATAAACCATGTCACGGGGGAGGGGCTAAATCTATTAAATACCCATTGGAGCACTAATAAATCTGTTAACATTTATTTAGACTGCAAAGAAAACTGTATTAAAGTCTGATTATATGCACATAAAAAATAAGCTTCATGTGGTGAAGTGAAGCTACTGAAGGGCAATAGAGTTGATATACAATTAATTACCAGTCACAATATGTTCAGCTTAGACCAAGACAGAACTTCTAATCCAGAACCACAGGGTGCCAATCTGGCAACCGTCCCAAACACAGACACTTAGCTCTCCACCTGACTTTACAATGTGGACTGGCGTCATCGTGGCCTCACATTTTTCCACTAGTTTTTATTTTAATTTTATTTTAATTATAAGTATTTATTCAAACACCTTTTCTCTTTTTTTTAAGAGTGAAAGAGAAAAAATGTAATAAAAAACAGAAACGGGACTTAGTAAAGATATAAATACAATTAAACAATGAAAAGAAAATAAATAAGGTACAGTAAGTAATGCAAAGGTACATTTGGGAAAACTATGATGTAATGTCATGGAGAAGGTGACTCTTTCCATTGTAAAAATTGGTCTCACTTTATAATACAGCCAGCAACTAAAGGCGTAATCCCACTGTAATCAGATGAATTTCAATGCATTTTATTTGAAGTTACATGTGATTATATCTCCTGAAAAGTAGGCGAGCTAGAATAAAGGGGTCCTGAGTGAAGTTTTTACAGGAAAAAGGAACTTACTAGACTCTTATGTAAATGTAAGTTGTTTTAAGTAATGCACATGCAATTTCATGTTATTTTTGCAGAAGAACAAACACTATTTCCCCATTTTTATTTTTTTTTACACCTTTATTTAGTATTCATTATGTTAGTGTGCGTGACGGATGTTCTATTATTCAACTGTCCTGAAAAATGCAGTGTATTTACAATGTAAGATGAAGAAATTGTTTGTTTTACTGCAAAATTACCTTAAAATTAAAGAGTACTTAAATTACTCCCAGATTAATTTGTTTCCTTTTGTGTGAAATACCTGAAGTTATACAACATTTAAAGCTACTTATACATTAAAAGCATTAACAGGCTGATTTCTGTTGACATATGTTGACAAAAAAAATAAAGAAACCAAATAAATTTCCTGTGTATTTTTATGTTATTTTAATTTTGTAAGTACACACACTGTTTATTTTTTTTTTACTAATATTCCAGTTCGCTAAAATATTTTCCTCACTCAGTTTTAGTTTAGTTTTCCGCTTACGTTTCTAAAACCTCCGAGGTTGAAAAGGCAGCGAAAGACATCCCTGTTTACTCTGACAATTTAATCAAGTGTTTGCAGCAGTCCTGCTTTTATGACATTTACTTTTCAGGTTTTCAATTCTTGCACAAATATTAACCCCCAATTTTATTTTCTGTGTTCTATTGTAACTTTACTCCAAAAGACTTGTACATCAAATTTTGTGAACTTTTATGTCCTGTTTTCTTTTCAAAATGCTGCTTTTTTTAATGTACTTTGCAATTCCTGGGTGTAAAAAGCAATATATAATTCAATATTTCTTGCCTGCTTTCTAACACTCCCTTGTTTAATAAAAAAAAAAAGTAATAATAATATAATAAAGGATCCAAACCATTATCACAGTAACCTATGTAACTGACACGCTTTTGCATTGAGCTGCTTATGAAGAGGATGCTGTAATACAATGTGATCTGTTGGAGGTAATCCCCATTTATTCTAATAGCAGCAAAGGATAAGCAACATCATGTAAACAAACTGCCTGACTTTGAATTTCTGTGCAGAAACAGCGCAAAAGTTGTCTCAATTCACCAGAACCTGAACATATTTATGAGCGAGACATAATACTGATATATTGGGGTAACACTGAAAATAGGAGGGAAAAAATAAGTGCAAAAAGTTACTAAAGTAGAACCTAAATCATTTATAGGGAGAAATAAAAGAGAAGATAAAAGTGCTGTGGAGCTTAGAGGTCAGCCAGGTGTATGAAATACTTTAGTAGTTCAACAGATTTTGTTCACAAGAGTACAAGAAATTTTACAACACCACTTAAATCCGTACCATTAAAGTCTTCTTCTTTCATTTGCTCCCTGTTGGGGTCACCACAGCAGATCATCTGCCTCCACCTCACCCCTGCCTCACACAAACCCTCTGCATGTGCTCCTTCACTACATCCATAAATCCATCCTTTGACCGACATATCCACTTTCCCAACTCTATACATGTCCAAACCATCTCAGCAGTCCTTCCCTAACTTTGTCTGCAAACTGTTCAACCTGCAAACATTAGGCTCATAAACAGGTGAGAAAATGGATCATGAAACCATTAAAAAGAGGGCCAGTCTTGAAACTACAGTCTCTTAAGAAACAAACAAAACAAAACATAACACAACCCTCATTGTTGATATATTTTACCAGATCAAAAGCAGAAGTTGGATAGCATATAACAATCATTGGGGAAAGGTGTGTCTATCATGCATCGTGTGACAATTCTAAGAGTTTTCAAAGGGATGAAGCTACTTAATGTGCTAAAAAAATAAAAAAAAATCATGTTTTTGTATTACTCTTATCAGTTGTGATAGATTTCTGCTGATCGCTCATTTAAAAAAAAATGCACCACTTTTAACTACTGGTTACTACTGGATAACGTCATTTCACCATGATGCTGGTGAAAAAAAATCACTACTTCTTAAATAAATGACATCAGCAATAGTGTATAAAAAATTGAAAACGCCCTTATCTGTTCTTTTGTTTATTATTATACATTTTCTGCCGAGTTTGTACTTAACCCTTTAAGACCTACCATAGAACCAAGTCCGCCAGAGCTTATATTATATTTTTACATGCTGTAGTGCCATTTTTGGGAGCATTTCAAGTTGCTATACATCAATACAACCATTACAGCCTAGATTTTAATAATATGTAGGAATTAAGTGCATAGTAATTACATAAATTGCAAAAAAGTGCAATAAACTACAAAAAAATTGAAAATCGTTTTTGTTTTTTTAACATATATTTCTAGTTAGAGAAATTTAAGAGGCTTATCCCTCAAAACTGTAAATACAAAAAAGTTGCACAAAATAGTTTCCCACCACAGGAAATTTATTTTGAGTGCCTTCATAGTTTTATTTTTGAAATACACCAATTTTTATATACTGCAGGAAAAACGAAAATAAATATTATAATGCAAATTTGCAAAAAAGCAGCTTATGCATCAAAATAAACTATTTCCAGCAGTGCAATATGAGTCCTAAGCATCCCAGAAACCACACAGAAAGTCATAAAGTCAAACATAACTTTTAAAAACACCAGTATAGGCTCATTGAGGCCCGGACCGTAGATCATCTGCCTCCACCTCACCCCTGCCTCACACAAACCCTCTGCATGTGCTCCTTCACTACATCCATAAATCCATCCTTTGACCGACATATCCACTTTCCCAACTCTATACATGTCCAAACCATCTCAGCAGTCCTTCCCTAACTTTGTCTGCAAACTGTTCAACCTGCAAACATTAGGCTCATAAACAGGTGAGAAAATGGATCATGAAACCATTAAAAAGAGGGCCAGTCTTGAAACTACAGTCTCTTAAGAAACAAACAAAACAAAACATAACACAACCCTCATTGTTGATATATTTTACCAGATCAAAAGCAGAAGTTGGATAGCATATAACAATCATTGGGGAAAGGTGTGTCTATCATGCATCGTGTGACAATTCTAAGAGTTTTCAAAGGGATGAAGCTACTTAATGTGCTAAAAAAATAAAAAAAAATCATGTTTTTGTATTACTCTTATCAGTTGTGATAGATTTCTGCTGATCGCTCATTTTAAAAAAAATGCACCACTTTTAACTACTGGTTACTACTGGATAACGTCATTTCACCATGATGCTGGTGAAAAAAAAATCACTACTTCTTAAATAAATGACATCAGCAATAGTGTATAAAAAATTGAAAACGCCCTTATCTGTTCTTTTGTTTATTATTATACATTTTCTGCCGAGTTTGTACTTAACCCTTTAAGACCTACCATAGAACCAAGTCCGCCAGAGCTTATATTATATTTTTACATGCTGTAGTGCCATTTTTGGGAGCATTTCAAGTTGCTATACATCAATACAACCATTACAGCCTAGATTTTAATAATATGTAGGAATTAAGTGCATAGTAATTACATAAATTGCAAAAAAGTGCAATAAACTACAAAAAAATTGAAAATCGTTTTTGTTTTTTTAACATATATTTCTAGTTAGAGAAATTTAAGAGGCTTATCCCTCAAAACTGTAAATACAAAAAAGTTGCACAAAATAGTTTCCCACCACAGGAAATTTATTTTGAGTGCCTTCATAGTTTTATTTTTGAAATACACCAATTTTTATATACTGCAGGAAAAACGAAAATAAATATTATAATGCAAATTTGCAAAAAAGCAGCTTATGCATCAAAATAAACTATTTCCAGCAGTGCAATATGAGTCCTAAGCATCCCAGAAACCACACAGAAAGTCATAAAGTCAAACATAACTTTTAAAAACACCAGTATAGGCTCATTGAGGCCCGGACCGTAAAAAACTACATTTCCGCGAAAATGACGTCACTTCCGGTTTCGGCCAGGTCATGCCGGACATGCGATAGTTCGCACTGCCGTCTAATCCAATGTAGGAAGTGTTACGAACAGCTGATCGGATCGGCAAAGCGTGTTTCTGGAATATTATGTTTTTGTTGCTGCAAGCACTTTTTATGCAGTTTTTGCAAAGCTACATGTGGAAGAAAACTGTGACTTAGGACAAGCTGATGGCATAAGATGTAAGTACAACTCCTCAGGTTTCATATGCAAAAAAAAATATTGCGCTAGCTCACGTGGTTGCAGAGCTACCGGGATTTAAAAATAGTTACGCAAAACAGAGCGTGCCCGCTCCTACCGGTTTTAAAGGGTTAACTTTTTTTGATAGTCCCTCGACTTCTCTTCCATGATTACTTTCAGCTGTGTTCCCCTGATGTTTCCCATCTTCCCTTTTGTATAATTAAACCCTCAAACTGCTTGTGTTCTTATTCTGTAACACTGACTGTTTGAACTTTTTATCTGCCGGTGAGTTTTCCCCTCATCTGCAGTCTGGAGTTTTGGACTCTTGCCCCAATAAAGATGTGGGTTTTTTTGTTTATAAGTTTTGTTGTCTATATTTGGGAGCATTTGACTGTCCTGTGATGTCTGCCTTTTGTGATAGGGAGTACTGCGGCATCCCACCTTCTCACAGCCTTGCTGATAGATGCTAGGCTATTTAACTAAAACTAAAAACATGAAGCTCATGTTTGTGGCTTTAGAGGAAAATGCTTAAAAATTCAATGGCAATGTTGAGATATTCTAATCTGCATGACATCAGGGGACTGAATAGAAAACCAACATTAGCGTCGTAGTTAATGAGGCTACAAACCGGCTGATAGGCCACAAAAGGCTGACAGATCTTGATTAAATAATTAAGCACCTGCCAGGTGTTGTTTGTGTCTTAGTCTTATAATCAGCTGTCACTGGGCAACTGAAAGTTTATTGTTCATTTTTTCTCTTTTTTTTCACTTGCCAAAATCTAATAAAGTTTACTAATAGAAATTGCACACAACATATTAACTTTCCTGCTGTTTTTCTGCCTAACAACTATTTCTTCAACCTCTTCTTCTTACGAGACCCAGAGTCACTCTGATCTGAGATTTTCATGTAACGGCTGAGAGAAACCTTTAAGTCCCCGGCTGCTAATCTGTGTGTGTGGCCTCTAATGCTATTCGAACAAGTGTTTGCACAGCACATGCGTCCGCTGTGACTCACATGGCAGGGATTCACAGGCTCCGGCGCACAGGGGCGCGCAACGTTCATCATCGATCAAGAGAGTTCAGGAGACTCATTTCCATGAGGTCAAGTGCTTCAGTGTCTGCAAAACACAACATAGGAGAACCTCAAAAGTCAATAAAAATACTGAAACGGGGCACATCTAAAGGTACTTTTTACTCAGCTGTATCCCTACTTCTAGGATCTACCTTTTATATGTCAAACATATGGTGAACCAATAAAATTGATTAAACTGTGTACATTGGTGCCAATTTGACAAACCGCAATCATATAGTTCTCTAAAGACTGCAATCTCTGAGAAGGCCCATGTGTGTTGTATGTGTGCACAAATGATTTATGTGGTAATGCATTCAAGCATGGCCCAATCCAACCCACCGTTGGGTCACAGGGTGACAGGTACAGTTCACCCTAGAGAGGTCACCCGTCTGCCGCTGGTCTTCTAACTTCATATTTAAACTGACCTAAATCTAAAGCTATTTAAACTCTTTACAATGAAGTTGTAAAGGCCCAACCCTTTGGTTAGCTAATAAAAAAAACCCATTTTTCTTATAATAGTGTTAGATATGTTTGCTCTCTTGGATCACAGGCAGACTCGCTGGTTCAACTTTGCAACTTCTTGGTGTTTTCCTCACATATCCCATCTTGATTTTGCATAAAAATTTAATTATTGAGCTCTGAAACAGCTGTTAAATCCCCCCCAACTCAGAATATCTACACTTGAAGTCCATTCGGTCTCATAAATGTGGTTGAAAACCATCCAAAATGTGCTAGAAAAGGATCCCCTTGAGTAAAGGGCTGAAACAATCAGTTAATCAGTTTGGGGATTATCAAATGAAAAATGCCGTTCTCTAGTTTCAGCTTCTTCAATGGGATAAACTCCTGCTGCCATAATTGAGTTTGAAAAGCTCTCAGCGTTTGACGTTTGCATTCACTGCTCCTCTCTAACCTGCTGTAATGCATGAATGATGTTCCTCTGTGCCGCTTTCATTGGTTTTTGCTCTCAAAGAGACACTTAAAAACGTTCCTATGTAACAAGAGGTGATCTCTAATCTAATTTAGAAGAAACCATCCAGACTTCATGGAATAAATACACAGTGCAGCCAGATCTATTTATTTTGAGGGAAACACAATGGCTGCTTTAAATGCTGGCACAGGACGAAGTGAGCAATAAGAGGCTTTAGTCTAAAGCTATAGCAGAGCAGCGGCCCTCTGGCCTAATAAGCCCTCAGGCCTCGACCCATGTTCGTCTGCCCCACTTACCTCTCAGCACAATTCATAAGATCCACTATTCTTCTCTTCTATCCTCTGTTGTCTTCTGCCCAAAGTTAACAGGATGGCTGAAGAAGGGCTGGAGAAGAAACTGGAGAATTAAGTCGTTTTCTCTGCTTCTGTCGTTTTCTTAGATCTTTCCAACAGACTTCTGCTCTTCTGGTTGCGTTGTGGTCGCAGCCTCCTGCAGGTGGCTTGCAGCCCTCTCACAGTCTGATGTCTGGGACAGTAACAGGGCTCTCGAGACTCTCTTGCTGCGTCTCATTCATGGCTGCTGATCCTGATTAGCTGGGAGGGTGGAGCCTGTTGGTGGCACATACTGTACAGGGATCAGCTGGGGGAAGGAGGTGAAGAGGGAGGTGAACCAGGTCATGATTTCCAAGTTCTGGTTCTGGTATGAATTTTAAAGGGAATGCAGATCGTCTGATGCGCAGGTTTTAAATTGTGTAGATTATCTGCCTTTTTGTGTCTTGTTTATGATCAGAACCTCCCCTGTGTCCCTCTGTATACTGTTTAGACCCATTCATGTAACCCGAGGGTGCAACACACAGTGGTGGGTGAGGTCTTTCAGGTTTGTAATGAATCTCAGTGCTCCATGACAGACGCATGCATGCAAATAACACTGCTTTAATTCAGCTCTTAATAAATATATTATATATGACAGGGGTGTCAAACAAAGTCCAGAGCCAGAATCAGCTCAGCAAAAACTCCAATCTGGCAATCTGGCCCACTGGAAGGCTTTGGGAAATATGAAGTACATAGATTTTGCACTTTTAACTAGAGGTGGGAATCCCCATACATCCCACGATACAATATTATCACAATACTTAACGCATGATACGATATTATTGCAATTTTTAAAAATATTTTGCGATATTCAGATTCTGTACATAAAGGTAAACTTTATCAATATTCATCTAATATCAAAGTCTCACACTCAGTCTTTCTCTCATTTCAGTCAGTTATATTGTTGACAAACTGAACGGTTTGTATTACAGTCTAGTCCAACTTAACTGAATGCAACCATCTGGTACAATTATAGCTATTCTGAACTATGCAATTTATGAAAACTATGCAGCCCATTCAGCAACTGAAGAACTTGAAAGTAAATTAAAACAAAATATAATTTTACATTAAATCAAAAAGTTTTAAACTTAAATAAAATAAAACATGTCTTAAATTAAAATAAGTAAACTTTCATGTTTATTGCTGCCAAAAAACAAGTTAAACACATTTGGACAGTGAAGGAATGTCAGGATTCTTGCTCAGAAAAGGGATCAACATGCTCTGAAGTCAGAGCATGTTCCAGTCCACAAAAACGTTTTTTGTAACAAAATATCGATTTCTGCTGTCCCTGTATCGATACATTATTAGCAAACAAAATATCACAATACTACACAGTATCGATTTTTTCCCCCACCCCTACTTTTAACGGTATTTTCTTAAGTTTTACAGAATTTTCATCACCAAACAGGTACATGATGGATAAACAATTAAATGACAGAAAATGCTAAATAGGTAAGTTCTACTATAGGAAAAAAAGAAGATTATAAATACAGGCCAGTGTGGGCATTTTACACATCATGTAGCAGAAGCACACTGTTGAAATTGTACTTATTTCACTCATATTAAGATATTTCGAGGATTAAATGTTTCGTTAAATTTCTGCACACTGGCATAAAGTGGAGTTTCACTAGTCCGCCCGCCTTAAGGTCAAAGTGGGCCGTATGTCGCCCACGATGTAACATGAATTTGACATCCCCGATATATAGAGTAACGTTGTTACACGTAACTGTATGAAGGGATTCCATCAGATTTTAATCTGAAAATATCTGGCTTTTTAAATTTCCTGTTCTGAAAAGTCAGTTTTTAATTTCTGTCATGGAGAACAAAAATCAGGCACCGGGTGAGAGCTCAGCCTGTACTTTTATATAACACAGTGAAGTTCAATTGATTATTCACAGATTTTGTTATTAATTATTCACAACGTAGGTCCAAGTTTTCTTGTCTTCCTCCCCGTTTGCCTGAGTGTGTCAGAGCTGATATCAGGACACTTTTGTGTTTTTTAGCAGAGAGACCTCCTTAAATGATCATGTGTCACAACTTCACTGTTTATTTAGATTTATTTTAATAGTTTAAATATATTTCAGCAAAACTTCTGCTGTGTGATGATTTCAGGAATCATCAACAGCTGATACAGAGTGTCTGAAAGGACCCTAAACTAAGAAACTATGGCTCAGTGTTCAAAGGACTGAATAATCCACTGTATCAGTAGTGTAGATATCAGTGTCAGTATTGTGTTGGATCGATATTAGAGGAACAGCATGGATGCTTTGGTCTTTTTAGTATAGACATTGCTTTTTTTTTCATGAAAAGGCAGCTCTGTTTGTGCAAGCATCGATCCCCCCATGCATTCACACGTTCTTTACTTAAGGCTGTAATCTTTTTCGTATTTTATTCTCCAGAGCAGGTTTTGTTTTTATAGTGGCTTTCTATCTGCCTCTTTTTTCTAATTAAATTAGTGTAATGTGACTGGCCATGATGGAGGTCTTTATCATTCAGAAAAGCTATAAAACTTACAAAATTACAATTGTATTCCGTTACGTTACTCAATGAGAGTAACATATTGTGAATACTTTGGATTACTTAATACTTTATCATGCTTTTTACAACTACATGAATGCACTATTGCTGTGATTTATTACTATTACTGAAGGCTACTCGCCATAACAATACTAACTAGATTTTTAAATCTTAATATAAAATGAGTAACAGTGGGGTGGACATTAGGTAAGGCTGCTTTTAGCAGTGATCTGGTATAGTAAACTATTCCGCGCGTATATAAAACAGGTCAACGACTCCGAGCCGTAGTAAAATGACCTAAAGGCTAATACGGTTCCGTGTCGGGCTCATAGCCGAAAACTAGCTTTACTTTGTTGTGTGGGTCAACTTTGCTAGCGAGAGACAGAGAGAGGCGTTGAAAGGCTGCTCCAACAGAACTTATTGTTTCGGAGGAAAACACAAACACAGTGTACAGTCGAGTCTTAATAGCTTACTTACAACTGGGCTCCTCAGGCACTCTTCTTGGCTGCAGTGGTTATTATTATATTTACATGCTTCCGTCTCCTGTTTCTGGCTGTTCATTTGTTGAATAATAATTTTAAAGAATATTTCTTCACGTCATTATGCGTGAAGTAGGGGTGACATGGGCCACAGGCATTAGCCTCTTAATGTGTGTTTCGCTTGGGTTTAGACCAGCGTAAAATTACCAAAAATAGGCAGGGCATAGCCTACCATATGAAACAGGAAAAGACGGCTGTATAATCCATTTGTTTCAACAAAGTAACTGTAATCTGAATACCACCTTTTTAAATGGTAAGTGTAAATACGTAACGCCGGTACATGTATTCCGTTACTCCCCAACACTGCCCGTGTCTATTTGTTGTACTAAACTGAATTTTTAAATGCTGTAAACAAAAAAGAAAAAAAGAAGAAGTACTCACCTTTGAGTTAAATTTGCAAAAATTCCAAAAATTATGACAGACCCATAATAAGTTTTTCCGTTTTATTTCAAAGTCATGCCACAAGTTGACATTAAATACAAAAGAAAAAATAATAATTTCAGATCTTAGCTATAAAATAACCACAGTGTAACCGAGAACCAAATTAAAACGAACAAGCGTTAAAAAAACAGAACAAAAAGTAAAGCTCACGCTGAAAAAGAAGACACAGACAAGCACACAGTACAGAACATACAGCACGGCTCTCTGATACCTAGCTATCAGTAAACACGGTAGTTGGGAGTGGATATATAAAATTAACAAGGTTATAAAATACTGATAAAAGATACTTGTTATAAAGACCATAGCATTTTCTAGAAGAGTCACCATGCAGTAGGTATTCCAGTCTCCAGTTAATAAACAGCAGAAAAATACAAGAAGAATCACAAGCTCATTCCTTGATTCGACAAGACTTCGAGCTCAGATTAAAAATGTCAGAGTGTCAAATTCGGTACGGCCTACATGATGCTGTCGTTAGGATGAACGTGATATCTGGTGCAGCCGCTCCTCGACTCAAATTTAGACTCATGCAGCAAGCTGACGAGGCTGTAAGATCAGCACGCAAGCAGTCGTTCTGTCTAGAAATGATAAGCGCTCTAAATCCAACATGTTTTCACTTGATTCCTACTTCCATTGAACCTTGTGTGCATCATGACTGCAGGTGTCTCCTCTTCTTCATTTTCCCTCTCTCCACCTTGCATCTATGCTCTCCTAAACCTTCTTTATCTCTGGATTGTTCCCTTTCTGCATGTATGAAAGGTGTGCTTGATCATTGTGTAGTCCTTTCAATTTCACGAAACACCGGCAAACTACTTGAAGTCCCCAATCAATCTATGTCAGAAGTTTCTTATGCCCCTATTAGAGGCAGTTGACTGGCACTTGGACAATGACACAGATTTTGTAATTTTGTTTCTCTACACCACCTCAGTGAATTTCTACATCAAATAATCAAGATGCGACTGAAGTACAGACTTAGAGTGTAATTAGTAGAGTATTTAAAAGTAGAATGGGAGGGAGAGCCTTCAGTTTTCAGGCCCCTCTTCTGTGGAACCAGCTTCCAGTTTGGATTCGGGAGACAGACACTATCTCTACTTTTAAGATTAGGCTTAAAACGTTCCTTTTTGCTAAAGCATATAGTTAGGGCTGGACCAGGTGACCCTGAATCCTCCCTTAGTTATGCTGCAATAGACGTAGGCTGCCGGGGGATTCCCATGATGCATTGAGTTTTTCCTTTCCAGTCACCTTTCTCACTCACTATGTATTAATAGGCGTCTCTGTATTGAATCATATCTGTTATTAACCTCTGTCTCTCTTCCACAGCATGTCTTCATCCTGTCTTCCTTCTCTCACCCCAACCGGTCGCAGCAGATGGCCGCCCCTCCCTGAGCCTGGTTCTGCCGGAGGTTTCTTCCTGTTAAAAGGGAGTTTTTCCTTCCCACTGTCGCCAAAGTGCTTGCTCATAGGGGGTCATATGATTATTGGGTTTTTCTTTGTATCTATGAAGCGCCTTGAGGCGACTTTTGTTATGATTTGGCGCTATATAAATAAAATTGAATTGAATTGAATTGAATTAATTAAAGGGCTTTACTAAAAGGGCTGTATTAACTGTTCAGGACATTTTTATACATAGTTGCTCATTTCAGAGGCTCAAAAGTAATAGAACAGTTGATTGATGAGCTGTTCTGTGGTTTTTCATGACAAATCAAGCAGATAAAACATTCCAAGAACCTCCAAACTTAGGATTCAATCAGACCCACATTTTTTTGTCACTACTTTTTTTTTTTTAACCAATCAAAACATGACTTCAGAAACCAGTGGGTGACATCACAGAAGCTACATTCATATTTTTTAATCCTAAACGTGTTGGTAAAACTACTGTGCAGTGGGCATGTCTGACTTCCAGAAGAATCGAGGCCCTGTAGTTTTATACTGCTGCTGATAGAAGTAGCAGGATGATTATGAAGTATAGAGGGCTATAGTCTCTGCACGAATGGATAACGGCCCAAAGCAAACCCCAAGAGTAAGAAAAGTTTCTGAAATAATGCAATTCTGTTGTTAAAACTCTTGAATTAAAGCTTAAAGTCTGCACTTCAATCACATCTTGTTTGCTTGATTTTAAATCCACTTTGGTGGTGTACAGAAATAAAGAAACAAGATCCGAATACTTATGGATCTAACTGAAACTCACACAAGGCATTATGGGAGAAGGAATAAGAGAAACAATCTGATTCCTTTACACATTCTAGCTGATCACTAGAGGTTGTGAACACAAAGTGCATTCACTTGAAATGAGTGTCTAAGATATAAGCATCCACCAGAAAGATGGATCTCGTGATAAAAACGAATAAGTCAAGTTCCTGCTACTTTTATATACATACTGTATACTGCTGGATACTAAATACAAAATATTAGAAAACTGGTTACTGTTTCCATGCATGCAAGTGTGCGACACAAGCCTTTTACTTCACACAGTATGTTTATCAAAGTAGCAAGTGGGTTTTTACGGCACTCTGAGAACTGAAAATGAACACTCTGTGATTCGTGGTGGCGCGAGCAGATCTGAAGTGTTTTTGCTACATGCACTGGCATTTTTGGATTCGTACAAAAGTCGCCGCCGCTGTGACTAATTCGGCTTCATTCAAACAGTTTCTTCAAACCTGCTTTGGCGTGGCCATGCAGAAAATCTACACAGAAGACTGATACGCTTTACAGCAACTATCAAAAAAAGGTCCAGACACTCCAACAAAGCCTGGTCTGTGTAAGTGTGTGTTAGTGTGTGCTTGTGTTTGTGTGTGCGCGTGTCTGTGTGGCGGTTAACAGTGAAAGCCATTAAACACTTTTGGCAAAAGGATTACAATGTGCAACAATTACAATGATCGACACGGTGACAAAAGGCAGAAAAAAAACTGGGCATGTAGTGAGGAACAAAAGCATTTGTCCGACTCAAACACTCCATCACCCACAATGCATCTGTTCAAAATAAAACACCTTTTTTTTTTGGCACATGAGTTGGGGCTCGGACTCCGTACTCTTATGATTGCTGACTCTAGTGCCTAAATACTCACACGTGTCGCAGCTGTCAACTTCAGTGTTAGCCGTTATATTTCTGCGTCACTTCTGTATGAATAAAGAAACAGCCGGAGCCGCGAACCATTGATTGGAAACCTCACAGTACAGAACTGGCATCACCTGAAGGGACACTCAGAGGGAAATAAAATCCAGGTTGGCTGATGGGAAGCTTGTACTTCTGAATAAAAATAATGTCCTGTTCAGTCCCTGTAAGAGTTGATGAAAAATTATCTCCCTTCACTTATCTGCTGTTATACTCAACAACAAAAAAATAAGGGCCATATCTATCCATCCATTTTCCTAACCGATTATCCGAATCCCAGCTCTCACTAGGTGAGAAGCGAGGCACACTCTGGACAGATGGCAGGTCCATCGCAGGGTTAACAAACAGAGACTGACTGCCACTCACGCCATTCATGAATGCTAACAGACAGGGTGAAAATTAGCATCCCAGAGTCTCAGGCCATGATGGAAAAGGAGTACTACTCCAGGAAGTGGTGGAGTTTAAGTATCTTGTGGTCTTCTTCACGAGTTGGAGAAAAAAGCAGAGCAGTCTGTCGCAGTAAAGACAGACCTGAGTGTATTCATTTACTGATCGATTTGTGTTTCTACCCTCGCCTATGTATAGAAGTGGTAGGAATGAACTTCACGCTGAAGAGCTCAGGCATTTTTAGGAATTAGACATAAGAGTAGGAGAGAATCTGGTTTGGTCATTTCTTGTCTTCCAAACGCATCCACAACCATCCATTTCCCATTTAACATACACATTTGTGGAAGTAATGCCAAAGAAATACTGGTTTCATCCACAGGAATCACAGATGAGGAACACTGCTGGGCAACAAGCAATGCATTTCGTGTCAACCTGCAGTAAACAGACTGATGATTGGAGAGGGGGAGGGGAACCATATGGGCTAATTGAGTCCCATGTGATTTGTCTGTAAGCAACCTCATTGGTTAAAACACCAAAACTACAGCCCGTCACAGCGACATGTTTACCAGGAGAGGGTATTTGTCTGATTCCAGCTTATATCTTTGTATCTTATATCTTTCATATCTGACAACTACATTTCACTCATAGAGAAGAGGCTGTGTTTATAAATAAATTTAAGACCCAGAACACTGACATTTGAGGTTGCAAAAGCATTTCCAGAATCCTCACAGCTCCAACCATTTCAACAAAAGATTTTTAGTCTCCTGCACAGTAAAAGAACAATAAAAATTTACTTTCAAGCTATTTTCTTTCGTGAAGCCTTGCCAATTTTGTTACTCAGCATCAGCATAGTGTCTTATGAAGTCTGGTTAATTTTGCATTTTTTTAAGAAGGATGCAGGTCATTTACATAGTCTGTATATAAAGATGGAAATGGACACGGTTTAGTTTGTAGATTCAGCAGTTTTGAAGCCTTCACATCAGAGTTTTGGCCACGACTATGGTATTTTATTGGAGCCAGAATTTAGAAAAGACGATGGAGGGGAGCTTTTGGATAATCCATTAAAATGCATCAAAAGGCACCAAGAGCAAAAACAAGGTCGAGTGATTTAGTTTGGTGGCGGTGAAGTCAGACAGCTGCTGACTACAGCTGTTGTCTGCAAACAAAGCCACCACATCCCTAAATTTTAAGCATTTCCAAATCCAAACAGATGAGTTGAACATTCATCTCGCATTCATTCGATACGAAGACAGAAATCGTGTTCTGGACTATACACACTTTCTTTTTTAACTCTGTAAACCTGGGCATTTTTAACAGAGCACAATGACTCGTTTTGGAGCCCCAAGTGGCCGATATATGAAATGCAGTTTTTGCCTTAATGTTTTACATCTGCAACTTAAAGGTGGAAATTTTTTATCGTGTGGGAAAAACAATGTTTGGTGGTTAGAAAATACTTTAAGGATTCAGAAAATACCTAAAAGATCAAAAGATCCTTCTTTTTCAGGAAAAATAAAAGCTCTGTATCACAACACCCGTGCACACATTTGGCACTGATAATCTTCCGCAATAAATTCATTTATCTGAGCTGTCTGAATTTTTTTTAGCACATAGACAAAAATGATCTTTACACTGTTTTGGACAAAGAGAAACTCATTTTAACCAAACTAAATTAACCACAGCTGGGACTTCAGTGCCTTGCAGTAGGCCACTCTCTGTATGAGGGAGGGGGAAAGCCTTCTTTGTTTACCCAAACACCTCTTTTTTTTCACAGTAGGTGTTGGTTAGGAGGGAACTCTGCATCGATACCACTGGAGAGCCTGCCTTTATTTAAACAAGTTCAGGAGCCAAACATAAAGTGGTGAAAGCTGGAGTAACCTCTGCTCTTTCCATAGTCACAGGTTCCAACTTCAGGATCAATTTGATGTTGCAGAGCTTGCCTGTTTTCAGAGAAGTGCATGGAACTGATTGGCAGAATAAAGAGGAAATACCCTGCAAATAAAAACCGGCAGGCTGTCTAATCTCACACTGCTCTGCACTACAGTCTCCAACACTGGCTGTTTGCACTGTTAACACGCTTCAGATTCAGTCTCATGTTACATGACGCTCATTTTCTTTCTGAGTGAAACCAACAAAAAGAACACAAAGAAGAAGATAAATAGCACCTAAATAGTCGTTGACAACTGCTGCTAATGTTCACAGATGCTAGAGGCATTATGAATGCATCACTGTAGTACAAGACACAACTGCTTCAAACAGACTGACATGATCAGATTGACATGAGGTGCATTTAAGTGTAGACATGCTCACTGCTCAAAACTAGCATTTCCAAGACTTCTGAGATAGAAAGAATAAATATATAGAGTAACAATTGAACAGTACAATACAAGGCTGTGGATATCTTGGAAAAATAACCCATGCAAGACACATTTATAAAGATGCTGTACACAAACATGTGTGACCACTTAAATGCCATGAGTGACAGTTCAAGTCATGGAAAAGGGCACTGAAAAAAAGGGGGGTGGGGCTTGATATTTTGTCTGAGAGATTAGTCCACTAATGGTTTACATTCAAAGGAAATGTCTTAAAAATAACCATAAGTTACATTTTTCAAATTTTAAGGGGAAAACGTAATAACCAAAAGTTTATAAAACTTGGATTGCACTTTTGAAGAGAAACAAAAAACACAGGCTGTTATTTTCTGTCACAAGCAGCCGACTGGATGGTAAAAGGTCGGATCGGATGGCCACACGATCTACGCGAGAAATGTCATCAGAGAAAAGATTAAACTGTACCAGTGTTGGTTCAATATTCAAAACCATCTGAATTCAACAGTTCGTCCGAGTTGTTTTCCTGCTGTGGAGGCAAAGCCAGGAACAAGGCGATGGCACAGGTTGTTTGGCAGGACGTCTCCTCTGCTAAAGCACTCCTCTCTCTCTCCGTAGTCTCCGAGGGTTTTTCTTTTTATCCCTCAAAGCTAAAGAAATAAAGTGCAAGGTGTGTTTTTTCCCTTCAAAAAAGGTCCCTTTTACTATTCGGTTCACACCTTTCCTTTGTGATCTTTTTCTTTCAGGTATAACATGACATTCACTCAAACACACACACACACACAATCTCACACACTCACGCTTGCAGAGCTGCTGTCTTTCGGGATCACGTGGCGTGAGTCTTTGGCCCGGGCCGACAGACTCAAGTCAGAGGAAGCGTCAGGCAGTGGTGTTGCCGTTAAGAGATGATGTGGCACAGGGGGTGGCGGTTTGTCGCTAGGCTTGGGCCGGGCCGGGCCAGGCTAGGCCGGTTTGAAAAGGGGGCCTGGCTCCTCTTTGGTCCCATAAAGCACTTGATTTATGTCAGGGTGAATCTTTGCACTCCACTGGACAGTAAAGATGTTTGCATGGGGAGGAGGAAGGGGGTAGCACTATCAGAAGCACCGGCTGCTAAGCTACGACTAGAAAGATGTGCAGCACAGGCAGAGAGTTTCGGGGTTTTTTTTTCGTTTTCTTTTTAAAAGCCATGCAGTTTAGAGATCGTCCATAGCAGCCGGCGACGGAAAGCATTCTCGAATGATGCTAGTGATGGAAACCGGGAGGCAAGACTTCACACACGCGGGTGCGCTCACAGAACAACACAGAAAAAGCACTGAGTCGAGGGGAGAGAAGAGCTGCTGTTGGCTTTGAAGTCCAACGTAAAAAGTGACAGACTGCTGCATGCTCTCCAAAGCACCAGCAAACTGCTGAAGACTTGAGGTGTCTGGGTGGTTGGGCTGGCTAGCTGGGCGGGAGGATTATTCACAGTTATAAAAGAGCATTTGGGAGACAGAAGCTGATAACACGGTGGCAAAAAGCAGGGCTTAATGCAAACTTTTAGAGACAAAGAATAACTAAACCAAGGCTGTGCCAAGATAAATAGTATTCAACATAACCCACCTCCCCTCGTCTCCTCAAAGAGGTGAGACAAACTCAGCCTTAAGGCAATGCATAGCCCTTGGAAACAGTGGCACATGCATGGAGAGTGCAGAGATGTCTGCATATGTATTATATTCATGTGTATGTGTGTGTGTGTGTGTGTGAGTATAAGAAGAAATAAAACGAGTCTGTAATTAAGGGTCAGAACAGCAAAAAAATCTGATAAAACTTCATCAGTTTCTTAAACTGTTGCTCTGATAGAGATTTCTGCTACTTTAAGAACAAATTTGTGACTGATGAACAATTTTGACAGGAACGTATTTAAAAATATTCTGTACAAACCCCCTGTACAGCTTCCTTCAAAAATAAAACCCTGTGAAGCTAAAGGAAGCAAAGGAAAACAGAGACACACAGAGAGCGCAAGCGGCAGGAAAAAAAAGACACAGTGAGCTCCCGCGACGGTTAAAAGATGAACGGCGGGCGCGGTTCGTACGCCACCTTGAGCTTCGATCATTGCAATCGTATAAACTGCCGCTTCAGATGTTGGTGAGCGTGGTGGACGTGATGAGGCGCACAGTGAGCGTGCCCGGGAGGTCGTTGTCCTGGCGGCTGCCTTTGTCGCGCAGGTGAAGCGTGTGCTGCTCCTGGCGCTCGTTGGGGTCGCTGAACAAGATCACCTGACCCAGGAAGGTGTCCACGATCATGTTCTTGTTGTAGATCTGTTGGCCGCTCAAGGGAGGAAGTCAGAAAGGAAAGAAGGAAACAAAAAATACAAAAGGCAGTAAGCACAAAAAAGGAGGAATCAGCAAAGGAAATACACCAGAGAGAAAGTGACAGAAGAAAGAAGACACTAGGAAGGAGAGAAGTAAAACACAGAGGAAACAAGGCAGCACGAAGAAATATTGAACCTTTTTTCCCGTCATTCACTCACACAGGTCGTTTGAAACGTATATGTCAGAGTATCTGTTTAAAAAAAGTTTTTGTGGTGGTATAAGGGTACCCACAGTATATATACTACTTACAAAGTAATTAAACCACATGTCACAAACAGCGGTCCCCAACCTTTTTTGCGCCACGGACCAGTTTAATGTCAGACAATATGTTCACGGATTGGCCTTTAAGGTGTTGCGGGTAAATGCAACAAAATAAAATGATACGACCAAGACAAAAACATATAAAAAATATAATAATATAATAATAATAATAAAAATATAATATTAAACGTGAATTCACTGTGTAATTGTGTAACTTTATTAGCAGCATCCTGCTGAAATGCGCCAAAAACATTGAAAGTAACATCCTCCTCTATGCCCCTTAATGCTCTCTGGTCGCTATGGTAACGTGTAAATATTTCGTTCAAAATAAGACACACAACTACAACACGGGAAAAGACCCAGGGAAACAGAGTTAACGATAAAACCCCTGAAAAACATAAATTTCACGACCGAGCCTCAACTCTCGTGGCCCGATACCGGTCCGTGGCCCGGGGGTTGGGGACCGCTGATTTAAAACAATAAAACAAATATTTTTGAAATCTATTAAAAGCTTGTTTAATAGTAAAAAAAAATGTTATTTATTAAATAACAAAATTAAATGAATAAACAGTCCTTATTCACACGTTAACCAATAAACATAAAGGTAATTGTCTCTCAGTGATTATTTGACATTTTATAATAGTAAAAAAAGGGCTACTGTATTCACACATATACACACATTACTATGCAATTACACCGTATGAGAGTTTATTCTCAAGTGTCAGAGTTCAACAAAAGGTATAGCCACTTCAACGACAGTTTCGCTAACCTGGACTAACAGCAGCTAACAGCGTCTAACAGCAGCTAACAGAGGCTAACAGCAGCTAACAGCAGCTAACAGAGGCTAACAGCAGCTAACATCAACAGAAATGGCAGTTTTACAGCCTCTTCACAACTGAGGAAAACAATGGAGTGACAGCCTTCAACAACAACAACAACAACAACAGCCTAACAGTCAGATCCATTCCAAACAGTAGTACAAACAGGTCAGCCGGCCACAGCCATCATCTCTCGTCTGTCTGAAACATGTTTGTCCTATAGCAGCCACAGTAGCTAAGATTATGCACTTAAATTAGAAGGGCTAAGAAAACACCTCAGTTGACTGCAATCTGAAATCTTGAAATCCTGAAAACGTGGGATGTGTAACTGGGATTAGAATGACTGAATTTCCAAAGTAAAAGCGAGGGGACTGGCCACGGATGAATAGTGAAAATGATCAAATGAATCATTAAGTACACTTGGGTTTTTAATGGAGCTCTACTGGACAAATTAATAAGCTCAATACAGGTCTCCTTACTCAGTTTTGAATTGATCTGTCCATCTTTTAGATTGTTTGGTGAAAAACAACATGAAGGATACCTCATGTGATCGTCTAACTCTCTTATTTATTTAAATGAATGATGTCTCTCTCTGATGCTAACAGTGTGTAAATACAGATGATTTACCAGCTCTAATGCCCACTCCTCACTGTGTTACAAATAAAACAATTTCACAGCTCTAAACGAGCAAATCCAACATCGTATTACTATTAATAACCTGCCTCACAAATACACTGGTTTACATGTGTCGCCTGATATGGAGCCTGTAACTGATTAGTTATGGATGCTCTGCAAACATCCTTAGCAGCCTCATTCTCACGTCCCATAGGCTCAAAGAGAGAGTTGATAAAGGGAAAAAGGACTGAATATGAGACAAGCGATGAAACGCTGTGAAACTGCATGAAGACAAGTGCCGCGAGACTATCAACCCAAATTATTCCTGCAGCTAGCTCCCACTTTTCTACAGCCGTCACTGTCGACTGTGTATTTAGGTTCTTGCTTTCACTTTGCGAATACTTAAGATGTTTTGACATATCTACAAATATAAGAAATATATTATTCACGCCCTAGATCGTCTACATCATGTACTGAATTTTTTTTCAACTTACAAGACTCAAATTTCCCACGTGTTCAGTTACAAAATGCTAAAACACACACACATACAGCACTGTCACACAGGATGTCGACGTGAGACCAGAGAGCGATGAATGTGGCGAAACGTAAGGTTTTGCAACGTTTTATTTCAACATATGTAACAGCTGTAACTCCTGAACCACTTGCTCGATAAAAGAATTCCAACAGTTCCCGAAAGCAGCGGGGAACTATTGCTTTTCAGTGATATTAGGATTAGGGGTGGGTTTTTATAATCGATTTATCGATTAAAATCGATTCTGGCTTGGATTACGTAAAATTGATTCATTAAAATCCTGAATCGATTTTTTAATATAAATTTATTTTGCCCGAAATGCCAGAATCTCAGGTGAAATCTCACAAAATTTCAACAACTACCAAACAGCTAAAACAGTAAATGAGAGCAGGAACACGGATTCTGCACAAAGACTTAAACACACAGCGCAGCCCGCGGATCAGAATCAGTTAGATGTCGAATTTCTCACAGTCGGGGCTGAAAGCCGACAGCTCGCTGATTCTGATCTGTCGGCGGGTCCGCGCTTTGTGTTCACGCCCTTTATGCGCTGATTGTAAAGCTGTTAGTTTGATGTCTCTCCAAACAATATTGACCGAACCAGCAGCAAAAGAGGATCCAAACTACGCTTCACAAAAACATCGTCATGTATTCACTCTGACTTTTACTGTTTTGCTTCGACCACGATGCACAGCTCTCTCTCTCTCTCTCTCCCCCTCTCTCTCTCTGTACGGTTTTCTGCATTATTTGCTTGCTTGTTACGCACAAGTCTACCGTTGTTTACAGCGCTATCGGCCGACTTTTTTTTTTCTGTTTTATATACTTCCGAAAAGAAAACCTAATTTCTGCCGTTCAATGCTGAACAAATTTAAACTTTTTAAAATTATGCAAAATGCAAAATGCTTAGCCGTGTCTCTAATAAAACCGCTGTAACTTCAGAGGTAATGTTCATATGTTGATTAATGGTTTTCTTTCGTTTTTGATGTACTGCAGAATATTTTTATAAAATCCCAGGCCAGGAAAAATCACCTTCATGTGTTTCTGTGTTTTATCTTCAGCTACTTTGACACAAAGGCATCTGCTGTGACGCTCGCACCTTTGATAAAGTCTTGCGTGTGTCAGCTTCCTTTTTATAGATACAAAAATATGTAAACGTACTAATCTGAATTATAATATTTCTGACTGTCAAAATTTCCCATATTCAAATCGAAGTGAATCGAATCGAATCGAATTAAATCGAATCGTGGATCGAATCGATTCTGGACCTTGTGAATCGGAATTGAATCGATTCTAAAAATCAGTGACGATACCCAGCCCTAATTAGGATTATTACAATAATCCCAGGAACAGTGTCGCAGCAGCCTCGCTGAATGTGGCGCCCTACCTGGGATTACCATCACGACCCTCATATCACTGATAAAGCACAGAGTTGATGCTTTCAGGAACCGTTGGAATTTTTTAATTGCGCCAATGGTTCAAGAATTACGGTAGTTTGACCTAAATGTTTTACCTAATGGGTTAATAACAGTTTGATGCCCCTGAGGAAAACTTAAGATTTGTAATTATGAACATTTATTTCTCAGTAAATGTGATCAATGCTTAGTATTGGATTTTTACTGGCTGGATAACCCTGTATTTTGAATTCTACGGCTACTATTTGTTTGTGTACAGCGTATATTATGTCTGCATAATAACATGTTTGTTCTGTAGGTTTATTTTTAATTTCTTTATATGTAAATTATTTTACATGTAGTGGCAATATGAACGTGAGCTTTTTCCCTTTTCTGGAACATTGTTTATTTTAATCTTGATATTTTTTTTCCTTTTATGAAACACCTGCTGGTGTTTAAGTTTTTGCACACTTTCCTTTGATATATGTGAGTTTATGCTTTAATCTGATGATTTTTAAGACCCTATGTGGGTTATATAACAACTCAAATGGCTAGTATTTAATTTAGAGTGACCATGTGTTTGTCAGCGCCTGAGGGAAAGAGGTTACAAAATGGTCTGATCGCAGAATAAACACATAGTATATAGCAAGACTTCCTAGATTTTGTTTTCTCATCCTGTCACCTTGATTTGATTTTAGTGAAACTATGCAATGAAATCCAAAGTAAGCAAACAGTAACCTTTTAGTAACCTTTATAGCTACTGTTCAGAAGATGTGCACTTTACATTTTGGTGCCATGCATAAATGCGAAAGCTGTCAAAGGCCACTGGCCAAAAGCTGTAGTTTCTGAGGGATAAAGAACAAATCAAATTTGAAGTTGCATTTTTTTTCTTCAACCTTTCACACTACGGACTGCAGAGTGACAGCTCACCTCGATGTGGATGCCCTCCTTGGGCTTCTTGCGGTAGAACAGGCCTTTGATGTCAAAGTTTGGGCACCGTGTGTCCTTATGAACTGGTGAACGAACCCTCTCTCCTTCACAGGTGATGATGACGTAGGGATCTACAGCTGTCAGAAAAAAATGAACAAATATCTAAAAGTTTAAAATAGCTCTGCCGGGATAAAACCAGCAAGATGTCCAAAAAAATGTATTAATATAGTACACTGATTAATAAAAAAACAGCCACAGAGGACATTTTTCTGTTATTAACAATGTGCATTTTGCTGATAATACCTCTGGACTTCTACATTTGAAAAAAATACTATTTAATTAAAAAACAGCAACAAAAAACTAGTATTTCTGCCTCCACTTATGCTTTATAAGTATGTACAAAGCAGTAAAGGTGGGCGGCTCAATGATAGTATTGATACCAATGTTGGTATTGGTATCGGACTGACACTGGCATTATGAATTGATACTTTGTTTCTATCCTCTGTTCAGCATGTAGCCCACTGAACTGAATAATTTTGTGGGAAGATAAAAACATGCATTATGAAAAACATCTGAGCCCTTTTGTACTGACTGTCAAATCTATTTTTATTAAGAGAGGTGGAACTAAAGTGCTTTAGAGACAGACACATGGTGGTCATTAAATGTGTTCAGGATTGGGAAATTCATTGATTTATCTCTTAAGTCATGACACACTGCTATCCCCTACATAAGCTAACTTTATAAATTTAAAGTAAAACAAAAACTGGCTCTTGTATTTACTTGGTATCGGAACAGTTAATGACCCCCTGTCGAGTGGCTCCTTACTGTAGTGGTTTACACATTTGCCTAACAATTAAAAGATTTGAACAGTTTTATCTCAGGAAGGGTAAAAATAAAGTAAAATCTGTCAAATCAAACATGAGGAGCTGCTCGCTCTGGTGGCTCTTTGTGGAGTAAATGTAAATAAAGCGACTTTTTGGGGGATGGTGTACACTGACTGCTCAGCGCTGATTTACTTATTTAACAGAAGCATACTATAAGACGCCACAATCACATGAACTTTTGTGTTAAAGTTACAGCAGTTAGTTCACACGCACGCACGCACAAACACACACATGCACACACACACAGTAAGAGATTTAAGCCATAACTGCGGCACACTACAGGCAGTAGACGCTACACTAGCTAAATTATCTCAGCGGGTGGTGCTGAGGTACCTCGTGCTTTGCTCTGGGCTCTCGCTCTCTTTTTGGGATTGAGGCAGTGCAGCTCTGTGGGTTTTCACAGCACTTCATCATTGACATGCAAATACAAAACACAGCACTCAATGTCAGGCAAGGTTACGTCTGCTACGCACCGACTGGAGTCCTCATACCGACCTCCATTGGAGTCCTGTCCCTGCAGACCCTCAGCGTTCAGTACATGGACCTGAGTGACCAGCTGAGGGTAGCCACACATCCCCGTCCAACATGTCTGAGGAGGCTCGTCCAGGGTCAGCTCTCTGAGTAAGATGAAGACAGCACAGGTACATGGGTGTATGAACACAGATATGCCTCATGTTGGAGTGTGACAGGCCTCTGTAACGCTGCCAGTGTCAGCAGAAATAGAGGAAAATCCAAACTTCTGTACTTCTTCTGGATGTCCTAATGAAAGCAGTCCCAAAAGCAACAGGAAATAACAGGTGAAAAATTATCTACTATCTGTTACTGTGCTGATGTATCAACACAGCGTGAAGCAGTCCTTCTCTTGAGCTAACATGAATGATTTCCTTGGCAGAATTTCTGTGGTTGTGTTATTACAGGAATCAATCTGGTTTAATGAGTGTAAATGTAGGACTGTAACTGTCCTCATACACTGTATAAATCATTTTTAAAATTAAAGACAGGAAAATATTATATATAAATTATATATATTTTATATTAAGACTTAAACAGTGTTTATAATGGCTGAAATACAGACATTCTGGCTTTGAGCAGAAGAGTATACTCTAAGCAGGATACCAGCTTCAAAAGGCCTAAGACAAAACTGGAAATGTGCACCGCACCTAACAGCAGCAGTGGGGTCTAAGACTGATATGAACGAAGTGCATTGTCCCATACAATGCCACTATTCATTCACTCTCACATTCACACACTGGTGGAGGCTACAGTTGTAGCCACAGCTGCCCTGGGGCAGACTGACAGAAGCGAGGCTGCCATATCGCGCCATCGGCCCCTCTGGCCATCACCAGTAGGCGGTAGGGTAAAGTGTCTTGCCCAAGGACACAACGACCAGGACAGAGAGCCCGGGGAACAAACCGGCGACCTTCCGGTTACAGATGCGCTTCCCAACCCCCTGAGCCACGGTCGCCCTGACCTTGGAAACCTAAACCAAGGTAGCAATCAAAATAGCAATCAAAATAAACTGGGGAAGATACCTGAAACCCAGGCATAAGATGATTGAAATAAGCTAGACAGGACAACACTGGTATGAGAAAATCAAAATAAGCCAGGCAAGGAAGGAAGCTGATAATAAACATGTCAGACCAACACAGAACCAAGCATTAAGCATTGTTCCCCTGATTAAGCCCATGATTTGTCCAGATGTGTAGGCAGATGTTTAGTGTTAACTATTGATTAAATGGGAGGTCTTGGAGCAAATATTGAAACAAATTACTTCTTGCAGAAGTAACTGTGTAAAGTGACTGACAGGAAGTACAATTTCATCCAATAATGCATCCAATTGCATCAGCCTCTGACGAGACTTTAAAGATGTAAAGCCTCCGAGTGCAGCTCTTTACATCCAGATGCGAGACTATCATACACTTACTTGCAGTCTGAAGGCACATCAGTGAAGACACGGAGCAGAAAGTCACCCTGCTGCCCGGGGTCAAAGGTTGTGGGAATGATGACGTAGCGGCCCTCCTTCAGCTCCTTCCTGAGGAAGACGCAGCGTGAGTTGATGTAGATGGAACCTGCTACTTTCTGCTGGGCTGTGTGCATACGGTACTTCCGATTTAGCTCCACCTGTGAAGGAGAAGATCCAGATCTATCACAGGTTTACTTCCTGGTTACCCTTTGAGGATTTCTCGGTTACGTGTGGGTGTTTCTACCCTGTGGATATCGAAGCCTATTGCGAGATTTTCTGATTTGCCCTCTTTTGGTGTGGCTCTCTTCTCTTTTTGCTGTAAGCAGATCAGCACCTCGTCCTCCACCTTCTTCACATCAAACACATACTAGGAGGAGAAAAAGAGGACGGTGCATCACAGTCCAGCACTGATCACACAGTTCCTGAAGACAAAACCACGACATGTACCGACCTGAGGGTTCTGCAGAAAGGTGGCTTTGTGATTGATGCAGCCTCCGGATCGGTTGCGTAGGGGATCCTGCCGGTGGACCCAGGAGCCCCTCATCACCTCCTCCTCCCAGGTCTTGTGGATGCTCAGGTAGGAGGTGTTGATGAGGCGGCACAGGATCAGGTCAGTGAAGTACTGGCAGAAGTCATCAAATGTCATCCTGCAGGAGGGCAGCAGGAAAAGAGGAGAGAAGAGAGCAGAGAGAGTGGATACCAACTAGAGGGAAAAGCTTGAAAGAAGAAGATCTTGAACAGGTACAAAAGCAGAGGAAACAAAACCAGGAGCAAAGCAAATGGTTAGGATGTACAGAGCTGAGATAAAATGAGCCTAAAGTTTGAGTGCCGAGGGCTTCTGAAGAAGAACTGCATCATTTTATTTGACACGATGAAGATAATCTTCTTAATCTTAAGTCTAATTTGACCTCTTTCTTTAGTGATACAAGCAACAAAGCAACAAAGTAATAAATAAACTAATAAATGAGCTTATAGTCTTGATGCTTGGCTAAACTACCCACCTGTAGGTGAGATACAGAAATTAATTAGTTTCACTGTAAGAGCTATTGAATTGCTGCAATATCAGAGGTGATTTGAAGGCCTTATTCATGTCTCTGCCTTCCCCTCATCATTCTGAGGTTGGTGCCAAAGAAAAGGACAATACAGAAATGCGTATACTTTTAGACCATGTTTAATTGCTTAATTATCTTTATGCGGTTCATTTACATCACAAGGAATTAAACAATAAAATACAGGAAGAAGTGTGTTTCACATTCTAGTCTTCCCAGAACAGCAGTTCTGAAGTTCAACCCCTGCAACAGATACATTTCAGATTGGTCCTAACTTTGGGTTTGTCAAAAAATATAATGTCCTTAGTATGAGCATCTACCTTTGTAACAGCAGACATGACAGGCCATCTGCTTTAGCTTTGGATCAAAACATCAAAAATCTAAGCAGGAAGTAAAATAAGCTCAAAATGTCAAACTATTCCTGCGGCCCAAACATCGGTGCCTGAAAATAAAAGTGTTGTAGCCTTTTTTTAAGGTAACAACATGACTGTGGGTGTGTTTTTTGTTAAGGCTCTCACCAGAACTCGCCGTCGTCCTGTACGGTGACGCCCAGCTTTTCTCTCTCACTCTTGCTCACCTTGTTCCACTCCTCCGAACTGCAGGGAGCAAAAACAAAAGAGCAAACAGGCTTTTATGTCAAATGAGCTTTTGTTAGAGGTAGATTTTAATTTTGTTGTATAAGTGTGTCAGATTTTAGTAAAAGGCCTCACTGTTTCATGACCTGAACCCATTTGGACCTGCTCTGGGTGACGTCTGTTGTTGACACGTTATCTTCTGTCTCATGTGTTGGCAACAGAGCCCGGGGGGCTCAGGTGCTGCACATGGAGGGGGGATCCTTGAGCATTATCTTTTTGAGCTCATCATTTGTGACAGCTAATTTCCCCCTGCTCATCATCAATTTATTTCCTCTGTGATGGCAGCACACAATACAGGAGCCTTCACAGCCTCTTGCTGGTTAAACGGCACAAACGAAACACCTTTAAGCCTCTAAAAGACCAACTATAAATGGACCATTGGGCGAGCAAAAATCAAGCCTACAAATAAGACCTCAAAAAATAATGTCTGAACACGTAATTATACTTTCAAGTAACCAACATCCAAGATTTTTTTACTGTTCTCATTCAGCTTAGGTGCTGCACAGAGCCAGCTGCTCCGTGTTGGAGTCTAGTATGACACTGCATTCGTAGTGTGGAGATGAAAGCCCACGTCTACCTGTCAGAGCTGCTACTATCAGCAGGGGGGAGTGCCAGAAATATGTACAACAATCAGTGGGAAGACAGAAGTCGTCATCCATAAAGAACTCCATAAAGAAAATTGTCCCCCGCAAATGCTTCTTAAGCACGATTTATTGATCATCTCTTTCCTGGTTGAGTCAGCATTTGAGTTACATAAACCATGTTGTGGTTAATACTATATCACCCCAAAAGAGCACTTTGCTCTCAGACTGTAGGCTTACTTGTGGTTGCTAGGATATTTAAAAGTAGAATGGGAGGCGGACCAATCAGGTTTCAGGCCTCTCTTCTGTGGAACTAGCTGAAAGTTTGGATTCGGGAGACAGGCACCTTGTCTACTTTTAAGATTAGGCTAAAAACATTTGTCGTTAGGGCTCAATCAACTGTATCTGAATCCTCTTTTAGTTAACAGGCCTATTAACTAGGACTGTTTCTTCTTCACGCTTGTCTTCTCCATCACCCGTGTTTAGACATTTCTCTGCATTTAATCATTAGTTATTATTAAACTCTGGCTCTCTTCTTGCCCATAGGTCGTCTGATTGTTGGGGTTTTCTCTGTATTACTGACTTTACCTTACAATATAAAGCAACTCGAGGTGACTGTTGCTGTGATTCAGCGTTATATACTGTAAATAAAACTGAACAGATGTACTCATCCCTGCGTTACCATTCTGTTTTATAAATCCTGCCCAACTCTTTAATTGTGAGGAAAAACCTGCAATCTGTTGCTTCAAACATGTCTTTGTCACTCGAAATATTTCAATTTTTATTTTCTGCTACTTTCACTGCAAAATTTCCTTTCATAGCTTACCTTAAGTTACCCTCAGAGTACTGCAAATAATCCCTAAGGGTACTAGTAAACACATTTACACAAGATTAGCAGATTTAAACCATACAACATTAATTTAAGATGCGTACAGTTACTAGTAAAATAATATACATCTGCCTGCTATGAAAATGGTGGGACCTCAAATATGGGGAAGAGGAAAAACATTTAAATTATTAACAGAATATTATAAATATTAATTGCAAGACTTATAACGACCACAGCTATAAAGTTTATTTCTGAGTAGCTGTATCGAGTTCAGACAAATGAATCGCGTGCGCGTCTCTCCCTCCTGAGCTCTATTTTAAAGCACCAGTCGTGGTATTTATTACCGTGTGAATCATACCTGCACATCAAGGTTTCCTCTGTATTCAGTGCTCAGGGGAAACACAGGTGTTTTACTGGATGCATTAACTCTGTGTTTATGTCTCCGTTTATGATGCCCTGACAAACGTCCAGCGGTCTGTCAGCCTCCATTTACAGTAACGGGTTTTATCAAACCATGAATGAATTATTCAGCGACAGTGAGTGAATGATGAGGGATGACTCACGTCTCTTTAATAACAGCTGTCTCTCTTTCAGCCTTATCAATAATTCAGAGTCTGTTATTATCCGGCTTTACCGGCTCCCTGTTTGTTTCACCGAATTTGCCCGTTCACGATTCGAAGACAGAGACGAGGAGGGAGCGCATTTATTTTTCCGTTTTACCCACTCCTGTTAGAAGAATAGCGTAGAATAAACAGGCGAGCAAAGCAGAAAGCACAAAACTGAGCTGAAACATTTTTCTCGAGGACGTCTGAGCTGCTTTCATAAACAAGCGGCTCTCCGACTGGGCTGAATTTAGCCGTTCTTCTTTGCTCTGCGGCCCATTAGCTTGATTGCATTTCCATTTTTCATTGTCTACATGACATTTCTCATCGTCCTCCTCTTTTCTCTGCGTCCTGGACCTTATGTATGGATTGCTTTCTATTCGGTCGTTTGGCATTTAATCATTCGTCATGTTACGTCTCTTAGGAACCTCGTGAGTCAAATTCTAAGGGACTGGCGCACTTTGACATTTTCAATTTATGTAATTGGTTAAATTGATCTTGACACGGTCACGTATCCTATTACGGGCAAAATACATTGTTTTGGGAATGCTCCACATCTGACTCACAGAGGTAAGATGTCTGCTACGAGTAATGATAGATGAAGACAGCTCAATTACCTTTAACAGGGTAGGATTTGAGACTGAGGAGCTTCAGTAGTTTATCTTCCTGCCTGCAGGTGGCAGTGTTGTGATTACCTGTCACTCCAAGGGCCACTCCACTCCTTCTCCCCCCAAGGGTTCCTCATGCGGATCATATGCAGCTTCTCCGACTTGAAGAAGGCCAGCAGTCCGTGACCTAGCCGCACCTTCCGTACATCTGTCACGGCGTAGGCGTGGCCTTTGACCAAACCGCAGTCCAGCCGCGCCTCCATGTCTTCTATTGTGGTCGCCTGGAAAGCAGAAAACACAGATGCCTCTGTCAGTCTAGACAAAAGAAAAGAATGCTAACAAACAAAGCTAACATACAAAAGCAGTTCCTCTGGTGGCCACTTGAGGCAGTCTACAAAACTAAGTCAAGTTGAGTTTGGGACTTTATGGAACGTTTTCCCCATAATAATGACCCTGAACTCATCCACCTGCATACTGGAGGTAACACACATTTAAGGGACCTCTTAAATGTGTGTTTGTGCTGTTGTTCCTTTAAAGTCTTTTTAAAGGAATTCTCACTAGTATTATCCCATCCCTGAGGTTTGTGCTTCAGTTTAGTATTTTATTGGTCTGTTAATTAGAACTAATTATCAGCAGTGGTGATAAACAGGGTGATAGAATAGGTCAGGCAGGAGTATCTGTGGACTACGATGTTTGCAGATGACACTGTGATCTGTGGTGAGAGGAGGGAGCAGGTGGAAGACAGCCTGGAGAGGTGGAGGTATGCACAAGAGTGAAGAGTATGAAAGTACGTAGAAGCAGCTTTGAAAGTTGAAGATAGAGAGATTTTAACTACCATCCAAAACAACAGACAGTGCACCAGAGAGGTGAAGAAGACGGCCTGGTAAATGGCCTGTACTTGTATAGCGCTTTACTAGTCCCTAAGGACCCCAAAGCGCTTTACACATCCAGTCATCCACCCATTCACACACACATTCACACATTGGTGATGGCAAGCTACATTGTAGCCACAGCTGGCCTGGGGCGCACTGACAGAGGCGAAGCTGCCGAACACTGGCGCCACCGGGTCCTCTGACCACCACCAGTAGGCAACGGGTGAAGTGTCTTGCCCAAGGACACAACGACCAAGACTGTTCAAGCCGGGGCTCAAACCGGCAACCTTCCGATTACAAGAAGAGAGCCGAGGCAGGGTGGAGTGGGTGAAGATGATTGTCATGAGGGATTTGTGGCAAAAGAAGAAAGGAAGGTTTGCACATACAGAGGGCTGGTGTCACAGAGGAGCACGGTAGAAATAGGACAGGGTGAGATGGAGGCAGATGACCTGTTGTGGCGACCCCTAAATGAGGCAGCTGAAAATATTTAGCAGATGTACGTGTGTGTGTGTTCCACCTGTATAGTTTATGAATGCAGCTTTGTTAAATGCTAGGTGGTGTTAGCTGATATATAAGCTTCTGGCTCTAAACCTTCCCCATCATGGTGGCAGACAAAATGCTAATGCTGGAATGTGGAAATGTAGTGCAAAACCAATGGGTGACATCATATAGGCTATGTCCGTCATGTCTACTGTCACAGACCGCCATGTCAGTATGTTCAACTTACATACCAAATATGATCAGTTTTGGTTAAAAAAAGAGCAAAGAACAAAATAAAGCAAGCTGCAGGGGCCAAAAAGCTCGAAAAAAAGGCAAAAAGGTGAGACTTCAAAAAGCTCGAGTAACCAACATCTGTTATCTTTTACATAAAATCTATGCTTGCAACAGCTTTTACTATTTGTTCTTGCATAGAGGTGAGTCGGCTTAATGTTTTATTGGAAGAACTGAGCTTTGTGGAAAAGCTGCTATATTGATGTCTAAACAGATGGTGGCAGGAGAGCAGCAATTCTCAGTTTACTGGAGGTTCAGAAAGCATAAAAGATGGACGTAGCCTCCTGGTCTTAAAAGTTAAGCACCTGAAACCTGAATTCTTAGGTGCATCTTGTCCTGTACCCCCCAGCCGGCCCCGACAGACGGAAAAAGGAGGTTTCTCCTTCCCGCTTGCTCATAAAGGGTCGTCTGATTGATGTTTTTTTTTCTGTTATTGTGAGGTCTTAACCATCACCTACAGGCGACTCTTGTTGTGATTTGGCGCTATATAAATAAATGCAATTGTTGTCTTTTTAAAAGGCCAGCAGGGAGCTGCTTATCTTATTGTAAAAAGACTTTTGGTTTCAGATCACACTGAATAAAACATTAAGATCATCTTGCAAATTACAGTAACCCACTGCTACTTATATAGTATCTTTCTACTCAGTTTTGAGTCACTTGCTGATATCTATACCTAAGCACTTTTATCTAACATTTACACACACCCACATTACAATGAACGCATCAGGGTATTCAGAGTTCAATATCTTGCCCAAGGATACATCAACATGTGGACTGTAGGAGGCGGGGATCGATCCACCAACGTTCTGATTGGTATACGACCCGCTTTAACACCTTTTAGTGTCCAAAAGACAGGATTATCAATGCTATCCTCATTGGCCAATGACTGCCGACGTCAGTCAGATCCACACGTCATCGTCTTTAGTTTCAAAACATCAAGATGTCAACGGTGAAAATGCTCAGCTCGAGGTGCAGAACAGGATTTCAGTAACGAGTGGGTGACATCAGAGTGGCTACATCCATGTTTTATCCATGTTGACCCATTTATTGTACTCAAATTAGTCTGACTTTCTACTTTCCAATGTTGCTTGCTCAAAGGGAATTGTCTTATTTTAGAGTTTAGGAATGTGTTAGATAAGATATAGAGTTGTGAGACACTGACCCTGCCCTGGATATAAATAAAGGCCTGACTGTGTCATGAACTTAGGAGTAGATTGTAAGAGACCCTCCCCCAGTTGAACTGTGAAAGTAAGACAAAGAGGAGTTAATGCTGAGTGGAAATTCCCCAGAGGATACCTGGGTGGGGGTCTCAACATTTGTAACTGGATAACTGTGGTCTGGAAGGGAGATGGACTTTTATGACCGGCAGGGAGTCACGTACATAGAGACACGCACCCACAGTGCTTTAACTGTTACGCACCCACACCCACATGCGTACACAGTCACTCACGTGCACTCACACATACATACAGGTACGCACATACATTCACTCACGTGCGCTCACATAGGCATACGGGTACGCGCACACACAGGCACTCGCATGCTCGTGCATACACACAGACACAGAGTTTGGAGCACACCATGGGGGTTTTATGATGGGGTTGCCTCTATAAAGCTGGCTGTAACTAACAAAGGGGTGAAGATTTTGCAGAGGGACATTGGCCTGTCAAGTCTTCCCTTCTAGAAGAATGCATGCTTAAATGAGGATAAATAAAGATGAGTAAAGATGAATAAAGATGAATAAAGTTTTTGTGAAAATGACTACTGAGTCCGGTGCCGTCTCTGGACGCTCGAGGAATAAAAAAGAACCGGGGTAAAACTGATTTCGCAACAGAATGTAAAGTGCCCTGAAATGAATGTTGTTGTAAGGCTGGTGCTATTTAAGTGAAAATTAAATTGAATCTAAATGAGTTCCAAGAATAAATTTTACTAACAGCAAAAAAAAAAAATTCTCCTTAAATTATTCAAATAAAAACTGAAGCTCTTGCAAAAATAATAATTTCCTGTGCTCAAACACATATGAGCACACACACATATAACTTGTAAATTAGAGCCAGAAAATAAATACATAAAATAAAATAGAGACTCAAAGAAACTTCATACACAGCCCTGAAGTTTGACTGTTGTTACATTTCCAGCACTACCTTACAGCTACAGTTATGTGCCGTCAGGGTGGAAAAACCTTGTGTGTCATTTCAGTAACTAACAGCAGAAAAAACCCAAATTAGTAACAGAACGTGATTTTAACTGACTATTCACGTCTTTACATTATAACTTTAATACAAATGGCCATAAATTTGTCCTGGTTTATAAGTGAGTTTTTATTGGCTTCTCTTTTTCACTGGAATGGACCGTTTATTAATCCCCACATTAAAACCTGCTTTTGCTAACAGGAAGCCTATAACAATACCCGAGTCTGGTTCTTCAAATGCTGAGGACAGGAAAAGACACACAGGCACAAATCTGAAATGTTGCGCACAATGGCACCTCGTTCGCACGTTAATTATAGCACAAAGTTGAAGAGCCTTTGAGAAGAGCTCATTCGGAGATTCTGAGATGGCTGCTATCTTTGCCAGACAATTGAATGTCTCTGGAAAGTCAGTCACGACAGGCAGAGGTTGGTTATTCATCCCTGGATTTTAAATCAGAATAGAAAACGTTCTAATTATTAAAGGGCTCTGGGGAGGTCAGCTGTGGGTGATTACACAATTTTCAGACAGCGGGGTTTTGAATGCTGTTGAAATGCCAAGTGCGAGATTCCCGATGGCTTTGTTTCAAAAGTCAGGTGCTTGAATGCATCTTTAATTGACACTCTACTTCTGTGCTGTTGCACCTGGATGAAGTGCAAACAGCAGAAACTGACATCCTCTGACTATTGGAGTGGGATGAGGTTTAAGTTCCAACTAAAATTACTCCATCAGCCGGTTGAGCTGCAGTTTAGACCAACATCTTTGACTCTGACCTCCAGTAAGAGAGTTTCTGTGCAGTAATTAGCACATTAATTACTGAAGTATGGCCAGAAATTGAACTGTAATCCAAATTTTAGTCTTAACAAAGAAAATCAGCTTTGATTTGAGGGCTGTGTTCAAGGTTTTTTTTTGGTGCTTCATATTCATATATGTACATCCAACAAACACAAGCATGTTAGAATAACTGATGTTTCTTAGCGTGTTCTTTAAGCTGAACCTTTCGCACGGTTCTTACCCTGATGGAGCAGCTGATGAGGCCGTCTCTGTTGTGCACTTTGAGCACTCGTTCAAACAGCTGGTTACGGGCCGCCTCGTCTGTGGCCATCTGACCCTCCAGCAGGTCCACGGGCTCAGAAACACCACCCGTGAAGTCCACCAGTGCGTCAGCCGTGTTCCCCCCATCCAAAGCCTCGTAGCAGCCGTAAACCCTGCAGGAAGAGGGAACTATTTCATATACAGTTCCTATTTTTTTGGGACTGTCGCAAAAACAGGTTACTTCTGACTGGTTAAATGTGGTAACAGAGATAAGGCCATGATGTGTTTTGTTTTTGTGTTATTTATTTAGAGAATTTACCAATTTAAAATCGATTTACAGATACCGGTTACATTAAATGACTAAGTGTAAGCAATAAAAATAGTTCAGCAAATCTATAAAATCAAACTGACGTACAAAATACTGAGAAAATGGACATCAATCACATCTTTTAACCGATTTATCTCTTTTCCATGAAAGAACTAAAAGAGCAAACTTGTGCACATGAATGAGTGTTGATCTCTGGAGTAATCTGCCCACAGATGTGACTCATAAAACCTTTTTAATATGAAAGACACAAAAGAACCTCTGACCTTCATAAAGTAATGCACTTTTATTTCCAGTCTGTTTTTTAGCTGTCTTATGCTGTTGACTCTACAACAGATTGTAGAGTTTTATGTTTTTTGTTTAAAAATCACAAAAAAGTAATAAAGAACTGATGCCATATTCACAGGTGTAGCAACAGAAATTTACACTTAATTCCTGCATTTTATTAAAATTTTGCTTTCAAGCTTATGGTAAAAATGTCTATTTATTAATGACCAAAAAAAGGCAGAGAGTGTTTTCTGCATAGCTTTAAAATAATTTTTGTTATTTGATATCAATGTTGAGTCATCCACGTCTAAAAAATGATGTACTCTTGTGCCGTCTTGTGTTTTATGAAGGACATAATAATTCTTTTGTATCGGGCTTGAAACCTGCTGAAATGTGCTCGTCTTGCCTGTTCACTGATAAATGATAAACGTTCAGCACAGTTTAACACATCTTACAAATTTCTGTGTTATGGGATGATTTCTAGGAATAATGAATGTATCTGTGATGTGAAAAAAAAGTGTTAATGACACCAATATGTGACCACACCCTTGGTGACTCTGTACAAGCTTCATAAATCTGACTCCGATGGATTTATAGTCGAGTTTAAGTAAAATCTGCTGCCTCTGATGCTCACTTGGCATAGGCTTTCTCCACCAGGGCGCTCCAGAACTCGTTGCTGTCGTTGGAGTGGCAGTAGACCAGCTGGTTGTCCACCGTCGGTAGCCGGTCATCAATCACCACGTCCACCCACTCCCCGAAGCGCCAGAAGCGAAAGTGGAAAATCCCAGCGTAGGAGTCTGGTTTTTCTGTATCCCACTCCTGCTCCTTCCAGTCTGGAATGACCTACATGGTGGAGGAGGACAGGGGAGCAGAGGGGCAGGTAAGCCAAACAAATAGCCGTTGGTCCATGGAGCACAAATAATATCATAGTGGAGTGGGCAGGCGAAGCGAGACCACCGTCCCCCTCATGTCTGCTGTTGCGTTCGGGATTAGGGGACAAATTTATAACCTTGGCTTTCACAGTCATAAATCCAGCTGTAATAGGACATGGGTGAGAGGTAATAACTGTTTGACTGCAGTGTGTGTGTGTGTGTGTGTGTTTTGGCTGCCTGCATTTGCTCTGGCCCAGCGAAATGCCCATAACCAGACTCCATTTTGTGAACTGCAGTTAGTTTTTTCACAGGGGAGGTAAATCAAATACACGTATCAGGAATTTCTTGATGACCTCAGAGCCCTGAGCAGGCACAGAGCAGTGTTTCCTGCACAGAGACGTGGCTCAGTAACCCAACTTTGAGAACTTTTGACCTCCTTTTGACCAAGAGAGCAACATTACCTGCAACTCATTTATTACTTTACAGTCCTCTTATTTTCAAAGTTCAGTTGTGCTCTTCCAGGCTCAGGTCCCTCAGGTCTTTGATATCTTTCAGCTACGGTGAGAGACACTGACTCCACCGTACTGGACTGAAACCGGTCACGGCAGTCGTCCTTCTGCTCTGGAGAGCCCCTGTGTGCTGGAGGGTCCCTTTAACCACACCTGCAGCAGGTGAAGAAGTGTTGCACCTACAAGAAGCTCACAATGTCTGCCGCCACCACCTTGCAGTCTGAGACAGTGGCGCTGGAGTCGGTCCACACAATGCAACTAAAAACTGCCCTAGTATCACAAAGTGCATATAGTGACTGATTTAAGAAAGCATGCACATGTGTATGAACGCAGGACTGCACATGTAAATATGTATTTGATATATAACTCACCATTCAGAATACTGACTCAATGCAGGCAAAAAAAGCTTGTATTTCAGTCTTGTCTTTAATAATGAAACCATCTATTATCTTAATCACACCCAAATTTCCTAAAAAAGTGTAAACCAAAGTTAAATGACAACATTTTTGACTGATTTTCAATAAAATAAAGAAATATCTGCAGCAGACAGGTTACAGCCTTTGTTAACATTATGGCATTTCTATTATAGCCTCTCACTCTCCTTCTGTTATAGGAACAATGCTGTGCCAGTCCAGCAAAGTTTGGTTCCTGACGCAATGAGCAAAATTCCTCCCAGAGGTTTTTGACATATCCCCAGTGTTGGGGAGTAACGGAATACATGTACCGCCGTTACGTATTTAAAATACAAAATATGAGTAACTGTATTCCGTTACAGTTACCGTTTAAAAAGGTGGTATTTAGAATACAGTTACTTTGTTGAAATAAATGGATTACAGGGCGGTACTTCCCTGTTTAATATTGTGGCGGGTCAGGACTGTTTGGGTTTTGTTTGACAGCTACGTTCTGTTGTTCCAGGCGGCAGCGTTACGGTTGCCATGGTTACAGGGTGACGCTCTCTCTCGCTGCGTGTTTCCTGGGTGAGAGAGCATCTTTTTGTTGTTGTTGTGCTAAGCTAATAGGCAGAATGCTACCAGTATAGCTCTAAAGAATGTAGCATCATAGGCAGTGTAGTCCGTGCTGCAGGGAGAATGGACTGCCATACTCGTTATGTGTCTGTGAGCGAGGGAGGGAGAAAAAGGAAAAAGTATGAGCTGTCATCGAGCAAAAACGGGAGCTGGAAGCATGTAAATATAATAATAACCACTGCAGCCAAGAAGAGAGCCTGACGAGCCCAGTTGTAAGTAAGCTATTAAGACTCGACTGTACACCGTGTTCTTGTTTTCCTCCAAAAACACTAAGTTCGTTGGAGCAGCCTTTCAACGTCTCTCTCTGTCTCTCGCTAGCAAAGTTGACCCAGACAACAAAGTAAAGCTATTTTTCAGCTACGAGCCCGACACAGAACCCACCATATTAGCCAGAGGTCCCTTTACTACAGTTCGGAGCCGCGGACCTTCAGTAACAGTAATAAATCACACAGCAATAGTACATTCATGTAGTTGTAAACAGCATGATAATATATTAAGTAATCCAAAGTATTCAAAATACGTTACTCTCATTGAGTAACGTAACGGAATACGTTACAGAATACATTTTGGGGCATGTATTCTGTATTCTGTAATGGAATACATTTTAAAAGTAACCTTCCCAACACTGCATATCCCCAATCTACTTTCACCAACGCAGTGTTAGGTATGCTAAGTAGATGTTTAACCTCTTTCATATGATCAGATATTAATATCTGGTTAAACCCAATTCTTTGTTTTTGCTACCTTAGACTGTTATGCATGCTGCTGTGCGTGTGTTTGTGGTTGAGAGTGCAGAGTCCAGGGCTTTTCCTTTTAGCTCTACTTTAGTCTACGGTAGCTCCCACTGTATGTTTGAATTTCACTCCCAGCTGGTCCGCATATGTGTGGCGAGCAATATTTTATCTCAGCTTTTTCATTGAACACAACTTCCTGCTGCAGGAAATTAGTCAAACAGCCAAAATAATGTTAATCCCAACAGACTGCCGACAGCAGAAATAAACATCTTTACATCCTGGTACAAAGAAGAGCTTTGTTCTCTCCTCCTCATCAGCTGTTCTCAGACTGATTTGGTTCTATAACTCACATATTTAAATGATGATTATCTTCATACTTTCTGCAATGAAATTAAATTAGTGACCGGACAACAACCTGAAATGTACAAGGGGACACAACAAGTGATTTCTAAACTACAGCGTGGTGTGATTGCTTTCATCTTTTATGAAATATCATTTCACCGTGATCCCACTGCGGCTCATAACGGAGCACCTTATGAACACCAGAAGTGACCTACAAAAAGAGTGTCTGTGAAGCCTCTATCAGCGTGAATACAGTCTCCGATAAAACCTGCAAATGATGCAGAGAGCGACAACATGTGTGACTGACTGTCCCAGCGGGAGATCTTGGAGATGTCAGGGTGCGCTAACTGAACAGCAGTTACTGTCAACCCTCTCTGCAGGAGGTGACACCCGCTGATGGAGAGAATCTGGCCCCTCCAGAGCTCTGAGAGGCAGCAACAGCTCCTTTTTACAGGCGAGGAGAAGGAAGAAACAAAAAAATCTAAGCACCACACCACGGAGTCATTTCGTAATCCTTCGGGAAGCAATCTCTCTTGCACTCCACCTTCGCTGCTACTTAGTCTCTGTCTCTGCAGTGTGCATAGCGGGGGGAGGGGGGGGGGCTCCATTTATCTCAGCTTTCAGCTGGGCAGTGCTGCAGCTGAACTCTGGAGGGAAAGTGACCCAACGACTGACCAGAGACACAAGCACAAAGCCCCGCAGGTCTCCCCTGCTGCCACATAAGAGGAGTGAAGAGGCTTACTTAACACTCCTTTCTTCTTATCCTCAGATGACAGAAGCCCACCCATTACATGCGAGGGACCACCTGACTCTTACTTCTGGCATTCACATTTGTTTTGCCACTCATGCAGGCTTCCAAAATCTAGACGACACTTGATGCAATAAACGTGTTACAGTTAAGAATCTGTATCTAAGGAAGCAGAGACACAAACGAATGTGACAAACACTATTAAGCACAGCTCCCTGAGGGCTAACCCTGCACTGTGGTTGCATCTTGTTTTCTCTATCTCCTTCTGTAGTTCTAACTAAGACCCGCCTCTGCTATCTGTAGTACACGCTCATGTGTAAGCCAGCAGAAAGGAGCGGAGCACAGGAGGGTCTGGACAGAGATAAATTAGCTTCGACACAGCTGCCGATCTAATCCAGCCTCGCAGTTGGTATTGACCTCTCTGCCTGTCAAGGTGTGCCCTCTGAGCATGTCTAAAGAGGTGAAGCTGCCCTTCCGGCTGGACGTGGAGCTGACGGAGGTGATGCGCCTGCGGGTTCAGTCCCTGCAGCAGCGCGGCCAAAAAAGGCAGGAGGGCGAGCGCCTGCTGCAGGGCAATGAGGCCGTGTACCGGCTGGACTTCTCAAACCAGTCCCTCCAGTTCTCACACTGGAAGGTGTGGCTGGCCCAGCCGGGCCGCCTCACCATCATGGGTACCTCGCAGCTCTGGACGCCTGACCTCACCAACCTGATGACCCGTCAGCTGCTCGAGCCGCCAGGTGTTTTCTGGAGAGCGGCGGGCGATGGGGACGATGCGCCGGTCCAGTGCTACGAGGCTGACGCTGACGAGTTCGGTGAGAGGATCGCAGAGCTGGCCAAGGTGAGGAAGGTGATGTACTTCTTGTTTGCATTTTCAGAAGGCTGCAGCCCAGAGACGGTCGACTGCTCCATCACCTTCACGGTGGACAAATAAGACGCGGCGTGTAGGATCTCGGACAGATACTTGGACTCATCTTCAGTGCTTGTGTGCTTTCAGTTGAGGAACCCGCTACTATAAAGCCAGCCCTCTGTCTCCTTTTATGATTCCTCCCCTCTAAAATATCGACACAGGCCATATGACATCCTTTAAGGACTCAAAAACACTTTAGTGATCAAACAGGTTGTTGTTTCATAGCTTTGTATCAGATCATTGAAATAAATCCAATCATTCTAAAAGGCGTATCTGCATTTTCTTAAGTGCTTTGGGTTTGAGTGTTGAACAAAAGTGTTATCCCATCTCTAACTCACAAACAGCCAGCCCTGAAGGGTTTGCTGGAGCCGATTCCCACACGAGATAATGCATAGAGACAGTGTTTACTTGGGTGGATGGGTGCAACTATTCCCCAGCGGACGAGGGGAACAGGTTCCTGCCACCTCATCGGTCTCTGTCTTACATGGTGACCCTGACAAACAAGTGAGGAGATGCATGTGGATTTCACCTCTCTGCCTCCTCCTCCTCCACTTCTTCCTCCTGCAGGCTCGCCCTGACTGCTTTCAAACTGCCTCAGGGGATGAAATGCTAACTGTGAATGAGAAGACAAGTGTCTGGAAAAGTGTGAGAGAAAAAGGAAAATAACCCAGACAACAGGAGGCTTTAGACTCGTTTCTTGTCCGTACAAAGCGTGTGACTAACATGCAACTCAGAGGCTCGGTTTTGCTTAAAAAAAAAAATCTAACTGCACATTCTCAAGAGTCTCAATTAAATCGATCTTGCCAACAGTGTTGAATGCATGAATATGAATTTTCACCGACTGTCCTCGTTGGTATGTCTTCTCTGCTCACTCTTTCCTGTCGCCCTGTGACTGAGAGGTAAACTAATGCACCAGAGAAATAAGCCCACCGGTCATCCCATTATCAAGTGAGGATTTTTCTCATTAACACAAATAAAAGAACATCAAAAATGACAAGTTAAAACATTTCCAGAACTATTTGAAAGAACTTTAAAAGCTGGCAGCTTTTTGCAGGTAATTAACTGGTACAAAAGTACAAAATGTTTTGAAGTAGGATCTCCAGGGAGATGTGTCTGCTCCTGGGAGACTTGGACCATTTACTTGTTTTGCTCTCACAGGAAGTAAAACTAGCAGGAAACTAAGTAAATGAGGATGTCTATCCTCGCTTACAAGACCTGACACTGGCTACTTAATGCATTCAAAAACTGTGAATTAAGAATCAAGGATTCTAAGATTAAAGCCTAATTTTTCATGAATTACATGAATTATCATGCCCAAAAAAGAAAAGAAAAATAAACCTGTTACTTTGTTTCCTGCACATTTACATTTAAATTCATGACATTTTTATATGGTTAGCTTTTAGATGGCTTGAAAGATGTCTCAGCTATACTTTGTTGACACATTTTGGTTCATAGGGAAAACTTAAACTAAGCATCCACCTGGAGCTGATCCTGACTTCCTGTGTGACGACCAATTAGTGTTTCAGCACTAGAGCCCAATCAGGTTGGGCGGTATGCCTATCATCCCCCCCGTGACATTAGTAATAACTGCTAACCACGGGCACAGAAGGAGTCAGCAATGTCTACTCATTAATGCAGCGCTATCCACCCTCCATGCTACACGACAAAACCAGAACAGGGCTACTGCTACTGAGAGAGACTAACAAGGGATTTTTTTCCACATTGAGCATGAAAAAAAAAAAACAGAATGTAGACTATATCAGTGGGAGCACCCCAACAGCTAAAACGGTAGATAGTAACAACTAGCTCATTCAGTCTCTTGATATATGTGTAAAATGGTCCACCTGTCTCTCCTCCAGTCTCCACCACGACCTCCTAACACACAAACACAAAAAGCACAGGAAAGGACACAAACCTGTATGTCTGTGGAAGCACAACCGCATTAAATCTCTATTAAAAAGACACAAAAATCCTCCTCCTGTTTACACTTGTTTTGAGGCAATGACTGCAAGTGTTGGTTATATTCAAAGGTGCCGACATGAAACCATAGCAAGGCAGATTATTTCAAATAAGAATAGTGAATTTCAGTTTACTTCAATAAGTAAGGAATCACATGAACCCAAATAAGTAAAACACTTGTTGACAGTGGGAAGGCAAAACTCCCTTTTAACAGGAAGAAACCTCCATCAGAACCGGACTCAGGAAGAAGAAGGAAGACAGGGCAAAAGCCACACTATGGAAGAGAGATTAATAATAGCTAACGATTAAATTCAGATGCAATGTGTATAAACACACAGTGAGAGAAAAGGTGAGTGAAGAAGAAACACACAGTGCATCATGGGAAGCCCCAGCAAAATGTGTCCCTATACATTTTTACTCAATAAAATGTGTCCAAAATGAGGAATGAAGAAACTCTGGTTCCAGGACAGAGTCAGTAATAAATGTTTTAAAACCTGGAGGTATTTTTTTAAAAAGTGTATTATAATTTATTATGTAACAAATTCTAATGATGAAGAACAAGAAACAAGAAAAGAATGAACAAGTGGCAACATCTTGGAAAAAATACAGCAGCAGATGCTGATTGGAAGTTTCCTTTAGCAGCTGCAGGCGACGCACACTGAGGGGTGGCAGCATGGAGCAGATATTTTCCAAATGACCCTACGAGTCTGTTTTCTTTTCTGTTGAGCTGTATTTTCTTGCAGGTGCTGATTGGAGGGCCATCTGCGGCGTAGACGACACCTGGGCCTGTGCTGAGTATGCTCCGCTCCATAAAAACTTCCTCCCGCCTGCAGATTATTTTACGAATTTACCTCCTTTTTTCTCCACGTTTACCATCACACAAAGCTTTACATTACTAACATACTGTTATTTAAACACTGCATCTTCTTGTGGTTTTTTGTAAGAAAAAAGAAGAAGATGTTTTCTCAAGTCAAGGTGCAAAAAAGAATTTTAAAACCTCAGTGTGACAGAAAACAGACAAAAATCACAAAAGACATGTAGTTACCTCGTACCGTGCCCGAGTATGATGGACCCTCTTCTGGTCTGTGTTTACACTGACTACACTTCGTTTTACATCTGAAATACTCTCTCCTGTTCAGGCAGGACACAATTGAGTTTATGATTTACAGCATTTTGTGGCTTTACTGGAGCAATTCTGGAAGAAGTGCCACACTTTTATATGCCTACAGTGGCCCTGAGAGGTCAAATACACTGGAACTTAAACACCTTGTTTATTTTGTAAGTTACCTGACGTGTCCAGTCTGTCCTAGCCTAGTCTTTATGTTTTTGTCCTCAGCATCTCCTGTGAGAAGTCAGTTGCGTCCCCGTGTCTGGTTTCTGTGTCCATGTTTAGTTCTGTCAATTTAGTATGTCTTAGTCCTTGTCCCAATGTTCCTGCTTTACTTTGACAGTCCCTCATCTCATTAGATTCAGTTCATCCGTTTCCCCAGATGTGTTCACTCTGTCCCAATCTCCTCTTGTGTATTTAAACCCTATCAGTTTTCTATTCTTTGTTGTTTCATCCCTTGCAGTTTGTCTTTTGGAAGATTTGAAGGTTTGGTTGGATTATTTGTTCTTGGCTTTCATCTTGTTTGTTTTGTAAGTGGCTCAGCAATAAAAGTTTTAGTTTTATAACTTCTTTGCCATGTTTACGCGTGTAGGCAGCACTCCGAAAACTCTATTTTAGTAGAACTAAAAGACCAGGTGGGCTTCAGAGGCGAATGCAGGGAAAGCTACAAATTTCACACAAACACTTAATTCCTGTACTTGTGTGCATGCATTTTAAAATTGCATTAAACAAGCCTACAAGTGCATCTATCATTTCAGAACGCCACCTGGGGCTTCAAAGAAAGGCCTACTGTGGTGATAATGCACCTACAGGTGTCTGATAACAACTGCAATCCACCAGAAAAATGGCCTGTGAATTTTAGCTGCTAAATTACAGGAACAATTACACTGCAGGTAGATGGCAATAATCAACACAAACGTGCATTCAACAAGCTCAGGTGGATTAAGGAAGATTTACAGTGATTCTAATCAGACATGTGCATCATTTTGAAAAAAGAAAAGACATTAACAAAGAAGGAAAAACCAGAACAAAATAATCAGCCAAAACTAAAGACCTAAGAAGGGAAATAAGCAGCAGACATGCTGTTCCTTGAGGATGGACCTGATCAAGCTGCCATGTAAGAATCCCCATGTGTACTCGGCCTAGTCTTCCACAATACAGCATTTCTCTAGAACAGGCTGAGGCATCTTGTTTCAAATCCCATTAAACCTCACTAATCATTTTGTTTCCTCTATCAGCACGTGAAAGAACATCTCAGAGTCATTCTGACGCCAGAGACTTCAAACCGGCTACAGAGCTCAGCACAGTTCAAATAAACTGCTCTTTATTGACAAAACGCTGCAAGTTTGTGTGCTCGAGCTGGCGATAGTGGCTGTGTGGTGCCATCAGGATGCAAACACTTGTTTATTTAAATCTGTGTTTAAAAGGCTTCAAATTGACTTTTCATTGCAGCGAACTACATCTCTCAAAGTAAAGACAGCTGAATGAAGCTCTCTGCGGTCCATTTAAAGATCTCCAATGCACCTTTATTCAATTAGCAGAGGTAGTAAACATTGGATGAAATCTGTTAAAGCACTGTTGCATCTTCTTACAACAAACCACACTGCTGGACAACAGCTATGACTGATTAATAATGACATCCACTTTGCTGCATGTCACCCCCCCCCCCCCCCTGTCTTTTTCACCTATTACCCACCTTATCAAATAGAATCAAAATGCCTAAAAATAAATCTTGAAAAAGACACCTGCTAAGGCTGATCCCAATGCAAAACAAACATGAGAAAATCAGAAGAATATCAGATTTTTTTCTGCATAAAACCTTTTTTTTCCAAATTAGAAATCTGCCATAGATGTCACAAAGACACAGAAGTTCCACTTGTGAATTAATTCTGGATTTTTATTACAGTGAAAAAACATACTAGCGGCTGCCAGTTCTACCCCTGAGCCTCATAGTAGATGCACCAATGAAAGTCTTAGGTGACACACAAGAGCACAAGATTTTCAGAAAACCTGACCTCTGACCTTGACCTTATGAATTTTAGTAGATACACATATGGTTTTTGATGAATTTGAAAGTCCTACGTTGCCTCGTTTTCGAGTTATCGCATTCACAGACTTGGATATCCACGCCTGCCAGTCACAGCGCCAATAACACTCCATCAGCCTTTTATGGCTGAGGGGTACAAACGTCTGCATTCACTGGTGAAGTACTCGCCACTGCAAGCTTGAATAAGCCTCACCAGAGCTAAAATGCTAATATTGCTACAGAGCAGGAACCTCTGAAGTCAAAGTGGAAACGCCAAAAACTGCAGTTCCTTCAGTCAATTCTAAATTTTTAGATTACTCACTGATTTAAACTGTATTCAAGTCAGGACTATTTTGAGTGGCACCTTTTGAAGCATTCAAACAGGCAGGTGTATTTGAATGCTAGCTAACCAGTAATATTTTAAACTGCATTATAAGAGCATTAAAAGTCTTGTTGCTTTTCGTTTTATGAATTGGCTAAAAGGCAGACAAGGCACTGAATCCCGAATAGTAGTCTATGTTGTAGGTTGTGTAGGCTCTGTGATAGCAGGTTATATAATTGTTATGCGAGTGTATTTCGAGCCTTGGCCTCTTCTCCATGGTTTGATCATTCAGGTTAGCTGAGGGGGTTTACCGTGCATACATTAATGGAGTGCCAGCAACTCTCCATAGTGCACAACGTGTGGTCCAAACACAAAAACCACAAATGTGCTCTCCAAAGCTGTTGTGGTTCTACAGCACAAACACAAACCCAGAAGAGGAAAAAAGACAAGAAGAAGAGATAAACAAGCAAAACAGGTTCCTCTGATTTAAATTGAAACCACTGGATGCAAATCTTTCTGTTTTTATTTTTGTTTTCCCCCAGATAATGAATCAGTGTAGCTGCTACACTAATGCACATTTGTATCAAAGATAGCTGAGCAGCTAGCACGATATTAGGTTGTTATGATATCATAACGTTAATCGGTGATGTTAACTGTTCTGGACTGAGCAGTTAATGAAGCTGTAACACTGTCAAACTTTCCATTTAAGTCTTACTTTGGGGAAAATGTACCACACCTCTGAGCTGTATTGAATAACTGCAAAGATGGCTGCTAAGTGACAGGATGTGGTGTTAGAAGGGCTTACACTGATCAGGCATAACAAAACCGCTGTCAGGTGAAGTGAATAACACTGATTATCTTCTCATCATGGCACTTGTGGCACATATATCAGGCAGCAAGTGAATATTTTGTCCTCAAAGTTGATATGTTAGCAGCAGGAAAATAGGTAAGTTTGACAAAGGGCCACACTGTGATGGCTAGATAAGCTGGAGCCCTTGTGGGGTGTTCCCAGTCTGCAGCTATCAGAGGCAAACCAATGACAGGGTTCTTTTTATTTTTAGTTATTTAATTTGTCCAATCACCTTTGAGCCCCTGAAATGAAGGGACTGTACTAAAAAAAGATGCTTTAGTTCCTCACATTTTATCCACTCTTTGTTCAACCCACTGAATTAAAGCTGTAAGTCTGCACTTCAACTGCATCTTAGTTGTTTCATTTAATACTTCACTGTTGTAATGTATGGAACCAAAATTAGATAAAAGTTTATGTCCAATGTCCCAATATTTATGGACCTAACTGTATTCTGTCTTCTTACTGCTAAGTGTGCCCCTGCTTGCTTTAGCAGTGCAGAAACGCCTCTGCTGGTTAACCATGTAAAATAATAATAAAAAAGCCCTCACTAATAAAAACCCATTCAGAGGACATCAATCTAGCCTTAGTGCTTCCAGTCTGTCCTCAGAGACTCCACAGACTATTCAGACTTCTACTGACTGATGCAGTCTGGTGTTTACTTCTTACAGTAATGTTTCCTAATGGATGCTTAAACACAGTCGAGCATATGATGCATCCCTTTTTTCCAATGTACTGTGCACACTTTTGCACAGGGACTTTCTCTCTTCAACTATGCCTCCATTACCTGGCTGATCCTCAACCAAAGGGTTGTGTGTGGTTTGTTTGGTAATGCTGGCAACTGTTCAGTAAGAAGAAGTTATCTGACAAAAATGGACACTCAGCCATTAGAGGGAGCAAAAGAGTACAGCAGCTTTCAACTGGCAAGCAGCTGCAGTCATTAGTTTATTCGGTTTTAAAGGAATAGTTCGATATTTTCACAAGAGGTGGAGAAATGGGTGGGGAATTGGAACTTGAAAAATTACAATTTGCAACACTAAACATTTATAAAATCACAAATCTGAAAAGCATGCTGGGTAATACTAGCTAGCTAGGTGGGTTTCTTGCTACATTCAAGATCCAAAAAGACATGGATGATGAAAATCAATCGTGGCTCAAGTTGGACTGACTGTGAACAGTTTGCAAACACACTGCAATCAGTTTGAGTCAGAACAATTTGTCTGCAACTCGTCTCTTTACATCAAGGAACTCAAATTCAACTTCTGGGATTCTGACTATCTTCCAAAATATAAACGAGGTTGCTGAGTGGCTGTCATTTTACAGATAAATTGCTGTCCCGCAGCAACTATTTAACAGATGCATTAACTGCCAACTTGACTGAATTCTATCACAAACCGATAGCAGACCGACTCCATCTTATCGCCGTCTTGATCCACCAAACTTGCTTTGAAGATGACTGAGTGGTTGAAGCAACGATTTCAAAGTTACATTTCCGTAATCTTAAAAAGATCCTAAATGCATACCACCCATAGCTAACAACAAGCTTGGTCTGGATTTAAAAATACTCCCACCCACACTTTGTTTAAAATCATTTAAGTGCAGATTTACAGTAACAACAGACACAATTCAAACCAGAAGTGTTTCATCGGTAGGTTAATGTTTTCAGGGTTTAATACAAGATTAATCCAACCTTGTAATCAGGAAAAAAGGCAGAGGAAAAAACACGTTCTTACCTTTTGCCACAAAGACTCTCGGGAGGCCAGGCTGGAACACGCTGCGACAAACCAGCAGTTACCCAGCTGTCCCTGATGCAGATCGTGTGCACTGATGCCATCTACAAACAAGTGTGGGTCCTCACACAGCTCCTACACTCCCAGAGAAAGACAAAAACACTTATGAAACACGCTGCACAGCCAGTACATGAGTAGAACCCTTGCAGGAACTCATACTATTATTTATATGTGTTTTAAAAAAATAATTTTAATGGGGGGAAAAGAAGCAAGTTATTGTTTCGAGGGTGAAACGCCTCTGAAATAAGGTTTCTGGTTAATAAACTGTGTGTACAGCCCACAGTACAAGGCACAGAGGTGCATAAATAGGTTATTGAGTTCATGAATCAGAAAGAAACCATCTGTCCTTATGCATCCATGTTTCACAGTCATGATCTTCTACCCAGGAGTCGGGAGTGGGGGGGGGGGGGGGGTGATGGGTGGGCTGTGTGCATTTGTGAAATCACATTTGCTGCGGCTGCTGTGTCGAGGTCCATTTTCTGGCACAGTGTGTACAGACAGCCTATTACCGCTAACAACACGTTCAATGAGCTGCTCACGCTTTTTCTCCCGCATGTAAACTGGACTCTGCACATCTATCGGCACGCACAGCCACATCTTCTGTGGGGCGATTACAAGAGGCCGCGTGCTGTCAGTGGACACTTTTACTCTCGTCCATACACGCTGGCTACACAAGGTTATCTGCGCCTTTTAAAAATCAAACACAATCCCGTTTCCAACAAATCTGGGTCGCTGTGTAAATGGTGAATTGAGTGGCATTTATGGAGCTTTTCTACTCTCACTCAGCACACACACAGTTTGGAGTTCAGTATGTTATCCAAGGACACTTTGACATGTGGACAAGAGGAGTTGGGGCTGAAACCACTGAGCTTTCAAGTACTAGAACACCAGCTCTACCTGATGATGACAGCAACATGAGACGGGCATGTTTACCACAGTGTTGCCTCACCTCTGCTTTTAAAGACTCTCTGTAAGGGTTTGGGAATTTACTGAAATGGGTGCCAACACACAGGAAACACTTTATATAAGGCAACAACAGTGTCAAATTCTAGCAAGCTTGAGAGTTAATGTGTAGTATGACCACCTTTATTCTTCAGCACAGTTTGAACTCTTTAAGACAAGATTTTCTCATAATTTCGTTAAGTAGTCATCAGGAATAGTTCTCCAGGGTTCCTGAAGGGCATTCAAAGATCTTTGGATGCTGGCCACCTTTTGTTCTGTTCTCTGTAAACATGATCTCACACTTCTTCAACAATTTTAAGGCTCTGGGGAGGCCAATCCATGACTGATAGTGTTCCACTGTGTTTGTTTGTTTTTAAATCCTACTATGTTTTTACTGCTTTGGCAGTGTTTAAGATTATTTTCATGTTGAAAAATGAAGCTGCTGACAATCAGAGACTGTCCAGGGACACTGTGGATCAAACGGTGTTGTTTTGTTTGATTTTTTTACTGGGATTTTAATTCCATCAATTTTCACAAGAAGATGGAGGCACTCCTGAATCCTGCTGATCCATGTTTTTTCTTTGCATGGTAGTTGTAACTTTTACAGCAGCAAACTAAGTTCCCTGACACTCTTTCTATTGCAGCTCAATAATAATGTAGTGATAGTGGGGTAATAATATGGAAATAAGAAGCTATTACTACTTAATTATCAGGGCAATACCTGAAGATAAGATATGGAAACAAATATATTAGTAATAGCAGTAATAGCATATTAGTAACATTTTTGTAACAATATGATAACCAGCTGGCAAAGAAATGGTAATATCAGTGCAGCACTGAGCTGTTGAATGCAGGTTTTTGGCTTATCAGCCTAAATTAAGTGGGACTCTCTTATCTTTTAATGATACTATGCACCATAGATTTTACAATTTTCTCTTACTTCATATTATTCTAAACATTTTCTGATTCTAACCTGGCGTTCTTGCTTCCAGTTTGTATTTCACTCTCTGGGTGAAATAAAAACTGAAAAGATAAAACAGAAAATACAACTTAAAAATAGATTAGATAAAGGGGAATTGAATATGAATAAATGATTATAAAATATAAAATATATTATGGCAAAACAAAACAGTTAAAAAACGATTACACAAGGAAACAAGCTCAAGTAAATAGAAGAAATAAAATAATGGAGCACAATAACAAAAAACCTAAGACAGAATAAAACAGAAACAGGTGTTTCACGTATATTCAAAGAAGAGTTTGTTTTGTATAAAATCATCTAATGCACTAACTAAAAAGAAAAACAAAAAATGAGATCATCCAAGCTTTAATTTAACCTGATACAAAATATGAGCCAGCTTCATTTTTACTGCAGAGCTGTGCTTGCAGTGTTCTGGGTGTGAAGCCTGTCTGTTCTCTGCTCTCTTTATGGGACCAGCGGGTCGATGAGCACCTCGGCCATTACTCAACAGGCAGCAGCAAGCATGGGACCACTTAGCAGCTCTTTATCTTTACACACTGGCAGCACTCAACTAGGGTTAGAAAAGTAAAAGAGGGGCCAGGAGGGAGAGAGCATGGTGCAGGTCGAGCTTTTAAATAGGCAAAATTTAGAAAACGGTTACACTCGTTTTACACCTGCGTTACCAATTCTGCAGAATCCACATTTAGGAAAGATGTGACTGATGCTTTTTAGTTCACAGTGACTTGTGTGCATCTGCTCGCCAGACCTGACTTTAATCATTGTTAGTTTTCCTTGACCGTATTTAGTTTTCCACTTTGCTTCAGTCCATTTTAAGTGAGCCCAGAGAAGATGGTGGTGTTTCTAGATCATGTTCACATCTGGCTTCTTCTTCGCATGATAGAGCTTTAACCTGCATTTGTGGACAGCATGGTGAACTGTGTTCACAGACAGTGGAAGTGTTCCTCATTTCATGCAGTGATTTCCACGACAGAATCATGCCCGTTTTTAATGTGTATATGTGCGTATGTGTAAATACGTATGTATGGATAGATAGAAACATATATGTATCTATATTAAAAATAAATAAATAAATAAAATAAAATAAATAAATAAAAAAAAGAATAATAATTAAAAAAAAAAATACACATGACATATAATGTGATTGCAAGGAGGTATTTCTGTAGTCTATAAATTACTAGATAGTGGAAAAGGGGTGGGATTAAATAAGCTCATGCTTCTTCCTGCTCCTTTTTGAACATGAAAGTTATTTGTAGTTGTGGTTGCTCATTTTCTTTTTGCTTTGCTTTGTTTATTTGTCTCTTTTAATTCTATGTTGTTGTACTTTTTTAACATGTTCAAAATAAAGATTCAATCAATCAATCAATGCAGTGCCACCTGAATGCCTGAAGATCATGTTTATCTAATATTGAATTATAGTAAGTGTGGAACTTTGTGATGTTTTGGACCTTTGTTTGAGAAAATTTTCTCTGGACCTTCTTAAATTCTAATTGAGTATCCCTGTAATCGATTAATATTTAATATATTACCAGGTTAAGTTCTATTGATCTTGTTTATAGTCACTAGGTATGATTTTTTTTGAATATGTAGACTTTTCTGTGAGCCACACTATGTGGACCACCTATACATTACACCTACAGGAAACCCATGCCAGTTTCTGTGCTGATGTTAATGTCATAGGACGTCTGGAGTTCTGCAGCTCATTTGGAAATTAAAATATTTACATGCAGGTCTTTTGGTGATACACATACCCACCCACCAAGAAGAGACTCTAAACCTGAGGCAAATCCCGGTAGTCTGCATACTGTTTTACAGTCTAAACATGGCAGCTGAACAGAGACTTAAAGCGTGTGCCCTAGGGGTGATTTTAAGTATGACTGAATCAGCCCTCTAATAGCCCATCCAATGTGGGCTGGGACGGCCTCAAGCACACCATTTGACTTTAATCATGAAGATTAGTGCTATTATCAGCCTTCACGGCTCATGTGCATGTATATAAAGGCAGATCACAGCATACAGATACACACAAGTGTGTGAACCTAAAGCTTGCAAGCGTGTGCACACACACAGGACACAATAAGGTCAGTCATTTGCTGACTCTGCAAAGCTGTATGCTGCAAAAGCAAACTTTTAATCTGAAGCAGAGGCCACTGCAGTGCTCCCCAGAGGCCTGCAGTCTCTACCAGCAGGATCCTCTCACCTTACACTGACCAGCACCAGAGCTTCCTGTCTGAAATCTCTCTGTACGTGCAAGTCGGCAGAACTTTGTGAGGCAATGTTTTGATGTTGTTCTGTGAAACTGTGTCTGAGTTAAGATATCTAATCACGTTTCTTCTCCCTGTCCGCAACAACATTGATTGGTGGAGTCTGAGCAGCGGCGAGAGCTCCCTGTGGTGGCCTGCCATCCAGGGATTGGCTCAGGTGGAAAAGTAATAGAGTATTGATCAGTGCCCAGCCCTGCAGTCTCTGAAGTAATGTGAATATTGTGGCTGAGCACAGCCTAATCATTTACCCTGCCATTGAGAACCTTTCAACCGGCTTCACAGCCCTCCTCAGCACCATTCATCAGCTGGTAAAGGAGACATGAGCCACGAGTGCAAAAACCCAGAGAATAAAAAGTGCAATCCAGCAGTGAGAATCCAAAGTAACCCAACATTTTTGAAAAAAATGAAAGCTTGGATTATTTACACACAGGTTTGCCAGTTCACATTCTTCTTCTCTACCTGCATTCCTTGGCACTACTAAACTGTCACCACTTGTAACAGTAACGGCTGCGTCCATCACCACCAGCTTTGGTAGTTTGGACCAGCTGAAAGCACAAATGCGTGTATGAAGTTTGATTTATTAGCAGTTATTGATGTTCAAGGATGAGAAATAGCAATGGATCCCAGTTACCCCTGTACAGGAAGTCAGGACCGAGGTCAGCATTTCTGATGCTATGATTATTACCCTAGGTTAGGCTATGCAGAGACTAACTTAAGCCGGTATCAAGGACTCTCACAGAGGACTTCCTACATGCCAAACTACCAACCCAAACAGTTAGGTAAAATCATGCCTGCTAACAGCAGCTTTCCTCATTATAGAAAGATAAATTGGCTGAAAGTTATTACTTTAGAGGCCAGGAAAATAGGCCGCAGGGATCTTTTCATTTTCAAGGACCAGAATAACCTGTAAGAATTAGAAGACCATTAAAACACTCCTATACATTTTAACCTTACACGAAGACTCGAGAAGGGAATGCCCACAAATTCAAACTTTAAATGAAGAGTTTAAATAAAATATCCTATGTGAAAAAAAGCTTACTGCTAGATGTCAGTATATTGTGAATTGTAGTCAAGTGAGTTCTGCTTGCGTGCCCATCCTAATTCCTAGCTACAGTGGGCGCTGTAGGACAAACATGTTTTAGTCCCCCAAGAGAAATCAAAAACACAAAATGTGAACTGTACCTCGTAACAGCTGTGGCCAGCCGGCGTATTTCTGCTACTGTTTGGAACAGATTTGGATCTACACAGGAGTTTTTCCCTATCTGTGGAAGCCAGTCAGTCCACTGTTGATCTCAGATGTCAATGCATCCACGTTTACTCTAGAAGAGGCAGTCAAACATTGTGAAAGGAGTCCGATATGGATCAATGAGTCAGAGAAGCCATACTGAAGTGAGCTGTTAAGGATATGCTGAACCTATTGCATATAAGAGAAAAGGTTACTCGATGCAGTGCTGGGTCAAAAAGACAGGATCAGAGCAGAATCAGGAGATGATCAATTATAAATAGCGCTAAAAACATTCTAATCCTAAACAGCGTCTTTGACCTAAATGTAAACTTGAGTTTGCAGAAAAGCTCAGTACAATGAGTGTGCATACAGTATTTTTAAATGAGCCTTTGTCTGGAACCTCATACATTTTGATTGCTCTGAACATTTCATTCTCTCACAGCCACTCTGCTCCTAAGTAATTTGATGTTTAACTTCATTATCGTGCACTCTCCCTTGAACGAAATGCTGCACTAAGAGCTTGCAGAGAGAACAGAATCAGCTTTTGCATTAACAAATTAAAACAGAGCTCTGCTTTGTCTTGTAGATTTTTGGGTCAGCTACATTCTTTACTTTTTTTCTTTTTTAAAAAAAGGATAGATTGCACCAAGAAAAACCACAGCAACAATCACTGGTAATGCTATGGGAGATATTGATCTGCAAAGTTGATGGTGAAGTCCAGACTCTTTTGAATGCTGCTGCACTCATCAATTCAAGTCTGGCTCTATGCAAGCACCACTGGCAGGTAAAAATACTACTTCATCAGATAGTACTCCAAAAGGGGACCTCTCATGCTCATGTTATCTCGTACTCAAACAGCAGGCATTGTGGAAAGGTTAGTTTAGGACTTCTAAAAAAAGATAATCAGTGTTAATCACTTCATCTGTCAGTGTTTTTAATGTTTAATATTAAAGGATGATTGGTGTACAGGGAGGTGCTTTTACAGATTCTTAAGCAAAATTAAGAAAATCCCCAATAAAAATCACTAAAGCACATTAATTTTGCTTTTTTTGAGCTTCAATAAAACCTTTAAAAATAGCTGGGCTAAAAATGTCCTGCTCCGGGTTCCTAACCTTCTCACATAAACCGCTGTCAGTGACGACACAAATCGCGTGCTGGCAAAAATGAAAAGGATGCTCCTCCTGCTTTCTCTCCCTTTGACTTCTTCCAGTTTTCCGTCTGCATGACTGACATCAGCACAGACCAAAACATATAATCTGTGTGACCCAGTTTCCATGGCAATGCACGCTGGCTGCATGCTGCAGCGGTACACAAGCAGAAGGAGGTTACAGCATCCAGAACCACGACGTGCTGTGAGAGGAGGATAACAGCGGCGGGGGACTCGGCTCAGTAAATCCTGAGGCCCTACATCTGATATCATCCACCACCGAAAGACACGCGCGGTGCCAGCTTATACAGGAGACTAGAGAGTGCAGTAGAGCAATGACTGATTACAACTGATGTTAGTGTTGAATTATAAATGTTTCGTCTTTCTCTATGTCACAAAACTCTTGTTCTGCAAGCACCTTTGGCACTGATAACTCCCCAGTTCGAGTGTTTTTACAGGTGCAAACACTGCTCACTATTTATGTCCAGAATAAAATGTTGCTGCAGGGCATCGGCTGTGCCTCACTGACTGTCCAGGGAATAGGTTGTTATTTACACGCATGTATGCTGAGGAGTAAATTATTCTGAACATATAAACTGTGAAGTTGTGGGTAAAGTTTCTTGTATAAGAATTGAATTCAGATTGCATTTTGGAGATTTACCAAATTGCATGCTCAGACCCCAAATTCTAGCTCTTGTTGTATTTGCAACAAGTTTGCAGACGATACAACAGTCATCACACTTATAACTGCTAACAATAGGCATGCATACAGGGACATCATCATGAATCAATAATAACTTGGTCTTAAACATCACAAAGACCAAAGAGATATAGATGTAGGGCTGCAAAAACAACCCTACACACAGAACTCAAGGAGTCTTCAGCTTTAGGTTTCATCTTGCCTGGAATGACAATACCTCAGCAGTCATGGGTAAGGCACAACAGTGCTTTCATTTCTTAGGAGGTTAAGGAGAGCCAACTTCGCCTAAAAACTGCTTGTCAGCATTTACAGATGCACAATAAAGCGATCTGTGTGACAACCTGGTACAGTAGCAACACCAAAGCTCACAAAAAGGCCCTCCAGTGTGTCATGAAATAGCACAAAACATTGCCGGCACAGACCCATGCATCGCTCGCAAATCTCTACAAGAGATCTCTATACACCCTCGGCGCCATTCGGTTAAGCTTCTCCCCGTCTTTTCAGAGCACTCCGCACACACACAGACACACACACACTGAAACACAGCATCTTCCCAAAAATCTGTGACACTGCTGAACTGTCAGTGACTTCAGTGCAACCCCAACGTGCAGTATGTTCAGTTTCACACGTTTACTTCCCTCATATGTATATATAAACTGCACAAAGAAATCAAACCACAAATGTCCATAAATGAAGTTAAGGAAGCTCCTTTCCATGCATGGAGGGTTTCACCTCAAGTCCAGGGCCCTGAGACTGTATGGTAAGAGGAAGGAAGGTCTAGTGAGTATCAGAACTACTATCCAGGATAAAACAACAACGATCTATGAGTTCATTAGGAAAGCGGCCATGGCTGATAGTGTGCTTAGTGAATACCTCAGGCAGCAGAAACCTGAGAAAAAAGAGGAGTAAGAACAGGAACCATCAAGGAAGAACAGGTCCCTGCAAGGCATGTACCACCGGCAAATAGAAGAAGTAGCTGACGTCGAGAAATCCTACCAATGACTGGATAAAGCTGGACTGAAAGACAGCACAGAGGCACTAATTATGGCAGCACAGTAACAAGCTCTAAGCACAAGATCCAGGCAAAACCTCAGGTGCAGACTGTTCAAAGATCCCCATGAAACAATCCAGCACGTACCAGCAGGGTGGAAGATGCTAGCTAGCAGGGCATACATGGAGCGGCATAATCAAGTGGCTTACATGGTAAGTCCTGAGGTCAAAATGGGATAGGGTGGTTGAGAATGTCTTGTATCTAGAAGGATTTTAGCTCAGTCAAAGTGGTGATGGCTAACCAACCGGACATAGTAGTTGTAGATAAGCAGAGGAAGACGGCTGTAGTGATAGATGTAACGATACCAAGTCAACATCAGGAAGAAGTTACACGAGAAATGAAAAAACTACCAAGGGCTGAGAGCGGACCGATAACAAGGCAATAAAATCAATGATTAAATTTGATCATTAAAAATCTGCTATCTGGTGGGCTAACCATTACACAAACATAAAAAATGATTTTGACAAACATATACACGTCTTTTTATACAAGTCAATAATTTATACTTGTTTAGATGTTACACATCAAATCTCATTTTATTAATACCATAATATTTTGAACTACAATGAACTGCGTATAATTAGAATTAGAAAGTAGAATAATTTAAACTTACATTTAAAATGTAAGTGTGGAAAATGATAACAGTAATACTAATTCTACCACATTAAGAGTTAGCAAATAGAGCGTGTAACTGTGGGTTAACACATAGATTTACTGAAACTACATGTAGCATAATATTTATAGAAATAGTAATTGAATGAAAATATATCAATAATAAAAAAATAAGAAAGAGTTAATATGGAGCTAATATTTAGTAACAGTAGCGAGCGATATAATATCCAATGCGCAAAGTAACTCAATCACTTGTATTTATCTACTGCAATCAATGAATATTTACATGTATTTAGTTGCATTCACACTTAGACAGTTCATCCTCATTTCATGAAAATCTGGGTCAACCCCATGGAAATACAGTTATAAATACAGTTACTACTACCAAGCACCAACAACAACAGTTAGTTAGCAACATCTTAGCACAAATTATTTCCAGAGATTCAAAGGCACATTGCTCCCACATATCTTTCAGTGGGTGAACTGATCTTGGACCAAGAATAACAGCTTGTTACTCCTTCTGTGCGAACATACATGTTAGAATTACTGGAGCTGCTTATCTACAGGCATTTAAATAACACAGGCAAAAAAAAGAGGTGGAATTTCAGTGAAGCTGAAGCTTATTGAGGCTTCTTACTGGTAGAATTGGAAACACTGGCCAAAAATACTGATTGGTTGAGTCCAGAAATGTTTGTTGTATTTAGTGTGCCTTAAAGGAATGAAAGAGTTAACTGTAAAAAAGTTAAAGTGGTGGTTAGGAGTGTTCGATACCATTTATCATATTTGAATCTTAGATATCGCAGAGTTTGTATTCGACCTAAACCATTGTGGTCAGAAATGTACATTTGTTCACCAAGATGAATGTCTTGGTAATTTGAGGCTTTTAATGATTTGTTTGAACTGTTCTTTTTCATGGTGAAATGATTGTACAGTTTTATTATTTATTGACAATTCATATCTGGACATAGACACTCTACGCCTTAGCAGTTTTAAAACTAAACAATACCTAAAAAGCACCAAATGTGTTACTCGAAACCAAGTTTTTATGTCATTCTTTATGGTAATTATATTATTAGCCAATCAGTAACCAATCCATGAGGTTTGTTTTTATCAAAATATAAGTACCGAAAGTAAAAGTAGTAATTACTAAGAATGATATGCATTACAGACTATATTATTTAATCTTTAGATAATTATTACATCACTTTTGATTTTCAGCTGGAGATTATTTTAGTTTCTTATTAACTGCTGGGTAACTTCAGCTATAAAAATATAGTGTAACATATTTTTAGATCATCTTATCTAAGGGGCAGTGCCCCTCTGTTCGCCCCCCTCTGGACACGCCCCTACAATCCAGTGATTTCATCCAGCACAGCACAGATATCAACACTCTTGTTTGGTTCAGTGCTTACCTATAGATACTTTTCCTCATATAAAAATAAATAAATGGATTTAAAAATGCTAAAACACATTTCATTAGCAGTTTGTTGAACTGTAAAATGAATACCTGTATATTTATATTCATCAGCAGCAGTAAATCTTTAATGCTGCACTTTTAATCAGATTTATCAGTTTTTGTTTTGCTGAAACAAGCCGACCTACCCGAGGCCTCTTCCAGACGACACGTCCGATCCTGTTACCCTGGTAAAAGAGCGAGTCGTCTGTGGCGGGGAAGCGGGGGTCCTCGAAGAGCAGGCCACTCTGCAAGCACTGCCTCTTCAGGGTGGAGTACTGCTGCCCCTCGAAGGCCTTCACTGAAGTGAACATGCTGCAGCCCTGGAGGACACAACGCAGATGGCAATGAAGTACAGATCTGCATCCTGTCATCACACCACCCTCCTCTTCTATCATTGACTTTCACATACACATTTCAGCATCCTCTCTGAAAAAGCACCATCTTGTGTAATTTCTGAAAATAAATTTCCTTCTTGCTCATCTGGTTTTCAACTCACAGTCATCCCAGCAGACTGACAGCTGAATCCAGCAGACGGTAATACCTTAGCAGCGAAAGCTCTCAGTGGAAACAGAAAGTCGATGTGCGCTGCTGCCTTGAGCACAGCCAGGCTTCACTGGGTCAAAATGATTAATCTGTCAATTCACTGATATCCTCCTGGGCCTAATTATCACTGCTATGCATTAAAGGAGTCACACATAAATTGATCAGCTCAGGGCAAGCAGGGGAACCGGTGAGTGAGGGAGGAGGCAAACTAAGAACTATTGAAGGGATAATCAATACTGAGACACTGAATAAATGGCACACCGTTCTACATATCACTAAGTGCTTACTTAACATCACTAGGCTACACATCGATACAAAATGATTTATTTACACATTAAGCAAACACAAAACAATGTTATAATTTATTTGGAGCCACATTTCTTCCATACTAATAATTAAAATACTTTTCTTCATTCTTTTTAGCTCAATTTTGGTCTCCACCGGCGATTTAAAAATATCTTGTTTTCTAGCTGTTCAGCGCTTCCACCTCACACGTCTGCCTGTTACTCCTTCACACTTCAGATTAATATTATTCACAGTGAAAGCAGTCAAATATCAGTATCAGCCCCAAAATGTGTGGTATCGCTAAGCCTCAGAGCTCAAATTTCTGAGCATCAGCACAAGTAAAAATATAATATATGACACTTTCAGGTAGATATGGCCCCTTATTGATAAAAGACACAATAACCAAAGGTGACATCAGTTACAGCTAGAAGTGCATGTTTTCTTAGCAAATTACTTATTAAATGTGATCTATTATTATCGTATCCATATTCTTATTTTTGGAGTTTACTAGAGTAGCTTTGCATCAACTATGTGCCTGATATAGTCATATTAGCGATATGCCTTCTTAATGACATCATAAAGAGCCAAGAGTAGAAAAGAACTGTCTAAAACAGAGCCTTTTTGCCTCACAGAGATTACTTACAACATATGAACACGATAGAAAATAAAACAACAAAGTACACAAGGTCAACCTTAAAAGTCCGACTTCAGCAATATCTAATAGGGTTTTAATCTTATCGACTGTTTTTAAATAACTCATCATATTTATTAGTTTTATGTCAGAATGTCAGAAACAGGTAGCTATCCCTTAGCACTGGACTCAACACAACTGACAACTCTTTATATTTAATTAAAACCTCAGAAACAGTCAATATGCTTTTCAGATGCACAGAATTATTTATGTCTGAACTTTTCATGGTCAGCAATTTGCATATGTCCTTTTCTATCAGTGTCACATCATAATCAATACCTCTGCCAGCAGAACTATTGACAACTTATGAAATCAGAGCCTCGCTGTAAGGCATTTAAGGCAAAATCATACTGGCTGATTAGAAACTGAGTTTATTGACTGGTGATAAAAATATATTTTCTTATTTTGTCTGACGGCAGAATGTTTTTTAATTATTATTGATTAACTCACCTTATTATTTACCCAGTTACAGTGTCACAAAGTAGTTCCTATGTTGTTTCCTGAAAACAGGAAGTTCAGTTGTTATATTGTGTCACCTCACATGTCTAATCATAATAAGCTAATCTAATATTTCACACATTAAGAAAAGTTTGGAAATAAATATCCAAAGTCTTAATGTTGCAGCTTAACCCTGCGTACCCACGAAGAGACTCTCAATCCCCACAATGGGAATCATTGACTTGAGATGGGATGGCATTTAGCTAATCCGTAACTTGATCAATTCATTTTATACGTTCCAGTCTAAGAGCAGTAGAAGACTGCACACTGGCACTGCTCTTACATTGCTATTACACAGACTCTGTGTGCTCGGGAACTGGCAGGTTAAAGACTGTTTTAATGTTGAATCTAGCTGTGGTTGTACCTCAAATTAGTAAACTATGGAAAACATAAATTTTCTAAATATTTTGTTCTTATAATGTTCTTGATATTAACTAAGAACAGTACTGTGTGTGTGGAAAGGTCTTATTGACAGGTAGAAGTCAGGAGAAGACAAATGCAGATCATGCAGATCAATAAGTCTTGTTGCACTCAAGGTTAATGTGACATCCTGCTTTATTTTGATTGATTTGCCAAGATGCACATATAATAGTACAGTGCCATGAACCATTATTAGACCCTGAACACTTATCAACTAATAAAATGACTGCTGGCAGGAAGAAATGTAAACAAAGAAATATCAACAGCAGGAGAAAAACACAAATATTAATAGTTACAGTTGATGCTGATAAACACTGGATTAGTATTACTATGGTTGTGGTCAGAAGATACCATGCACTCATCATGGACATGAAGGTCCTGATAATTTGGGGCTTTTGATTTGATTTTGATTAATTCCTTGAACTGTTCTTTTTTTCAAGGGTGCAATGATTGAACAGCATACATCTTTAATGACTTAAAATAAAATTGGGTGCACAAGTTCAAATTTTTTTTGTATTTTCTATAATCCACACAGGATCAAAAGAACACAGACTCAAAGATATGCATATACTTCCACATATTTGGTTAAATGTCCCTTTGCATCGACCAGACACTTATGGTAGCCATCACCAAGTTTCTGGGTGGCTATCTGACCTTTGACCTCTTCTTGGCGGAATTAATAGAATTTATTGAATTTTGTTGGTTTCCTAGCATAGATGTGGCCTAGCATGGTTTGGGGCCATGGAAGTGTTATTCTGCAAGCTTAATGTTAGCCAGTTTTATCCATTCTAAAACCAGTTTTAATACGTGTTTGGAATCATTACCCTGTCTGAACAACCAAATCTGCACACAGTATATCGAGCTGATGAGCTGAGGGGAAGCTGAAGTGAAGAATTTGGAGGTAGTCCTTATGAGTGGGTTTTGATAATCGATTTTACCACTAAAATCAATTCTAGCTTGAATAACGTGATATCGATTTATTAAAATTTTAAATAGAAATTTATTTTGCCCGAAACGCCAGAATCTCAGGTTAAATTTTGACAACCAACGAACAGCTAAAACAGTAAATGAGACACAGATACACGGATTCTGCACAAAGAGGTTAACACAAAGCACAGACCCGCCGACTCATCAGAATCAGTGAGATGTCGGCTTTCTCACCCGACGGCACAGACACGCCATCGGGGCTGAGAGCCGACATCCCACTGATCCTGGTAGGTCGGCAGTCCAGTCTTTGTGTTTACGTCTTTTTTGTGCTAGATTCTGAAGCTGCAGGTTTCATCACTATCCAACCAAACCAGCAGCAAAAGAAGATCCAAACTACGCTTCACATTTAGCTTCACATAAACATCGCCATGAATTCCCTCTTACTCTTGCTGTTTTGCTTCCACCACGATAAAATAACACTTCATGCACAACTCTTTCTCTCTCAGTGTACTTCAAGACAGTTTCCCATCTAAAAATCTCTGTTTTCTGCATTATTCGCTTGCTTATTACCCACCAGTCTACCATTATGTACAGCGCTGTCGGCCACTGTTTATTTTTTCTTTTAATTTAACTGACTTCCGACAAGAAAGTCTCATGTCTGCTGTTCAATACTGAAGAAATTTAAACTTTTTTAAAATTATGCGAAATTGCAAAACGCTTAGGTGTGTCTCTAATTAAACCTCTGTAACTTTGTTCTGCTTCACTTCAGCAGCATCTGGTAATGTTTATATGTTAATTTATGGTTTTCTTTATTTTTTGTTGTATTGCAGAATATTTTTAAGGTTTTCTGCTATAAAAAGCCAGGTCAGGAAAATCTCCTTCATGTTTTCCGTTTTATGCTCAGTTACTTTGACGCAACGGCATCTGTTGTGATGCTTACACCTTTGACAAAGTCTCAGAAGTGTCACCTTTCTTTTTATAGATATAAAAATATGGATATGTACTAATAAATGATCAGAATTATAATATTTCTGACTGTCTGAGGCAAAATTTCCCTAATTCAAATCGAATCGATCGAATCGGGACCTTGTGAATCAGAATCGAATCCATTCTAGAAATCAGTGACGATACCCAACCGTAGTAGTCCTCCTTCATTTATATACTGATACTAGCGGCTGCAAAACAGCCCCAAAGCATGATGCTGCCAACACTATGCTTGACAGTCGGTACACTGTAAACTTTCAGCATCACTCTATAAAATATTTAAGTGAGGGCGTGCACATATTTGAGCCTGTACATTTTAGTTGCTTATACTTGGCAAATCAAACAATACACATAACCTGTCAGATGCACTCTCGGGTGCATTATGAGAGCCTGCTGCTTTAAAGCTAACGCGTTCTGAATGCTAAAAAGACACCAGTGTATAATCCGGCTGCTTGAGGCACTCGAGTCTTTGTAGGGCTCAGCTTTTAAGTGACGCTGTGCTCCAACACAGAGTCAAGGGGGAGATGTTCAGATTAAGTGGGAGGGCTTATTCCGCTACAGCTTTTCAAACTCATCTTAAATCATCTTAAAACTCACAGATGAAATGCTCTTGTGATGTTGTTTGGATCATGCTGCAAACAGAAGTGTGCGGAGAAAAACCTGCTCAGAGAAATGGAAATGTATCCCTGCTAAACTTGGTACTGAACCAATCTGCATCTGAACAAGGTCAACTCTGAAGCAGTAAATCAGCATTTTCTGCCGAAAAATGACCTAATACATTCAACAACAACTGAAGACTGGAGAACAAAACATGTGTGCATGTGCCTGTGGTATTAATGTATAATGTAAAATGTCTCGGTATTTCTCAGTATAGTAAAGTAATAAAACCAAATCCTGCTTATGCCAGATTACTACGCAGCACTGCTATTAACATAAAGTGTTTTTTAATTGGGCTGAGATGACCTGTTCACCTTCCAGCAGTGCTCAATGACATCTAATATCTTTGGGAAAATGAGGAGAACAGAAAATTGAGAGCAGCCCCACTGAAAGTACGTCAGCAGCTAAATGAAATCTAACCACAGTACCTTTCAAACACGATTAACTTGAAGGATTTAAGGACTAACTTTTTCTGACACTTTGAGAAATCTCATGCTTTCAGCAGACATTTATATGTTCCAAGCAAACTTTAAACATCCTGCTGCAAGTGTGGCTTTCAGATATGTCACATTACCTACAGCCTGTATCTGATTAGTCTCTAACCTTAATTAAAGAAAATAGCCAGTAAGTTCACTTTAGAGGAATTAACAAGCTATCTCACTCTTGAGTGAGTGATAAAGTAAATTCCTGGGGGAATGAGGAGGTCGCAGTTGGAAGCAAAGTCTGACAGATGGCCTGGTGACTTGGCTCGTGACTGCAATGGGGAAAACCATGCTGTCATCTGGCCTCTGTGGACTGCCAACAGGATCACCTGCAGAGAACGAATCCTGAGAAGCTGCTGGGCTGCATTTCTTCACTACTGTGGCAAGAACAGCAACAATCACTGCTGAAAATTAAAGCTGCGAGGTTTCTACTATGATTATCTGTCAGTATGTGGTGCATTTATATCTAATTTTCAAACAAATTCTCTGTTCTGTGAAGCAGGACGATCCATAAACTTGACGCCTGCACTTCCCATACAGTCTCCTATGCTGGTACATTTGCCACCTATTTTAGCACTTTTGCTTCTTTTTATTCATCTGAGAGAACAACTACTGCTTTAATCCGCTACTGGATAATCCATTCATACATTTTCTGCCGCTTATCTGGGTTCGGGTCATTGGGGGACACCAAGACGTTCCCAAGCCAGCTCAGACATAATCTTTCCAGTGAGTCCTGGGTCTGACCCTTGGCCTCCTCCCATTAGGACACAATACCTCACCTAGGAGGCTATCAGGTGGAATCCTAGTCAGATGCACGAACTACCTCAACTGACTCCTTTCGATGTGGAGGAGCAGCGGCTCTACTCCAAGTCCCTGTCGAATGACTGAGCTCAGCCACTTCTTCTCCTGGTAAGACGTGCCATCCTCGTCAGATGCCCAAACCACCTCAGCTACATTCAGCTCCCTCTTCACCATAATGGGCCGTATCTAATGCCCCTATCACAAAATCCCTTTCCAAGATAACTATATGCACATATACACACACAAATACCCAACCCATTTGACAAATACACTCTAAAGCTAAGGTAAACACTTGACATACTATAGAAATTTCATGTATGTTTGTGGCAACTGCAGTGAAGAAGACGTTACAGCTCTACATTGACATTAATGAGCTGCACACCAACAGCAGCAACAAGAGAATCAAAGCACAACTAGCACCTGGATTTATTCATCAGAGTTAAATTAATATATAAACAATATTATATAATAAATGATAATAAATGATAAATAAATATGAAAAGGTATAAAAGCACTCTGTCCACACGAGATTTGCAAAAATCTCCGTCCTGATGGCAGTGCATCACCATCACTTAGAGTGGCTCACCCCCTTTCCCACCACTCTGGACTAACATAGTTGCATCACTCTGTGTTGTTGTCTTGCTGCTCCTCCACACCGAAAGGAGCCAGTTGAGTTGGTTTGGGCATCTGACAAGGATGCCTCCTGGGCGCCTCCTGGGTGAGATTTTCCGGGCATGTCCCACCGGGAGGAGACCCCGGTGCAGACACAGGACACGCTGGAGAAATTATATCTCTCGGCTGGCCAGGGAACGCCCTGGTGTTCCCCCGGATAAGCTGGAGGAGGTGGGAGGTCTAGGCTTCTAACTGCTGTTTAACTGACACAGGTAGCAGGAATTGATAGGTGAGGACTTAAGATTTATTTCAAAAGGATCACTCTGACTGGTTTATTGGAATCGCCTCTTTCTCTCTGATTGATAAATGATGAAGATCAGAAATAAAACGTCTGCAGGTCTGGTTCTTTTCAAGCTCCCACAGCTTTTACTTGAAGTATAAGCCTCGGGATCCTTTCTTGTAAATGACACTTGTGGTTTTCATCAATTGTTGTGCCTAAATATATATTTTAATTTACATCCTTGGAACAATCCTGTGTTGCTGTGTCTTCCTGATCAGTCTAAAATTAAAACTCATCTTCTTTGTTTGTTTTTTGGACTGTTACCTATACACACATTAATGTGACATGGAGCTGAACTGAGCTGAACTCCAGTTCTGGCACAGATAGAGGATGAGCTAATGGGCCACTGTAGCCCCACTGTAAAAGTAAATCAGGATTATTTAGTACTGTCAATCTTTCAGAGCTCTCTAGCAGAAGAATAACAATATGGACCTAAAAGTGAGATTAATAGGCCTCTCTTTAACAGTGGTTCTGTTCCATTAAGTGTCCCCCTGAGCAATGACAGCGAATCAGCGTACACAATAGCAGGGCCCTCCCTAAGTGGAGCACAACCACCATTAATGCACATGTGATTTTCCCGTAATAACATTTGAAAACGTCTGCTTTGAAAAAGGTCTACTGGTGGCCACAGGAGCTCTGATGTGGAAGAAATGCTGTTGGACTGCAGGCAGATGTTTGGGAAGACGTGCTTTATGATGATTTAAGACTTCAGCCCTCCTACGAGTGCGGAAAGAAAGCAGATGGGAGGTTTCTCCGATGGAAACTCAGTAAGAACTGCCTACGCTATGGGAACAAAGGGTGAAGCAAGCGAGTGGAGGCAGGGCAGACTCTGGTAGTCATCAAGAGGCTAAAAGCAGCCCATTTGGTTTCTCTGCCTCTTCAGAAATTACAAAGACAACACAACCAAGAAACTGTGAATAATAGGAAGATGGCATTTCCATCATTCAATAGAATTATCAAAATTCAACCATTAGAAGTGACCGTGGCAGATTTTGTTTGGAAGTGAAAGCAGTCAGAATGAATAAATGAGGTAAATCCTGATGCAGCTGAGGAGGCGTGTGGAGGAGGAGGAAGACTTTTGAAAGGACAAAATGACAGTTAAAGAATTCCCAGCTGACACAAAGCACAAATCTCTCCCCCAAAACAATGGAGACGTGATTAAGAAAACGACGGCTCATGCACTGGAGAGAGGTGAAACGCTGGAGGGAAAAGTCAGCCAATCAGAGATCAATAAGAATGAGGAAACAAAGGGCCCTTTCTGACAAATGTGAGCAACGCTGATGTAATAACAACATGTTGTTTAATGCATTGCCTCCAGCAGCAAATATTAATCTTCAACTGCGCTCTAAACTGTTGATCTCGGAAAACAAATTATTCACAATGTTCGCTTTTTCCTCATTTCTGACACTGAGCTTTTTCCCCTGTTTGTTTACACAACAGTGTTAGAAGCCTGACATCTTGTGAGGTTACAGATTTTGGTGGAGAGGTGATAATAAACTGATTGCAGTCCCAGAATGATCTATGATCTTCGCTGTGAGTGAACAACACACATGAACAAATGGCTGAATACGAGCGAAGGTGCAGACTGCCAGCTGCCCTTGCTTCATTGTGCTATGCCTGCATTACTGAGCAGGAAGAGCTGCTGGTCAGCAGATGTCAACATTGATGTCATTCGACCGGTGCTGCCCAGTGCTGCCGAGGCATCGCAGAGTATCGATGATGGCAAAATGGCAAGATTTTGACATACGCGAATGCCAAACTAATTGAAAAAATAAATCTGCGGTTGGGTTATTATTGTAATCCACACTTATTGATTATCCATTAAGTTACCAACATCATGCAGATAACTGAATTCAACAACATGTTTTGTTTTGCAGTGATTTTCTTAAACTTCATTTATAAGAAACACTGTTAGGCTTCCTCCAGATTGATCTTACTGTAGGAATGCTCTCTCTGCTTACATCAACCAAAACATTAAGCAAGTTTGAGCTTTAAGGAGGGGGTGAAAGAGCACTGCTGTTAAAGAAGCAGGTGCACTGGATTTATAATGAGAAAACACTGACAGCCCTCTAGTGAAAAATTAATGCAAAGAGTATCGCATTATTTTGTTTTCCGACTCGAGCCTCCTTCTGTCGAGCCTCTTCTGCAGCACCACGAAGAGTATTCGTCTAAGGACCACGGAGAGCTCCTGTTACACAGCACTGGGTGGGACCACACTGAAACAATCACAAAAGAGTCAATCTTTGTTCGCGTTCCTGGACACAAAATGTCACGTGTTTTTCTTGATAGTCGACAGGGATTTGTGGGTAATGTATTTTTAGCAAAAAGTCTGGCATATTTTCTTTCTGCAGCTTGTCCGGATAAATTCGGGGGCTGTGTCACCATGTCAACCAAGAAATCTGAGCTTTCAAACCATGACATTTCTAAACACTAACCCGTTAGTGTTTTAATCCATAAACCTAACCTAATTTTTTAATAATCACAGCAGCCTATTTTAAGTTAATAACATATTAAAAAATAATCAACGCAGACTCATATTTTTTAATTTACTAATTTCAGTTTTGTGGCAGATGCATTAAGCCAGAAAGAAATATCCTTCACCAGAAGAATTTCAGGACTTCTGCTTGGGAAGAAAGTCAAAACTTCCAAAGATTTAAAACTTTCTGCTATAAGTAAATTCATTTCATTGGAATGAAATAAATTAACATTTTTGTGCATTGTTGGTTTTAATCACACAAGCTGCTGCGCAATAAGTTTCCCTACTTGGGAAAATAAAGTGAAGTCAAGTCAGGTTCTACATGATTTTTGAGTCCTTGAACACATTTTCTTCAGCAGTCCACCCTCACATCTACAGAATGCACATTTTCCACTTGCATAGGAAAAAAAAAACTGCATTTGGAGGTTTGGTGGGTTGGTGATGGAGTGAATCGCTTTGACGCTCATGCCAGAGACAAAAGTTGACTTTTTTTGATAGCTTATTAATTAAAAGGATTTCCTTTGGTTTCAGGACATAAAACAAAGCTTTACAGTGTACAAAAAGGACCACTTCAGATATTTTCAATTATAGAATAATATCTAAATTATACCAACAATGAGGAGAACAGGAACTACAACACTATATGTTAAACAGAAATGGGAAAAGTAACGTGTGAGTATTTCTGAGGATGAACGGTTGCAAATACGGAGACACAACAATCCACTACATCATCACATACTTCAAGAGAACGCGGTTTTCAAGAATTCAGTACAATTTTTTGAAATTTTGGTGATTGCCAAAATACTGGGCTTTCATATACCAAGGTACCATATTTAGGTAATATGGAAGGAAATATTGTGTCAGTAGAAGAGAAGACAGACAGCTGTTTAAAATCTTGTTAGTAGCCTGTAAGAAAGCCATCACAAAGCGATGCCACAAACCAGATCCACCAAGGCCAGATGAATGGCTGAAAACAGTGAGTGAAATATTTGTTTTGGAGCGACTGACTCTGATGAGTCTGATAAGACGGAGACTGAGAGAAATGGAAGAGCTGGACCAAATTCAAGTATCACTGACACAGTGAGGGATGAAAAACTACACGGTCAGGTTTAGGAAAAGGCTTATAACACGGTTATAAAGTGGTTGCCAGGTCTTATAAAGCAAAAATTACTTACACATTCATGCTCAATGATAAAAAAATGGGGCTTTTTTATCACCACTTCATGCTTTGCTACAAGTCTGTACTAAAACAATTCAAATGAAGTCATGTGTAGATCTCGAAATGCAGTCTTTGCACTCCAAAGATCTGCATCTGCAACTTCCAAATGAGAAGTTTTTCTGTGTGTCAGAGTAAACTCACAAACAGTGACTCTACTGTGTGTTTTGCTTAACCTTACCCACACTCAGGTTCTTCTTACTTTTAGGTAAGCTGTTAAGTCTGTAGGCATATTTCCATTTAATCTGTTAGCAAATTAGGAGCTTGGGGCACGCCTACCTTCTTCCGTGGAATCTTGATAGAGGAGCCAATGAAATTACCTCCATATTATACCAGCAAAGAGACAGAGAGTTCCTTTAAGAGCATTAATGGTTAATGTTAAATAGACTGGTTTTTATATAAAGCTTTTCTACTCTACTTAAACACTGAAAGCGCTTTCTGCAAAATGTCTCTTTCCCCCATTCACACCCAAGTGAATTACACACAGCAATCTAAGGACCACGGACAGCTCCTGGGACACAGCACTGAATGGCAACGAGTCTTCTAAGCTAGTCAGAAAAACACGTATCTAATCAGATCTGGGGGAAGAAAGCATCACTGAATAATGATGTGCAAATGAGTCCACACACACCCTGGAATCACAGTAAGAGGCTGTTCTTCTGTTCTTTTAGCTGTTGCTCACGACACATGCAGGAAATTCACACACTAGAGATGATAAGGGTGTATTGTAGAGCAGAAATGCAGTGTAGGTGGGCTGTAGCGTAGTTAACTTGAAGAGTGATGTGAGTATTGCACGTTTCCATCTGGTTTTGTATGAATAGACAACACTTTGAGTCACAAAAACAACAACAACAACAACGGAAAATAAAGATTACTGAACCGATTTGAGCTTAAAGCCGAGGCACCCCACAGAATGGTGGTGAATGTGTGGTCAGATATCAGAGTGTGTTCAGGTGAAACTGGATGTGGTGGTGGTGGTGGTGGTGGTCAGGGAGTGACTGATTGAGTCTGCTTCTGCTGACAGACTGATTACGCTCTGAAGTGAACAGGGAGGAGTAATGCACCAGAACACCACGGAAAGAGAGGGAGAGAGAGGAGAGGGAAGGGTGTGCCAGACCATCCTTCATCCACCGCCCCCACCTCTCTCCTGCATCACGGAGGAGGGCTATCCCAGCTTCCCCCATCCTCCCAGCATCGTGATCTCCCCTCTGCAGTATCTCCTTGTGCTTCTGTGGGCTTGGCCGTAACACACAACACTTATGCCCAAAGTCCACCCAGGCCAGACTATTTCACTTTTAGCTACTCATACGACACTTATATGATGACATAGATAAATGTTACATTATGTGGTTTAGGAATATTATAAGGTGTTAGTTAAACCCGACAAAAAGCTGACATTTTTGAGCACTATCTTCTCTTTAATGAACAATAATGGCACATATGAAGTAGCGATTATTGGGTTTACACATCTTACCTGGCACGAATCGGATTAAGGTTGAATGCCAGTAAAAACATGCTGAGAGTGTCCACTTTTAGACCCTGAAAGCTGGCAAGTGGTCCAAACATAGACTATTAATGTGCATCCACTCCCCTCTGGGTTCTCTGCAGAACAATATAGTTGTGCAATTACTAATTTATTACTCCGAGTGGAGTGGGGGAGAAAAACAGGCAGCACAGAGTCACGCAGAAAGTCCCTGTTTGAGAGGAAAACTTACTGAGAAAGGCTTTAATTTTCCAGCAGGAGCCATTACTACTGATGTGAGTGATATTTGGTGAGGGTAACAGCAGCTCGCTCAGATATGGCTTCCACACAGATTTAATGCAACTGTGGCTGTGCATTGTAAATATGAAACGAGAATGTAAAAGACTAAGCACCTTTGAAACAGTGGATATGCTGCAAGCCCTGAAATGCACAGGCAAGACGAGTAAAGCCTGGAAGAGCGGCTCTCCCGTCCAAGATGCACAATATATAGCGCTCTTTTTGCGCAAAGTAAAAGCTGCTTTCACACCGGTGCAATACGAGTTCACTCCCACCCCCCATCCTCACCTCTCGTTATCGGCTCGGCAGCCCTGCACACAGAGGCCGTGTAAATCATACGACAAGTAAGTAACAGGATATCGAATCTACCGAGATTTAACTCGCCGATCGCCGACTCTCCATCTCCGGCAGCCCTTCACACAGCACCTGCCTGCCAAGGGGGAGAGCAGCCTGAAGCGGCTTAAAACAGCACCCTCACCTGAACCGAGGCCTCTCCCGTGGCAACGTGGGTCTCTCTCGGGTCCTCCTCCGCAGGGGGGGAGCAGGCGAGGGAGGAGGGGGATCCAGCCGGTCCGGCTCTCGCTCTCCGGGGCTAGGGGGGGTGGGGGCTGCTGGGATTCCTCTCCACGCGCTCCCTGGTCCGCCGACGGAGCTCCTCTCTCCTCCTCTCCTCTCCTTACCCAAGCAGCATCAAGCTGCGGATGGAAAACGAGGAGTTCCGCTCTCTTGATTTCAAAATAAAAAAATAAAAAAAATGTACACACATGACCTGTAATATAGCCAGCGAAGCAGCAGGGGGCGCCATAAAACAACCCCCAGCCCCTGACCATGGAGATGACCAGGAGCTTAACGTTTACTTCTAAAAAATGAATTACAAAATAAAAATATGTAATTTTTCGCACATTATATTGTATATAATATTGTGTTTAATTTAAATAAAAGGACACTTAGTCTTTAGTCCCTTGTCCTTTAGTCTTTCTTTCACCAAAGCACATTTTGCCCATAAATCGCTAGCAAGTGCATGCTAATTGGTACATTGTGCCATTTCCAAGCCATAACTCGACTCAAAGAGCAGTTAAACCATAACATTAACTACTAACTGAGTAGAAGCTGATTACCGTGGTCGAAGGCGACTGTTATCAAGATGGTAAAAAAAAATCCTGGACAGGTGCCAGCTTCATGCCTGAAATCAAAATGGCAGATACTGTGACGTCCATAGAGACAGGTATTTTTACTTCCCTATTCGTCGGCTTAGTTATTGATATTTTAACTTTGAATTATTGTCTATATATGTTGCGCTTATATGATCTTTTTAAATGTTTATCTTGAACTGACAACTTTGGTTACACTCCGTACTCACTTCTGTAAAACACCAAATTTTAAGCGGAATTTCCTTTTCTACCTCATTTTCCACATTTAGCCGACTTTTACTCGGGAAGAAGTAGCACCTGATTTGTTAGTTCTACCACTAATTATAAAGAGGGTTTGTTAACACCGCGCTTCAGTGAGTTTTATTTTGAAGGTACAAATGGGAAATTGTGTATCTCCTTTGCTTCCACGTAACGGGAATCCTCAATATTGGGCTGTACACAGTGCGCATGCGCTCAGTTAACGGGCCTGCTGTAATCCCCTTTGTCACAAATAACAAGAGGACGCAATCTGCTGTAATTAAGGAAACCTATCCGCCCAATTACAGATTTCCACTTATGTAACAGTTAAGGTCATTAAAACAAAAATAAACACAGGTAGGTTTATTTGACATTTCTCTTTACAAATTAAAACACAAGATTTGTGCTTTGCAAAGTGCAATAAAATAATACCGTGCATTTCTTAAATGAACGGGACCGACTGCAACTGCGCATTTACTGCCCAAAAATGAGTCGTTTCATCAAAAAAGCAACAAATCCACGCAGTAAGCCCTCAATTTAAAACATAAAGCAAAAGTATTGGCGAGGAAATTTAATATAACAATTACCAAGTATTAAAAAGCAGACGATGATGAGATATTAATAGTCTTCACGAACTCTGCCATTGCTCATTTAATTTCCTAATTAACTGACTGATTTTTGAAAAATAGAAAAATAGTGATACGTGACCCAGAGTCAAAAGTGACATCATTGCATTATTTGTGTTTTAAAACCAAATCTTAAAAATTACAAGTAATAACTATTTAAAAATAAAACGGAACTGCCTCACGTTTCAGGAGTTTTGGAGCTTTTTGCATGACAAAAGCATCACTGGATTTCAAAAAACAAAAAAAAACTTAAAATATTTCGCTCTTGATGAATTAACATATGAGCAAAAACGTTGGAGCTTAATAGTTGTTTTATTTTTCCTTAAGTTTTCCTGAGAGTACAGTACTTAGTTACATCAAGCCCATGCAAGCTTACCTTACCAGTGAGAAACTGACTGAATCATACCTCCACAAGTGTGTGTAAAGGAGTTTTTTTTTTTTTTTTTAAGGTGATGGATTTTCATATGCACACTCACTGCTGTGTAGATTCCAGATTTTTTGCTGAGGCTCTGGCACCATCTGCTGTTCAGTGACCACCTTTATAATGCTGCTGGGAATATCATTTATCTACAGGTGAACAAACTGCCTTTAACGTGAGCCTCAGATTTAATGATGGGAAGAAAAAAAACACAATTTTGTTAAACAAAATCTAATTTTCATTTAAATTTCAGTGCTCAAAATATCTCCACGTTTAATGAAAAGAAAATTTCATGGTCCCCAGAGGATGAGTGCCACTTATTTTAACAGAGCCAACTGGCCTTTCCTCCAGCATCACTAGTTGGTCAAAGTTTTCACTGATCCAGTGAATTACACTATATGGACAAAAGCACTGGGCCACCCACATAGGAGCTTCTTGGCCATGGAAACACATATCATGAAGCCCCCATTGCACCGTTTTTGTGCTGATGTTAATGATAGGAGGGAGTCTGGAGCTTTGCAGACGCATTGGCGACTGTTAGGCACTATGCACCTTAGCACTGGTGACTCTGCTCTCCAACTACGTGGCTGGAGACTAGTTGCTGTTGCTTCCACTTTGCAATAAGGCTACTTAAATACTGTAATATCTCAGAGAGAGGACTTGTTGCAATGATTGCATCCTATTACAGCACCACACTCAAATTCTATGAGCTCTTTAGAACAACCTGTTCATTCACAAATGTTTGTAAAGGGAGACTGCATGGCAAGGTGCACCTGCAGCAATTCAAAGAGATAAATACTTTTGCCTATATAGTTTATGTTAAAATCAGCATGATGTATAGGCACAAAAACCTGGGACAGCTGTTGTCCCAAGAGAATCTATGCAGAATTATTGGTGATCTCTGATTGGCCCTGGACTACAAGAGGGTACTTTTACAACACAACTGATATAATTATTACTAAAGTTCATAAAGATGATGTATTTTGGTCGCTTAATAACTTTTCACCTTGCATCAGTATTTACTGTTGGTTTTGGACCACGATCCTGCAAAATAATAATAATAATAATTTTTAAAAAAGAACATTTTAGATTAGCTCGAAGTTGTACTCATTATACCAGCACTTAGCTGTAACATGTTAGATTTACTCACTATTAAATTAACTACCGTACCAGAGTGTTATCCGATAGGGTAACCTTGCGTGTTTATTAACACAAGAAACTGCAACAGCCCTCATGGCCTATAAATGGAGGCTGAAGGAAGCCTTTCATGATTAATGGTTCAAAATAAGTTTTACTTGGTTCATGCTTGATCCACCCATCAGTTCCACTCTGACACAGGGGGTGGGTGGGATTTTTGTGCTCACATCCAGAGCCGTATACCTGAGATGATCATGCCATGGGTGTTTAAAGGAGTCTGAATCTTGAGCTTTCAGCTCACAGGGATTACTAAAATTCAAAAAGGAGTACATGTATGACTGAAAACCGGTGGTGACGAGTGAGGAGAGAATCTGACGGAGAAACCGAGGAGCAGGGCACGGCGACTGGCTCATCGTCCTTCTTTGTGATGCTTCCAATGACCACATTTTTAAACAGTGGGCTTCTTGCTTTATTCCAAACTAGCAACTGATCCCAGGAAAGTCTGGGTACCTCTGGGCTAAAGTAAACTTGCTGTAGTGCCAAATTATAAGAGACACTTTGTGTGAAAACAAAACAACTGGCAGTCTATTATAAACCTACACTGCATTCTCCACAGTCTCTTCCTGCTTGGTTACAAGGTGTAGCTTTGGGAAAAATGATTCATTGATAGCCTCTTGGCACAGAATGGAGGTTTCTAGCATAACTTCACCTACTTCCAAGGTTCGTTTAGAAGAACCAAGGGTCTGAAGAGGTCGAGGCTCTAGCAACACGTGCAGTATAAACAGCAGCTTTATTACTTGACTAATGCGTTTTGGCCTGTGGTGCTGATCAAGTAATAAAGCTGTTTTTTTATCCTAGTTTAGAGTTGCTGGAGCTTCAACCTCTTTAAAGCTTCTATGAACAACATATTGAGTGAAGGAAGCGTACGCTGCTCTTGGCTCTGCCTGGAAACAGGCTTGTAAATGACTCCAAATATACCTCAATTGAGGGCAATTAAGAGGATTGTTAGGGCTTCCTTTTAAAAAAAAGAAATCACCTAAACTGTTCATGTGATGAAAGACAAGCCTACATGTTGTTTTATAATAAGGTGCTGTTTATTTCATCATTTCATTATTCACATCTCACAGTACACTTTCTTATAGCTTTGAAGTGTAGTTTTTAACCATGTGTAATACTGACCTCAGCCTCCTCTCCCAGGCTTCCTGGCATCACTCCGGCACCCCCACCTCTGTTCCTGGGTACATTTGGTCGCAGGGACTCGGATTCTAACTTTTTACCCAGGGCCAGAGGCTTGAGGGAGTCTGGAGCTGGCTTTAGATTGTTGTCTGGTTCAGTCCTGCAAACTGTGAAGTGCTTATCTTGTTTTGTTTATTTATTCACACAAAGTCCAGATTAAGTGTTTGATCACTTTAACTGCAGAGAGCCGCCACCATACAGGTTATAGCAGCCTTTGAGGGACGCGGGCGGCGCTTTATTCAACGTTCAGATGATGTGGATTTGGCATGGATTAAACATGGACTGCAGGTATTTTGAGTTCCTCGGCCGTTTCCTGTCAGCATGCCTTCAGAAGTGTGCAAGCACTGAGCAGGAGTGTTATAGTGGCTGCCCCGATGATGCTCCACTGCATCACAAGCAGACCATTAAAGATTAACAGCCTCATCTGGACGGCAGAGGAACCCCGCCGTAACTAAAAATACTTATGATCACTTGGTGCAGACTCCCACTGCAACTGGTCTTTGTTTTTGTTTTTTATGTCTGTACAACTTTAAGGCAGGAAGTTGAATTTTTTTAAATAGGACTCAGTCTTAAAATTCATGCCTCCCTGCACAGGATTTTTTGTTTTTTTAAATAAAGGACGGGGAGCCTGGAAGTATTCTAGTGTCCATCAGGCCTGATCCACTGAAACCAAAGTCAGAACAAGTCATCCTAATGTGCTCTGCTATGCCATGTAGATGAAGGTGTTTATATCCGTCTCATCCCGCTTTATGTACTTATGGTCTATCAGCCACTCAATCTGCTCCTTGATCATCTTCTTCTGTGGTAAAAACATGTTCTTTAGGATTTCCACCAGCTCCGTCTGCAGCTGAGCATTGTTGATGCGCTTCCTCATCTTCATTATTTGGATGATGGCCTCCTGGACGTGAGAAATGGAAAAGAGGAGGGTGGAAAAATAACAAAGCAGGTCAAGAAACTGCACTGTGAGGCTCTTTATTCACAGTAGGTGGAGTTCAAAACAAATGAAGATGCACCAGCCTCTCCACTTGCATGCTGCGAGCTCATCTCTGTACCTGTGTTCTTAGTATCCTGAGCTGGACGATGCCCTCGTTCTCCTCCTCTCTCATTCGCTCCGTGGTGAGCTGCAGCCGACCGATCAGGTTGATCTTCCCCCTTTTCTGAACCTTGGAATTTTTTCTGTAAAGTTGAATTTGAAAAAGAAATGCCCTGGGTCAGCGTATGGACCTGTGATCTCTACTAAGATATCTGGTCTGCAGTGTGACCATTTAATCACCAACTATAAACACCATCACCACTGGTCTGTTCGCACTAACAGCAGTGACGCAGAGAGGCCCGGAAGAAGCTGCTGCACCTCTGCACACCGCCATGTTGTCTAACCCTGCTTACCTAAGCTATTATTTATTTAATAGGTTTTTATTTATAATAATATTATTTGTATTACATTTGCATATATTTTTATATTTCTTATTATTACTAGTTTCAAATCACAAAAATGTTATTAGACAAAGATAACATGAGTAAATACAAAAACTCTTTTTTCTCGTTTATATAATGTATTCTCATTTATCACTGCAACAATTTCTTGCGTTCGTAGAAAAACTTCATAAAAATTAAGGGAGCCTCAAGATTTTTGCATAGGGCTGCACATTTAAAGCACATCTAAGATCCTGTTCTTAAAAACAAAAGTGTTTTCAAATTAAAAAGAGAATGAAGTGATTTTGAATCTGAAATGTTCCTATTTTTGGAATATCATAATTTCATTCAATAACCTCTCAGCATCTCTCGTGTCCCTCAAGTACGTCTGATGCTATAAATGTGGTAAAAGCTGAAACACATGCACAGAGCTAAACTTCCAAACACTCAAAAGTTATGTAATGGATTTTAGGAGTAATTTGGAAACAACAGAGTGTGCAAAATTATATTTCTTCCTCACTAAGACCAGGCTGTGCATTAAAACTTCACAGAAAGCACTAAAGAGGCAAAGTTGTGAAGAAGAAGAAGAAGAAGAAGATGAAGAGAGGAACAGGGTGAACGTGATCACTTACATGAGAGAAAATTCCTGGTTGACATAGAATAACGTTCCTTCTGCAAAGTCTTTTGGCGAAGACACTGCCGGATCATAGAGCAACACCTGCCTCTTGAGTTTGGGAAACGCTACCAGAGACTGGGCGAACAGAGAGGTTTAAGGAGGGAAACAGAAAATTTTGTATTAATCAAACAAAAGAACAAACTTGTTTGTCTAAGACGTGATAGAGACAGTCATCTACAGTTCACAGGCACTTTTGTCCTCGTTGTTTACCCAGAGAGTGCGTCGCAGCTCTGCATCGGGCAGCTCAGTGGCTAATTTGAGGTTTTCGAAGCTGATCCGCTCCCTCGGTCGCTGGTTCCAGGCAAACAGCACCGCCAGCTGGAATGTGGTCACCTCCAGGTCATACTGGCCTACCTCGTTCTTAAACGTTATCTGGAGAAGTGAAGTACATTTTATTTAGTTTGATTACTAAGTTCAAACAATAAAGAAATAATAGATCGCGGGAGGAGTACATGTGCACGGTCGAAACTCTCCTTTGTAAAACGTTTGAAGGAGTTGCCTGGAAAATGTTCAATACACAATTAATATGCTAATGTGGTCACCTCAGACACACACATGCTTTTCTAAGCTTGGGCAAATAATCAGAAGGATGCTGGTTTGAAGGGACAGGAGCTGACTAGCTTATTTCAGACAGTGGAGAAGCTGCTGAGCTCAGTGTTAGATAAAAAAGGATTAATCTGTGAAATATGCAAAGCTGCACCAGTGAAAGTTTTCCATGGCCATTACAATAACTGGAATGGTGCAATTTCACAGTTAAGTTGCTTTTGTGAGTTCCTGTGAAGACACGTTAGACTCACGATGCCGTTGGACATGAGGTGATGCCAGTGAAGCTTCCTGCCACTGTGGTTCTTCTTATAGAAGTCTTCTACCTCAGGTATCAAATCCTCCAGCTCCGTAGGGAGAGACACAAAAACCTTCTCGCTGCTCCTCGACCACGCTCCAGCATTCAGGATCTTTATGTTGACCGAGTCAGCTGCAAGGGAGCGCACCAACATGAGAAAGTTTACAGTTATAGCACATCCCAGTCAAAAGTACACATTACTGCACCTTGCTGGCTAAAACCAGCTACTAGTTAGCTTAGCATAAAGAAAGTCTTTAGGCTTTTGTGTTATCTAATGTTGAAACAGTATTTGATGTAGGGCTGTTCGATATAACGATATATATCGGATGACGATATAAAAACGTCTATCGTTTCATTTTACGCTATCGTTTGTTTCGTGGTGTTGCGAAATAAACTGTTTACGGCAATATTTTTTTCATCGTTTTGATGGTCACTGTAGTGACTATATTAATTTCTTAAAGTTCTCTCTTTCTCTTATATTTAATATAACCACACTACAGACGGACAAGCGCCTGTTTTTATGCGTTGTCGTTAGCAACAACGACGGTAACACCATCCCGTGTCCGCTTGTTTATGTTCCACATAAACCTTTCACAATAAAGCTCAAGATCCTGTTGAGACTTTTCAAAATAAACTGAATCACGTGAAAGAGCAGATTATTTCGGATGAGAAGTAAAAAAGAGCAGTCAGGTGCTAAAAAATAAACCTTAGACTCAAACGTTAGAACAGGCTTTTCCCCGCAGCACGCCGTGTAATAAATACTCACAAAGAAAACGGTGGCCTTTACAACTTATGTCTAAAAATGTATCGTTTCATCCATCGGTTAAAACACTCGACTCCAGCTACATGAGGCGCAGCTGGAAACACTTGCCGCAAGAAAATGTTACATTTTTGTGATTTATATCGTTATCGGACGATAGAATTCTTATATCGGGATATGAGATTTTGGTCATATCGCACAGCCCTAATTTGATGTCTGTCTATTTTGAACACTGTGCTCACTGTTCTTGTGGAGGATGTAGATTGCAGTGTATTGAACTGTAAGGGCCCTTTGGGGTTGTGTCTCCTCCCAGGTAATTTACATGTTATGTTACTTTTTTAAGTCGTAGGGGTTAGCCGTTTCCCCCATTTCCAGCCTCTATGCTAAGCTAATCTACTGCTCATTAGTCTTTGTGTTTAGATTATACATGAGTGACATCAATCTGCTCATCTCAGTGGAGAAAAGCAAGAAAATAAACGTACTTGCTTCCCCAAACTATCAAACTCTGTCATCATTTTATTAAATAAAACATTTTCTGACTTTACCTGGTAAAGCAAGCTTGTTATGTTTATGCATTTCTTTGAAGGACTGGTTGAGGTCCTCCGACACCTTGATGTCTTGGAACATTCTCGCTAGCTTGTTGACATAGTCGGCTGGCATTCCTACTTCCTGTTTGGACAAATGACATCACAGTAAAGATGAATCAATTAATCGTGTTACTAATTGTATCTGTGTTAATTTGCGAGCAGTTTCTTATTATGATGTTCTCTCGGTGATACTTGTGATGATAAATGAAAAAGAGACAGCCCCAGATGTCTCACTGATGAAAACATTTAGTAAACAGAGTAAGGTGAGCTTCATAGAAGGAAAAATTGAAAGTAAATGTTCCCCGTTAGCTCCTACCCTGAGCCACTCCACCATGTTCTCCTCTATCTCGCTGTCGGCTGAGATGTCCAGGATGAGCCGACGGGTCAGGTGGGCTTTGTGGTAGCGCATGAAAACATCTTTGTTCTGGACATACTTCAGGACTAAAAGCTGCAGGAAAACCGATAAATAAATTTAAATAAACACCGGTTGGAAAGGACTCATGCCTCAGCAGCGACCTTTGGTGTTTGTTGCAGTTTCTTGAGAATTCAAACACGTAGGAATATTTTTCTGAGCTGGCACAAATTTGTTGAGGTTATTGCTTTTTCTTAACGTTCCAATAAAGTCAGAGCTTGCCTGTTTCATGTTCTTCCTGCATGTTCTCTCAAGACTTCCAGAGCAATAACTAACAGTAAATCAATGTCAGAATCAGTAACGGCAGTTTAATAAACTAATAAGAACACTAAACTTACCACTTCCTTGAGCTTGGCCTCGATCTCTTCAGAGGTGAGCTTCTTGCTGAGTGGAGTCTTCCTCAGGAGCATGTCACAGTAGTTGGCTAGCAGCTCTGGACACTTGGACTCAGGCTGAGTTTTCAACCCTACCCTGTAAACGCAGGTGAGGAGAGACGAGTGCAATCAAGCTGTCAGGCTGCTTTTATCATTCGGAGCTGAAGTTCATGCAGGCAGCTCTCTTACCCTTTCTGTTTCATGGGAAGCTCTAATTTAAATATCGTGGCATCATTCACAACCGCTTTATAGGCCTGCAAAGAGGATTGAAAAAAAGTTCTGAGGATATTCTAAGACAGGCATCCTACAGTTACAATGGAACTTAGAAGTGTGACTCACTTTGTCTCTAGCAGTCAGGAAGCGTGGATCATCCTGAAAGGCCTCTTTCACCAGTCGACTGAAGCGGTTAAACAGGGTGAGCAGCTGCTCCACGTATTTCTCCGAGTCCTGCAACAAAGACCCGATGGTGCAACCACTCACTGAGATCAGTATAAAAGTTCAGATTTACATTAACTAAGCTCAAGGTCCACAAACTTACAGTACGTTGAAATTTTATCTACAGGCCTTAAATTTTATAATTTAAGCATTAAAAATCTAAACCGTTAAAAAAGGGGCCATAAGGACAATCTGTAATACCAGTTACAAACAGGTACAAATGCACTATTCTTAAAATTAAAAACATTTATAAAAGCCCCCCCATCTGGTTCATTTTCACAATGCACGAATTATGTAGAAAGCAATAGACTTACTCCCTGGCAACAGCCTTATAGTGTTTCTTAAAAGAGAAAGGACATACACTTTGAGGCCAGTGGCACCCCTCAGCCTTTTTTTTCTTTCAAAATTCCAGGTGAATATTGCATCCACAAGATTTTTAGAAACTTTACCTCTGGACTTGAGGTCAAGTTCAAACTCGTCTGAAGTTTTTAGTAGATTCACCTATGGTATCAGTTTTAAATTCCTACATCGCTTCAGTCTCGAGTTATCCCATTCACAAACTTCGATGTCCATGGTGCCCACTTGGCCTCCTGGCAGGGTGACAGCAATACCCCCTGATGGGGTATCTAAGGAGTCCAAGGATTTGTGTAGATTTGCTGTACCACATCTAAATTTCTAAATTAATTTATTTGCATAAAAAGGACTGAGTGTAAGATGAGAATTTTTCAGCTTAAACAGAAGTGTGGAGGTGTAAAGTGAGGAAAATGTTTTGCAATATTAAAAAAATAAATAAATAAATAAAAATCTAACATGTTCTCTGTTAGCCCTGCGACAGACTGGCAACTGGTGTACCCTGCCTCTCACCCTATGGTAGCTGGGATAGGCTGCCCCCCAGCAACCCTGACAAGGATAAGTGAAAGAGAATTGATGGATGGATGTTTAGTCTTCATGCATAAGATAAACTCATCATCTGCTGCACACCCATTTCCTTTCCCAACCCCAACGATCTCTCTCTGGATCATTATCATGCTGGCGTTTTGATTAATAAGAATGACGGCATCTCAGCATTTACTGCTGTCATTGAAACGATGTTAATACAAACTGTAATAACCTGCAGTCTATTCTTGCTAACCTCCCACCATCACCAGTTTGGCATGTTTGTTTGTGCGACACTCACAGAGGTGATCGTCTCCGCCGATGCTACCATATCGGCCAGCCCAGCACTCATGATGTGCTCCTCCAGGTCCTTCAGCATGGGCTCGATGCCGTTGGGCACTTTGTCCATGAGAGAAAACATCAGGTGCAACTCTGTGGTGAAAGCAAAGGCATCATCCTTGCTTTTTAGAAAGATTATGACTCAGAGTTATGGAGCAGTCAACAGCAAGGAGGTGGGCAGTGTTATTGCTGCAGAGAGACCCTAAAACAGATGATATACTGCAAGAAATAACTCTGATGCCCCAGTCTTTACCAGAATCAATACAACTTAAAAAATTAAGACTGAACTAAATCCCTAAATGCGCATTTCTGTACTAGTGACATGTCTCTAATGTTCATTTTGTAGCTACATTATAACACGAGCAGAAGATGAGCTACTTTAAAATCCATTATTGTGGAAGGCCTTTGTCAATTTCATGAATTAAACCACACACACACAGATGCATTAATAATACGGATGGGTGGTTAATGCAGCCCAGAAACTTGACAGAGGTCTTAATCACGAAACAATTCTCCAATACAAACTTTTATGTATTCTTAAGATTTTCCATATTGGTCATTTACATTGCAATCGTGAAAAATGTCTGGAAGAAAAATGTTACATAATCTCTGGGTAGGTTTAATGCACCAGGATGTGTTCATCTACAGTGAACAGCAATGTGAGCAAAAGAAAAGAACAAGATGTGATACCAGCAGCTAAAATATCAAATTCAAAACTAAATGCATCTGTGGCAATGAGCACAGACTTACCTTTAATGTAGAGCTGGGCGATATAAGATTTTTTCATATCACGATATGTTTTTTTTTCATTTCAGGCGATAACGATATATATCACGATATAAGTCAAATAACTTTATTTGTAAGATTTAAATGTGCTGTTGCTCACAAGTAAAATGTGAAATAATCAGCAGCTTGTTTTGATTTAAATATTTATTTCCCATAATAAGTTCAACAGGGTAGATGTACTTAAGGAACGTGAGACTTTTTCAGATAAATAAAGGCAAATATTGCAAACTACACAAAAGGCAGCTGCTAAAGCGTTTAAGTTTCAAAATAGAACAAACGAAACAGGCTACTAAATTGTCAATTCCACTTAGAAACAAAATATTAATTCTAAAAATAAATCTTAGTTTGTTTTACAGAAGAACAGACAAAATTGACTAACTTTTGTTAATATCAAATAAACTGAGAACTAAAAGGAAATTCTCAATCTCTCCTTGTTGTATAGCTGAGCATTTCAAACAGTTTTAACAGTTACTTTAGTCTGACACAAGCCGAATGACGAATTAGCGCTTCCAGTCAGAGATTGAGCATGCACCGGCTTATTGTATTTCCAGACTTCCTTTCGGCACAATTTACAGTGCGCTATTCTGATATAAAAACTAATGAATAAGTCTCAAAGGTTGGGCACAGATACAAGACTTGAAAGCCTCTTATTATTAAAAAAACAAACAACAAATTCATGTCTGAGTAACGAGTTTCAAATCCTTATTTTTGTTTTACTTTAACCTGAACAACTTCTGCACTTCCTGCACTCAGTCTGTGTGTTTTCAAACCAGCGCGAGAATCAGTTATGATCCACTGAATACCTCTTGTTATTAACGTTATGAAATTTGGTGTATACTATTTAACCAGTCTCCCCCCCGCCAAGTAAAAGCTTTGGATCCCACAGGACACTCAGTTAGAACATCGAGTGCTGTGACAGACGGATCTATCGTGACGACCTTCCACCTCACACGTCGCCTTCTGTGTAAACCTCCGACTTGGTTTTAGATTAACGAGGCTGGTCATACTATCACACAGGGATGTTGTACAGATGCAGAGAGATTTGTTCAGGCTATTTTCTAGTGCAAACCTGAGCTGGCTGAGCCTTTGGTGGGAACAGTCCTGCCGTACTCACTCTCTGTCTCATTTCGTTTGATCATGCCCGGACATTCGGCTAAGATGGTCTCCTTGAACGATGTTACTAGCGCATTGACGCAACACTCCATTAACTGCAAAGATAAGCAGAGGCAAAAACACTCAGAGACAACACACGTGCAGATATCAGAAATCAGCATTTTTGGGACGATCCTTCAGCATTTTCTTTCCAAGAGTAAGAGGAGAAGACCAAACTTGGAATAAGCTCATCAAGGAATAATAATAAGAGGAAACGTGAAATAGGCTTTGTGTGAAATAACCCAAATATTAAAGTAAAAGGAAATATGTGAAAGGAACACCTGGCCACATCTGTATACTCACTCACTATACTACAAACAGCAGTTTGTAAAAACAGTAAAAACTGCAGTTCAAGGGAAATTTACATACTCTAAATATTTATTTGCAATCTTTTAATCACACAAAGTAAACGAGTATAATTTAAAAAGTTGCTTTTTGTCTTTGATTTCTGGGTGAAAATCGTGAAATATGGCAGAAACTGGCACAATGATTTTTACTGTAACTTGAAAAAGAAGAAAAAGCTTAAAAATTAAATAGAATATAAACATTTAGAGACCACAGAAATTGATGTTCATGTTTACAAAATTTCAAACTAAAACAATGGAGCTTATACTAACTGCTTGTACAGAGTTGCAGTCACGTCTCGTCTCTAGGTAACGCAGGGCACGTTTCTCCTCTTCCCTCAGCTTCGAATCAGCCTGATGAAAATAAAACATATATATGCAATATTTATGCATGTTAGAAAAAGCTAAAAGTAAACATATAAAGACGAAAAGCCTGTAAGTTTTAAATGTTTATAGTTGGTATTTCACAAATATGGGATAAATAAAGGTAGTTATACCAGCAAGTAAACAGTGAGCAGCAGTTTCATTAAAATAAACAGAGAAACTGGGAAATCGGTTTTCTGGTCCAGGAGTGTTACTCACATATTTCATGTAGTTTTGGACGCCGTTCTGCTGGAGGTAGGCCGGTGCTTGTGTTCTGTAAAACCTCTCAGTAGAATCCATATACGCTTTTTCAAAGTTATCCCTGTAGATCTGCAGCTTGTCGTCGGGGTTGGAGCACAGGTTTACTGCTCAGGACAATAAAAATCATCACACAGTGAGATACAGTACGATTTCTGGTCCTGTGTTTTTTTACAGATGGTGATGAATTACATTTTCTACAGCACTCCATTTTCAGGGCTCGCAAAATCGCTAGCCCGACGGGCGGGGCTGAGATAGATTTTGGTCGCCCGACCGGAGATATCGCTAGCCCCGGGACGTAGGGCTAGCAATTTTGCAATTTTGTAAATGCAAAAAACGAAGTCAAAGGCTCTCAAGAACATGCCAAATCCTAACCGTGTAGAAATGTTGGCCAATCAGAAGTCTAGAAGTTGGGGAGGGAAAGAGTAAACAGGGTTTTGTGCCCTCAGAAATCCTTAAGTACTTCTGAAAAGTTTTTGTGTTTTTCTGGAAAGGCAGCTAATTTTGTGTTACTTTTCAAGTGTTTTCATCATTTCAAATGTCACTTGGTCTCTTGGCCGGAGTTTATTCAATAAAGAAAGAAACTGAAAACTGAGTTTTTGAAAATCTCCACCCTGGCAGGAGTTTTTAAAAATCTGCTTTCAGTGAGCAAAAACATTGTTTACGTGTGGACGAAAGGCCCAAAGGCCCAAACGCATAGAAAAAGCTGCGTTTTCAAAAATACCCAAGTAGGTGTGGACATCGCCTTAAAGAGTTAGTATGTTTGGTGCATTCAGATCATTGTTCTGATTGCAAAAGCGAAGAAATACGAAGAAATGAGGGGTGACTCAAGACTTTAGTATGTATAACACAAAGAGTATTTCCAGTAGTCCAAAAAGTGTGAAGCAGACCATCTCCAGTTGTTGTGCATTCATAAACAATGTCTGCCATGTAGAACAGGAGGCCTCAGCCTCAATACCAAGCTTCTGAAACCAAAAGCTACTACGCTGTCATTCACGAGCAGTCAGATTTTCTACCCTTTCTGATCTATGACTGGACAAACTGAACCTTCCGATGTCGCCTGCAGGATCCAAACAAAAGCTTGAAACAGGTGTGTCTCAGTTTTTCTCACCGTATGACTCTCGCACTCCGATGACCAGCTGTGAGTCAAAGGCCTCCCCCAGCCTCTCGGCATGGACGAGCTTCATGGCACTGTCTTGTAGCCTGTTTTTAATGTTGGAGAAAATGGACTCGTTCCATGTGTCAAGCATGAGCTGCAGTGAGCATAGAGAAAAAGTGTTAAACACAAACATGCACACTGACAAATGTTTCTTTGGATCACAGTAAAAAGACAGAAACAAACAAACCCACTCACCTTGCGGACGATGCTGTCCTCCATGTTGGACTTCTTGTTGCTTCCTTGCTTACCCATCAAAGTGATCTCCAGCTGGCAGAAAGGTTTGGGCAGAATGTCACACTGTGTGAAGAACTTCCTCCACTCCACAATGTACGCCTTCAGCAACGCCGTGTCATCTTGGTGACTAAGCACCCGCTAAGAAAAGGAGAGAGACACAAGTTAGGGCCAGTTTGCACCTGCAGAAATAAATTGGTAGCCGATATTTAAAATTAAGATACACCTTAAAGAATCAGCACGAACACTGATGAGAAATTTAAACTGATGTCAGAACAGAAAGTATTTTTTAAATGTCTGGAGAAAAAAAACATAGCCTGTATCTATCATTCAAACAGACACAGATAATTTTAAATCTCTGTCATAACATTCATCCAACAATTAATGGAGCAGTTCCCAAAACGGTCAGCTAACAGGTAAAAAAAGGAGAACTTACACAAAACTTTGGGGAAGAAGTTGATCAATCTCAGTTTGAAATTGAGACTAGGCTAGATTTTACTAAAGTTCTGTAATACTTATATCTTTTAAGTATTTTTATTACAAATGCCATACCATATTAGAGAAAAAAAAATCTGTTAAAGTGAAACCTACTCTTTAAACGCTGGAAGGAGGGACTCATTTCAGCGTGACTTTAAAGCTCTGAGTACTAGAGAGCAGAATGCCGTCCGGCCTGACCGGGTCATCTGTCAGGGGAAGTTGGCTAATGTTGGGCGATGATGTTGCCAATTAAGCATAAAGGGGACTCTCAAAACCCAAATGTCCCTTCTGAGAGAAGAAAGGAGCAGTTGATCTTCAGAGGACTGTGTGAAAGTGTCAGCTAAGGCAGTGGGGCAAGGTTTTTCTGCTACTGTAAAGTAGAGGCAACCTCACAAATAACTGAAAGTCTATGTGTGCTGCAAAAATGATCAAAAGAGGAACTCATGACATGAATCTATTTTGTTCATTGAAACAGGGGCTGTACTACAAAGAAAGCTTAAATTATAAAAGATATTTTTTCCATATCTAGCTTCATTTATTCCAACAACAGCAATCAGACTAGCTACAAGCAGACGGACGTGAAAGATGCAACAGTGGTAGCATGTCAACAATCACAACCATGGACAGGTGTAGTGGCCGTGACTGTAGGGCCATATTTTATGGCCCTACAGTCACACAAAACAGTGGTCTGAGATGAGAGGTTTGCAATGGTTGCTTTGAAGAAAGGATCATTTGCTGTCAGTTGTCTTCTTCAAAGCATCTTAGGTGTGTCACAACGGAGTTAAAACACCAATAAGATGCAGTCGGTCTGCTACTCATCTGTGACTGAATGAGGTTACATTTGCAATTATATGCAATCTGTCTACGAAGATAAAGTGATTAACTGTAATAAATTGACAAAAAGTGCAAATTTGTTGCTATCTGCATCCACAGAAATTCATGTCAACTACTTACATTCAGTGTCCAGCCAGAACCCCGTAGATAAGAATCAAAAATTGCTCCACAAATAATGAAGCAGTTTCTCCAATACGGCAATTTATTGTGAAACGACAATGTTGCTTTTATACAGGAATATACCCAGAATACAACAAGCTGAGTGGAGCCCACTACTGCAAAGAGACCTGTTGCAGACTCAGATTGATGGTAATGTGAAGGCATCTGTCTGCATTTACAAATTAGACACCAAACCTTTCCCAATCTGTGTGAGAGTGACTGCAGTCAATATAAGTCAAACTGTGACTGTTTAAAGACATGTTGCTTCCCCTAGGCAACCTGTGCAATCACCTTGCGATCAAAAGTGATTGCCTGGGATCGAGGATATTTGCTCGTTCAACCTCTGTCTAGAAAAGTTCAGTGTAATCACTAGGAAACTGCCCATTCTTCCTAGTCGCATAGCCACAGTAAAGGAAGATAAAACTACAATATTAGAAAAATGCAAAGATGTTAAACAGGAAGACTTTCTCATCTACTCAGGTAGATACAAAAACATTTACAAAACGCTAAAATAAGTCACAAAATATACTTGAGTGTTGGGTAAGATGCTTGTATATGCTGTCCAAGCAACATGTATGTGTAGGAAACACTGAACTTAAATGAACTGGAAGACAAAAAGCTTACTGCTTGTGCTTGTTTGATGAAATCTAAGATGTCCTCTTTGAGGGCCTGGTGGATCTTAGCTGGACCTTTGTCGTCCCACAGGCACACAGCATGGACGTCTCTGTCGAAGCAAATAAAGGAGTCACGTCATCACATCTAAAAACCAAAGCCTAAGGTGAAAGCGCAGAGGTAGAGTCACCGAAAACTTACGAGAACAGGTCAAACCACTGTTGTTTGGTGACGGACTCCTGCCGCAGGAGCTTCAGTACTATGGGGCGCATCAGGTCCCATTTATCTTCAAACTGAAGGGAGCCTTTGTTCTGGAAACAAGCAGGAGGAGAAGAGTCCAATTATATGAATCACTAAAACAAAACTTTAGGGTGAGCTACAACTCAACATTAATCTGCTTTCAAACACCTGGCAATTTACGATTTATATGTATATATTTTTTTTTTAAAAACTATACTGAGAAAGTTTCACTTTCTCAGCTTTCTGTTTTTCTCTGTACAATGACAAAATTTTGAGATGGAGGTTTCTTTTTGACAATACAGATGAAAGGGAATGGGAGGCAGTGAGAGGAGAAGCAGAAATGCAGAGTCTTCCCCACAGAGAACAATCACTTGTGATGACTTATCAAAATGGACAAAGCTCCCCCTCCTCAGCCACAGAATAAAACATGACTTCACGGGCCGACCATGAAGCCTGATTTAGGAATTGGAAAACACCATCACCATTCCTGGAAAACTGCTCTGACCTCAGTGTGCTGACAATAAGAGTTTTCAGTGACAGAGTCTTTGTCTTTCCCTGGTGAGCAAAAAAAGCCTTAATATAGATGATCCAAAAACAGGAAGTCTGAACCTTGTACTTCTGTACCACATATAAAATCTGCAAGTAGGCTAAATCTGTTTCTTAACACCAAAACTGTGAAGTCTGTTAACTTACATACTCTGACTTAAATCGACTTTATTTTTATATTGCTTTTCAGTTTTACTGACTTTCATGCAGTGCTCTTCCCCTCTCTGATTGGTCAGATGCTGCCAACTTCACCTCATAACTAGAGTGATAAACTCTGTATTGACTTATCGAGTTGTGAAGCAGTTTTGTGTGACCACTCAGCCTGATTGATGATGTTAGGTGAAGTGAAGCCAGATAAGGAAAAGATATCTCAGATGTGTTGAACTTGTTGATTTGTACAAAAAGTCAAAATAAAAGCATTTGGATTTTAATTTAATCTCAGCTGTTTTTCATTTTGATGGGTCATACAGTGACTCATTCAAGAAGCGCTGCGGTGCTGATGGACTTTTGATATGTCTGATATTATTAATGCCAGTGCTGATATTGATTCAGTCTGCAGTGTGTTAGCTTTTTTGTTATATATCATTAAAAAAAAAAACTTAAAAAAATGACAGGAGTTTTTAGAGTGGTAATTATTGCACAAAGACTTGATAATAGTGCAGATGAGATAGACTAAGTATTGGCGACTGTCAAGCCTTTGAGTCGCCGAGCAGCTGAATAGGGGAATAATGTTGACGCGCCCGCTGTTTAAAACGTAAGTCAAAGTTCCAGGTTAAAACTCCTTTATTTGTTATCAAATCCTTAAAATCCGTAGAAAAACAGTGATCAAAAACATTCTAAGCTTGAGCGGTCAGCAAAAGTCAACTTCCCCCATCACCCACTCATTCACAAAAATTCCCTCAGAACGTGAACAGGTGATATAGCAATCACTATTACTATTACCGACACCACGTGACCGAGGTTAGACTACCAAAACAAAGTGATCTACCATCTAGTTGCACAGTTTAATTTGTGGCTATATAACCTTTTATTACTTGTTGATTACCTTGTGCGGGTTCTCTGCGTCAAACTAGTTTAAATATCTTTATGATTTTAGTGTAGTTGGTCACAAATCCTGGGATCATAACAACCCTAATATTTAAAATAATGTGGCTGATCAACTATGCTAGTGTTTTACTGTTTTTGTTTTAACCTCTGCCTCTGACATCAGCAAATGACATTATTAGCAGACATCAATCACCAGTATATCACGGTTTCTCTGGCAATCATCAAAAGAGTTTTGGCCTTCCCTACAGCTGGACCAACCACCGTAGGTACATACAGGCTGTTCCAGTTTCGTACTTTTTTGCATATTTGTCACACTTCAATGTTTCAGATTATCAAATAAATTTTAATATTAGAGAAAGATATTTGATACAAGATCAAAACCTACCTGGCCCTATATGAAACAGTAACTGCCTCTTAAAGCTAATAGCTGGTTGTTCCATACTTGGCAGCAAAAACTGTAATCAAGCATTTGTGATACCTGGCAATGAGTCTTTCACATTACTGTGGAGGAATTCTGCCCACACTTCTTTGCAGAATTGTTTTAATTAGGCCGCATTGGGGGGTTTTCGAGCTTGAACGGCCTGTTTAAAGTGAGTTCAAAGCATCTCAATTTGATTTAGGTCTGGACTTTGCTTAGACCACTGCAAAACCTTCATTTTATTTCTTTTTTGAGCCATTCAGAGGTGGACTTGCTGGTATGTTTTGGATCATTGTCCTGCTGCATAACCCAAGTGAGCTCGAGTTTTAGGGCAAAAACTGATGGCTTTGTCAATCTCTTTTAGGATTTTCTGGTAGAGAGCAGAATTCATGGTTCCACCTGTACAACTTCCTGAAGCAGCAAAGCAGCCCCAGACCATCAGGCTAACACCACCATGTTTGACAAATACTTTATCACACAACTGTATGTGGCCTAGTTCTTGCTTTTAATTTGATTAATATGCGCAAACACAGGTTGATCTCAAAATAGTCTGCATAGCTTTTTTCACCCTCTGGTGTCCCATTTCTCCTTTTACCTTTCACCTTTTGTATTTTTATGACCGTTTGTTGGCAATAAAGTTGTGGAAAACAACGAATTTTCTTACTTTTTACTAGATCATCTCATAAATGCAAGAAAACATGGCACTATGGTAAAGAAGTAAAAAGCTAAAGGACCAGATAATCATAAATAGCTCACTGCAGAGTGGTCACATGTAGCAGATTTAATTATTTACACCTATCATTAACCTTGCGTGTGAAGGCCTTCATAATAAAGATCCACACAGATTCTGTTTTGGTCAAAGAATGTTCATCTGACAGTAACTGTTGAGAATCACTGAGTTATTTTCCTACTGAATAGACAGTTGTTGCATAGACTGCTTTCTGTCACTTAACTATACCTAGCCTTCAGCTCTAGCCTGTGCCTGCTCACATCCATAGGTGTCTGACAAGCGAAGCTTTGTTAGCGAAACAGCAGCTGAAGATTACAGGAGCCAACAGAGCAGACAGAGCAGCTCCAGGCAGCCTTTAGCTTGGCTGCAGATTCCTGAGCCACTGACAGGTAGAGGATATGAGACCTGCACCCAGCGCGCGCACACACACACAGACTATGGTCGTATTTTAACGCAGGCTCATTAGAGAATACATCCCTGTGACTCTGCAGCTCCCCCGTATCTGCCGTTTCCCTTCACATTTAGCAGTGTTGTAGCTTTTCTGTGTAGCCAGCTAAATCACTGATAAGTGGCTAATGTTAGCCAGATGCAACTTAACTGCTCCACGCTGAAGTAAACACCGACGGGACGGCCGCAAACGGGTGCAGCGTGCTGTTCGTTAACACCGGAGCTAAACACCCACAGCACACTGCACACATGACAAGCAATTCCACGGACGCTGAGTACAAATAATTGAATCGAAGTAGATCCTACCTTTAGCAAATTAGACGTCGCCATGTTCCCTCAACTTATCCTCTCGTAAAATCTCGCGCGAACAACAAGACCTACGAAGATTAACCTTATCGAAATATCGCTGTTGTTAGGGAGGTTTTTGTTTTTTAAATAGAAATATTTTAAGGACAAAAGTATAATTTTAACCACTTTCTTTTACATATAGATGTACTTTATTAATATGTATTAATAAAGTAAAATTATTTTTGTTTATTAATATTTACGTGCATTTATTTACGTTTTTTGTTGTTCCTTAAAGCTCAGCCTATGTCAGAATGTCTTTTTGTGGTGCTCATTTTACGTTTGTTGTATAATCTATTTTCACCTTTATTAATAACAGTATTTAACAACGCTCTGTAGTGGAACGTTTATAGAATCACATAAAAGGTTTATTTTTAGTTACAGTTAGTTTATAATGTAGCCATTAAGAAGTATTACTTGTTAAAGTTTATGTTATCGTTTTCATGTTTCCTGCACTCTCCTTCTCCTAAAACTTTTTTGTTTATTTTTATGTTTTTGATTTTGTGTGTGTGTGTGTGTGTGCTTTTTTTTCTTACAGCAACATTAGTGTAGTAAGTGTAACAGAGGCTTTGTCATTCATAAGTTGTTGGGAATTAATCCACAGTGGACATCTCATTTTAACAGGTACAATCAATTTTTGGAGTGTTATTGTGTGTTCCAAAATTTGTAAGGTCACATTGAACGAAAAAAGGCACTATGAGATTTAATCATAGTTTGTACCTGACCAAAATATTTGAATTATTTTAAATGATTTGTGTGTTTTGTTTGTTTTGTTTTGTTTTAACATAAAATGATTTTTAAAAATTAATCATATTACAACATTGTAGAATAAACAGATTATAGACATTAGCTAAAATATTCTCAGGCTGAATATTATTTATTTATGTTCACAAACAACATGAGCAAAGTGTAATTTGAGCAGGTATACTGCACTACTTTTGCCAACCGTAAGGGATTATAGTGAAAATGTGGCGGCTCTAGATCTCCTGTGTCATCTTTACCATACCTCCACAAAACATTGCTTTTCCAAGTTCATAAAAAAATAAATAAAGAGTCTATAAAACAAAGTCAAAGTAAATAAAAATCTTTTAGTTTGCTTAATAATTACTTTATGTTAACTTCAATCAAAAAATCAGGTACGGTGTATAATCACGTTTGTGAAAATCTTTTTTGAAGTTCATCATCTGCAACTAACTGAAGTTTTTTTTAAAGTTCTCTAAACCTTATAGGATTTACAGAATTTATGCATTTAGGACTAATAAACCACAAAAAATGGTTCCTGTACTATAATGTATAACAAATACAGCTAATCAGAGACATTAGAAGGTATTTTCTGCCATACTGAACCACATAGCACTACCTCTGCTGTTTTAGTTCACTCTCACTGCCTTGTAAATGATATGTAGGAAAACTAAAAGGAAATATTTGCCACATATCACACTGAGTGCAGAACTGGAGATAGGAAAATGTTTGTACAGTCCCAGGGCCAGTTATTGTTTCACTGTCAGCATGGTCTTTATTATCATTCCTTCCCTGCATGACATGAGGGAGAGAGGAGAGAAGTACAACAACATTAATAAAAAAGGGAATTTTGCTCAGTCACTGCTGAGCTTTTTCCATGACAAGATCATGCTGAGGAAAAAAGAAAAGCTAGGAGAAATCAAACCTACATTCTTTGAGTAAGAGTCTAGGTTTGATTTATAAAGTGAAGTGCTGGGGACATTTCCTGTCCTGTACTTAGACACATTATACTGTTACTGTATAATACTTTCTCCACTCTGGTGACCGTATACAAAATATGACAAATTAAACATTTGCTGCACCTCATGAATAAACAAACCCGCTAATAGCGATAAAACATTACTTTTTATACAAACTTCTGTGTTGTCTACAAATGTTTTATATTAATTATAGCCTACAAATGAAGCGGGAAAATAATGAGAAAACAGGAAAAATCACAGGCGAAATGTTCACCACTCTAATAAACACATTGCTGCATATATTGGAGGTAGAAACTTTTGGGTTAGTATATTTCTGTTCACCTCAAATGTATTTCAATTCCAAAATTCCAATTTGCAACAACTGCCTGGAGTTACTTTATATTACAAAATGAGAACCCTAAAATCAATCCCTTGGTTTGGATCTGAGTTGGTCACACAATGTTGCTGTGATCACAAAAGCAGCAAGACAGCAGCTCTTCTACTTCCTGCGGCGCCTGAGAAGATTCAGCATGAACTCTAGAATAATAACAAACTTCTATCGAAACCATTACCATTGAAATTGGTAATAGTTGCATCACCACCTGGTATGGCAACTGTAATACTCTGGACCGCAAAGCTTATTATTATGATTACTACTGCTATTTTCATGTTATTTTCTTCTTAATATAACTGCACACTTTCTATATGGTCATGCAAAACTGAGGAGCACGAGCCAAAGTATTTCATTATAGGTAAATGTGGCTACACTGTTTATCTGTACATGACAATAAAACTTGAAACCTGAACTTGAACTTTTCAGCAGCATTTGGTGACAGTGGAGAAGAAGAGCTCCCTTCCTCTCCTTTCCTTTCCCTTCCTTTGCTTTGCTTTCCTTTCCTTTCCTTTCCTGTCCTTGCCAGAAGACATATCTTGCAGTACCAGGCTTAGCGAAGGGCAAACATATACTGGTTGCGAAGAGAGAAGAGGAGAGCATAGGGAGACCATAGCCAAAACAAATACTAGAGATGGGGAGAGAAGGCAAACCTTTAAAAATACTGGTGTAATCCAGTGCTACCCCTCCTGGCAGTAAAATCTTTAGGTGGGACAAATCCCCTGGAAGTACAAGTTCTAGAAAGCCTGCTTGATGGGTCTCCCCTAATGCACCTAAGTCACCTAAAATGAACATAATGTAATTAAAAATCGATGGATGAATGCTTTCTTAATCACAATGCATTCTTGCTTGCACTGCCATGACAGCATACATAAATAGTGATTATACTTGATTTCTTGCTACTTGTCAAAGGTCTAGTTAAACATGTCTTGCATTCACAGGACTTTTCCTCTGATAACAATACCCCAAGTCTTTCAGGATGAGGGATAATGCCACGCAGCAGCGGAATGGCCGGGGACATAGGAAGCCATGGGAAGAGTGTCTGTCTCCAGAATCCAAATTGGGATCGCCTTCCACACCAGAGGAGCCTGACAGCTGAAGACTCTGCCTCCCATTCTACTTTTACAAATGCTAGGAACCACAAGTAAGCCTTCAGGCTGAGAGTAAAGTGCTCTATTGGGATACAATGATACTATAAGGTCTTTAGGGTATGATAGACCCATTCAGGGCTTTTATGTGAGGAGAAGGATTGGAGAGATTTCGCAGGTCTTTCCTCCCTACTGCTGTCGGACTCCACAACAAAGACTTCAACTGATCAAACACACACATCCACACATGTGCAATAGCTATAACACTAAGTGCAATACTCTTTTCTGGCATTGTTGTATTATACTCAATTGTATATAGCATTTGTATTCTATTTTATTCGATTGTATATAGTATTTTATTTTATTCTATTCTATTGTGTACAGTATCTCATAGATATATTATTCCAGTGTTTTTTCTCTAATTTTTCTATGCAACTTTGCACTGTCCACTGCTGTAACAAAACAAATTTCCCACACGTGGGACTAATAAAGGTTATCTTATCTTATCTTGAAAGGGTTTTAAGAGGAAGCAAATGAAGAGAGGCTAACACGGAAGAAATATAATCTCTGTTTCTAGCCTCTGCTAGTAGCCTACTTTTGTTGATAACTGTCACCCTGTCTGCTCGTCTGTCTGGTTATTTCCTCTTTGGGTTTCGGATCAGCAACTTTTTAAAAACATAAAGTGTGTGTTGTTAGACTCACATGCTGACTTCTGCAAAAAATGTGGAACATTATGTGGAACTCGGGAACAAGGCATAGAGATGCAGTGCTAGCCCATCAGAAAAATCAGAAAGGCAGATCTCCACACCGCATACCACAAGTATGCGATCAGCAAGTAGGACTTTATAAGCATGAAAGTTTCCGTAAACAACACTGCCAAAGCATCAATGTGCAATTTGTACAAATATACTAATAACAATAATTCATCCCTAATAAAATACGTTTTGTGTTATTTTTTTCTTAAATGACTAAACTAACTGTAATTATCCTCTTTATCAGCTTCATAAGTTTGACTGCACTGTGCACACGTCACCTAGAATTCGTTGCAACCAATCAGAGCGTAAGGGGCGGTCCTACGCGAGCACGAGGTTAGTCCTGTTCATCCTGGTTGAGAGGTGTCTCCGCGTGGACGAAGATTTTATTCTTCTTGAATAAACATGAAATCATCACAGCTGGAGGATGTCACCACATAATTGAACGTCAAAATGTATGTTTTATTTATAGTCATTTACATTCATTGATTAATTCGCTGTTTTGTTTGCTGTTTAGCTAATGGAGTGTAATAAATGACGCAAGGTTCACCAAACTCCATTTGAAAAGTTGAAGTTTAATATTTCTGTACTTGCTACTAATTATTTATACCTGCTTTAACGTAAACCTAAGTACGTATTACGAATCATTACGAGCTACACTACAATTCGGGATATTTATTTTCTAACTAAAGCATGTAATAGTAAACCTATCAGCGTCGACGCCTCCAGTGTACACAAAGCTCGTAACGAAATATATATAACCGGGTTTAATCACTTCATTCAATGTGTTTGTACATTAACCTCAGTCCTTTGGAGATTAGGTGTCATGCTCTGCTTGGGCAGTCTGATGAAGATACTGAAAGCCAAAGACACTAATTCCCAATTATTTTTCTTCCAGCTTTTAATCTTGCTCGGTGTCCATGTCGTTATGTCTTTATGCGTTTAGCTCTTAGAGAGATGGAGGGGCCCGTGGAGGAGAGATTGTGTGGGAAAATGAAGATTGGCTGTGGTTTGCACAGATACAACCTGAGAGATGTTTTCACGTGGTGAGCACAAATCTAGATGTGTAAATCTCGTTTTTAGCTACTGTAATGTATGTTGTATCAGTGAATGTAACAGGCGTGGAATCACCAGGGTTGTAAAAGAACTAGAGAACTTACATCCACATTTTTTCAAGAGTTGAATGGTTGTACAGCATACATATTTAATAACTAAAAAACAAAAAAGCGGGTGCACAAGTGTTTATTAATTTGGGATTTTCTCTAAACCACACAGTGTCAAGAGTGCGCATACAGCTGAATATACAAATATATGCATCCACCCCATATTCGGTTAGATATCCCTAAGCAAATTGCAAGTTGGAATATCATCATGACATTCACGACAGTGTTTTTCTTTTGATGCATGATTTGTGTTCTTCACTTACCAGGAGTCTGCTGAAGACTATACTCATGGGTCAGGTCCTCTCACTGCTGATATGTGGGACAGCAGTCAGCTGTGAGTACCTGACTCATGCCAAAGTGGAGACACCCATGCTGCAGAGCTTCCTCAACTACGCCCTCCTGCTGTTCACCTACACAACATACCTCAGCACCCGCAAAGGTCAGACTGTCTGCATATTAGCGGACAGAAACAAATATTAGTACTAGAGCTCTTATTCTGAAAATCCACCTTTTATCGTAAACATAAACTGTTTACATATACACATTAATTAATTACAAATGGATACAAAATATTTAGCAATTTAGAATCACGTTGACGTCATAATTGTATCACGTAACCACTATTTGAATGCAAATAAATGAACACAACACAGCATCAACTCCTCTAAAGGGAAGCTTAATTTAATTCCCTTTGTTTATAATATCCTTTGAACAGTGAGTAAAATAAGATCAAAGGAGCAGAAAATAGCACAAAGGAGTTAATGATTCACAGTTTGTTCAGATCACCAAATGTATGTGTAAAGCAGTGTTTAGATGTTTAAAGGGTCTTATGGACCATTTGAATTCAGTCTGATGTGTTTCTTCAGGTGACAGGAACATCCTACAGATTTTAAAAACCAACTGGTGGAAGTATTTGGGGATGGCTATAGCAGACGTTGAGGCGAACTACGCAGTAGTGAAGGCGTACCAGTTTACCACGCTGACAAGTATACAGGTAACAAAAGAGTGTCGTCAGTAAAGACTCTTCTCCTGACTTTGCTTTGAACACATGTATAGTTTGGTTAACCAAAAGACTTCACTGGGCAGCAGGGGGCGAGCCTGATGCTGCATTCCTGATGAGCTTATTGTCTTAGCTGGTTTACATGGTAGGAGGTTATACTAAAGAGGTCTGTTTGTGAGGAACAAGCTGGCTTGCATGAAGTGCAACATGTCTTTTGCCCTCATGTTAACGCCTGTTTGTCACTGTGTGTGTTTCAGCTGCTGGACTGCTTTGTGATCCCGGTTCTGATGTTACTTTCTTGGTTTTTTCTGAAGACTCGATATCGGGTGATCCACTTTGTAGCTGTAGCAGTGTGTTTGTTGGGGGTGGGGGCCATGGTAGGAGCTGACATTCTGGCTGGAAGAGACCAGGGATCCAGTAAGCACATTTTCCTCAGTCAAAGTTAATGTCAGACTTTTTTGTTTATCCTCTTGATGCATTCAGACAGCCAGTATCCTCATCTGACTAAAAACAAACAAACAGGCAAAAATACATTTATCACTGTAAAAGATTCGTAACGCAGTCAGTGTAGGTTCATATTAAATAATTCCTCAGTGTGTGAGAGGCAGATGTTGGTATGAATTGAACTGAATTAAATTGGAATTGTGCCTGTGTCTTATACTAACTGCCGCTTTCTCTCTGTGCAGCCAGTGATGTACTGTTGGGCGATGGGTTGGTCCTGCTCAGCGCCGTCCTCTACGCCATATCCAACATGTGCCAAGAGCACACAGTGAAGAACTTGAGCAGAGTTGAATTCCTGGGCATGATGGGCCTGTTTGGGACTCTCATCAGCGGTGTACAACTGTAAGATATTGTGTTTTTCTGCACCACTGACACAGCAGGTAGTTTTGTTCTGTGCTGTTGTTACAGAGTAATGACTACTAATGTGCTAATACCATTAATATAATGTGAATAGTGTCATTTTTTTGCCGTCAGATAATATACATCACAGCTCTCTGCCAGCCCACATTGTTTAATAGATGAACCAGATGTCTTAAACCTGAATTCCTTTTAACAGCCAGCAGGGGGCGATAGCTGTGGTTTCAAAATCCTTTGGGTCTTTCCTCAGATCTTAGACAAGCAAAGGACCTGACCTTCACAAACACTTTGATTATTTTTCTATTTGGACTGGGTTGCTCATTTAAAACATTAAATCCATTTTATGAATTTAAGTCATTCCATAAGTCAGAAATGAAAATTACCCACAGTTTGCTTATTTGCTAGCAACTTGTGTTTTAAAAGTTTCATCTGGTTTCAGAACAATAAGAAGGCGAGAGCAAAAACACATAGATGAGACCATGATAGACTCTATAGAAGATGTTAACAAGAATAGTTGGAAAATGGAAAATTTTGAGATTATGATTGTGATTTTAGTATCCTCTTTTCTTATACTTTCTATGAATTTCAGTGATATCTGTGTGAGAAGACCTTGCTTGTTGAGCTTTATTTAAATTTAGGTTGTGGGTATATGTATGAATATGGAGGATTTGAGGATGACCAAGGCTAGCACCAGTGTTAACGTGAATAAAACAAATGAATAAAACAAACAAAGAAACAGGAAAAATGTGGGTTTTTGGTGGTTTTAGTCAGTCGATAGGTGGTTGCTAGGTAACACAATGATGTCACAATATACTACACATACTGAAGATTTTGTGGATATATATTAAGTGTTTTGAAAGTTAAACAGAAATCAAAATCATCGTCTTCTTAATACATGAAGCTACAAACAGGTCATTAAAGCCTTTCATTCATTCATTCACTCATTCATTTTAGGCCGCTGGTAAGTGGTTGCTAGGCAACATGATGATATAATATCTTACATATAAGGACCTTCAGGAGCCAGTTTTGGTTGCTCAACCTTTACTCATGTATAATGAGTTCAAATGCAAACAAAGATTTTTTTTTAATGATGTAATACCTAATAGTACCTAATTGTGATGCAATACCCTTTATTAATGATGTTCCCTCATCATTTTAACTTGTTGTTGCTTATTGTTGCAGTGTTGTGCTGGAAACACGTGCAGTAGGAGAAATCAAGTGGGACGTTCACATCTGTGAGTTCACTTTCTGAACTGTCATATTAAACTGCAACATAATCACATTTATAGAAGCGTCTCTGATTTTAATATCACTCCACTGCCTCTCACTCAAATCTGTTTATTGTGTTCTGCAGCCATGCTGTTTGTAGTCTACACCTTGTGCATGTACGCTTTATACAGCTTCATGCCTGTAGTGGTGAAGATGACGAGCGCCACAGCAGTGAACCTCTCTCTGCTCACCGCTGACCTCTTCAGCCTCTTCTGTGGCCTCTTTCTCTTCATGTACAAGGTGAGTTTGTGATGTCTGTATGTATGCATGTCAGTCCTTAATGAGAGAAATGAGCGATAGCTCTGCCTTGTCTCGCAGCAGCAGGAAATGCAAATGATTTAATTGGTTAGTTAAAAGATTTATTTTGTGTTGAACCAGTTGATTTCTACTAGAGCATGAAAAACAAGATGACAGGCACATGACCAGTGAGAAAATTTGTCCTTTTGAAAAATATTTAGAAAATCAAATAGGTATATTGTTCAGTAAAATAAATGCTAGGAGTGCATTTAAATAAGGGGGTAATGATTTCCTGTATCTGACCTTGTGGCAGTAAATCTAAGGCTGACGTTAGAGAAAATGTTCAAGCAGCATGCCCAGTAAATGATGCAGAGGATGGTCAAGATCCCTGTATAATCCATTATGCATCAGCAAACCCTGTCATCCCAGTAGCTCCTTAAGGATTCGATATGTTACACAGGGTAGTAGAAGTGTGATCAGCTGTTGAAGATTTTCTGTAAGATTTATTCTAAAGTTGACTTGACAAGACTTGCAAAAAAGAAGGCATTTCAACTTGCATAAAAAACAATAAACAGCAAAAATTGACTTTATCACATGACAATAGGCTGCCAGTCAACCCGGGGAGGGTTAATGGATATGTGAAGGTTGGCTAGGATTTGACAGAAGAAGAATTTTGTGTTCTTGTTACTGTTGCTTGGTTTTTAAATGTTTTTTTTTTCTTTTGGAAAATTTTGATCTCCTTGAACTGTTGTTAGTTCAGAACAATGCAGAAACGGTCTGAAAAAGAAGTCAAAACCCAACCACAAAGTACACAAGGTAGATCATAGTTGTTTAACTGTAGCAGGTGGATTACAACAGGAGAGGACGTACACCTGAAATACCACACTGCCCACAACAACTCCATTTGATTAATGACAGTGGAGGTATAAGCAAAAAAGGCCTCACACATGAACAAAATCCTCTAGCGTTAATCTGTGTCCCTGTTGTGTGTCTCAGTTTTCAGCCCTCTACATCATCTCATTTGTTGTCATCACCGTGGGTTTTATCATGTTCAACGCTGTCCCAACATACTCAGTTTTACCCGAAGAGCCTGCTGAAGCATCTGATGACCCCGAGGCTCAAAGCTCCTCAGACCAGCTGCTGCTGTCTGCAGACAGTGACACTCAGAGAACCGAGACACTCACAGCCAACGACACACCATGACTGAAGAATGACGTCTTTTGTTTCCTACTGTAGGTCAGTGGATAAAGGCCAGTTTTACTCTTTTTACTTCAATATTGTTACAGAAGTTGAGCTTTTATGCACTAAGCCAGAGACTACCTGTGTGTGCTCAGTTCAAAATAGATGAAGAGAGATTGAGAGGTCAAAAAACCATGTGGCTCCACTCTCTTCTTGCCAAACTTCCTGTCTGCACCAGACTATCAGAATAAAAGTATACATTTTAAGCACAAGAAATCAGACTGCATCTAGGGTCCTACAGTTGTATTGCCACATTTTCATTAATGCTGTAGCATTTTTGTAGAGTATTGCCTGTTGCTTCCCTTGAAGTTTTCAGAGTTTTATTGTGTCTATTTTCAGTTCCATGTTTTTATTCTTTAGCTTGGTGTGATCCACAGTTCAGAATCATCCTTTTTTTTTTTTTTAAATCTTATTGTGGGCGTTAGCACAATGCTGTATAAATGAAATCGGATTGAACTGAATAGCACAGCCCTTCACTTCATCCACTGTCTAAAACAAAGTGTTTAGGCTCCTCCCCATTTAAGCCAATTGTCTTCTGATTGGCTGCCTCTCAGAAACAAAGTTCTAACAACTGGTAGGTGGAGCTTCTGTATTCAGAATCTTTGTAGTGTACCTGGGATGACCATGTTAGGAGTACCTCCTCTGATAAACAGAGCCTTAATTTAGACTTTAGTTATTTTTAATTTGAGCATATTAACAGAATATCATCACAGACAAAAGGAAAAGCATAATAGGTCCCCTGTAAGATTTATTTTTGCGGTTTTCTCCTTTATTTAATAAACAGAGAAAAGGGGTTAAAGAGGGTGGGTCAGTTGACGTCAACTTTCACTCCTGCTGCTGTTTATTGTTTGATTATTGATTTTTCTTTGTTTTCTTTTTTGTTTTATAAAATGTCACCATATTTCATGTTTTGTTTTTGTTGTTTTTTTTTTTAAAAAGCATCACCTCTACAGTCTACAGTTTTACAGTCCTCTGAGTTACATGGTTGCATGCAGACAAATGACTTAGCTCATTTAGTTGTCTCCTCTGGTGCTGTTACAGTTTTTATACTCATGTCATTTGGCAATCAACAAACAGCATCATGGCTTTCTTGCACCCAGAGTTTTACTTTTTTACTATTAAAATATTTTTTGAAATTTTCTTTGTTCTTGTCTTTTCTCAGTTACTTTACTTTAAAATGCTGATTTTACAGAAATGAAAACATGTAAGTCTATCTCAGTCCTGCATTAGACAAATGATGTGCGGATATTCTATCTCTTAATTATGCACTCACTGCCCTCTTGTTTAGGTATATTTGTTCCCATCTGCGGAAGTATCCAATCAGCCAAGCACATGACAGCAACTCAACCCATTTAGGGACGTAGACAGGGTCAAGACAACCAAGTTCAAACCCAGCATCAGAGTAGGGAAGAAGGGTGATTTAAGGGACGTTTAACACCACATGGTTGCTGGTCTCTCATGTGCTGATCTGAGTATTTCAGGAAATGCTGATCTCCTGAGATTTGTTTTCCACACAACCAGCAAAAGGTTTACAGAGTCCAAAAAACAAATATTCAGTGAGTGGAACCTCAGTGGGAGAAAATGCCCCACTGATATCAGATATCAGATGCTAGACTGCTTCCGGATGATAAGAACAGTAACTCAAATAACCTCTTGTTACAACCAAGGTATACAGAAGAGCAAAGCACATCAGACCTTGAAGCAGATGGGGTACAGCAGTAGAAGACAGCACTGTACCACTGAAGGCTGGAGTTCATATAGGCTCACAAAAATGGGAGAGTAGAAGACTGGTAGGGTCAGAATTCAGTCATCAAATCTCAACTGATATAGTACCTTTGGGATGTGGTGGAGATTTGCATCAGGGATGTGCAGACAAAAGATTTTGCAGCAATTCTGTGATGCTAATCATGTCAATATGACCCAAAGTCTTTAAGGAATGTTTCTACCCTGAATTCTGAAAGCAAAGGGGAGTTACGTCGGGTTCTAGCAAAGTGCACCTAACAAAGTGGCTGGTGAATGTAATTTAACAAGAATGTGTGTGTGTAAAATATGATGATGTGGAAATATGACACGTGCTATAATTCTGCACATGATATAGGAAAGTTGATCTGGTTATGTATTCAGTTTAACCAGAACAAGAGTCCTTAACTATGTCATGACCTTAATTAGTAAACTAACATGGAAGCATACTGATCAGGCATAACATTATGACCACTGACAGGTGACGTGAACAACACTGATTATCTCGTCACCATTGCACCTATATGTGGATGTTACTTTGACATGTACCTCCTACCTAAGCATTGTTCCAGACCACGTACACCTCTTCGTGGAACCTGCACTCCCTGATGGCTGTGGTCTCTTTCAGGAGGATAATGCACCCTGCCACAAAGTGAAATGGTTCAGGAATAGTTTGAAGGCAACGGCAGTATCCAGTTTGAGGTGTTGACTTGGCCTCCAAATTCCCCAGATCAAAATCCAATAAGGGATAGAAGTCCAACCCATGGAAGCCCCACCTCACAACTTACAGGATGTAAAGAAAACTTAGCAATACGAAACCCAAATGTGGTGGTGGTTCTCGGTCCAAGACAAATACAGATGTAAAGATACAGAGCACAGCAAACAATCAAAAATATTTTGGTCTATTATGTATTATATTTGAATAAAAACAGTAAATGTATTGAGATGTTATTGTAAATTAATTTATTAGAAAAAGTACATAATTAAAAAACTTGTTTATCTATAATTTAGCTTTTTCCTGTTTTGCTCATCACTGGTTATAGCATGAGATGGTACCTGCAGCAGGAGATTGGCTGTCACACAAGGAGACAAAAGGGCTGCAGAAGGACATCAACTATCAATCAATCTGCTGCTTTGTGCAAGGAGGAAGAGGGGTAGCACTGCTGGAGCCCTACAAAATGACTTCCAGTGATATGCTCATGTGTATGTATCTGATCAGATTGTCACTCTATTAGGGTGAAATGATGGCCTGACATCATTAGTTGGACTTAGTGTTCATAGCCCACCACTGAAGAGCTTGACTGGCATTATCCAGAGAGCACCAGAACCTTCAGGTCCACCACCGATGTCCCATTCCCTTCACCGATGAGAGCAGGTTCACACTGAGCACATGTGGCAGACAGAAGAGTCTGGAAACACTGTGGTGAACATCATGCTGCATGCAGTTTCATCCAGTGTGATTGGTCTGGCAGTGGATCAGTGGGAAAGGCAAACTCATGGCAAATGCCAAGCTGAATCATCACAGGATCATGCAGCTTAGAGATGAGATGAATCTTGTGAAGCCACCATTGGAAATAAACCTAACCCATGTTATCCTAATATGTATTTTTTTTTTTTTTTATGCAAGTCTTTAAAAAAAAGCCTTTTTTGCTTTTATCCAAAACATAGTGCCGTTTTAGGGTAATGACCAATGATGACTCAGACCACAGGAGGTTAATGAATACACTACGAGATATTAAAGTGGCCCTATTACACGTTCCCTTTAATATCTGTACTAGAACATTTATTGGTGTTCATAGTGATACGTTTCAAATAATGAAGAACCAAAATCCTGTGAACCAAAACTTAAGGCTTCAGTTTATTCTTTGTCTGCTTTTGGATCTATAAGGCATTAGGGAGCTATTTCTAATACGGCTACCTCAGGTCCAGAAGCCCCACCCACATGCTATTCAAACCATCTGTTTTTGAGGGGCAGCCAATCAGAAGAAAGCGTATTAAAGAAGAAAGGAAATGAGCTAAACTGGTTTGTTCTAAGGGACAAACTGAGGCCCTAAGGGCAAGTATAAACCAAATAAGGATGATTTTAAACTATAAATCATGCAAAGCTGTTTTGGTTGAGAGTTGAACAATGAAAACAAGGAGATGGAAACGTGCAACTACACTTTTTAAGGTACAAAAGCAAGAACATATCCAGTTTTATCAATACATGATACTGATAGAAAATGTTCCTGGGACTTCATGAGTGCTGTTATTCTGCAATGCGTTGCTGTTGCTGTAGCTTTTAGACTGAGTGTCAGTCATCATGGAGGAAAGCAGGCGACTGTAGCCCAGAGAAGAGGACAAAAACGCTGCACCCTGCCGCCTCCCGCCTTCCGTTTTGCCTCCTTATTATCCCAAATCGGTAAGAAAAGGGTCTTTTTCTTTTGGTTTTACCGGTTATATTACAGGTAAACCTTTTACAGCCGCTGTTTGATTTCCTGTAGCGTCTTCAGCTACAGATTACTCAGTGTTTGCGCCTTGGTTGCTAATCACACCGGAGACGAACGAGGAATGAAAATTGAATTTATCTGCCTTTTTCTGCTCTGAAAACATTAAATAACCGCCCTCAATCCTCCACAAGAGCTTCTATGGCTGGCTGTGGTTTTTACAGCACCAAATTTAACCCAAACAGAAGCTCTGCGGCTCGCAGGAATCAAGCGCTGTTGCGGCGGAGAGCCGCAGATTTGCATGCGCGTTAATTCCTCAGCACCGCGGACAGCTCCGGAGCTCGGGCCTGTCTGACGGCTCCGTGTCCGCAAGCCTCAAACACTCATCATCTCCCCCGTTTCCAGGTGATCACTCAACTGCACCAGCACCCGAGGGGTAACAGCGGCCGAGATGAAGCATTTCCTGAGGTAAGGCGAGTCTCCGTGATTAAGATGGAAGCTGTGCTGTGGATTTGCATTTTGCATGGAAACGTGAAGGAATTCATCGTCGCTCTCCTCCTTCTCCTCTCAGCTTGTTTATCCATGTTTGCCTTCTACCTGCTATAATTAATTATTAATAACAAGCACCGCGGTCCCTTTATTCCCAGTCCTCCCATTTAAGCTCTTTCCAGTCCATTATGGCATTGTGTAGCAGTAAGTGGCTGTTATGGTGTGAATGGCTTTGAATGAGTCCCTTTGTAAGGAGGCCTCTTAATAATGAGCGCTCCAGAGGTGTTTCTATTAACAGTTCTGCATTCTGCCTTGGCTTTTTAATGTGTGTTTTTTTTAAATTATGATGGGTTTTCCCCCTATTTTGGGCTCAATATTGACCAAAATTGGGAGAGTATAATATTAAAAAGCAAAAGTTTAATCAATGTGGGTGAAATTAACACCTGAGCCTATAAAGTCTTCAGGAAAGTGTTTACTGAGGTCACTGAGGAAGAGCTTTCTATATATATAGTTTGATGCAGAAGTGGTTAGCACTGTCACTTTGTAGCAAGAGGTTTAAATGGCCTGGTTAGTTTTCTGTGTTAAGTTTGTTGTGTGTTTTGTCCTGATTCTCTGGCTTATTTCCATAGTCCAAAGACTACTCTACCACTCTAACTGGTGGTTCTAAATTGGTCTAGATGATTGACAGCTTAGCAGCAGATCAGATTTTGTTTGTCTTGAACTGAAGTTCTTAGGCAGACAGACGTGCATGTATCTGTAGCATGTTTTTTGCTGCAGGAAGTAGAACATTTTGCTCCATCACCAACTTCCAAATATGGTATTTTTTGGTCCTTTAAAAGGCTAAAATATTACATTTCTGTACATTCACAGAAATCCATGGAAGCGCGTTACTGCCAATGAAATAAATAAATAAAATTCCCATGCAGGGCTAAATTGAGACGGATAAAATGATGACTTACTAAGTATGCTCATGTAAGGCAAAATTTTGAGTTGCATAACTTAAAATTTTGACTTAAGGACAGACATTTTGTTCTTTAGTGGAAACAAGCATCCATAGGAATCTATACATATAAGGCTTGACATGTATAAATGTATTCAGGGACGTGAAAATAAGGAGGGGAGGTTAACGTCCATGAATACGATTAGAAGCTGTTAACATTTCACAAGCTGCTGTGAAACTGTGTTGGCGTAGTAAACGTCTCGACAAAGAGAAAGACAAAACACGAGGGGGGAACAAAACCCAGGTGAAATAAAACACCTTTAATGCAAAACACCAAATGACGGAGAAAAAAATAACTTGGCAGTATTTTGGAGCTAGATTCTTAAATGTTTTGCATTTAGCAAAGCCAGCAGTATTCATAACTGTGCTTTTTCCACATCTGTAGTCATCAATCTTTAAATTGGCTTTACCCACCAGTGCTTTCCCCCCCTTTGCCCCAGTTCATACCAAATTTCCCATAAATCCCAACTGATTTCCCAAGTGAATGAATAAATTTGTTGGAGAAATTTTAGCTTCATTAACTTTTAATGAACAGTAGAAGCCAGTAGAGGCTGCCAATGTTTTTCACTGATGGCTGTGTTTGCTTACAGTAATTATTCTAATGTGCTACGATGACTCTACCAATAGTTTAGAGATGGAAATATGATTCATGCTTTTGGCTGATCAGAGTATTTTGAAGGAATTAACGGAAACCCTTTAATCATTTTAGCAGCTGGGGACATCAGTTAGGGTTTTTTCTTGTGTGTAATTAAATCAAAGTGAAGTTTAATAAAATGATGGTGGGAGGTTGTCTCCATTGTTTTGACCGTTTTCACAGGATGAGCAGGTCTCGCAATAACCAGCAAACTGACCTTTATGTGTATGACTCAGTGGGGTAACCCTTTAAAATAGATTAGCAGGTGGCAAGTGTGTTGTTCAAGGACATTTTATTAGACAGTTCTGTGTATTAAGCCTGTAATTGTGGGTTGCTATATAACCTTAAACGCCTCCTTCACTCTCACTTTGCTCGGTGTTCGCTTCCTTGAAGGTTAAAAAGCTGAATGTCAGTACGAGCTGTTCAACATGCCAGTCTCATCCACAAGCTGAGAACGAGAGATTAATCCCCACGGACCGTTCTTCCCTTCTATTTTTTGTTGTTGATACTGAAGATCATGTCCTACTGTGATCTTTGTGCACAAGCTGTCTGGAAAAATTGTAAATGCTGAACAAAGATAGAGGTTTAGCAGCTGGATAGAAAAGAAAAGTTTTCAAGTGTACTTAAAGTACTGTGAGTCCTCCCAATCGCTACACAAAATCTGCTTTCTTGCTACCATTAGCTTACCTACTAATGCTTCCAATCCATTTATACATTGGAAATTAAAAAAAGAAGTAGACTCTTTGAATAACTCTTTGAATTAACATAAAAAAATCATGGAAAAAATTTCCATGTAAATAAATTGCTTTATTTTAGAATTATGCAATTCTGTTATTCCAACTTAATGTACTTGAGTTAGACTAACGTGATTAATTAATGATGAATCAACTGTTTTACTACAGTTGAGTCCAACTTAATTTAATTGAGTTGATCCAACCCATGCAAATTACGTTAGTGCGACTAAATGCTTAATCGTAATAGAAAGCTATTTATTAATGTGGAAATCCTTTCCATGATTATTTTAAGTTCATTTAAAGAGTTATTTTTTGGAGTGTTCAACAAAGTCTAGAGTCTGGTTAACATAAAATGTTAATGGATTTATAATAATAACTCCATCCATCCTCTTATCTTTACCAGGGTTGCAGTGGCTGGGGCCTATCCCAGATGTGATAGGGTGAGAGTCAGAGTACTGGACAGGTCACCAGTCTATCACAGAGAGACAGACAACCATTTGCACTCATGTTCACAGATCTTTTAGAAACACCAATTAACCTAACCCTAATTACTGCATGACTTTTAACTGTGGCAGGAAACCAGAGGACCCAGAGAGAGAACTGCAAACTTGGCCAGATTGCAGATTTGAACCCAAGACTTTCTTGCTGCGAGGCAACAGTGCTAACTACTGTGCCACCGAGCTGTCAATGTAGACTTCAAAAAAATAGGGAAGCTATAATTACAAGGCTTGATATAGAATTTTCTGTACATTTTTGTCCTTTACAGGTTAAACCACAATAAATAGCTAAGGCATATATGTAGTGTGTGTATGGTTGTCTGTCTCTTCTAACCCCAGTGATTTTCCTGTGGTTTGAACTCTTGTGTGATCTTGTGAATTTTGTGAGTCCAGGCAACTAACCACTCTTAATAGATTGTATCATGTCATCTCAACAAGAATAAATTAAGTTGCCGGATTTCATGCAGATCCTACTTGTTTTGATTACGTTTACCACAGAAACATGAAATTATTTTGTTCACATTACAAGTTTGAATTTTGCAAATGTAACAACCACCCAATTTCATTTTTTTTTGAGTGTAGTAGTGGAAAATACAATTTTCAATCTTTAGTGAGACAACTGATGGGAAAAACATTGAGAAAAAAAAAGGATTGTGTTCAGCATTCTCTGCAGACCGAGGCGGATGAAGGCCGGAAATCATTTATTCTCTTAATGGGTCACTATGCATTTCCCAGGACATTTCCATTTTCATTCTCAGCGTCCCCTGCAAAAATAGCACACTTTGATGTGCTGCAAGTCTCCCCTAGTAGACAAGAAGTGAAGCACACTCTTCTGACACTTTGTGTCTTCCTCTCTGCTTCTGCATTTTCACTTCAGTGTCTTTGTCTCAAACTTAATGTGAAACAAAATTGGTCAAAAATAAATTTATGCAGGCATATTTGTGTAATATGCTGAACTGTAAAAAAGCAAACAGAAAAAAAATCATACCTACAGTTATTTATTATTTCATTACTCACCTGATGTCGGTAACAACACATCCAATCCACACAGGCAAAGAAATCAAACCACAGATGCCCATAAATTATGTGTAATACTGAGAAATGAAGGTGAGAAGTTCATGGCAATAGCACCTTTAGAAATATATTACCTAGAAAATTGGTTATGTATTCAATACTTATTTTACCCACTGTATATAATATCTGTGTAAATATTTAGGAGTATAATCCCCTTGTTTTCTCCCCTGCAGAGTTGTGACCCAGTTCTTTGTGTTCCTCTACTGCAAGTGTCTTTGGCGGGGCCTAAAGTTTGTTGTCAGGAAGTTTACAGGACGCTGCGAGCTGCAGCGAATCTGCTACAACAACAAACATGGAGCCCGCAGGACCCTCAAGATAGGTATGACTTTCATCTTATTTGTAAAAATGTTTCGCACTCATGCATCAATGTTCATATTTGTATATGATTTGGTCATATTTAGTTGCATTTTGAAATAGACGTAGACTCCAGTTGTGAAGCCAGTGTGGAAATGACGTAAGTCTGCATTTTGTGTAATGGCCAGTGGGGGGCCTATTAGACTTCATGTATAGGAGTCTATCTGAATAATGTTTTTCACTTGATTTATGACCCCAGTAAACACCGTTCTGCCTGTGTTTGTTGTATAAATTTCATTGATACAGGATTGTGTTCATTTTGTAAAATTTGGTCACATTTTGAGCAAAACAGATGATAAATAAGAGTTTTCTTTGGGGCATGGCTACCTTCAATTCAGTTTTATATAGTGCCAAATCAGCATGCACTTTATATTGTAAAATAAAGAGCCTAAATAATTCACTGTGGTTGTCAAGTTGCTACAATATGAGGATAGATCTAATTCTGGATTTTAAAATTCAAATCAAATTCAAATTTTATTTGTCACATACACAGTCATACACAGTACGATATGCAGTGAAATGCTTAGACAACTGCTCGTGACCTAAAGAAAAAAAGAAAAGGCCATGAATAAGATAGGAAATAAATATGAAAATTAAAAAGGGTAAATTTAACTAGGAAGGAAGAAAATAAAATAAAATATAAAAATTAAGTTAAAAATTAGATAACAGTACAACACAAATTAGAATGAAGGGTAAATTTAACTGGGAAAGAATAAGATAAAATATATAAATTAAAGTTGAAAATAAAATAACTGTACAACAAAATACACAATACACAGTATAGAAATATATAAGAATGTATGAAGAAATATAAATATATATATACACAATAACAGCAGCTGTACAAGTATTAACTGGAAATGAGGAATATAATGTCCAGTGTTGTGCAATCCACATTATTTAGTGTCTTGTGAAGTGCAAATATGCTTAAAATGATTTAAGTGATGAAGTGATATAGTGATGAGGAGGACTCAGATGCAAGACAGTAGCCAGACAAAGTAATAAGGGTCATGCTGTTAATAGGCTCATGATCAATAAGCAAAGGTGAGTCACAGGATCATAAACGGGGAAGCACAACTAAAGAATTAGGAGGGAAAAACAGCCATATAAGCACAGAGTGCCTGTTAGGGGAACAGAACACATGTAGAAACCAAAAGAAAAAAACGCTTTAAGTAAAACAGGAAATAACCAATATATACATGAATACTAACACCAGGATGTGCAAGAGGAGGAAACACAAATGATTCAAAGCTTAAACACAGTAATTGAACAGAGCGAAGCACAGACAAGAACACAGAAGAATCAGAATATAATCAAACCAACACAAGAATTCATTCATCTACTTTTCTTCTGCCTCTTACTTATTCAGTATTACGTTAGCTCAGAGATTCATGATTTACATTCAGTGTACCATATCAGCAGTCTGAGGCATTGGACAGAGCATTGTTCACTGTCACTGTACACATTTGTCTTACTCTTTGCAACATTTCCTTGCAGAGTCATCTCTGAGGTACTCCAAGAATGAGGTATGGGGCTCTTTCAATCTGTCGTTATGCACGTGCAACATAATCCGGGTTTATTGCTCAGTCTTCTTGCCTCAGTCCTTAACATGCGTTCCCACTCTGTCCTTGCCTCTCTCTTTATATTCCTGCCATCTTCTCTGCTCTTATCCACTCCAGCTGCTGCAGTCTGCCCTCAGCGTCCATCCTGATAAAGTGGAGAAAACCATCGATGACATCATGGCCTTGAAGAAAATTAACCCTGACACCAACCCACAGTGAGACTCTGCGCTGCATATCACATTTCTGTTCTTGTGTTGTGGTTAATTAGAGGTTAACAAAGGAAGCTAATCTCTAGAGTAGCTGTGAAGGACAGCGGAGAGTTTATACAATGCACTCCTCAGAGACAAACGGACTACCTGACCCTTTGTTTCTCCAGGCTTGGCATCTCTCTGCAGGCCAGCCTGCTGCAGATTGTGGGCTACAGGAGCCTGGTGGCAGAGGTGGAGAAGCTACGCAGGGAGCCTTATGACTGCGAAAATCCTGAGCATGAGGAAATGCTGATGAAGGTATGCAGTCTCTCTCTGGTTGGTTAAAGAGAACAAAATATTGTATCTGTCTTCATGTAGTGTCAGATAAACTTCATGACTGGGGTCACTTATTTGAACCATTACTCTTTACATTTGCTTGAGTTAAATCGGTTATCCCGTAGTTCATTTCATTAAATGGATGTTCTCCCACTACTAAATTAAATACATTTTTTACTATAGAAAAAGTTCCCCCTGTACCACTATATTACAGTCTCATGTACTTACACTTGTCAGGCATGATATTACACTGTAATGAATACTATGCTTTGTTATAGAATAATAATTTTACTCTACTGAGCTGTGGTTGTGTGCTTGTGTGTGTGTTGTAGCTATGGAAAGAGCTGCGCCCTGACACACCTCTCACGGGTCGCATATCCAAACAGTGGTGTGAGATTGGTTTCCAGGGCAGCGATCCAAAGACTGATTTCAGGGGCATGGGACTGCTGGGCCTGCACAACCTGCTGTAAGCTGTCGACCTGGAACACAGACTAAAAACCAGCCAAGCAGTGCAACACTTACATATGGAGATATACATGTTCAGCATGTCATTTAAAGACTTTAAATCAAAGCCAAAACTATAAATAAATAATTATAATTCATAGGCTACATATGCATATCCATGAGCGGGAAGTTCAGACGTGCCTTTTCCCTTCTGTTGTCTTTCTACAGGTATTTTGCTGAACACGACAAGGCTACTGCCCTGCAGATGCTCCATGATTCCCTCCAACCAAAGCACAAGTATGTTCATTTTGCCTTTCATGGGCATATGAAAGGAATACACCAAGTGGACTGGTAGAACATCTCTGTCAATAATTACAGATGTAGACTGTATATGAATTTATGGAGTTTATAGTTCATAGAAAAAGAAAAGTACAGAAAAATGTAACCTTGCAATAACAGAGGAAAGTGCACATTGAGCTATAATAGCACAAAGTTCAAGTATTAGTCAATGAAAAGTGTGTAAACTATACAGCAGAATCACAATATAACACATTATATTAGATGTAACCACAGTGCTGGAAATAATATCCTTCAGATTCAAACAAAGCATGGATGTGAGGTTGGTTTTGTATAAAATATAATAAAAAAAAAAATCACATCTGTTCGCTAAAAGGCCATATGTATGCCAAACATAGTGTATGTGCTCTATTGAAACCAAAAGTGATCAACGGTGGACCTAATGGTAAAACCAGGACAGCTTTCTGTCAGTGACTAACAACTTAAGATTGATTTGATTGAACCCTTAGCCAATGTACATAGCTTGGGCAATTGTACTTTCTGTCTCTAACACTGACCACAATTTGAAAAATGAACTTTAAGTTTTACTAAATGTGACGGGCCTCTGGCAACTGACTTCATAAAGACACCAGAAAAGTGTTAATTGAGGTCGCACAGTTAGGGAACCGAGGAGGTTTTTTCCCATAGTTTCAGTACAAATGGAAGTCTTTTTGCAGCCAGAGGAGTCGCCCCCTGCTGGCCATTCAGAAGAGTGAAGGCAATTCAGCACTGGCTTCATTTTTCAGATCTAGCCACATCTGTTTTTTTATTGCCTATGTAGCTAAATCATTAATTCAGCAGACAGCAATTAGGCCAGTTTTAACCTCCTAAGACCCGAACTCTTTCATGGCGTGCATTTTTAATTTTTCTTTGCTATTTGGGTTGATTGGGACTTAAAGAATGTAAAAACAAAGAATTACCAGATTTTTTTTTTTTAACCTAATTTTTGTTTTTGAGAAAAATGAGTTCCACATATGAGGACATTTGTATCAAATTTTGATAGAACAGTGGCAAGTGGATATCAGGCCCTTGTAGAGAAAAATTAAGTATTTTGGTCTAGACGTCCCAAAATGTGATGTCCACATATGTGGACACCAGGTCCTAGGAGGTTAAACTACTTGTATTACAAGTGCCACCAGTGCTGACGTTTATGACCAGTTTACAAATCTTTTTAGCCTCTTTTAGCTCATTGCTTCTCCCTTTTTTGCTTTTAAAGTAAAACAAAGCTCTAATGAAGCTACCAGTCCAGCATAATACCTGATGGTTATGAAGAAAAGCTTAAAAACAGATATAACATAAGAATAAATCAAAGCGTCTACTTACAACTACTTGGTGTATTCCTTCTACATTAAACTGTACTTAATCATGCATAACTCTGCATCCATCATACTCTGCTTGATTATATTCATTTTTACAGCTTGATGCCATTCACTGCCTCATCTTTTATTGACTACTGCTGCTTGTATTGTTTCTCATCGGCATCCCAGTGAGCGGTCTCATTTCCAAAATGAAGATTCTTCTTCTTTTTCTTTTGTTTCTCCTCCACCTCCATTTCTGCCCATGTCTCCTTCTCTGTCTGTCTCATGCACTGTAGGAGCACACACAGAAAGCCAAGGTACTCAACTTCACTTTCATTCACTTGCCGTTTGCCGCGTTCATTGCTTACTCATTTAGGTTGATTTTTCATGCACCTAAAGCTGCACTAAGCATGATAATTTATACAAACTGAAGCATCGTCTTGTCAGCCTAAAGGCAGAAAAAGAGAGAGCCATAAATCAGCATTAACAGACAGTTTCTAAACTGTTCTCAGAAGATTGAGCTTTTATGCGCATTATGGTGCACTGTGATTGCTGCTTCACATGTAAACCATCCGTGACTCAAGTGTGTGTCCTTCACAGCGAGGTAAACAAGCCTGAATGGGAACAGAAGAACCTTGACAAAGCGATTGGGTAAGTCTCACATGCACATGCAATATATGCAGACATGCACGTGTGTGTGGAGCAGGGAAATCTGGGCTGCTGCTGCTGGAGCTGTGTGAGGTTTGGCCTCAATACAGAGCAGCTTCAGCATGTGACGCTCACAACAAGCCAGCATATGCATGTGAGTGCATTGTAGAAGTGTGTGGATCTGTAAGCAGGAGAGACTGTGTTTATGTGCTAATGGGCAGGAAGTATTTTACTACTGTGTGCCCCGCTGTACTGCTACGCTGGCTTCTGTTGTCAGTCTGCATTAGCGCCGAATAGAGCCGAGGATTGTTGTGAGAAAACAAGTGCGACATCGCAACAGTGTCTTTAATAAATAGACAGTTTGTGATTTGCACTGAGTGTGGACTGTCATGAAGTGAAATGTTAAAGATGTTGAGCACACCATTATGGCCGAGTGATGTTGGGACAGTAATCCTGTTAATCTATATTTTATGCCTTTAGAATTTTAAGTCCTTGTGTTTAATGTCTATGGTAATTTGATTACAGAGGCTCTCTTTCCATCTGTTTGAGTGTAATCTCCGTTCTCTAAAAAACATAAAATCTTTTGTGAAATGGAAAACCTGCTGTCTGCTTCTCCTCTCCTGTCACAGCAGTCTAACAAAAAACAGGGTCCCACCTACTGACTTAGTAAATATTTTGCCCTCCAGGTATTCCTTTGCCATTGTGGGCATCAACATCACAGATCTGGCCTACTCTCTGTTGGTGAGTGGAGCTCTGAAGACCCATCTGTACAATGTGGCTCCAGAGATGCCCAGCCTGCTGCACTTCCAGCAGACCTTCTGTGAGTACATTGGATTGGGATGAACAGTATTTTGTCTTTATTTTTCCTGTATATTGATTTATGTGTTTTTCATTTTGCTTAGAATTTTGTAAGTTTTTGCATCAGAATTAAAAAAAAGTTTTCTTTTAAAGTTTAAGGCTGGGGAGATGTTGGTGTACAGAACTTGCATAAAATTGTATTTTAACCAAGTGGCATCTTCCAAAGCAGGTCATTCTCCAAATACCCCGAGCCAAACATATCAATAATACAAGTTTAAAGCCTGGGACAGAAAACTTTTTATTCTGTTTGGGTAGTTTCAACCTTTATTCCAACTGTATATCTGGGAACTCTTTTTATAACTAATGTTTCTGCAGATTGTTAAGGCTTATAGTTTGAGACATCAGCTCTTTGACTTAAAACTGTTCAGTAACTGGAATCAACATTTTTGTGTTTTGAAAATAGATGCGAAAGGTGAGAGTTACCGCATGTCACTGTCTTCACTGTCTGCAGACCTGTAATTGTTACGTTTTAACCAACGAGCATACCTGGGATAATCCTTCTGAAACTTAAAATATCCAAAATGTACAAAATGTATTTTGGATTACTATTATTTTATTATTATTTGAATTAATCAGTTTGGCCAAAAATGGGTTAATGGACTTCTATCGCAGCAGAAGTCTATGGGGTCCACCACAGGTAGCGCCCCTGGTGGCTATTTCTGCATTGCATCCACTTTTCTGAGCCAGAACTACGTTCATCTTTTAAACTGTGAGAGCCTTAACTGTATACAGTCATAGAAAAAAATCTCTAATGCTCTAAAGTGGCAAAAAAATTAAACCACATACATTGTTAAAAATATGTCATTAACTTTCAGCTGTTTGTTTACCAGTGTGTGCAGATTTGTAATTGGAAGCTTTTTCTCTTTTTTCCACCTGCTGTGGTAAAAAAAAGAGGTGTGAGAAAGAAACAAATCAGTTGAACTGTGTGGTGGAAAAATAAAAAAGATGCTAAAATGCAGTACGAGCATAATTACTTGTGGATTAGCTGCACATATGTGTCTATTTACTTTCTTTCTTGGCAGGTTACCTGATGCAGGAGTTCCACCGCTTCTGGATTGAGGAGGATCCCAGCGACATCATGGAGTTCAACCGAGTCCGCTCCAAGTTCCACCGAAGGATCCTGCGACAGCTGAAGAACCCAGACATGGCTCTGTGCCCCCACTTCTCTGCCTCCGATCTCCACCTTGTCAACCTCTAAACACCCCCTTGGTCCCGTGTCTCCCCCACCATCACCCTCACTGAGCCTTTCATACCCCTACAGAGGTCTCCCTTCTTCATAAACCCCCACAGAGGTCTCCCGTCTTCATAAACCCCCACAGAGGTCTCCCGTCTTCATAAACCCCCACAGAGGTCTCCCTTAGATGTCTGGTAGGCCATCAATAAATCAGAACCAGCCTCACACTCGCAGAGATGGTTCCTCCAACTGCTGGACATATCAGGAAGGCTCTGTTCCCTGTCTGCTCAGCCCAACACGTCCCAGCTAACGTCATGTCGCATCACTGCCAACAGCTTAACTCAACCACACACACTCACACACACACACACAGAATCTAACCTTAGACAGGATCTTAATAATTTAAAATGGGGACTTTTCCCTCAGACTTCCCACACTGTAAACAGATGTTTGACCCCCAAAAAATAAATTAAAAAAAGAAGTGCACACACATACACACTGCCTATCTGCCCTCACTGCAGCGTTAGACCACCAGCATCAGAGATGACCATAGCGATTGTAGCTGTGCATGAGGAGGCTGGCACCACTCCATCACTACACTCATTGTTGTTGCTTTAAGGACTCATAACGATTGTATCACAGCCGTTACACCTCAGTTATGAACCCTTTTTGTTTAATTTAATAACAAACCAAATTTACTTTATCAGCCAAAAACAGCTATTAGATAGATTGCGATGTATTGATCAGCAGTTTGGAATATTTTGACGGTTAGCGCACTGACTATCAGAGACAAAGACGTATAGACATATAAAAAGGTGTGATTTATGGGGCAAGGGGGGTGTTTTTGATCCTTTTTGGGAGGGGATGAATTCCAACTAAGTTTAGCAGCTGCTGAATTTCCAGAAAAAATCCCTCTGAATCTCTATTTAAATTTCAATTTGCATCTCAGTCTCATGTTTTCGTCTTGTGGACACAGCAGGATGCAATCAAACATAATATAAAAGTTTAACCCAGTTTTATATGTCATTTGGCCACACTTAAATATTTTATATCCAGTTAAATTGGAGCGGGACTCCCACAAGATCTTCTGTCACAGTGGTGCTGACTGTTTCTGACTGTTTTGAAGTTGCATTCAGAAAATTACCTAGCAGAGTAGGTAGTAGAGTAATTCTGCCCCAATTGGGACTAAAAATAATTCAGCGGAGATGAGAATATGTAGACCAGAGGCGAAAAATCCCCCTCATCAAATCAAAGTTTGAGAGAACTTTTGCTGGTGCTGTTCCAGTCGAACCATAAAGGGCCACTTCACCTCGAAACACCTGTTTTACGAACTGCCACAGATGGTGTCTAAATGACATCAACACCTAAGATTTCTCCTTGCCAAAATATCGAATGTGGAGCAGCAGCTTTGCTTAAATTTCATTTTTGCAAACCTGCTAAATTATGTTTATAAATAATTTATGAACCTTACTCGATGTGTGGCATTTGGCAACCCTGCTCCCAGCTTGGATAGTAGAAATCTAAATATGTATGTTGTGAACATTTTCTACAGGTTTGCAAAAGCTTTTTGCCTTTGATTTGACTCCATGCAGAGATTCTGTTATGAATGTTTCTCACATCCACGATTGTTTGATTCTTTTTGTATTCATTGAATGTGACACTGTGTCCACTGTTGTATCAGCCAAAGCAATAATTTACACTCATTTCACTGCACATTTCTTTAAAATGTGTTTATTTGCACCATGCGTGCCTGAGTGTTTTGTTTAACTTTCTGACTCAGAGCTGGAATACTAATCAGTTTACACAAGCCACATGCAGAGCTGAATACAGGTGAAATGTCACCACATTAACTTTGAAACATTAGTATAATTACCGCAGACAAAGGTTTCCTCGACTGTGGCGGCAATTGCGCTGCGTTTAACAATGCTGGAATTTGGCAAGACATTTAAATGCAGAGTTGCTCCATAGGGAGTTTATTAAGTGACTGCTGCTAAAACAGAGGAGAGCTGACAGTGAAAGTTTAAAATGCAATATGATGGAGGTGTTGACCTGCCAGTCAATACACCACCTGCAGAGCTCTCACTGTCACACTGACCAAAATGTTTTTCTTTCCTTTGTGCTACCATCAGCAATCTGACTGATGGAGGCATCAGCCTCCTAGTGAGAGCAATAGGACGCTGATGGTACAGATTTTTCATATTTTTGTTTAAAGTTAACTCCTATTTTTATTAAAAGAACATGTTTAAGATGTGCAAGAATGACCTGAACAAGAAAACTATGAGAAATACACTCACTAGCTACTTCATTAGGTACACAGTTCAACTCCTTGCTAATGCAAATGTTAAATCAAACACATGGAAGCAGCTCGGTGTAGTTAGGAATATAGACATGGTCAAGATGACCTGCTCAAAATTACTAATTGAATTGGAAAAAGAAGATTGAGAATTATATCTGACGACTGTGAATTTCTGCTGCAACATTCAGATGGTAGAGCCAGTTGAGCATTGTTTAGCCACCAAGCAGCCTAGCTGAATATGGTTGATAACTGTGTGCATACCTTTATGATCGTATGGCTACTTCCATTAGGTTAACGTGTCATGTTGCAAAGCTCAAATCATCTCAAACTGGTTTCTCGAGCATCAAAACGAGTTCACTCTACATAAATGTTGACTCCAGAGTCACCAGAGCTCAATCCAGTAGAGCCCCTTTGGGATGTGGTGGTACTAGCCAGGTGTTACTGGTATGAGGTGGCCAGTGAGTGGATCACAAATTAGTATTCAGGAAAAATGCAGTTAAATATTTGGATTACATTCTCAATGAGAACCCTAATTAACATTTTTAATTGACTGCTATTTTATTACTGATGTGAGAACAGATTGTAACATAACTTAGAAAATGATTCCTGTGTAAAACACTGAATGGGATTTGTCCTTGAAAATCCAAAGCATGACCTTTATGCTAGCTCCAGAGTGCCTTCCCTTACCACCCCTCGTTCACTCCCAAATACAAGAACTAATCAATGCTAACTTAAATAGAGTCCACTAATCCTGTACACCAACAAAGGCTCCAACACACAGTACAAAAATCCAAAACTGATGTGGATTCAGACAGTACTTAGGTACAACTTTAGCGATTAAGCTAATAACGGTTAGCCGGCTAGCAGTTACCTTAGGTAGCTAGCAGCGATCTAGGCAACCGTGGTTATGCTATTATTTTGAAGGAGTACTTCAATTATCCTAATCTATCCTAATTAATTGTCACTGGGACATAAAAACCTACATGGCTAAAATCACCAGTCAAATCTAAACTAAACCAAAACAAGGGTTTAAAAGCGGTTCCCCCTGAAAGTTACACTTCTCCATTACTGCTGTTATAGATTTTTCTGATACAGTTCAATAAAATGTTCTTTTTTTTCTTATAATGTTTCTGGGTTTAGTAGATAAAATAACATAAGCTAAGTGTCGTTCTTCTGGCTAATGTTATGTAACAATGATATTTAGCAGTTACTGGCTTTTTTCTGCTTGATGTTAACATTAAGCCTGAAGACACCCAGGTTAATCTAGTAAAGTCCTGCTAGCCAAAAGAAGACATGGCCGATATTAGGGCAAACCTAGGGTCAGCATCAGCAGGGAATTTAATTGATAGAGGGATCTTTATTTTAAATTTGATGACCCTGAACTCTTGTTCTTCAATTCTTGCTCTGTAATTCTTCATTACGATTTCTTTTTTATTAAACTGTTTTCTAATTCACAAATAAGGAAAAATACACGGTCTAAACAACATGAACAAAACTTTGTACAGGAAATATTTTCCCCTCTTGATATTCATCACGTGGACCCACTAGGACCACTGCAGCTGTCTTATTTGTCACACAGCTGAGGTCCTTTTGTAGAGACAGACTTGGGTAATATCCAGTTCATTGTCTCTGGAGCAGCATTTTGATTTTTTATCTCAGCTCTGAGCCACACTCACTTTTTCACCAAATGGTTAAAGCCCACGTCTTTTCTTGAACACACAACCACTGTATTTAACATGCTTTGACAAATGTACTCATCACATTACTGAAAGAAATACAACACAAGCATTAATTTTACATCCATGCTTGCACTGTTGATTGTGTTGAACAGTACTGAATACCTTTGTTCCTTTTGAAGTGAATGTCAAAGCTTTTTGTCAGTATTACGCAGCTGATTTATTTAGTGAATGTCAGTGCCGATTTTATCTCCTGCTTGCATTTGCTTTGCTTTACTGTGGTCAGCTTTGCACTACTGTAAAAATATAAATGCAGTTTTCTTTATGTTAATAAATCAGTAATTTGTGGTGTGAGGGCCGACGTGTCCAACGATACTGTAGATGAAGTTAGGTACATGCTGCTGTATATTCTGCTTTGAAACTGCCTAAGAGACCTCGATCTGCATGATACGGTCGCTGCTTCGACATTGTGTATTCCTCAGTAAAGTACTTCTGAATATTGTAGTGTGCTTCATTTATTTGTGCTGTACTTTTTGAGATCACAATAAAGATCAAAGGAGAGTTAAACGTGTAGTTGACTTTCTTTTGGTTGGATACAGTAAAAACAAAGAGCTTTTAATAAAGTGTAGAAATGCCACTCTCTATGGACTTACTGTTTCATAGAGAGCACTCATGAGATTAGCCAGAATAAATGCAACCCTGTGGAGCTTTTGTTTTGAAGGTGGTGTAAATAATTATTCTAGCTGTTTAGCTGAATATGGACATGAGGCAGGACAAATAATGGGCATGTAGCCCAGGTCTAACACAATATCTGCGGCCAGTGTAGAACGTGAAGATGAATGACCCGCCTGCACATCCACGAGCTCATAACCCGACTTCTGCTTTCTAAGCTGAAAACAAAACATCGCTCCAACTTGGATTCTTTTCTAATGTGCAATGGAGTCAAAATTATGACAAATATGCTGCTGAATTTCTGCTGCTCGTGCATTTAATTTCAATGAACAGCAGAGGGCAGTGAGGCAACATAAGAGAAGGCAGAATGAGCCGCTTTGAAATGAGAACAAGGGGAAAAAAGCAGAAGATGTAGACTAGAACAGATGATACTGCAGGGTCACTATTTGCACTATTTGCAAAGCATTTGCTAAACAAGATTACCGATGATTGTTTCCCCTAAACACGCTTCTGATTGAAATTAACGACCTGAAAACTAGATCAGAAATCGGGGCCACAGCCTCTGAGGTTGGCCCTGAGAAGTCAAACACACTGCAACCTAAGAAAATGCTAGCACAGCACACAAAACACAACAGAAGTGATGCTGAACAAAACAGAAGTTGAAAGATGCTACATCTTCCTCCCTCACTCCTCCCTCCATCGTCTGCTTCTAGAAGTGACGTCATTTTCTCGGAAATGTAGTTTTTTACCTTCAGGGCCCCATCAGCCTGTACTGGTGTTTTTAAAAGTTATGTTTGACTTTATGACTTTCTGTATTGTTTCTGGGATGCTTAGAAGTCATATTGCACTGCTGGAAATAGTTTATTTTGATGCATACGCTGGTTTTTTTTTTTTGCAAATTTGCATTATAATATTTGTTTTAGTTTTTCCTGTAGTAAATAAAAATTGGTGTATTTCAAAAATAAAACTATGAAGACACTCAAAATAAATTTCCTGTGGTGGGAAACAATTTTGTACAACTTTTTTGTATTTACAGTTTTGAGGCATAAGCCTCTTAAATTTCTCTAACTAGAAATATATTTTAAAAAAACAAAAACAATTTTCAATTTTTTTTGTAGTTTATTGCACTTTTTTTTTGCAAATTATGTAATTACTATGCACTTAATGCATACATATTATTAAAATTTGGGCTATAATGGTCGTATTGATGTATAGCAACTTGGAATGCTCCCAAAAATGGCACTACAGCATGTAAAAATATAATATAAGCTCTGGCGGACTTGGTTCTATGGTAGGTCTTAAAGGGTTAAAAACTATTTACTTTGCCTTGTTTGGTATCATCCTTTTCAGCACAACCTCACATGTTTGAATTTACAGTTATGTTTTCATTTTGACATACTGTACTAACACAATTGATCTAAAATCAGAGAAAAAACATAAAACCCGAGTAGAAAAAAGTAGAAAAGATTCAATAAACATGTTTATTGAATCATATTTCATAACTTCAAATGCAAATATAAATTGTCAATTTTAAAATTATATGCACAAGTTTTGCAAACAACAAAGTTACTTGCACCCATTTACCTTTTACCCTTTTGTGTAACCATTTCAAACTATTTGCATAACAGTCAGGTGTTCTGCATTCAATAAGATGCCACACAAATTATTTGTGCCACTCGAAAAAATAATTTATGCCCACTATAAAGGAGAACATCACAGCCTGATGCCTGCAGGCCTGACAGCAGCAGGTGTATCACTCCTGTTTTCATTCAGCAGCTGCCTCATTGTTCTGACACACAACACAAAACTATCCACAACACTACACACTAACTACACAAGACAACACATTAACGGCACACACGCTAAACATCACAAATCTCTTATATCTCAAAACCCTCTCTCTCTTGCTGTCACCCCTAAAACTTCCCCCTCTTCCTAAATAACCAAATTGATTGGTCGACATGGTACATTCTTCCACCAACACAAAAGGGGTGGGGTTCTTTTTAATTTGTTTGTTTTTATTTTTTGGTCATGAGCAGAAAGTGCTCGCTGCGCTGTCCGTAGACGTTAAACGTGGCGAAACTATTGAGGAAAAAACACAGCGTATAAATTGTTTATCATGACTCTGGGTTTTACGTAGCCTATCAACACAATTAAAAACTGGTATATATCACCTTATTGCTTTTTCATCTTGAAGTGGACATGTGTTTGGGTTACCACAACTCAACTACTTTATTCTTCCTCAGTCAAACAGCAGCACTCATGCGATTGTTTTGCCCCCTAGCTCCAGTTGTTGTGCCAAAAAGTGATTGCCGTCTGCGGGAGCGCGCGCAGCTGCTTAAAGCCGTAGCGCCCAGATTACTTACGTAGACAGCTACTTCCTACTGATATACCACAGTAAGCTGAAGACAGCTTCAACCGTCTGTTTGTTGAAAAATAGTAACGCGACCGCACCACATTTTCTTGTTAGTAACGGTAACGGCGTTGTAACGACAAATGGTGAATAAAGGCATTTCTGTAATGTGAGCTGTAACATATATTTTGCTTGACTAAATGTTACACTAAACTCAAACTGGTTGACCGGCTGAGGGTCTCATGTGGACCAAACTGGACCCGAATGTACATGAAAACACTTTACAAGACATGCGGTTTATCTCACGTAAAATTAAAGCATATGAATAAATTATACACTGGATGTATACATGTGGGACTCTTGTATTTTTTGGTGTGACTCTCAGTGAAAATATCTTGTTACCAAAACTACTTGAAGCTCAGTACTGTTTTTTATTTTTTATTTATTTAGGACAGTGCATGTTAATGAACATAAATGTAAAAAAAGAAAAATTACATGAATGTAAACATGCCAAATTATAGCCAAAGGCTAATTTCCATCTGTTGTCCTTAAACATAAAAAAATAGACATAATAATTCATAAAAAATCATCATTCATTCATAATAAAAACTCCATCACCAAACTTACACATACACACCATTCTGTTCCCAAATAAAACATTAAAACTATACAACTCATACATGATCACACACTTGATTTGTCCATAACCAGTTTTGAGAACTTTTTGTTCCACGTGTGGCTATTTGCAGTTGCTGGTTGATGGTGGATAATAGAAATAAAATAAAATTGAATAAAGCAATATTGCTTTAAAAGGCTTTCAAGTACTATGTGTCGATTATAAATAGTTTTAAAACTCATGAGCACATCCCTAACGCCCTGCTCGGAAGCAAAATGATTATGTTTCTTTATCTTCAGATTTTTCTTTTATTTGCTACACCTTTTTGTATAAAAGAGCAGCTCGCAGCACTAAAAAAAGCTTTAAAGAAGGTAAATCTGTACACTAAAATCACAATATATGGAGTTTGTATTGTTAGAAACAGTAATTAAGATTAGCTGATCTCTTCCGTTCACTCTCATGAACAAGCAGCTGTCTCCTATCAGTAACTGATGACACGCAGAAAACAAACACTCCTGCTCTGAGTGTGCAGAGAAGATTAACACCGACACTATGATGTACAGTGTGTGTTGCACAATCTCCAAACAAACGCAGAAAGTCTGCAGATGTGGCCTTGTGTTGTTTTTGTATATTTAACCCTCTATGATAAAAGCATGCCTCACAAGTGATGACTCACCACAGTCACAGTCTTGAATGAGCAGGAGCTGACCCAGAAACAGGAAACTGTAATATTTGAGTCTCTTTTTCATTGAAAGCAGAGAATCATTAAAAGTTGCTTGAATGAAGATGAGGCCGTGGAAGCAGACAATCAAGAGCTGCTGGGGTAGGAAATGATGAGGAGTGAAGGTTGGAGCTGGCACAAGTCTCTGGAAAAAAAAAAGGGCTTGGAGGCCCACTGACAAAGAGTTGGTCTGAAGCACAGGAGGCAAGACTTACAAAACGATCAAATAAATTAAAAGGTTTAAGCCAAAGCTAAAGTTTAAGTTTGGCGAGCATGAACGATGAAAGATGTCTTTTAAATGGCATCCAATTTATGTTTATTGTCACTGACTATGCCCATGTCCTTCTGTCACAGGTATCTGTCTTTCAGCTTAGTGAGCTTTTTTGTAGAACTTTAGAGCAGTTTAAAAAGCTGTGAAGAAACATTTAAATTATTTTAGAGCGTGTGGCAGGCTGCTGACTAACGTTTCAAAGCTTGTCAGCATCCCTGCTATAGTCACTGTGGAGTTATTTGCTAGTGAGCTATGTCAAGCTTAAAGTAAGAGTTTTCTGTCTCATTAAACTGACTAAATCTCTGTGATAATAATGTTCTGCAGCATTAATCTGCTTTATCATTTGCATCGGTGTTGCACTGTTACGTATTTTTTAACATGTTCTTCATAGATTTTTAGCATTTTTTCATCATCATCTCGACTTTTCTGGTGTGGGCGGCACTCACATGGATAATTTTTGCAGAGTCATACGAGTCGTATTTTTATGTGCACGTGGATGGAGCCTGAAGATGAGAAAGATGATAAGTATCACTGTGATACTCAGAATGGGGTTTTAGGTTTTGTCACGCTTGCTAACACAAAGAAAGCTTGACTATGTTGAATTTCTTTTGTAGTGTGGGCTACCCTTTAGGTGCACCTGACCTCCACATTAAAAGCCGCATCTCCCAGTCTATTGAGGCAGACGGCCTATCCAAGTTATAAATCACAATAGCTGTCAGAATTTTTAAAAGAAATCCTTTGGTTTGTTAGAAAAGTCTAAAAAAACCACGTGTTTAAGATACTTTGTCCAAGAAGTGTTGAAACTCTGTTGTTACTGCAATTAAATACAACTTATAATAAAATGGCTTAAATAAGAATAGAACAAATGGTCTCCCAGCTTCATCTCTCATGATTTTGTCGGCTGAATCAGTAAAATATGTTTGCTGCCGGCAGAAAGCCTAATAAGTGCTGACTAAGATTTGTGTCGGCAATCCACATTTTTAATGTGTCTAACACAGCACTGCAGTTTTGACTTAGCTCTCATTACATCAGAGTTTGTCTGGAGCTGATCCGCACTAATCCACCGCTTTGATGTGATGTACATGTAGCTCCACTTGCATTATCATTACACACTGTAACCTCTTCTCTCTTTCTCTCTGTCTGTCTGTCTCTCTAATGTTAGGAAACAAACTAGAAACACTTCTAAATTTGCCAACACTCACTGACAAGCTGTTAGGAAAGTTTGCTAGAGTGCTTAAATGTGTTTTAGTTGCTCTGATAAAAGAATGAAAGTCTCAGCTTTGTTGATCAGGCACTTAGTTAATATTAAGTACAAGACAAAATGCTTCTGTTCTTTTAAGAGCCTTACTACATTTGTACTGAGGATGCAGAGCAGACGTGATTGTAGATAATGTTATCTGTAATGAAATTAATTTGGTCAAGTGCATCCTCTTTGCTTTAATTGTCCTTGAGATGTGTTTGGGATTTGATTGGAGTCCAGCTGAGAGGTCTGTGAAATGAGCCACAGGAGGAGAGGCCCAAACATAAGACACCGGGAGGCAGGGTAAATCCAAAGAGTCAAACTTTAACTCCAGGCAGCAGTCGTTCACCGGTGGTCGCTGAGTTTTGGCAAAGTCAAGGAAATAGTTGAAAAGGTCGGACATTAAGTTAACCCGGAACATGATTTGACCTCTGGATCCAGCCACACTTCCAGCTCAGGTCCAACTGGCAGAAAGAAAAAAAGGAGACACAGCATTTCACACACCCTGGATAGAACTTTATGGGAAGATCCTAAAGTGCTAAAGATTTATCCACTCCTCGGTAGCTGAACTTGAAAGCATTTTAACACTGAATAAGCACTTGATGGCTTTTTATGCACGACTGAAAAAAATAGCTCCAAAGTTAAAGCTATAGTTTTAGCCACGTCAACACAACTTGTCAGCTCAATGTTATTCCACAATGTTTTATGGACAACCTTGCTAATGATTCCAGTTGTGTTCAAGAACTGTTTTATATTACCTTTTTGCTAATAACAGACTTAAATCAGCAAAATCTAGATCAAAATAAAAATGTCACATGGACAAGAAAAACAACAGTCTCTTCGAATATCAAACAGCTGACCTCTGGGGCAGAGGTGTGGTCCCTGGCTGATGTTTTGTGTTTGGGTCGAGCATTATTGCCAGTTTTCACTTTGGTAATTCCACTTTGGTTTTATCTAGGTGTGAACAATCTTTATCTCTTAGAATGATGGACTTTTCAAACAGTTTTGTTGGAAAATTGCCTTACAATCATTCCCTCTAACTAAGATCTAAAGTCACTCCTGATGCTTTTCCTCCTTTGCTGTGTGTTAACAGACACCTGAATGCTCTAGATCTGAAAAAACCTCTGCTTTTATATAGGTGGTCACATTTGCTGATGTTTAGTTAATCAAATGCATGAGACTATTAGCATATAGCTGCTCCTTACCCTGTTATTCAAACACTGCCTAGAAGTAATCAATGTATGTTTGATACAAAAAACCCTCCTACACATTTGTTTACTATACACATTGAAGGACAAATCCTTATCTTTTGATGTCATCAAAGTCTTTTATGTCTTTAAGCACTCTCCGTAGTTTAACTAATCACTGTGTGTCATCTGGATTCATTCTGATTCTGATAGATAGATAAAGCTGGGTGTCATCTGCATAGGAGTGAAACGTATGCTATGCGCTCAAATTACACCGCTAATGCATATACATACATACATGTATTACATAATCAGAATTGGCCCTAGCATGGAACCCAGTGGAACTCCGTATTCAACCTTTATCTATGAAGAGGACTCTCCATTTAAATGAATCAATTAGAGTCTTTTAGATAGATGTGACTCAAAGCAGCGCACTACCTTTAATGTTCTAATCCTCTAATACACTCTGTAATTACTCTAATAAATATTATGGTCAACAGTATCAAACGCTGCACTGAAGCCTAGCAGGACAAGCACAGAGATAAATCAACTGTCACAGGCCATAAGAAGATCATTTGTAGCCATTATTCATTCATTAAAGCTGCATCTGTACTGTGATGAGCTCTGAAATCTGATGAAGTTAGCTGCTTTACAAGTCTGTCAAGAATTTTTGAGATAAAAGGAAGGTTGGTCTATAATTAGCTAAGAAGTCTGGGTCTTTTTAACTAATGGTTTACTTAACACCAACTTGAAGGCCTATGGTGTTTAGCCCATCAATAGAGACAGATTCATCATATTTAAGATTGACGCATTAATTAATGGTAGGCCTTCTTCTTGTGAAAATGGGGTCTATTAAACACATTGATAGTTTCTTAACAGTAGTTTTATTCAATAGCAGCTTTAGTCTGTTGTGTGATGCATACCAGAGAAGATCTCAAATTATTATTATTTTGGGTAAAAGAGAGAAAACTAGAAAATAATTACAGCCTGCAACATTTACAAGCTTTCCTTGGCATTATGACTGACATCTTTGTGATGTAATTGACTTTACAGCTGCAAGAAAGGAGATTTTACTAAAACTGATTTCAATACAATATGATCCAACCTAGAAATTGTTCTCTTTAGTTGGATCAGTTACTCTCCCTGCTAAATCTAAAAGAAACCAATAAATGTTATTTATGAATTAAGGTGTTGTTATTTCGAGTCAATCCCACATCTTTCACATATGAAGTAAGATGATGAGCACAATCTAGAGTTTAAAAAATGGCTTTTGGTAATGCTGAAAAGACAGTGGATGGAAGAAATGTTTATCGCAACAACATTAATGCCTTCCTTCCTTGATGCTGTCACTGGTCGCATCCATAATCACCCATTCATTCATCACTCTGTGTTTCCTGGGTAGTTTATATGCAGAGGAGAGTTGATTGGCAAAATTAAACAGCACTTTTCGACACTACTCAGGCATTTTTCTCAGAACCATTAATCAGAGAAGTGATAAATGACAAAACAGTGGCTAAATAAATTAAAACCAACACGCATAATTTCTGATAAATATTCATCACTAATGGCATATTTTCTCAAAATACTACATAAAAAAAAAACACCTTTTCACTTTTTCAGTTTATTTCACAGTTTATAATTGTATACAATGTGATACAGTTTACATCAGAGGTATTGGTATCACAGGGTATTGTGCGATGCTTATCTTATCTTAACTCCTGATACAGTGAGTGATTTCTGAAACATTTTGGTTTTCTTTAGAGGGGTTGAATGATGAAAAAAGGAATCACACACTAACACAAAATAAACTCAGGAAGCGATGCCACAGAAACAAAACATCAGAATGCTTTTTCATTTTGTAGTCCTTGCTTCATTCCTCATCAATTTTCTGCTTGCTTAGTTAACCACTCTCTCCACTGTAAATACTCCCCTGTTTCCATTTGCCACATCCTTGACACCTCCACTCATGTCTTAGTCCCTCCCACCAGAGACGCAAGCAGAGGAGGTGAGGAAACGACACGAGGAGTCGTGTCTTATTTTGAAAATGATGACTGAGACAGCTGCAATATCAGCTGTTTTGTGATAGCCCAAATACAGCTGGGCTTTATGATCACAGCTTTAACAGTGCTTGTGACATAAAAAATGATATTTGGAGCTACTTTGAATTAAAATCACAACATAGTGAAATGTGACACTGAAAGCCCCTACCATGGTTTGTACACTGCTCAAAAAATGAAAGGAACACTTTTTAATCACATCAGTTAAACCTCTGGGTTATTGATCTGATCAGTTAAGAGGCAGAGGGGGTTGTTAATCAGTTTCAACTGCTTTGGTGTTAATGAAATTAACAACAGGTGCAACCCCCAAAACAGGTTTTACAGGTGGAGGACACTGATATTTTTCCCCCTCATAATCTGACAGGTTTTTTTTCACTAGTTTTGCATTTGGCGAGGCTCAGTGTCACTACTGGTAGCATGAGGCGACACCTGGACCCTGCAGAGGTTGTACAGGTAGACCAACTCCTCCAGGACGGCACGTCAATACGTTCCTCCTTCTGTGTCCACAGGCTACTAACACAGTCGTTGAGCTTCTTCAGCTTAACATTAGCATGATGTCAGGCTACAGTTATTTCCACAGTAGCTTCAAACGTCCATGTGAAGGTGCTAGCGGGCAACAATTCATTGCCTCAATTTCAGCCAGCAACAGCCTGCCCAACCTCCACCACATTCATGTAAAGCAACGTGTAAAGCCAAATGTAAAAGATTACAGTCTGACAGTTTGACACACTGTTTTTTTCTATATTCTCCTGATTTGAACAGACAAATATTCACCCACGTGTGTGTGTGTGTGTGTATCAGACTCAGCAGCACGGTGGGTTTATTAAACATAAGTTTGAAAATTTGCTGATCTATCTATGATTATTTGATACATGTGAGCTGCTGTTTATTTAAAGATGGTTCTGAAAACTAAAGCTGTACAGAAACTGAAAGGATGAAATGACGGACATTTGCGGAGATAATCCTAAATTTTAAGGATTTAAAAAAAATAGTCCCCTGAAAGCTACACTTTTATAACAAATATAGTTACATTAAAGTCATTTATAATATCAATAAAACAATACTAACTACATTATTTGCAAGCTGTTTCGTATCCCTCTTTGTTACAGGGATTTGTTACAAGGGCAGGAATAGTTCAGTAGGTAGAGTGGTCCCCCTATGGAGGGACGGGGGTTCGAATCCACTGAATGAGCAAGGTACCTCCCCCCCCTGTGCGCGCGCGCTGGATTGGCTGGATTGAAATTTACCTACGGTAAATAAAGTATACATTATTATTATTACCTTCAACAAGGAAATTATGCATTTATTTTGGTTTGGACAGATTCATATAAAACTTGGCTTAGCACAAATTAGAAGTGATCAACTTTTGGAGTCAAAGAACTTTTGGAGGGATTTTATAACATTGTGGATACCACAAACATATATGCATTTTCTGAACTATAGAGGTGTTTCACATCTTACCGGGGTGCTTTGTCATGGTAGCTTGTGCTGTGAACCTAATCATCTGTAGATTAGAAAAAAATGTCACCATTCCTGAAAGATCTAATTGTCCGCCGTGTGCTGAACAAGCACAAGGTGGGTCGAAAGTCTTTTTCAGTCGACTCTAATGTATGTTTGTTTCCCATCAGTAAGAAATACAAATTCTTAGACACAACTTTATTCCATCCATCCATCTTTCACTTATCCAGTTCAGTGCTGCGTCTGACTTGAGTCTATCCCAGCTACCATAGGGAGAGACAGGGTACATCCTGGAAGTGTCACATTCACACTTATGGTCAATTTAAAATCGTCAATTAACCTCACCCTCCAACAATTGTATTACTTTACTTCTTAATTCAAAGACTTTTACAGCTATTTTGTTGTTCTATAAACAATAATATATGATCGTACAAGAGATTAAAGTGCATATTTATAGCCTACGTGTGGCTGAGGCTGAAGCTGAAAGAAAAAAACTAAAGCTGTCTTTTAAGCATTTATTTAATGAAACACAAATTATATTCCATCAGATCCCCACATGTCTTAATGACAGAGTTGTTATATATTGATAAGTCTGTTAATTTACACAGCTGGTACTGCTGGTTTCCCTCCTTGCTTCAAGTAGGTTAGATTTTACTATTAATGTATTATTTCACACATACACATTCACTTTTCCCACAATATAGCTTTTATCTTCCTTTGGAAAATCAGCCCCACACTTAATTGTCCATAATGGTGATCAGATGGTGGTCAGATGCTGCTTTAATGTACATGTGCAGGTGAAACCCTGGGTTACCTTAGTGAGTTAGCTTAATGTTTTATCCTTATTGCCCATGTTAGGGTATGTGAAGATAACAGAAAGAGATCCTGCTGACTTCATAGCCTTAAGGAACATGACCAAACTTTAAACTGAATCATGACACAAATTATTCAGTAATAAAAATACTTATTCCACAATTTATGTTATTACCAATGGTGGCATGAAAATACGTAACCAGATAACTGGCTATCACATTGAGCATGGCTGCTCAGTGTCTCCTTCCTGTTCAATCATATTTATCAACATGAATCAGACTTAGCTGGTTGGTCTGAAAACAATTGTTTTAGCGCTACCACAGGACATTTCATTTATAGTAATAATATTTGAATAGAAATATCATTAAAATAAAAAGAATGCCTTATTTTATTGAAAGACAGACTTCTTTGTTATTACCGCTACACATAAAATAGCTTTAGAGCCAGCACTGACCTCAGTAAACACCTTGAAATATTCACTTGCCTGTGCTTTGAATGTTGTCATGGCTGACGTGGGCTGTGGATTGTGTGTTGCTTTGAATTCTGCTGCCAAGGGGAATAGTTAACCCTGTGCTCTCAAAATGAGGGTACACAGTGCATTAAAATAAAATTAAGTAGTTTTTTCAGCATCCAGGGTTATCTCACGTGACAAATTTTAAACTTTACCAAGAAGTTTTAGTGTATAAACTGAAGTCAAACCAAAAGACAAAAACTAATGTACCTATCGGACACAAACATCAATGCGCTGGTTCACAGTCCACTAATTTAAGCCACTGCAGCACTCTCCTGTCTGCCTTACTTTAAATAGGACTGTTTATCCTCTAATATTAACGGTCGGGTCATATCTTGTCTGTTTGTAAAGAAGAGCCTGGTTTATCGTAAAGAAATCAAGAAAGGCTGAAGCACACTTTCCTCACACTTACTTAAATTATATCAGCAGAGGGTGCTTGCAAACTCCATGTCCCTACTAATTTTTTGTGACTTATCAGCGAGGTCACAGCACTCCAAGGACAACATGATTGATGCTGAATTATAAGAGAGGTCCTCGAAGGGGTCCATTACTTTCACATCTGCCCGATTCATCATTAAAACAAGGTGAAGTGGTACAGCCGGCAGTTTTACTTGTGTTTTCCCCAGTTGTCTTCCTCTTAAGCACGCTATTTTAACTACGCCACTCTAAAACCCTCATTTTGTTTTTTTAACCATTCAGAGGTGGAGTTGCTGATGTGTTTTAGATCATTGTCCTGCTGCGTCGTGTGTTTGAGCATTAGGGCACAAACTGGCTGGTGATTCTCCTTCAGGATTATCTGGTAGAGTACAGAATTTATCCAGGTCCTGAAGCAGTGAAGCAGACCCAGACCATCCCACGACCATTGCCACCACCATGTTTGACTGTTGCTGTAAGGTTCTTTATATAAAATCCTGTGTTAGCTTTTCTCTAGATGTCATTGTCTGAGTGAGCAGCTGGAAATTTCCATCAGTTCCTGAGCATCCTTGGATCCTTGGATCTGCCCATGGGCAGGGCCACCACAGCTTCACCCATCTGGAGCTAATTGCGGCAATCAGGCCAAAGGGGATTTAAGCTCTACGCTGTCATCTACCTGATGTTGGTAACTGGCTCTCATGTTCATGTTTCTGCTCTCAAATAGGTTGACTTGTGTTGTTTCTTGTGCTCCAGGACTTTCTCCAGTGCCGACTGCCACTCACCTCTTGGATCTCGGTTCCCGCTCACTGGGAAATATCTCCAGACCTCACCTGCCTGGCTGCCCTCCTGCCCGCTCACCACTTTAGATCCAACGTTTCACCTTCTCAAACCCCAAGGAATTACATCACCTCCCCCTCAACACCTCACCTCCACCTCCTGCAAGTAAGCTGGAAAGACTGTTATGCTCACCTTCTCTAGTAGCCCACTTAAACCCAGCTCTAACTCTGCTCTCCCCAGTGTACCTGCCAGATCCAGTTGTCCTTATGGTCCTGCCACTTTGATAGTTTCACGGCCACGTTCCCACGCCACAGTTAGCAACGTCCCTGTATATTTACCTTCGTGACATGTATTGTACACTCACCAATAAATTGTGTTAAAACGCTTTCTTGCCTCCGCTCTGGGTTTCTGTGCTTGGGTTCTGTTCAAGTTTCTGGCCTCCGCCCAGTGTGACACTAGATGTAACGGAACTCAAATCTCCCAAAAATCGCCCAGGTGAGGCTAGTATAAGTAAACTCCAAAAAAAGTGCTTAATCGCAGGTAACTTATGATTTAACAAATAGAGGCAGCTACTTTTCATGTAGGGCCAGGTAAAACAATCTGTGAGTTAAGAACCGTTTTAAGCAAAAATGACACTTTCACCACAGCCAAATTCATGAGGATACATCTTCCCAGGGCCATGTATATCCAGTCTATAGCTCATTATGATCTAGCCTGTAGTTCTTGAGATAGCTCCGACTTAGTGATCCTTTCCGCTATGCCTTTAGCAGTGCAAAAGATAACGTGTGGAGCAATACGAAATGGAAAAAAGAGCTCCTCCTGTGTGACTGCAGTCTCATGAACAGTAGAAATTTAACTATAGTTTATCATTTGAACTGTAAAGGTCACAGTTAGATTTTGGAAATCTCAGTACAGAATGGCGCTCTACATTCTCTTAGACACATGGAGATGCTGAACAATAATCTCTAATAATCCCACCAAAAATAAAAGTCATGCTGCATAACTTAACAGGAAACTCGTGGGCAGAACCAGCACATTGTTTCTGCGAGTCTGTGTTAGGGAGTCGGTGCTGGTACACCGAGAACAACTTCCCCACATGAAAGTGTACATGCAAGACTGCAGTGTTTGTATTGATCTGCCCTTAAGGGTCGGTTTGCACCCTGCTGTCAGAGTGAATTTCAGGTGTGGTAGTTTGGCAGGAAAAGGATCTCTGTTTTGGAAACTGTGGAAATCACAACGTTCCAGGTCTGCCATAAAAATTCTCTTTGATCATCTCCTCGTTATGTTGCGCTTCTCTTTCTCCCTGTTCACAAACACATCATGCACACTCCACTCGATCTCTTGTTCTCATCGTCCTCCTTCACCTCCTGTACACCCATCTTTTCTCATTCTGCCACTATTTTATAGCTTTTTATAAATTTTTGCCCCCCACTCCCTCCTCTCCCTCTCTGATTAAGCTTGCTGGTGCATTAATAAAGTGCAGCTCCCCCTCCCGCCCTCCTCCAGTGGGATTAGGCAGAGCACTAATTCCATCTCCGGTCCTGGCCGCTTTGAAGTCGACTGCCAGGGAAACTGGCAGCTTCTTCCATTGGCCATTTGCATAATCCCACCACTGCACTCGTACATGCTTATCAGAGTGGAGGATGAGCTAATATGCTGGATGGAGCTGCACATCGGCATTATAATAATCCAGTCGTTTCTTGTAGCCCGGCGTTCTTCATCACTGGGACCATCAGGAATAAATGGATCGCTGTTGTTATCGCCATTATGATGTCATCATTGTTACAGCTCATCTTCCTCATCACTCTTGGTTAATTCTGCAGTCCTTATCATAATAAGTAATTAGCATGCACAAATGCTAATTTTTGCTCACTGGCAGCAGCAGCTGATTGTATTTGCGTTGCATTATCTGCTCAAGCAGCAGAGTGCAAAGCGCCTGTGTGCTCTCACACAACACAGCAGAACTGATGTGTGAAAACAGAGCCGCTGTAAATGTCCCAATAATGATCCCAGGAAGCCTCCCTGTGAGAAGAAAGATGAAACGGGAAGAAATGAAAACACTGTGGTTCCATAAAAGGCGATTGCCTCGATGTAATCCATGAGTCAGCAACTACTGGTCTGAACCCATGACGGAAACTTCGGGACACCAAGTATATCCTATTAGTTTTTCATACGCAGCATATGGTCACTAAAGTGAGACTATTCTTAACTGATGTGATTTTTTTTAAAATAAGTGAAGCGGATTGCTGCTACCAAATTACCAAGCGAATCAGCACCTTCTTCTGATTCTAACAGACAACAAATAATATATCACATACACAGATGAGGCATAACATTATGATCCCCTGCCCAAGATTGTGGTGGTCCCTCTTTTGCTGTCAAAATAGCCCAGACCCATAGAGGCATGCATTCCACTACACGCCTGAAGGTGTGCTGTGGTAAGTTAGAGGTGGGGCCTCCGTGGATTGAACTTGTTTGTCAATCACATCCCAGAGATGCTCAACTGGATTGAGATCTGAGGAATTTGGAGGCCAAGTGAACACTTCAAACTCGTTGTTGTGCTCGTCAAACCATTCTTGAACCTAGTTTGTGGCAAGGCATGTTATCCTCCTGAAACAGGTCACAGTTATCAGTTTCTACGAAAAGGTGAACATGGTCTGCAGGACCCAACGTTACCCAGCAGAACATTGCCAAAAGCATTGCACTACCTCTGCTGGTTTAACTTCTTCCTATAATCTAAGGAGCTTGGAAAGAAAACCATCTGGACTTCTTTATGTTTCCTTCAAGACATTTCACCTCTCATTTCAGAATCTTCTTCAGTTCTAAGAGCAATTGGTGGAGAGTCCCAGATTTAAAGCCCCATGGGAGTGTCCCCAAGAGGGTCATGGACACCCTATTGATCCTCTACCTGATCACACCACCAAGACATTTCACAGACCTATTCTTCCCATAATGCATCCCGTTGCCAGGTGTTTGACCATCCATTGGCATCCTGACTGGTCTGCAGTTGTGTAACCCCATACAAAACAACCCCGCTCCAAACTTTTTCAAGAATTTGAGCTACAGAAAGGCCGGCTTTCACTCTCCATGTGCATCAGTGAGACTTTAGTGCCCATGACCCTGTTTTTTGTGGTTAATTTAGTGTGTTTCTCATCATAAATAGACACAGCATTCAAGTCTGAAAGTGAAGCCACCATGGAAGCACCTTAAACCTGCATTCTTTTTAATAGCCACTAGGGGGCATATCCCCGGACTGCAAAAACTACTTCCAGCTGTATAGAAGTCTATGAGGAAACAGCCATTGGCTCCTTTGCTGTGTGGTCTCTGGAAACTGTTTTTTTGAAGACTTTATGGGCTCAGTCCCTAGATTTAAGACATATTGAATAAAACATTAAGTGCATTTCATAAATCATGACCATCATTTGAGTTGAAAGCTAACTTTGGAGGATTTCTTTGAGGAAATATAGTCTATACCAGCTAAAACCCAACTCATGCTCCCATGGCATTATTAATGTATATTCATGAGACTTGTGTAGTTGCCAGGTTTTAAATCTTCTCACAGAAAAATGCTCCTCGCGTTCAACTGTGAAGAGAAGTTATAATGCATAGAAAGATAAGGGCAAAATTCGACAGCAGCAACTTGTTTAGATATGTTTTTTTGGATCGCATTATTGACTGAAGACTGCAGGAGAAGGGTGACATCTGTAGCACTGCAACCAAGAAGAGAAGGCTTTAGTGTGAAGGTGTAAAATACTGTCATCTTACCATCCAGCAAACAATGACTCCATCAAACCAGGAGGTGAAGGTTTGCAGAAACCACCACAGCCGCCGCAGAGCAAACATGATGATATCTGAGTTATTAGTACAGGTAGTCACAGTGGACATAACCTTCTCTGATTGTTCGCCTTTGACATGTACTATGGTCAACAAATATTTTTCATCTTTTACCTCTTACAGCTAAGCATCTCGCTGGCACATGACAAATAAAGACATAGGCAGGCACAAAATACAGCGGTAACTTTTGTGAGTCTCTGTGGTTCCCTGTAGAAACAAGAAAACTCAAAGCTTTCACTCAGAATCATGAATATCAGGAGAATCATAAAAAAAGATAACAAAAAAAACAAGCATCTTCTGAACGGACTGGCATAAATGATTATTTCTGATAATGCTCCATCAGGTCAAAGGTTCATTTTACTTTTTATATTATTAATGTTTTATTTCCTCTTTCACCTCTCACCCCTACCTGATCATGGCAGATGGCTGTCCCCTCCCTAAGACTGGTTCTCTTGGAAGTTTTTTCCTTTTAAAAGGGAGTTTTTCCTCCCCACTGTCGCCAAGTGCTTGCTCAAAGGGGGTTGTCTGATTGTTGGAGTTTTCTCTGTATTATTGTAGGAACTTGAGACAACTGTTGTTGTGATTTGAAGGTATGTAAGTAAAACTGAATTGAACTGACTTTTTGTTTTGTTTCTTTTTTGATATTTAGTTGTATCTTGCATTTCAGTTTCTTTTCTTTTTATTTTCTTTTATTTTTTTTACCTCATGTGCATAAATAATCCAGTCTCCCTCTGTCTTTTGTCTTAATGTCCCTTGAACTTCCTTGTTTACCTCCCTGCCTGCTCAAGTTTTACTTTCACATGTAGGCACTTGTTTGTGATGGACCTTCTAGCTGCCATAGTAAAAGCCTTGCGTTCTGTTATCCCATCTGCCTGAATGTCTGCATTTGAGTTCTCATTCTAAAACTCATGACATAGAATAAAATAATATAGTTATTTAGTTTGAAAAACTCTGCATCTGAAGTTTTTGTGCTTTTGTAGAGCTTCTGTGATTTATAATGCACAGAATTTGACACTTTTGGAATTTCTATTATTTTTAAAATATATCTCAACCTTTTCATTACTAGTTGGATAGGTGCACAGTTTATTAAATATGAACTTTTACTAACTTATAATTGAAGAAGGGTCGATTATAAACCCTTAAATGTCAGGCTTCAAATGGCTCTGAATGTACTCTCAATCTCTATGTGCTTCAAGTACTTGACAGGATAGTGAGACTTTTAAAAACTTTTTCCCCCCGTTTAAAAATCCATCAAGTCTATTAGAACATTAGGTAAAATACCTATAGAGGGCTCTGATCAGAGGGCTTGCAGAATATAAAGCTTGAAACCGAGGGACATCACAATAATGAGATAAGGGGCAAAGGGATGATGAGGTCTAAAGCTAACGCTATAATTTCAAAATCAAAAGCTTTTCAGACCCTCTCGAGGCAACCGAGGCAGACACTTTTCCATGCTGGAAAATGTAATTGATGCGGTAGATTTTAATTTGGACTTTGACAAAAGAGCTTTAAATAAAACAGGGAGCAGTTGGCTGGTCAGGCCGCATTAACATTCAGGACACGGAGAAGGAACTCAAGTAAAGATGCAAGAAGAGGCAGGTAAAGGTAACAGAAATGAGTGAAATGAAGAGTTAATTGCTGATATAAAGAGGGTGAAATTAGCAGATCGGATCTGCTCAAACTGCACGATTGACTCGCAGGGGTTGAAAGTTCGTAGGTCACAATGCAGGGTCTCACACTATACGGCCCGATGCTCTGATGCGACCCGAGTGCTCAAACTGTGCGTCCATAACATGAAGATTATAACAGAAATTCTGTCGCTCGCTCTCCCTCTCTGTCTTTCACTCACACAGACATGCACACCGCCACCATCAGCTTTGCTAAATTGCTAATGAAAAACATTGATCAGGCAGCTGTGATTGAGCAGCAGTGTAAATCCAACTATTTTCATGGTTGTTGTGGTTGTGATAATTTTCCACATCGAAAAGGCTCGGATGAGCTTGCCAAAGTTGTACAAGTTGTGCCTCCATCGCTTGTCTCCAGATCACACGCTGCACTGCCGTGCTACTCCGTCTTTTTCACCGACATTTATGTGTTTGCGCGTGTGCAGTGTGAGAAGCTGCAGTGACACCCTCACGACCAAGCGATTGATGATCGGGAGCTGGTTGATGCACGACACACGATGAAGGCCAAACTCGGGCCGATCACCAAAACGGTCACATGACTGAAAAATTGGCTCAAAATGGACCAAAAATCGCACAGTATAAGCCCAGCTCAAGTATAGGGAACTTGCTCTCTGTCCCAGAGTGAGACAAGATCCTCAGAACCGAAGAGCCGAAGTCTTTTATATTGACCTTATATGTGCAGAACACAGATGTAGGGCTGGACTCACTGGAGCTTTATTATTAAAGTTCCAAGAATACACAGAACCTAAACTGGCAGATATCACAGCATATTGACTGGAACCACTGAACAGCAAGCACACACATTGAGGGAGATCGCAACAACAGACAAGGGGAGACACAGACAATATATACACAAGAGGGAAGGAGAGCAGAGAGGAAACCTGGGGAACACAGCTGAACATAGTCTGACTGACGAGACAGGGGAAGCAGAACATCACATAACTCACAGAGAAAAAGAGACTATCACAATAAAACAGGAAACAGAAACACACGCTGAGGCTCAGACCGCCACAGCCATACGCTTGTTTCCTCTGTTCTCTTCGTTTTTGGGATGTTTTTTCAGCTGTGCAAGTCCATTTCTAGTTTGCATCACACTTTCAAATTTCACTACTTTCCCTGCTAGTAGGTGGCAAGTGCTTCCAGACAGGTTAGCATCTCGATGACTGGGGTAATCTACTGTTGATCAAAGCAATTGTAAGAAGGCTTTTCGTGTGTCACCCTCTTTGCGACTGAAACCTCCAGCAACCACTTGCCAACCAGTCAAGGAATAGACATTTTCCCTGGGAACTGGAGGCTGCCAGGATCCATCCATTTACAGGTAACCAGTCTAAGATAAATACATAAAAGTGAGCTTTTAACAGTTTGTGATCTAAAATGCACGTCATAAGACAGAGGAGTTACAAAGTGTTTAAAAATAATTCATCTTCCCCTGCATTTACTGAGAAACTGCAACTTGCACGATTTGCAAAGCTGTCCAGAAGGCTGCACTTATGCATTTTGCTTTATTTTGTATATCATTTATTGTATTATTGTCATGGTCCTGGGTCATAGTTTTCTTGTGTTTTTGTATTTTGTTCTTTATTTATTCCATGGTTCCTAGGTTGTTTGGTTTAGTTTATTAGATTTCCCCTCGTGTCTTTAACCCATGTGTCCCCCTCCATGTATCTGTGAGTTCCCATGCCTCGTTTCTCCTCGTGTTTTATTTCATGTTTTCCCCAGCCCGTTATGTCTTTGCTCTCCCCGTGTTCTCTATCCCCCTCCTGTGTACTTCCTGTTTTACTTTGTCAGTTTCCCGTCAGTATACGCCATGTTGTGTTTGCTCCTGCCCTGTCTCGTTATGATTATCAGTGTCAGCTGTGTTCCCCGTGTGTTCCCACATCCCTCGTTATCCTTCTGAGTATTTATGTCTGCATCTCCCACAGTTCCTCATCGCATCCTCCGTCAAGCTGTGTGACTTTCCTTGTGCCTCCCTGTCAGTTTTGTTTTCCCAGTTAGCTTTGTACTGTTTTTGTATCGCCTTGTTTCCCGTTCTGTTAATAAAGCTATGTTTTGATTCAAGTCCCCGTTCTGAAATATCTGAACTGGCTGTTAGGGGGACTTTACCCGGATGGATTTAGTGGCAGAAACACACGAGCACAGGATAGTAGTGATGCAGATTTATATACACTGATGAGGGAATATTTACAAGGGAAGGGGCTATATACAGTGACAGATAAAAATGTGCACGGAGAGCAGCGCTGAAAGGATGAGACGGAGCCGAAGTATGCGGGCGGACCGATGACGCACCGGAATTACCTAAAAGCGAGGGACAAACAAAGTTACAGAGTACGTCGATAGCCGAGAGTTAAACTAAAAGTGGACGAGGAGAGTTGGAGAGCTTACTTGCAACACCGAAATACAGCTGTAGCGGTGGTCACAACCTGGTACGAAGTAATTCTCCGTCACGGATCCACAGAAGCCTAGAAAACTAGGCAGGCGAGCAGGCAGCGGGACAGGCTAAAACAAAGGAGAAGCAGGCAGGTGATGGATCCTAAAAACATGCAGCTCAATCGCGTGGAATCAACAGATTCAGCTTGCACCAACACGTTACCACTTATGAAAACGACAATACTCCGACACCAGACGTCTGAGATTCAGCTCCATAAAAGCGCTCACTGATGACGTCCGATGCGCCGCAGGTGTTAGTGATGGGTCGTTCGCGAACGAAATGGCTCTTAGAGCCGACTCTTTGAAGTGAACGACGCGAGCCGGCTCCCTTTTTTCTTTCTCTCACCCTCTCTCTCGCCCTTTTTTCCGCTAAACTCCGCACACGCGGCCTGTACTTTACGCTGAGCAGAGGGGGGAGGGGCGTTAGTTGCGCTCAGAGCCAGAGAGAAAGAGAGCCAGGGACAACAACGTCACATTAGAAAGGTATAGTAATCATCCACTATTTTCAGTTGCAGATGATAAAGGATTCAGAAATCATGCAGGCCCATATGACAGAGAATGTGCATCTTCTATTTGTTTTAATATTTTAATTTATATTTAATTGTATTGTGGTTTGCAGTGTTTTGTGTTGTTTCACGTTAAATTTGTTTAAAAGGAAAAAGCTGAAAATGTAAAAATTTTAAATGTAAATAGTTGTTTTTTGTATTATATGATTTATTTATTACATTTTATGTGGAGTGAATAAATAAAGTATATTTATGGTGGCCCTTAGAGACAAAGCATGTACAAACTCCAAAACACGTACAAACTCCTAAGCATGTACAAACTCCAAAACGCGTAAAAACTCAGAAGCACGTACAAACTCCAAAACACGTACAAACTCAGAATCACGTACAAAAGACAAAGAAGTGCTCCAGGATGCTAGGGCGCAGTGTTGAGCTTTTGTTTCCTAGTGGCTACACAAGCCAGGAAGTATCAACAACCGGATTTGGTGTGTGGTAGTAACAGGTAATGAACTTTTTTTTTTTTTTTAATTATTTGAATAAATATGAGTGCTTGTCTATAAATACACAAACAATACACACATGCTTTCAATTGTGTAATTTAAGTGATCTGGGTAGCTCTGTTTTGGAAGTTCAGTAAACGCTAGAAATGTGTTTTGGAGTTTGTACGTGCTTTTTGGAGTTTGTATATGCTTTAGAGTTTGTACGTGCTTTGTCTCTAGGGGCCATATATAAACATATATAAATAAAACCACTTTTTTTTTAACATTAGTAATTCCTTTTCTGCATAATTTTATATTATTGTTAATGATTAAATAATTAAAGCAACAAAACAACCTGAAGAGCCGGTTCGGAGCCGAAAGAGCCGGCTCTTTTTAGTGAGCCGAGCCGAAAGAGCCGGATCTCTAAAAAGAGCCGGAAATCCCATCACTAGCAGGTGTGCCGGAATGCCATCAAGCCCCGCCCCGCCTACCTGTGCCAAGAAGGGAAACAAAACCCAAAAACAACAATACACCTACCCACCACCACCTCCTAACAGTGGCGGTATTACTGATTTAGGCAGATGTTTGTAATGTGGCTCAACTGACGTACAGTTACAGACACACTTACAGCACTGATCCTGCGATATTAAATTTACACTAATGTGATTCACCCTTGTGTTATGCAGGGATTTGACTGAAACTCAATACTTCTGTCACAAATTTCGACACTTAGGTGCTGATGTAGCTCAACTTCTTTTCTTTTTAAAGAAATTGGCAAAACATTGAGCAGTCCTACTTTAAAAGTGTGTGTTTAGCTTATTCTGTTACAATGAATATTATTGAACAGGACTGCACCTATACTGCGAGTAAGGAAACATGCAACTCCAAATTAACACTGCCTGAGGGAGGTAAAGGAGGGAAAAATAAAAGGGATCAAAATCTTTTGTTTTGCTGTTAACACTAAGTGCCTATAAATGAATTTTAATTTGTTGTAGCAACCCGACTAAAACTTTTTTGACATGCAAAAAGGAGGGGAATAACTGACAGGCCCCATATTGACTGAATAAATGAAACAAGAGGATCTTTTTTCTGCTTAATCCTTTGATCAAACACACATTTGTGTAGCTCAGTGGTGTAGCGTAAAAGAAAAGTGCTGTACCTGCAGTCAAGCTCTCAAAGTAATAACTCAGCTGCGAGGAGGAGCTGTCGGCATCCTGACATTATGTCCAGGTCTCACAAAGCTTCCCACCCTTCTGACTGATGAAACTGGAAAAAAAAAAAAAAATCCTTCCCTCCTTAATCGGGACACAAATTACTGGTAATGCAGGGAAAGAGGTAAGTGCTCATTGTGTAAGGTTTGAAGGGAGTTGAGTCTGAAGTAATTAGCGTTTGATTGTCTCCAGGCTGCACTTTAACTGTCAGGCAGGTGGTGAGAGAGAGGGAAGTCGGAACAAAAGGAAATCTTCTGGCTGAAGACGATGGAGGTGCCTGTTACTTAAAAAGAAAACAGGTTTGTGACCAGAAGCTGTCAGGCTGTCAAAATATTTAGTCGTGTGAATGATGTTCAGGCCTTGAGCTGGTGAATCAGACTGGAGCAAACAGAGCAGGATGGTACACAAGAGGATCAAGCGCACAGAGGAAATCTTTATAAAACACCTGGAGATGGCCTCAGTGTTACGGTACTGAGGTATAAGTACTGTGGCTTGATGATTAGATGACTGAGACCAGCAACACCCAGGAGTCCACATTAACCAAGATCACAAATCTCCCCAAACCTTGATACACCCTGTTGTGAAAAAGCTTGAACTTAAGTTGCTGGTTCATCAGGCAGGAGATCATGGTTTGTGCTTTAATTTCTTTCAATCCTAGCAGGAAGTGCAAGTAAGTGTCACAGCGGGGTACGCTGGTGTGAAGAAGAGGTAGACCCAGATGCAGACACGGTGGAGACAGAACTAGGTTTCCAAAAATAAAGCAAGCCTTTATTGTGGCTGATGGCATGACAAAAACACTAGAGAACACTGAAACTGGGAAAACTAAGGAGACTAAGAACACTGTGAAAACTAAAAAGACTATGACAGTCTGTGAAAGAACTATGAAAAAACTATGAACACATAGTAACTAGGGAGGCTATGAAACAGTGACACAATAACGGAAACTATGAAAAGATGAGGTGAGGATAACAGACGATCTGACACAGACTGAGCAGAAACACATGGATTAAGTACACATAAGGAATGATCAGGGGAAGCGGAATCACATGGGGAAAACAGCTGACAATAATTTACATAATGACAGGACAGGGGACGTGAAGCTAAATACAATAAACAAAAAACACAAGGATCGTTCAAAATAAAACGGGAAACATAACAAGACCCAGACATGACTCGAACTTGACAAACAAAGAAAACTTGGACATGAAACATGACAGATAAACACACGAAGACTTAACACAGAAAACTTCACACAGGGATGAGACAAATGGGGAGCTTGATAAATCATGAATTAAAACTGTAACCTAGGCATGACAGAATGTAACTAGATAAACTGAAATGAAACTAGACTGAAAAGAATAAAAACATCAAGTCACATGACCCAGGACCATGACAGTAAGGCATTAAAAACTGCTTCACAACAGTGACACCACACTTCTGAAAATGACAAGAAGGAAATAACAGCACTGTCTCACTAATGCATTGGTACATCATGGCCTGTATACATTACATTTGTCTATAATGCAGTGATGTAATGGATATGGTTATAGTATTACATTACATTGCAGTTACTAATTAAACAATTATGTTGTTACTTGCACAACATACCGTGCTGTGAAAAAGTATTTGCCCCCTTCCTGATTTTTTTCTTCCTTTTAAGTATTTGCTACACTTCAGATCATGAAACAATTGTAATATTTGACAAAGATAACCCAAACAAAAACAAAATTCACTTTTTACATTATTGTTGTCTTGCTGCATAACCCAAATGAGCTTCAGCTTCAGGGCATCAACTGATGGCCAGACATTCTCCTTCAGGAGGTAATCCTGTGCTTACCGATACCAGTGGCACTGACAAAAATCGCAGGATCCTCCTTTCTTAGAATGAGAACTGCACAAATACCACCAAACAGAAACAGGCAAGGAGAAAACAGGGAAAAGAGGACAAAGACGGGCAACAGTGGAGGTATGAAGGCCCTGACAGAAGCGATCCAGGAAATATTTCCAACCTTGAAGCAAACCGAAGACAGATACCGCAATTGTGTCTCCTTCATGTTTAGCTGTGGAAGAATTTCATGGTTATGTGCTAGCTTTGAAAACCCACCTAAAGCCTCATAGTTATGAGAAGTTAGTTTTGCTTTATGGTTATTATTATTCACTGTACTTCTGTTTTTTAAAGTGTCTGTAAGACCTTCTAGATTAGCCATAACCAAGTCTAGAATTTCTATGTTCACATGATCTAAATGTTATTCCAGAGTTCATAGTCCTTAAGATTAAAAATATACCAGCTCACTTTCATTTGTTTATTCCTAAACTGAACCTTCTTCATACACCCCCCAATCACAATCATACGCCTACACAGACATTACTGATTATGAAAAGGTACAACAAACTAAGTTGAATATATATTTAGGTAAGGATATTTTTAAGAGAATTTCCAAATACTTCTGTTCAGAGTTATAAAAACAGTTGTTGGCTAGAGGTTGTTGTAAATGATTTGTGCATATCGTCAATCACTGGTTCTTCTCATCCTTCAACTCAATGTTTTATTTTAAATTACTCCACTTTGTCCATGTGGTTGTACTTGCTAATTTTTTGCACCAGGCAAAACAATTTACATGAAAATTTGTAGTTTTTACTGCGAGTCAACAATGCCAATAACAACATGCCACCAACAAGCTAACAAGAAAAACTGCACAATCACTGCATTAAAATAAATTCCGGTCTGAACATTGAAGCCACTGCAGACACAATTAAAACTTCCATTTTTCCCCACTAGAGTCAAATCCAAGGAAGTCATTGGCCCTTACTTTTTTGTTTGGTGAGTCATTTATGGTAAATTCTGGTACTTACGGGAGTCAAAAAGCAGTCGTCTGTAGTTAAGAAAATAATGCAGTTTAAAAATGGTCTCAGCTTCAGGCTTCAAAAGAGACTCTGCCAACCTTGCTTAGTTTTTACATTGTGATTCCTTGGCTCTCTCTTATTCTTCTGTCTCTTCTTTTCTCTGTTGGATTCTCTTGGCTTTCTCAATTTTGGTTACCAGCTTTGCTTGTGTGTCTCCTGTAGTATTACCTCCTGTGTTTATTGTCCTACCTCTTCAGTTTCTTAATTGTTCCCACCTGTCTCTTGTTTCCAGTCACTCTGACAAAGACAGATGCTAACAGATTTTCTCTGCAGTTTTTCATCAGCTGAGCTTCTCTAGATTTCCAACTGCCCAGTGGTCTAAAGGTAAATTCACGGACGTGCTTTCATTTTGTTTTAACCTTTCCTTTCCAGCCTTTGTGATGTTTTGCCATCACACAGGCTCAGGGTTTTTACTTGTCCTTACAGCGGAGGCATTTCTGTGGCAAAGGGAAAACTTCTGAAATGCACAGCTGCTATTTCAATTTTCTTTTTCTTTGTGAGAAATAAGAACAAACAATTTATATTTCCCTTTCCGCCCACCAGAAACCAAGGTTTCGTTTGGGCCCAAAGGTTTCTGCAACGACTTTTTAAATTGCATTCTGCTTTGTGCAAATAGTTATTTATACCAAGCAGAGAATGAGAAATAGAAAATGCATCACTTGAGTATCTACTTTTCCATGTTTCAGCAGAAATGTAACCTCTTCTCCACAGGGGAACTTTTTTTTTTCTTGCAACAGACGTTTATCTTTTTCACACGAGTGACTTCATTAAGACATTAAACAGCTCTGTAAGCACAAAATTCCCTCTCCATAACAGCAGGTCGTTGATGGCACTCTGTACACCCTGACATCATTGTAAAGAAGCTGACAGTGATTAACATGTTGCAGGGCAGGCAGGTGTCTATTCTTCTTTGGTTTTGACACATTTCTGGCATCTCTTCCATACCTTTGATCTGAATAAGTACTCAGTTTGTGGCCCTCGTGTCAGCTGTCTTGTTGACAAGCTCTCTTGGGGAACACAACACAGAAAAACAGCAGCAGTGCTGATACTATTGGACCAGAGATCCCAGCAGATAATATCTAATCTAATCACCTTCGGGATTTCTTCATTTAGAAGCCGGGTTGCGAGCGAGCCTGGTCGGGACTCTCCGTTCTTCCACATCCTTCAGGTTAGTCGACAATGACGTCAACTTCAAATCCTTTCGAGGCTTGTTACAAATATCATAATGAAATACTGTTAAATTCTCCCTCAAAAGTGTGCACTTAACATGATGCCATATATTTGTTATTATTTATTATAATTCCACATCAGTCTGTTTCAATTATGCTTCATAACTACTAATAATAACATTTTTAAATTTAGTGTATAGAGATTATTGCAGTTTTGGAAAAATTGCAGAAATTCTTCAGTAGAATAAAAGATTGTTCAAAAGAAGTTGAAGAGTCAACTTCTGGTGTGAAATCCTAACAAAGTTGGCTAATGTAAAGTACCAGGATCAAACTATGTGGAAATCGAGCAACATTGTTCTCAAGCACACAAAATATGGCCTTTGGAGATGGAGCCATGTCTGTGGACAATCTCAGCCTGACCTGCAAGGGTAGACAAAAAAAAGCCTATAATGTCGATGTTAAGCTCAGGTGTGAACAACCACACAGTTAAGATCAAGACATGGAAGGTCAATAAAGGCAGGAACTAACTCATTTGACTGGACCATGAACTCCTAGAAGAAGTAAACTTCTTAACGGTGGAGTGACAGACAAGCAAGATGGGGCAGACTCTGTTCTGAAGATATTTGAGATGAAATCAGAGCCTCTATAGCTCCAAGGAGATCCGCCAACGCAACAAGTTGCTCAATTCAAGCATCAGGGCGATCAGTGGCTCAAGAGTTGGGAATTTGCCTTGTAATCAGAAGGTTGCCAGTTCGAGCCCCGGCTTGGACAGTCTCGGTCGCTGTGTCCTTGGGCAAGACAATTCACCTGCTGCCTACTGGTGGTGGTCAGAGGACCCGGTGGCGCCAGTGTCCCAGTGCGCCCCAGGGTGGCTGTGGCTACAATGTAGCTTGCCATCACCAGTGTGTGAATGGGTGGATGACTGGATGTGTAAAGCGCTTTGGGGTCCTTAGGGACTAGTAAAGCGCTATACAAATACAGGCCGTTTACCATCAAATCATTGCTGCTGTATGGAGCGGAGAAATGGAGAACAAAAAGCCAACATGTGGAAAGTTCAGACTTTTATGATCTAGTGCCTAAACCAAATTCTCTCGATCTCATGGCCAGAAAAAAAGTCAACTTATGGCGGCAGACAGAGCACCAGCACAGGGAAGGCTCGGCCACACCCTGAGAAAACTGGCATCAGATGGCTGTAGCCGACAAGGCGAAATAAGAAGGAAGGTCTGTGAAAACATTTAGCAGCTCAACACCAGAGTGACAGGACTGAGATGGGAACAGGTAGTAAAGAGGCTGCAGCCAGGCAGGCCTAAGCTTCAGGAAGAGGAAAGAGCCCAAGGTGTCTCACTATTTTAATGGCTGTAGAGATGCAGCTGGCGAGTTTTCTGTTCATCTTTTACTGAGTAGCTTTTAGATGCATAGTTATCACCAACGAGGACAAGATCAGATCTTAAACTAAACCGTATTTGAACAGGCTGTAATGTGTACATTAATCTACGGTAAATTATTACCAACTACGATATCAGTGGATGTGTAAGCTGAATTCTTCAAGTAATTTCCCTCCCTGAGACATCATGCAGTATATACAGCTTGAAAGAGTGACTACACACCTTAAAAGACAAAAGAAGCAGGACAAAGATGAAAAAAGAACAGAGGCTGAGGCAGCTTGTAGATGATACATGCCCCAGTAAGCAGTGAAGCCCTGACAGCTTTCACAGCTTTGAGAAAACATTATCCAAGAGGGCCTGCGAGAAGAAATGTGCCAGGACCTGAAGACCAACCACACATTACACTGCTGTCAGCTGAGGGCCAGCTGTGCTGACAACACAAGTCCACATGAGCAGGAAAAGAAGCTGGCATGCATAGTAACACAGTTTAGTATGTTTGCAGTGTATTTTGTAAGAGGAAAGATAGAACTGCATCTGATATTTTTTCTAAGTGGAGACAGTTTTTCCGCCTCATATTTACAAGAGAATAAATTACTTGTTTTTTCTCTTTCTTTCAAATATTTTCCTAAAGCTCTTTCAAGGACATCTGCAGCAGTGTTTTTTCCCACCAGGAGTCAGATTCGTTACTTAAATGCAATTTAGTAATACTACGCTGTTAAAGTAACCTCAATTACAAGCAAAAACACTTAGAATGTTACTTAAGTAAAAGTATGTCAGTGCATAAAAAAGGCCACTATGGCTATTGTTTTTTCAATGATTGAAAACAAGGATTTGCTGTTATAGTTGGTCGAGTCTCTGGAAATCACAAAACTGGACTCAGATAATTTAAGAGTTAAACAAGATTTATAAACATTAGTTATTAGATTTAGATTAGATGATCCGCAAGATTAGAGCTAGCAGTGGACCAGAGGCCAGTTCTACAAAGCAAGATTTTGGGCCCAGTGAGCTTTTCTGTGATCGCTAACAACTCTGCTTTATTCACATAAACATGCTTATAGCTAGATTGATAACTTTCTGGGACCACTTGGTCTGACCGATTACTTTAAGGCAAGTAAGACCAGATAAGAACGTTCTCCGTAGCTCAGGCCCCACAGCAGGTTCTAGTGAGGTTGGTGTTGCTGGCTGGTGGCAGATAAAGATTAACAATAACGTCAGCAACACACTTATCATGGTTAGTGGAAAAGGACCTGAGGAACTGCACCAAGGCCCAGTATGAGATAAAGAAGGCTTATTTGCAAAGCTCCTCTAGAAAACCTAAGAATTAGAAAGATGAAACTATAAATTAGCATAACAGTTCCCACTTTAATAGAAGTTTTATTAAGTAAACTAGATGAAAATAATAAATCCCATAACTAATTTTCATAGAATATTTGTTAAAACTATAAAAATAAATAAAAGCTTGTAAATGAAGTGAATACATGATTAGTTTTATAGTTTACTCTAAGCATTTTATATCTGTCTTCATAGCCACAGCACTTACATGGGTCTGAAGCAAACACCAGACTTCACTGACCATTATTATGACTGTCTGTGCACTTAGATCAAGCCACTGTCTGCATTTTCCACTTCTAATTGGCTTTTGGAGAATTATAAAATCCAGAGAAATCTGTATAAAACCACAGGAGTTTAAGGTAAGCTCAATCAGTATTATAGTCTCTACTTTTCTTTTGGTTTGTCTCAGTACTCATAGCAACTTGAGAATCACAAAGCCCACTCAGCTTCAAATACCTTACACAGGTCACATCCGTCTGTCACTATCATGGTACACATCTGGAAGCCAGGCGTGGTGTGTTAGGAATTCCCCATCCTGCTCGCCTGCACTGGGGAATAACGTGCTTTGTTTGATGCTGAACCAAATACTTCATCTCCCATCATAGCCTTGATGGATCTGCTACCAATAGCTGTCTAGTTAGTGACCTGCCTACTGAACTCTGTTAATGTGTCATGAAATGTCACAGAGGTTGCCTCTGCAGAATCGGAGCCTTTTCAAAGGCCTTCTGAAGAGATAAGCATACCCTGCCAGGCTGACTCTGGAATACAAATGCCCATTTTAGCATAGGGAGGTGAAAGGATAAAGATAACACAGAGTAAATGTGTCAGAGAGTGGAGCTGGGAGGAATGTGGTCCTTATGGGAAAGCCAGCTAAGGAAAGACGGGTTGCTGGAGATAGCTATGTATGCATGGAAGTAGACAGACAAACAAAGAGAAATACAGGGAAGAGAAGAGAGTCAGCATTTTGTTAAATAGAATATTTTAGGTAGTGTTGTGTGCAGTTTTAATGGAAAAAAACCAATGCATTTTTCTTACCTTTAAAATGGAGTTTGCATGTTTTCCCTGACTCTGCATGGATTCTCTTATCCAGCTTTGTCTCGGTTCAAAACCATACATGTTAGGTTAACTGTGGATTTTAAATTGGACATAGGTGTGGTCTGTATTAGTGCAATGACAGACTGGTGACCTGCTGTGTGTGTGTGTGTACTATATATCTATCGATTGATCTATCGATATATATATATATATATATATCTGAGTCAAAGTCTTTTGATGACTTGGCCTTTGGGGGGATTGTAAGGGTTTCCATTGTATTCTCAGGGTGTTCTTTATCAGCTGCCATCCAGGCAATGAAGCATGTGGTTCAGTCCAATGAGGCTACAACATAAAACAAAATTGTGACCTTGCAGTGTTGATATGCACTCCATGTCAACATTGTAAGGTGTGATGGAAAAACTAATTTAATAATAAAACAATATATTGGACAACAAGCAAAATATATTGAATGTAGTGACTACAAAGTAAACTAAAGTGAAAATAACTAATGGTGAGGTGTGGATCTTACGATGTGTGACTTGCCATCACAACCCACAAGTCACTTTTCACTTTTGATTGGTTGGTGTTGGTGGTTTGGGTTAAACATCATGCTATAACCCTCGTTCCATCACCACAAGAAACCTTTTTGGGTCGGAAGATTGATCCTCACCAGTGGCTCTTACAGAATAACATTTATTGGATGGGTTTTCAGTGGTCTGTGGACTAGTCTGACTATGAACTGTCTTGTGCTGCTGTGTGCTCAGAGATGAGCATCCAGCAGACAGATCAGCAGTTTGTAAAATACTCAGACCAGCCTGTCTGCCAGGTTCAGAATTACTTAAATCATCTTTCTACCTCATTCTGATGATTAGTTTGACCTTCAGCAGGTCATCTTACCATGTTTGCATGCCTAAATTCACTGAGTTGCTGCTATGTGATTGGCTCACCCAGCCAAGCATTTTAATTCAGGTGTTCAAATCATCTCCATGTCCACAAGTGTATAAATTCAAGCACCTAGGCATGCAGACTGCTGCTACAAACATCTGTGAAAGAATGGGTTGCTCTCACGGGATGCTTGGACGCATTGCTTTGACAACGACCACACACATCAGAAGGTACTAAATTGTAATGGAAAACCAGTCGATCAGAGTTGAGTTGTAGCAAGTCGATCCAACTAGGTACTAATGGAAAAAGGGGGCTTTAATGCTTTAGCATACCAAAAACATTTTGGACAATTTCATGTTCCCACGTCACTATTGGCTCAGTGGCTTAAACACACCTACTAACTGTGTCCAAGCACAGTTTGGAGATGGCAACTTCCTGTTCCAACAGGACTGTGCAGCAGTGCACACGGCAAGATCCACAAAAGATGGATGAGCGAGTTTAGTGTGGAAGAACTTGACTGGCCTGCACGGAGTTCTGACCTCAGCGTGTTCTGTGAGGCCTTCTCCTCCAACATCAGTGTCTGACCTCACAAATATGTTTCTGGAAGAATGATCAAAAAATCCCATAAACACTCTTCTAAACCTTGTGAAAAGTCAGATGAGTTGAAGCTGTTACAGCTGCAAAGGGCGGATCAACATCATATTAAACACTATGGATTAAGAATGGGATGTCACTCATGTTCATATACATTTATAAAGCAGAAGAATAAATACGTTTGGCAACAGTGTATGTCTTTAGGTGGTATAAAGTTGGCACTTTAAGAAATTTGTCTGGAGGTATTCTACTGTAGGTATTCCTGGCATTGCTGAGAAGTAGTTTTACATTACTTCCTATAAAAATAAGACAGGGCACATTAAACATTTCACCTGACATAAAGATGTCAAAAAAATTACTTTAACAAACACGATACCAAAATAAACCGCGAGCTTTTATTTCTATTCATGGAGCCATGTCATTAAAAACAACGAGGTAAAAGAAGAGTGACAGTGTAAGGAGAGGAACTGACAAAAGAGGGGCTTAGAGTCACCGCCTGGGGCGAAACTATCAGTCAACTCTTCAGAAGTTTAACTCCAACCACCACTGTGATCCCGAGTGCACGTTTCTCAGATTCCCTGTCTCATATGTTCACTCACCAATCCTATGATGCATATTAAATCACCGGGTGAATAATGAAGCCAATCTCCCATAAATTAGAGAGACATGCTGAATTCCCCGCAGGTTCAATCACCATGAATATTAAAGCAAACTCACAAGGTTACAGGAGAAAATGGAAACAGGGAGGATAGGTGAAGAAGTACGAAGAATGAAGGACAAAGAGACAGCAGATGAAGAGAACGGCTCCTGGCTAGAGGGGAAAGCTGTCTTTATAATGTAATGTCAGCGATGACCGTGTCATCATTTTGTGTACATCTGAAAGCAGGGTCAGATATGGGGGCAATTAAATTTCCACTGCTGCATGCCATGAAATTAGGAAAAAATTGAGTGTAAGCTGCTGAAAGGACAGTTATGACATTCTCACTTTACATTCTCAGACTACATGCGCTGTTTGCCCCCTTAATATAATTGAACTTACTGAACTAACTGAACACTGATATAAGCCAATGAGCCAATAGTGACGTGGCCTCACCGATAAGAAGGTCTATTCTTAGTAGCAGAGTCATCATCATTGGTTTTATATGTTCTAATTGTACAATGATCTGTATGCTCTAACAACCCCTCCCGAACACAGGTATCTGTAAATGGGAACACCTGAAAGCATACAGAGCAAACACAAGCCTGTACAAGGACAGTCTGTGTGGAACTTAGACATTTCTCCCTTTCGAACTGTAAGAATCTTCATGTTGGTGAAGGACAGAAACATTCTCATATTAAAAAAAGAAAAATATAAAGCAATAATATGACTTTTAATATATTTGAGATGAAAACAAACATAAAAGCCATCATAACCTCCCCATTTTGCTTTTTGAAGCATCTACATCAGCATTTTGGCTGCTGCTGCCATATATTAGTTTGTAGCCAGATGGATGTTAACATACTTGGATGACACGTAGGAGTTTTCAGTCATTTGCTAATGGTAGCAAGCATGCAAGCAAGCTGCATCTGTAGCCACAGAATCATAGACAAACTAATCATAGAGGTTAAAACAGTTTTTGGTAGCAGATTGTAAACATCTATTTTATTGTTGTGAAGTTTAATATCTGAGGACTGTCAAGAGGAACTTACATGCTGGCTTCATTTTTGAGCCCTGGAGGTTGCAGGTTGACTTTTATAAACGAGACATATTGAACATAAAAGCTCAGTTACAGAGTTAAGACACTTAAAGACATGTAATCCAATTCCAATATATTATACTAATTCCATTGTCTCCACAAAAGGAGACTTGCGTGTCAAGACTTTCTTTTATTGCATATGGAAAGAGAAAATTTACCATCACTGATTGTTTCTGTGCCTGGTTTTCATTCTGTATAAATACTTTATCAAATGTATTTTCAGATTCTAAAATTACCACCTCCTTCTCTCTGTCCCTGTGTTAGAATCGGGACACATTTCAAGTAATTCAGTGCCATTTGACTCATTATAACTGCATCAAACAGCAAGTTAAAGTAGCAAAATAGGTTTTAATTTCTGCAAAAATTGCAGCTATTTCTCAGAGAGTAAAATCTTCCATCAGTGGCACAAAAACCAGGTCAAAACCTTGCATTATGTCTGATGGCAGGCTCTTATGTGCAGTGAAAAATTACACCTTCACAAAGGGAGACGTGAACAGGTGGAAGTGGACTGGCACTAAATGAGTGGAGAGATCAGGGGGGATTTTGGAGTAGCGGAGGGAAGCATATAGCAGATTACTGATCGGAATAAGACATTCATGTTTTCAAATAGGTACTTCTCCCTGCTTCAGTGAAGTTTCCAATTTTAGCTGTCGGTTCAGTTCAGAGGATGTCATCTGAAGTGTGTAAATAAGATTCACAGGGATGGAAGTGGAGCTTTGTTAGTGTGTGTTTCTGTGTGGTGGTCTCTGTCCCAAGCAGCAGGCTATGACAGGAGTTATTTTCAGTTAAACTACCTCCATGCTAGCTTTTCCACAAATTAAATGAAACTTACATGTTCACGGTGCATGCAATGCTAATGTACAGTGCTAATTCAATGACACCCCCCCCCCCCCCCCCAAAATGTCTAAAAATGTATCATTATGGAGACATACTGGATGGAGACATCACAAACTGTGCATCTATGGTTTAGGATGTTTGAGCTTGTCAAGTCATTCCTGTCACTTTTCATTTCTTCCATTTGCAGTTTGCTGCTCATGGTAAATGGGTCCGTTTAGTCTCACCTGTGCTGCATTAGCCACTTTCTGTTCCAGCCAAGGTTGTGGCACACCTTGCATTCAATTAGTAATCAGTCTCCTCAGTAGCCTTCATAAACCTCGTCTCACTTATCAGGCTGTCATTGTTTAGCTCAGCTGTAAAGCTTTCAGGTTACACTTTTGTGTGTTTTCTAGTTGTTACAGTTCCTTCTACATTCTTAGTTTATGCTGTACTTTTTACCTGTTTTTTGAACCTGCACGCGTTGTTTCCCTTTGTTATTGCTTTTCTGTGCCTTAAGCCACATGGATTAAAGAATTTTGTGTATCCTGCATTTGGGTCCTCCTACCATGGACTCTTTTACAGGTAGCAAGCTGCACACATAAACTGTAAGGGTGCAACGCAAAGAAACATGTCTTCTAGTCAGTGCTAGATTACATGCTAATAGAAAAAAAGGCACACAAATCCTGAAACAACTGTTACAATAATCCATTCATACTATCTAGTGACACTGAATACTATGTTAGATAGTATATTCAATTCAATTCAGAGCAGCAGACACCTCAAGGTAAAAATTCTACAATAACAGAGTGAAACCCCAAAAATCAAACAACCCTCCTTCGAGTAAGCACTTGGCGACAGTGGGAAGTAAAAGCTCCCTTTTAACAGGAAGAAACCTCCGGCAGAACCCTGCTCAGAAAAGAGTGAACATCTGCTGCAACCAGTTAGAGGTACTGCAAGCAAGATGGGACAAAACAAGCTGTGGAAGAGAGCCAGAAGTGAGTAATAACTAATGATTAAATGCAGAGTCTTGTGTAAACACACAGTAAGAAACGTGAGTGATGAAGAAACAGAGTATTATCAGATTTTATGGGGCAAAAGCTCTTTATTAGTGCTGCTGAGTATTTGTGAAATTCATAATTCCATAAGCAACGACATCTACAAGGAACAGAAGGAAACATTTGTAAAGCAAGCACTCAAGTTTAAGCCTTCATTTCAATCAGGATATGCAATTTAGGAATCTAAAAAGCTTTCCTTTGATTAAATCTGTTGTCTGTCACATCTTCATATGCAAAGAATAATCCGGTTAATTCCAAAGGCTTGGAGTTTGGCTGGGTTGCTCATATAGAAGTCCAGGCAGTATCTATCCATAGGGTAATTAATATTGCTGTCTGGGTAATTGCAACTGCAACACTTAGTCTTAAAAAATTCGTTACTAAATAATTTTGAGGAATATGTATTTTTTTTCTTGGGAATTTGTACTTATATGATTTCAGAAAAGCAGAATATGTTTCTGGTAATGTCCCTGAACCCCATGTTTTTCTTTTATTTAAACATTTAATTGCCCTATTACACCATGAAAGTGGTCTCAGTTTGGATCAATTACTTGCGAGTGTCACGGTTCTGGGTCAGTTTGACCCAGTATTTTGAGTTATGTTTTGGTTTATTTTTGAATGATGGATTGTTCTTTATGTTTCTCTGGTGCTTTGTTGGGTTTTATGATGAATCTGCGTTTCAAGTTACTTTGGTGTGTTTGATTGTTTTCTTATTCTCTTAGTGCTTGCGATGATGATGATGTTCTATGTTCCAGCTTATTCTGGTTTATTTTTAGTTCTGCCCGTGTTAAGTCTGTGTTTCTTAGTCTGCATCCTTGTGTCTTATTTCCTGTTTTATTGTGAAAGTCTATGTCTTATGTTAGTGTGTGCAGCTTTGTTCCCCCTGTCTCGTTAGTCCAATTTCTCCCAGCTGTGTCTCCCTCCTGTTGCCCATTCCCTGATTACCACCCTGTGTATATTAGCCCTGTGTTTTCCTGTGCTCAGTGTTGCGTCGTACCCTCAGAATTATGCCTGTGTGTTCAGTTCTCAGCATCATTGTTCAGTTCATGTTTTCGTTTATCACCAGCAATAAAGCTAAGGTTCTCAGTTTCAATTCAGTCTCAGAGTCTCGCATTTGGATCCTCCTCTCCATCCGCCTGCACACAGAGCCCTGACAGCGAGTCTTTCAGTGTTTTGCTTTTCTGCTTCGCTCGACTCAAATGTCAAACATCGAGTTCAAGTTCTGTCTCCCTAATGCTACGACACTGACAACAGAACAGTCAGGGGTTTACTCTGTAATTGTTACCTTTGTTGGAAGAAAAAAAACATAACTGGCATCCCAAGCGATATATGTTGCTTGTACACTGCTGTATGTGAATGTAACATTATAGCGAAAGAAAAAAAGATGAGTCACTTGCTGACTTTTCCTTCTCTCTTGTGATGTATAATCGGATAATGGGACGGCTGCGTGCTCTCTCCTCCATCTGGCATTCCCATATCCTCACGTCTTAATGCCCCCATCTCTCTCCTCTCTCTGTTCACACTTAGCCAACTCACAGCTGGGCTCCCAGTGAGGAATTCTCACTTTTTGTGGCTGGACACATTTATACATGCATGACAGAATAGACTAATGTTTACAGGATGACTCAAGTTTGAACACCACATTCTCTGCAACCATTCAAGTACAATGCCAAAAGTTTGAAATACAGACTAATATATGCAACACGGGTCCAGTTCTTTTAGTGGTTTGCAGGCATTGTTTATGCACAAGCTTTCTTAAGGTCCTGCTACATCATTTCAGTCCTTTTGAGGTCTGGACTTTGACTGGGCTATTACAACAGCGGTCCCCAACCTTTTTTGCGCCGTGGACCGGTTTATGCCAGACAATATTTTCACGGACCGGCCTTTAAGGTGTCGCGGATAAATACAACAAAATAAAACCAGTACCGGTACTGAAAAAAAAGATTTGTTCATAACACTCGTGAAAAGACCCAGGAAAACAGAGTTAACGATAAAAACAATAACAAAATAACGCTGAAAACCGACAAAAACCCTGAAAATCATACATTTCACACCTGAGCCTCAACTCTCGCGGCCCGGTACCAAACGAGTCACGGACCGGTCCGAGGCCCGGGGGTTGGGGACCGCTGTATTACAACATCTTGGGTTTTTTTTTTTTTTTTTTTTTTCTTTCAGCCACTAAGTGAAAACGACAAGAAAGATTGACTACAACTGGCCGTTTCTCTTTGCCAGCATACAAAAGATTTGTTTGATATTGGTTAGGATGTCTGCCACCACCATACTTCCACCAACTGCAAGTACGGTGGTGGTAACATCATCCTCTGGGGCTGTTTTGCTGCCAGTGGTATGGGTACTGTAATGATAACAGCAAATCCTTATTTGCCTAGTATCATGTTTTATGTTGTTAATACTCCTAGACTGTAGGGGGAGCTAGAGAGCCAGAGGGAGTTACCTCGGAGTAGACTGTGATGGCGAAGCTTTGTTTACATGTGAACCACAGTTCGATAAAATACCTTCTCTTCAAGTAATGGTGTCATTCTTAAGAACCCACAACAACATAAAGAAACAAGACAGGTACCACTTTGATTTCAGTCCAGTTCAATTTCATTTATATGGCGTCAAATCAGAAAAACAGTTACCTCAAGACGTTTTATACTGTAAGGCATATATGACCCCACAATAATGCAGAGAAACTCCCAGCAATCACATGACCACCTATAAACAAGCACTTTGGTGACAGTAAGACTGGTCAAATATTATGCCAGAAGACTGTTGATGGCTACCAAAAGCATCTGGTTGAGGTGAAACTTACTAAAGGATTATTACTGATAATTGTGCACATATTAGATGACTTTGATATTTGCTGGGTCTGTAAATGGATGTTTTACAACTTACTGAATACAGCATATTTATTTTGTAAATCGTGTTGCCTGCTGGTAAGAAGATAAAGCAGGGTCTGATTTAGTGGGGCCCAAGTTGTGTTTAAAAGAAATGCTACCACATGAGTGTCACCTGTCGCAGTCTCTTGCTCTGTAGAGAGAATTAATGAAACTATTTTCATCACAGGTCTGTTCATTTGATCTCAATTGGATCACAAAAAGGAGTCCGTTATTTTGAATTCCGTATCTCCAGTTCACTCGTTACCAGAAGGATTTTAAAACAGGTTTCCCCATACCTGTGCGCTTTAATGAGGCATTAACGGCTTCACGGGTGTCTGCGTCATGACTTTGTGCCGATTCTGGGGAGAACAAGTCCTCTGGTTTCTCTGAGTTTGATGCTCATCCCAATTCCATTTCCAAAACACAGTGTGTGCACTTTCCACTTCTAAGTGAGGAAAAAAAAATGAAATCTATTAACTGTAATCCCAACAATTTTAATGAGATTCTTCTTCTCTTCAGTGCTCTAAAGGGAATCCAAGAATGGATGGCTGTTGAAGGGACAATGTCTGATTCTTTTAATTGGTGTTCATGTTTCCAGCTCTAAAATAACAAAGAATATGACCTGCTTGAGTTGAGACACTCGACTTTGGAGAAATCAGAGTAAAAAATCTCAATGCTGCACACAGATCTCCTGAGCGCTGTGTTGCCATCACTTAATTATTAAACTCAAAATGCTTGCGATAAGGCCGGGGTTTAATTCCTAAGATCCTTGTGAAAAACCTCCTTCACTCCTGGAAGAATTGCACGGCTCTATTTTCTGTCTTAAATGAAAATCAAATCATTCATTAAAATAAAATAGGGTCGCCCAATTTTCAGGCTATTGTTTTTGTAATTACAGGTTTTAATTTAATATAATGTGAAATCTCTAGCTGCGTGCCCCTCGCTACAATGGAGTAATCCATCCACCCACCAGCTCATTCAAGGCTTTGACAGAAAGCAGCAGTTCTCGGCCCACCAGCCTGTGGAGAATCGATTAGCTCTGGCTGGGGAGGAAAAAAGAAGATCACACTGACAAATTTGCAAAAGGCAACTCCACATAGCCACAGGAACACACTCAGTTGCTATGGCATAGTGTTAGTGATGCAGACCAGCTCTCGGGAATGTGAGACACCTGTTTGCAGACACCAAAATTTAACAGCACCTGTGATCTTTTTGACTTCGGCCACGAGCTGATAAATCTGCTGCATAGGGCAAAAATAATCAGCCCTCATAGCTTTTAAAAATGATTTAAATATTCCAAAAACAGACTTGCTACTGCATTAGGGTGCACTTTGCTTGCACTGCATTGGGCCCCTTTAGGCTTTTGCCATGTAATTTGCTGACAATATATTAGCAGTAAAGAACAGGTGTACCTAATGTAGTTTCAATATAGTTCTATGTCAAAGAAGGTGCTTTGAATTTGTGCACAGTAAACTGCACAAGTTCATGTGACATTTTTTTTTCACAAGCTACTTATTTTTAATTCACTTGGACAAACTTGCTGATTAAGTTTGTATATTTAAAAAAACAAGTATAACTGTACTTGTTTCAGGAAAGCTGTGGGTTTACAAAATATTGGATTGTATTTCTGTTGAACTGTGCACACAGCTGAAGCTACGACACCATCAGTGAGGATGTCTGCTGTGTTAGCTCAGACAGTTTAAACTTTAAAATGGACGTGATGTTTATATTAAGTGCCAAAGAAAATGACATTAACTTTAAAATAAAAAAAAGCAGTTCCTTGAGACTTCATCCAAAACAGAGTTAATTCCCCAAGACTTATTTGGTTTCCATAGTTAACTTAACTCATTCATTTTGATACTGTTACTGCAAAATTAGTTGGTGGTGCTGATGTTATAGGCCATTTGTAACAGAATTATGATAAATAGCATTACCTGCTGTGTGCTACACACCATCCCAGAAGTGTGTGTGCTTTAGTGTTAGTGAGTGAGTGAAATTAATCTGTTACTTAGCACCAGCCTGCATTGTTACGAATGCATCCTCCCTAGTCTCCTCTGTTTTTCCTTCTCTGGACACTGGAAATGTGGTTTCAGTGTTTTTGAGCTCTGCCATCTTACTGAAGTTTAAAGTGTGGGAGTAAACTTGCAGACAGTCAGTTATCTTCAGAGGTCCACTTCATTTGGAAAAACCAAAATCAGAGATTTGTTCTGTCTGTATGTTACAGTCTCACAAAGACAGATCAGTGTATTTAGAGGATAGATGAAGAATAGGACTGCGAGACAAGTTAAAGTAAAAGGATTAAAAGAAGGTGAAACCTGCTAGCACATCAGCTGCTGGTCGAATAGATTAGCTCTTAGAGCATTATTAGTATTCCTAATCCGGCTGCAGCTGCTTGTTAATTAATCATGCATCATGCTGCTTCCAGTGTTTATGCTCCTCTACCTTGGGGTCTGTTATAACTGGTTGGAACTCTTTACAATTAGCGTGTCTGCTTTAGGTGGGTATTTCAAGTATTCAGTTTGAGATTAAGTCCAACATTTCCTGGTGACCTCCAGCCTCTACAGCCAAAATATCCCGGTGAGAGGATTTAATGGGAATTTGTTTCAAATTGGTCATATACTGTAGCAGACAATATGGCAAACTACAATTTTAAATAGGTTCACTGTAGCTTCAGCCTTCACAAACCCGCTCATTCATTTGAGTCGCTAAGGCTGATGAAATGGAGCTGATGCAAAGAGCTCTGCCAAAATAACACAGGGTTGTCTATGAAAGAATAGAACTTGGCTCAGTTTTTGTCAGAATGCAATATCATCTGCCGAGTCTCTGCAGGAGTCAGTCAAATAAATGAGCACACATGCCTGATGTAAACTAGTTCCTCAGCATTAAAAGTGCTTTGTGGTGTTCTGACAAGGCTTAAAAGTCAGGGATCTGCTACTCAAACTGGGATTTCTGGATTGTATTTAATATTTTTTGTTATTGTCATTAATATTTAAAAATTCCCTTTTATACTGACGTGCTAGAAGCTTCTGTCTTGTATCATCTCATCTCATCATTCTAACTATTTATAGTTAGAATGGCAGACGATCATATTAACCATGGCTGGGGTATCATATAATAAGGTCACTGTACAGTTCGCATAATTAATCCCCGAAGTGCCAGCCCCTGCTCTTCAAGCATTTTATTTGCAAGGTGCAGCCAATCAGAAAATAGTTCTCTTAAAGGGACAGTTCCTCTTGACCTTTTAAGTAGGAGGAACCCTCGAAGCTATTTCCTGAATGGAGCTGTTTACTGTCATATTTCAGGCCTGCTTATAGAAGGAAATGACAAATGGGTGTGCACCAGAAGTAAGGGAGGTCTCTGCCTATGCAGCTATCCTTTAAAAAAGCCTCATAAATAGGGAGGCTGTCAAATGATGTCTTTATGGGGGAAAGAGTTAAGAGGGAGAAGGTAGAATGACTTGTTTCAGGGAACCGATGAAATGAGACTTACTAAAATATAAGGGCTCATGCAGCGCTGCTCAAATAAAAGTTGAGCTGACTTTTAAAATACCCAACTTCACACACCTAAACGTGTTAAAAGGTAGACTCTGATCTGCAACATTTCCCTATTGTCCACAGTTGGTGTCCTGCCAGTGACAACACCAGCAGAGCACGTTTTCCAGTGGTCTCACTGCGTCTGTTTTACTGCAAGACTACCACTGAAAATTATTGTTGGATGCGCAGTAATGGTGTTGGCAATGTGACTGCTCACCTGGCTGAGCAGGTGACCCATATAGAGAAGGCTATAGTTCTTCTGCAGGGGTTGGTCCAAGAGCATTTCCTGCACATCACTTATTCCCTTTCACTTTCCTATGCAATAAAGGTAAAAGTTACGACGTCAAGATGACAAGATGATTAAATCTATCCTCCGGCACTAACTAACAAGTTTTTAAACATTTCAAAAACACTGCTTATTGTGTCACAACCCCATTAAACAAAGGTTCCCATAATACGGGGGCTGTGGGGCACATAAACAGGACATATAATGTTTTAGTGAACTGCCTCTGCACTCTTGTTTTTCTGAAAGTATGATGAGCTAGTTATTATCGGTTCCTGCTGCAGTGTACAGCCATCACCGCTTCATTATGATGCTGAAGAAAATGAGATAATTTTCAGGCATGCTCTGGGGTTAAAAGGAGGGTCCTTCTGTGTGATTTCTCAGTAAAGCTTGTAATCATTCATAATGGAAGATAATGGTACCCTCGTATCCGTGTTCAGAAGTGCTGCCAGCAAAATGCAGCAACTGGGCAGTAAGTTTTAAAAGTTCTTAATTGCCCCCCACGAGATTTGTGCCACAGCCTGTTGACAGCAGCGATGGGGCCAAATCGATTGGCCGCATGTTGCTGTTTTTAATCAAAAGCCTGCAAGTGTTAGCTAACGTCTCACTCCACACAACACTGTAACAGTTTCAAAACCTCTGCAAAAATATTTTTCTAATTTTAAATATAATTTAAAGGAGACGTGTCTTTTTTTTTTTTCAGGCAACAAATTGAGGCCAGCAGTAACATTTCCAGACCTCCTTTTTAGAATCTATCAAGGATGTTTATCTGTAACGTGGCAGGGAGATGGAGGTGGATGGTAAATTTATACAGTGTTTAATTTATTGATCTGAGTCAGCTTGACGTTTGTGTTTCCATATTAACGTCGCAACTCTCTCAGAAGGCATTTAATTTGGTGTTATCAGAATCACTAACAGGAACACAGCTGTGCTGTCTCATCAGCTATGCTGAGGGGAAAAGAAGGAAAGCGAGTCGGGACCCTAACAAATCAGCTGCAAATGACAAGACTGATTTGATTTTTCATTTTGGCATTGGAGAGGAGCACATTTTCAGGCTGAAAATGGAAATGGGCACATTAATTCATTAGCATGAAATATAACTTTAGGTGGAATTCAGAGTTGTTATCATTGCTCTGGGGAGAGGCAGCGATGTGCGGGCCCTGCCGCTTAGATGAAAACCTCTGCCAAGGTTGTGCAAATTGAGTAAAAGCGCACCCTGACTGACACACAGGATAGATGGCTGCTGAGGTTGGCAGTTTGCCACTGAAGTCATACCCTACAGTCCTCTATCCACTGCTTTTAAATATAGAAGACCGTATGTCCAGAGCAAATGGAAAACGAGAGGACTAGTGCCAGGAACAGTAATGAGACGTGCGACAAACAGGCCTGAGATTTAATTCTGACATTTGATTATCCAAATGCCTTTTTATTGTATTTTGTTTTATTTATTTTGTTTGTTGTGATCCTTGAAATGCATTCATTGTGTCACTGATTACGACGACTTCTCGGGTGTCTGTCATCCGAGACGCAATGTCTGTTTAATATGTTATGAAACTGAAAGCTCAAGAGTCTACAGCCAAGCTAGCAGCTCTGTGAAGCTCAATGTGATCAAAAGGCATTGCTAGTATACTGACATTTAGCAAATATGCTTTTTTCTATGTTTATGTTCTGTTTTTTTTCTATATTTGGCATATTAAATGTATAATTAGTGCTAAATGGACCACTTCTGAGGCTGATAGCAGGTAATAAGAGACCTGGGACACAGATTTGCTGTAAAAGGACTAAAACCCTTGTGATTAACATTGTGTGGCTGTAGTAATTGTTCTAAGTGGGCGGACTTAGTTAATAAGGAGCCGAGGATACACCATTTACACTGGGTCTGAGAAGGAGACTTTTAGGACCACATCACAGACAAGAGACTGACAACAGGACAGATGAGGGGAGGGCAAAGACACAAGTTTTGCACTATTATTACCAAATTATCATAAATATGGCTAAATATAGAAATATATATGTTTGCATAAGGAAAAATGTTCAGGTTCTGCATCTCAGCCTATTTCTCAAAGGGAATGATACATCGTATGATAACAAACAGGGTTTTTTTTTTTTTAGTTTTTCACACTTATTTCAGATATGAAATTTTATTTAAGCTTGCTCATCTTTTTTTTGATACACATCAGACTTTCTTTTTAAAATAATAATATAATCTATCAACACAATGTCTGCAATTATAACCATTTCCAACCAAAATTGTTTTAATGTGTTGGTTTACCAAGTATTGGAGTTGTTTTGGATTGCCAGTGTTATTAATTCAAATATTTTTTGTGTTTCTTTACGTAGTATTTTTATTTTTTCATGCATTTTGTCTCCTTTAATGTATTTAGTCCTGCTGATCCTAATACCTTTAAAATTGAGTTCTCCCTCTGTGCTTGATCCTCTTGCATGAATCCTCCTGTGTTTAGTTCATTCTTGTGTCTTTGTTTTCACTTATCTCCCTTCCTGCTTATTTTTTAGTTTTGTTTCCCTTAGCTTGTCTTCTATGACTTAGTTCACCTGTTTTTCATTCTACTCATGTTTGTCTTCACTTCCCTGATTGCCCTTCTCATTATAGTGGCTCGTACTGTATACTTTCCAGTGTTCCCCTAACATTACCTTTGAACTACTGCCAGCAGTCTCATAATACATTGTTCAGTTTAGGTCCTTGTCTCCGCAACGGATTTGATGGAGATGAGAATGTAAAGAAAAGAAAAAGCCTCTTCAGTGATATTCTGGGACTCATTAGCATGTTTCTGTGATTGCCAAGAAAAGCTTCCCATGCTGCTGATTCTGCTAGCTTCTGTTTCGTTTTGAACTCATCATTAAGCTTCGGTTCATGAATTTTGGGACCACCAAAAACACCTTTTAAAATTTTGGCTTCACTTTTGAGACCAGACTGTGACGTCGGACCCCAACACACACACACACACACACACACACACACACACACACACACACACACACACACACTGTGGGTATAGTGACACACACTTATTTTATCATACCCGTGGTTTCGGCTTAAACGCACGGGACACAGACACTCCCGCTCAGTAGTCACTCTGCTCCCTTCCTCGACTGTCACTGAAACATAAGAAGAGTCACAATCAGTCACTCGTTCCAAACACCTGTTCAGCCCCGCCTCCGCGCCGGTGGTGGTATGACAAAATATATGTGTGTCAATGAGAGAGGCAAGTGTAACACTGAAGATGCAAGGAGCATAAATGGTAAATGGCCTGTATTTGTATAGCGCTTTTTACTAGTCCCCCCTAGGGACCCCAAAGCGCTTTACACACCCAGTCATCCACCCATTCACACACTGGTGGAGGCAAGCTACAGTTGTAGCCACAGCTGCCCTGGGGCAGACTGACAGAAGCGAGGCTGCCATATCGCGCCATCGGCCCTTCTGGCCAACACCAGCAGGCGGTAGGTGAAGTGTCTTGCCCAAGGACACAACGACCGAGACTGTCCGAGCCGGGGCTCGAACCGGCAACCTTCCGATTACAAGGCGAACTCCCAACTCTTGAGCCACGATCGCCCCACGTAGATAGTGAAGGTGCATGAAGTCAAAATACCTGGGGTTAAACATCCAAAGAAACACAGTGCAGAAGAGAGGACAAGAAGAGGGTACAGGCAGGGTGGATGGGTGGAGATGAGTGTCAGGGGTGATTTGTGGTGATGACCTGCTATCATGCATGGTTTGGAAATGGTGGTACCCGACTAAAAGACAACAGGCCGAGCTGGAAGTTGCAGAATCGAAGTTGCTAAGATTTTCATTGGTGGTGACCAGGATGGAGGAGATTAGAGATTAGTGTATCTGATGACAGCTTGGGCTGAACAGTTTAGATGATAAAGTTAGAGAGGAGTTAGAAGAAGCTTTTTAAGCTAAGTTAGAAGATTGCAGAAAAGATTCATGGATGTAGTGTAGGAGCACATGCAGAGGGCTGGTGTGACATATGAGTACATTTGGTGAAATGAGCTTAAAAAAGAGATCTGACGGACTCTAAAAGGCAAAAAATTTTAAAAAGACTTTCAGGCGGATGCAGCACTCTTGAAATTACTAAGATATTAGGGCATTATTATGCATAACTCAATTTATGGACATCTATGGTCTGACCTTTTTGCAGTTGTGGATTTGATGGGTTTTTACCCACATCTGGTAAGAATTTGATGTCAATGGCACTTTTAGAAATATATTTACTTAGAAAATTGGTGACATGTTCAATTCTTGTTTTACCCAGTGTAAGTCCTACACTATGACAACCGACTGAAACCAACAAAATGACCATTACGTGGTCTATGTTGTGGACACATCTTCCTGTAAGTGGCACAAAAACATTTTTTGATAAGTGCGATAATCGTACTGTTAAAGTATGGAAAAAATAATCCATAAAAAGACAAAAATGAATTTAATTTAATTTTAGTTTTATATTGTGAATCATCTCTATAGATATTTCAGATTTAGGTATTTGTTGTAAGATCCTGTAAGGTCCTGCTCTCCCAAAGTAGGTAAGGCCAGGATTAAGGTTAGGGTTAGCACACATGACGTCGGCAGGTTAAATACTCAGCTTGACTTTAATAACATTTTATATTGACCAAGAGCACTGTGATTGTTTAATAACAAAATTAGTCCAAGTCCTTAACTTCCCTAAAAAGTGTTCAGACTGTAGTTGATACATTAGTTTCTATTGTTGCTAGGCAACTGGTTTGTTTACATCTGATTGCAGATTGCGCATTTTTTGATGTTGGGTGACTTCTGCTCTTCTGTTAAACACAACTAACTCTTTGCAGGGCATCTTTGGGGGAAAATCAGCTGTCATGGAAGCAACTTGTGGCCAAGGCGCTCCAGGTAAGCTGTAACTTTGCTGTAGCACAGTGTTTGTTGTATTCTGTGTAGATGACACACTGTTAAGCCTCTCTGTGAAGATCACCAACACAGAGCTTTCAACATGTTAGTACTGGTGAACACTCATGAAGTCATTCTCACATTTGATTTATTGATTGCAGCACTTTGAATTTGTACAGATAAAAATAAAGACTAATTTTCACCCCGTATTCTTAAACATTTTTACTGAAAAAACACACAAACAGCCAAACTGGAGTATCTGTACACATACACGTGTGTGTTTGTTTTAGCTGGGTTTCAGCCAACTGACTTAAGTCTTGTTTAGAAGAAATTCTTGAAAAACTTAACCTTTACAATCAGCCTTTGTTGCTGGATTTTAGTATGAAATAAAAATATGAACCTGGTGATGCTTTTTTTAAAAATAACAACAAAAAAACAAAAGTAAACCAAACTTTCTATCATTTACCTGAGGAGATATATTGATCATATTTCTGTGCTATTGCTCCACAGCTTCATTGAAAAAATATGTGCTATGTCAAATGCCGACAGCTTGGGCTGACCTGCCTTCATATCGCGGACCTCCGGCACCTGGCAGTATTGGGGTCTATACAAAGAGGACTGGAAGGGAAACCCTGCGTTATAGGGGCTACATTTATCCATCTGCTTCAGCAGAAATGCCCTTGACAGCATTTCAGCACCCATTCACATGTGGGTGTAAGAGGAAAGTGACCAAGTACAAAAAGCTGCTGAAGGAGTTCAAGGATAAAGACACTGAAGCCGAAGAAGTGACAAAGTTGATCTCAGAGAGTCGAAAGAACAGAGAAATGCTTGGCCATGCGACTACGTCGTCTGAATTAAAACACTCGATCCAAGAAGACAACGCAGCCACCAGTGGAAGAGAAATCGAATCAGAACCTACAGGTTCATTAATTCAGCATGTGGAGTCTGACAACATTGATCCACTTCAAGAAATTCTCGATGAAAGCGAGCTCGCATCTCTTGACTTGTTTGATGAATTTAAAATAAGCTACAATGACTGGCCATTTTAGCATGCCGTAGGAGCCGGAGTGTCTTTGGACTTTCAAATAAAATATTTGAAATCTTGCATAAATATTTGAAATTTTTTTTTTTTTTTAAGTTTTATCTATCTTGGGTGAGCGCTACACACACACAGTTACTTTATTTAACTTTAAAGTTTATCTAACCTTATTTTACATGTAGCCATCACTTTGATGGCTACACGTAATAAAAATAAAATAAAAATAAAATGTTTGGTAAAATAAGAGAAATAATACACACACAGGGATAATAGTTTTCGATACATAACACTAAAAACTCTACCAGCCCCACTGAGGCTGTGAAAATTATGAGACAGGCCTACTTTTCTTCATTTAAAAATTCACAGAAACTAACTGAAATGCTTGCTTATTTAGGACTTTCAATATCACACACATTATAGTGGATCACCTGCCCGCTTCTCAGCCTCTCTCCTTAGCCGTCACACCAACTCCAATGGAGAGAAACTTGGGGTTAGGGTCGCTGAAGGATACTTTGTGGTTTGATCCCATTCTCAATGCGAAAGCTTCCAGTTAATGGATGGCCTACTCTACCTCCTGAGCTACAGCCACATCGTATGTAGTAATGCACTTTGCAATTTGATGAATCTAGTAATGCAGTTTGACCAGTACACCAACATTCCTGCAAAATCCAGCATAGTTATGGGGGTGTACTAATAACAGGTCTTGGGTTCGAATACATCATCTGTCTGGGGGCCTTTCTGTGTGGAGTTTGCCAGGTCTACATCAATAATTAGTGAACAGGTATGCTCAATGACACAAACAGAGCCATGATGACAGTGTGTGGAGTAGCCCCTTTCATGATAATATAAGGCAAACAAGTTTGACCCACATCAAAATTTTGTTTGTAAGGATGCAGAAGAGATTTGAGATTTGCTGGACGACATCTAAAGTAAACGATGTCAGTGTGTTCTGTCTTTCTCCCCTCATCCCCAGGTGATAGCGGCAGATGGTCGCCCCTCCCTGAGCCTGGTTCTGCCAAAGTTTCTTCCTGTTAAAAGAGAGTTTTCTCTTCCCACTCTTGCAAATGCTTGCTCACAGTGGGCCATTTGATGGTTGGGGTTTTTGTCTGTGTTACTGTGGGGTCTTTGTTGGTATTTGGCACTATCCATCCATCCATCCATCCATTCGCTTCCGCTTATCCTTTTCAGGGTCGCGGGGGGTGCTGGAGCCTATCCCAGCTGTCATAGGGCGAGAGGCGGGGTACACCCTGGACAGGTCGCCAGTCTGTCGCAGGGCCAACACACAGGGACAGACAACCATTCGCACTCACATTCACTCGCACATTCACACCTAATGACAATTTGGATTTTCCAATTTACCTATCCCCACAAGCTGCATGTCTTTGGACGGTGGGAGGAAGCCGGAGTACCCGGAGAGAAGTGGCACTATATAAGAAAAATTAAAATGATGATAAGAGGAAATATGACTAAGTCAAACTTAGCACTACTGCTGAAGAAAATTTATGCTAATCATGAAACAAGAATACACAAATTAGTTAAAAAAGTCGAGTGTTTCTTTGCCATTAAAGGATTGTTTCTCTATCAGTTTCCTGTGTTTGTGTCCTCCTTCCAGTGGATTCGTATATTTTCTTCGAATAATGTTTACTTGACACAAAATTCGAAGGCATGCCTGGATACCATTTGGCATCCCTGATGTAGAATTTGAGAAGGAAGAAGGATGTGTGGACTAATCTGTTTCTGCTGAATCAGTTTAGATCCTTTATTTTAACTATTTACTTAAGATTTTTGTTCTGTTGCTGTTGCACCTTAGCGCTAGATAAACGTTCCCCTGAGAGGATTTGCTCTTTAGTACCATCTTCTGGCATGACTTGGGATAACATGTTTGCAAATCTGTCTCTGTTCCATGATGTCATCAAAAAGAGTCTGTCATTGTTTGGGGAAAAGCATCTCCTGCTCTGTGCTGTAATTGCCATTGTTTGACTTAAGATGGTCTTTGAAGGCATTGTCGTTTTGTAATTCTGGTTTCTTTCTGGTAATGAACAAACAAGTATTTGAGCCAAACTAGCCAAGATATTTTGCACTGGTATTGTGTATTTTTTCTCTTTTTGTTCATTGTCAAAGGGAGCTTGCAAAGAAAAGCATCTGGACTTCTTTAAGTTGCTTGAAGATGTTTCACCTCTCATCCGAGAAGCTTCTTCAGTTCTAAGGTCTAATGGCGGAGAGTCTCAGATTTAGTCCCAGATTCCCAGAGTCAACACTGGACTTTTTTTTTTGTTGTTGTTGTTTCATGATCAGCATTAATTTTTGTTCATTGCTTCTAAAGGCATTTCATGTTATTTTCTCAGCAGCCTACGTAAAGACCGTGAAGTTGACCCCTCTTGTCTGCGTGGTCATTTTAAAGAGGAGTTCAGATTGAATGTCGATTCTAGCAAGACGCTGAAGGTGGACGACGTTATAATTTTTTATATTAAAAAGGCACTCGTTGTTTTAGACATTTCCCCAGTGAGAGCTTCAATGTTATTTTTATTTATTTTTCATTTGATGGAGGGAGTCTTGCGGTCTCTGGCTGCCATGGTCACTGTGTTGCTTCTTCAAGCCGGATCAGGCAGTGAAAAATGTGTCTGTTCCCGTTCCAAGGTGAAGGATAATAACTTACTAAGTGGAAAACTGGATTAGAGGCGTTCACATTTGCTTAGTCATGCCGCCCTCCCTGAACACGTGCACGCACACACACACAATCAAATGTGCTGTACACACAAACAATTATCTTGTGCTCCTTACAAAGTCAGCCCCATGATCCCGCTCCAAACAGACAGACACACTTTTTTCCAACCACTACACGCACACACACTGAATCAATCTGCCTGCAGTCCGCATGATTTATTCCACTCTAATTGCCTAACTCCAGTATTAATAAGTTTCCTTACTTGTGCTACAGCCTTTGAAGAGTAATTGTATAATTCCTTGTCAATTTTTTTTTCTGCAAAGATTTTTTTTTTAAAATAAATTACTTTATAATCCAACAGAAAAACACAAATGTCATTTGACAAGAAGAGATTAGGCCTCTGACTCTTGACATGTTTTCCCGGCTGTCAAGAATCTGACAATAAATACATTTAAATCTATGCAAGCCAGCACTGTTATGTAAAGTCTTGGCAGTCGATTGGTATGAGTGGCTGCGTACTGTTTCGATGCCCTGCAGAGTTCTGCTAATGAGGTGCATTGACATCAGAGTGCAGAATTACCACTTGCGCATTTATTTGGTGCTTGTTTACCCCATAACAAACAAATCCTGTTCATCCACTCCCTGCTCCTAAAACTGAATTTTAAAAAGGTTTTAAACTTTAGTACAGATCTACAAGATTCCATTTGACAAGCCTGAATTATGGTGACAAAAATCATACACAAGATGTTTTTCCATTTGATGAAATGTATATTTAAAACAAACAGAAGATGACTGAATCTTGGGTTGAAATCTAAGAAGTTTGTTCATCTTTGTGCGAATATTTGATGGAGAAAGTGAGTGAAGTGCAAAAACATTAAGTATTTATCAAAGAAGGCTTATTTAACTCTTTTAATGGAGTTAAACAAAGGCTTGCTTGAAGATTTCTCTCGATGTAGTAGTCATATTTATTGAAACAATGGGACATCCTGAAACAACATTACACTATCCTGGGTCTGACTATTTTTTTTAACTAAATTGAGTTTGTTGTTTTGTGTTTAAGTTTTGTTTATTGATCTTCATGTTATCTTGAGTATTTCTGAGTCTTTAGTTTGTGTTACTTAATTTGTCCCATCAGTATTTTCTGTCTTACCCTCTTGTGTGAGCTCGCCTATGTTGAGGTCATCCGTGTGTCTGCCTTTCCCCATTTCTTTTGAGTCTTGTTACCCTGATGTGTTCACTTCTCCCAAATGCCCTCATTTGTATGAATAGTGCTATCTTCTTTTCAGTGTCTGATAACCTGTGAATCATGAAACATGTGAATGTTTCTGATTTCAAATAAATGAAAAGCATAGGGAGATTCAGCTTGCTAAGATGGGACAAAAACTGGGACCCATGTGAAAAATCAGTTATTCACACAAACACTAGAGGTGTAGCATAATGATGGTGTTAGCCTGCAATCAAAGTGAAAACCAAAGTGGCAAAAAACTGCAGTTTCTTTAGGAGCCACTTGCAGCAACCCCATAAAGAAACTAAAGAAAATCAACAATTTAACACAGAAATAGTTTCTTAATAGGTCAATCTGCTAGGACTTATTTACTATTTCCAGATATTAAACTGGACTCATCCATTGTGTCTGTGTTGGAGTCTCTTCAAGCATTTAGAAAACAATAACTCACAAATATTACATCCTGCTGTGTGATGCAGACATTTTCGGTGAGTGAAATTTGTATTGTTTTGTCAGTCTGTTAAGCTGCGTACAAACGGGAAGCAACTCGCTCGTCCCACATGACTTTGAATCCAGGTTCTGGTTGCCTTGGTAACCTTCAATTAATGGTGAAAAAAACAAACAAACAAACACACAAGGCAAGAAACGTTCCCCACAGAAACCCCCCCGAGATTACAAATACATAATAAAAATAGACAAAAAATGAAAAACATGGTGTAACACGTCAGTGTAGATATAAACAGGATAAGCACAGTGCATTTCTATGAGAGGAACAAAGTTTCTTTCTCCTTAACTCACGATTGCCTGTGCTAACGAGACAAACAAGGTTTATAATATATTCAATGATAAGCTGCTCCAGAGAAGTAGTTCTACTATACCTCAGTTTTTCTGACTGCAGCATGGACGTCATTTCTGTTATCTAGATGTTAAAAGATGGAAGTTTGTCTGATTTCCTTGTTTTGGGGCCATTAAAGAAACAAAAGCAGTTGCCTTTGCTTGCACTTTACAAACAGTGACCTCTAAGGGGGGAAACCCAAAGATGCAGACATATGGAGATAGTATGCATTATTTTTTTTTAAAACAGGACTTTTGCATCAATGCAGATTTTTATAACATATAAATAAAGCTCATCTGTTTGTTTATATTATGTTCATATTCATCCCAACCGTTGTGAAATGTGCTCATACACAGTGGACACTACTGTTCAGATTTATTATCTTTTAATGGTGACTTTGAGATTGAGCTGGAAGTGGTCTTCCAATGAGACCTCTATCTTACATCATTATACCCTCTTCATAGTATATTTAGTGCTGTGAGACTAAAAGCCGGCACAATTTCATCCTGTTGTATTTCTCTGCCAAAGACTTCTCTGTGTTGTCAGCTTGAAAGTAATATCTTAGCAATTTGAAATAAACCACATAATACAGACTGTAGCACATACACAGCAAACACTGAGAGGGTGTGCGATCATAAGTCATTTGCAACAACTTTTGCAATTTCTTTGGCAGCTCCCATGAGCTCCTCAAGTTCTGCTTCAAATGTTTTTGGGATCCAGGCCAAATGCTGAATTATAAACATTTGTGCTGAAGACGCTTTTGACCACACGCAGCTTGCTCTGGTGAAGTACAAAACTTCAGGAGGACAGGAAAGCAATAAGAAAAGCACATTTGTCACGACTGGTAATATAACCTATATTCTATAAGAGAATGCACGTATGCAAACATTTCCCCATAAGTTATCTTTATGAAAAAAGACTTTGTGCTTCATAAGTTAAAGGATAAAGGGTCCTCCAGAGTAGCTAAAACATTAAAACCACAAGCCTAATATTTTATAGGTTCTCGTTTTGTTGGTAGAAAATTTTCTGACAGGAAGTCTTTGGCCATCCTGTGGTATCCCACTGGCAGCAGAGCCTTCTTGTGCACAGATCGGGCTTTTCCTGTGCCACCTCTGAACACTGAATCAGATTTGGATCTGGGAAGCTTGAATGAGAGGTCGTCATACTGGGTTCCTGTTGTGTACCTGAAGCCTTCTGTTACACTGGGTCACTATTATTTTACTGGAGGCTGTTGCCATGGGCAACAGTCAATGTCCTTCAAGTCACCTGTCAAGGTAAGGCATATAGGGAAGAGGATACAATCCAAAGGCATTAAGGTTACACTAAAATTTTTACCACTAGATGTCAGTAAATTGCAGATTGCAGTCAACCAAGGTCTGTTTTCTTATCCCACCCAATTACAATGCATAAACCCAGCTATGGTAGCTTCTATAGGGCAATCATGTTTTAGTTTGCCTAGAAAGATCAAAAATATGTAATTTAGACTGTATGTGTTTCTATTACTATGTGTGCTAAAAAAAAAACATTTTTGTACACACTATATTTTATTTGAATATTGTCAAAAATTATCAGAACATCAGAAAATAAGACACACGTACACCAAACAACTCAGTTTACAGTCATTTAGATGTTTTGTGGTATCTTGTTTTTAACCTTGAGTCACTTAAAAATTTCATATTTTCTTCAGTAGATTCAGTAAATTTTTCCATATGAGTGAAAGGCTGTTAGTCCACTGTTTACCTCAGCTGTCAATGCTGGGTGAGAATCGTCCGCCTCTATTTTATTCTGGAGGAGGCTATAAAACTTTGTAAAAGAAGTCCGAAACACGTCGATGAGTCAGTGAATTTCACTTGTGTGTGATGTCACTGATACTGAGGTGAGCTGTTGAGGATATCCTGAATGTTCCTGTTGGTAAGTCCTGCTCTTTTTGCCTCTGTTAGCTGCTGTTAGCTGCTGTTAGCTGTGTTAGCTGCTGTTAGCCGGGGTTAGTAAAACTGTTTTTTAAGTAGATGCAGCTGTGTTCAACATTTAGTGAATAAAGTCTCATACGCTGTGAGAATGTAGTCAAAGTGTTCATCAGAGGTAGTGTGTGAGATGTAATATTTTTTTTGTTTTTATTTTAGGACATTCAAACCTAACATTAGCTGGCATAATGTTAACTTATAACCAACTGTTGTTGATTAGCCAACTCTTTGTCAGCTATCCAAGGGCAGGAGGATCGCATATCTAATCTGCTGATGAGTAATTGTGATAATATCTGAAATAAAAAAAGCAATTTTTTTGTGTGTTAGACCCCAAATTTCAGTTCAGCTTGAGGTGAGGAGGAATAGACATTTATTAAGCATTTCCCTTCCTGGGTGAAGGCGACCTCTTTTCAGATTATAAAACATATTTAAATGTTCCTCTATGGCAATGCAAATTCTCAGCACTTCTCCTCTGGTCTCTGTAGTATCTAGATGAAATTTATCGTCTGACCATCGTCATAATGGCCACAAACCAAATTTCCCAATTGAAAAAAGAGTTGTTAAATATTATATTATTGCTTGAGCTTTAATCACTTCCAGCTTTATGCAATAGAATTTATTCTTTTGTACTTTACACAGCATTTGATTACACTTCTTTTGTTTGCATTTCAACAACACAATATGTGAGGAGTTGCATTTTTATTCCTACTCAAAGCTTGTTTTTTTGTGTTGTTGTTGTCTATACTTTAGTTCCCCAGGCCATGAAGAAGGTTGCATTCTCACCCAGAGCTCTCTTCCTGGATTTCTCTTCTCTCCCATTTCTCACTGGAGAGGGGCTGAAATCAGACGGTGTTCCACTTCTCCTCGTTTGCCCGTGGCTGTGCAGCGCCTCCTCCAGATTATTCCTCACCAGCGCTGGCATATTACAGCCTGTCTGTGTGTGTGTTGTCATGCTATGCTGCATACATGAAAAAAGCTTCAGAAAACCCCCCAAAGTGTTCATGTTCAAAAGGGCCACCCACATCAAAACAGCGTCTGTCTCACTGACTGAGTGCAGCTCTTTCCACCGGCCCGTGTTTGGTCAAGACAGACCCCCCCCCGCTGACATGCGAGCCCAATCTACGAGGGGCTTGTCATCCTCGACAGCTCTGCTCGGAGAAGTGCCGCTGGAGGATATAAGCATGGCGTCTCTGTGCCCCTCCACTCGTTTTTATCAGTGTGATAGGTTTCAGCTCTCGATGAGTCATTCACTACTGAATGGCCTGGTGATTTTTCATGTTAGCTTTTTTACTGCCTTGGTTGGCAATTCCAGCTTGTGGTGAGCTGTACAAGCGATATGAGAAGAGCCTTTTGACTGTGATGCATTGTGGATGTTGTGACGCATGCACACCTTTGTGAAACTGTTTGGCACATTTGCAATCTGTAACTGTCACCATGATCTCTCATTGCTGCAGGTCTCTGCTCTGTTTTGTTGAGTGTGTGTGGTGATCAATACATAATACTAACTTCTGCCACCACTGTTTGTGTAGTTAATAGCACATGGATATTGTGGACTGACATATGACCAACCGACTTTGCATTTTTCTTATAGGACATGTTCTAAATATAAACAATCAACTTTCTTTCTCAACAGCCTTTCAATGGTTATCTCCACACTTTTGTGAGCCTTAGGGGTGGAACAAAGTGATTTGCTGCCTTTAGGTTGTTTAAAATATTTAGATTCCTACCTCAAGATTAATTTTGATTTGGGAGTAGTTGTCACACACCAGAAAATCAAAATAAATATCATGGAAAGATTTAGCATGAGCCCACCTTTCCCCGGAGAGCTGTGTGTGTGTTTGTACATAATACATGTAGTGGGATTTTTGTTTGGCAGCCTGTCAAGACGATGAGCAAAGAACATTGGATTTGTGCAATTTAGTGGTTGTTCAGTAGCTACAGTCCTTAGAAAACCTTCCAGTGGAGGAGAATTCATATCTGGAATTGCTGAAATTCTTTTTTTGATGTTAACCATTTGAGCTTAACTTACACTACAGTGCTGAACTCCCATATAAAGGAAACACTGCACTGATTTGGAGCTGAAAAACTACTTTTCCTGAAACACACGCGTGAAAAAGAGGAAAAACTTCAGAAGCCGATTAGTCTATAAACAGGTTCTCACTGCTATGAAAACGAGATACTGGCTATTGCATTAGCATAATGAACAACCTAGATTTGATTACAGGAGGTACTGTTCTTGTCCTAATCAATATTCTAAAGCAACACTACATAGTCCTACCAAACAAACCCATCACAGTTATTGAGTCTCTGTTGGTGCTTCGTTTAGTTACATTTCTGAGAAAGTGCACGTGAGCCTAAATTCGTACTAATAAGTCATTAATTATTACAGAGCGAATATGATGTTACTGAAACTTCCTGCAGAAGTCTCAATAATTGTTTTTCTCACAGACACAGATTGGGATAAAAGTCATAGATCACAACATACTGTTTGACTGTTTGACACTTTGATGTCTTCAGATGCCAAAATTTAAGAATGGCACACGTGTGATGGTGTGGGGTGTTGGGGTCAGTGTGGAGGGGATAAACTTCATTTTATGTCATTTAGCTGATTTTACAGTCAGGTTAATAGTTAATAGTTTAAGTGAAATTGCTCAAAAAGGCATGAGGAACTCGTCCACTGACTATGATTAAGCATATATTAGATATACTTTGACTAAACTTCCCTAACATGTAATTTTGGTTTGCCCGGCTTCCTGGTGAGTGATCATCTTTCACTCTTTTGTGATGAAGAAAATGAGGACAAGGAGAGTACTGCTATCCTCTGTATATTAATGCTAATTCTTTTAATAAACTATGCATCACAGAATTGAAATTCCAAGGCAAATAAACACAAGTTGTGAACGGTTCTGATTAAAGTTGAAAACCAACTCAAAGACACTTTAAAGTGATCACCACATTGCTTCTACCATAGAAATATGAACAGGTAGAAACGGAGGCTTGACTGCTCATCACTGCTTTGTTACCTGCTGAAGTTCAGGCTCCGACTGCTGGGCTCGGGTCGGCATACATTCAGCTTTATCGTCACTCTGGGCTCTTGCCTAGCTTTGTGTTAGCATGCTGTCTGTACAAATGGTTGTAAAGCGACAACGTTCTTTTAGCAGTATAATGCAGTTGTTTCTGTCCTGGACCACTGTGCATTTTACCATCACGCTCTTGTCCTTTGTTGCAATAAAAACAACGTACATCTTTCCACTGTAGACCGTTCTACCATTTTCCTTCTTGTGCAAACAAACTGAAAGCAAGTCTATTTCCTGGCATGCAGATAACTGAAGACAAGTAATGACATAATTACACTGCATTAAGCATTTATGCCTTCACCATTTTGCAGTTTTAAAGCTGGACATAAAAACTTCTTAATCACAAGGTAAGCATGACCTAAAGCGTACTAATCCCCACATTTTAGTCCTGAACATAGATGAAGGGTTCATAGATTAACTTCTTTTTAACTGTAAGCACCCTCATGGCACTGGAATAAATAACACATTAAATGATGTCGTTCTGTAGTAATTACCATGAACGTTACTATCCCAAAACGGGCACGTAAACCGTTAATGCCTCGGTTTGCCTCCTACTTCAACATGTAAGAATTCAGACAGTTACACATGGCTGTATTATGTTTCTCTGATTTTCATAGTGAGTGGATATTTAATACAGTGGAAAAGCCTCTTTCCTCTTGGGAGTTGTCACTCTCTTCTGTACCTTTTTTTTATTAAACTGTAGAAATGGTAGTAGGGGCTTTGTCTGTGTTCTCGGTCTCGGACTGAATATGCAGGTATTAGTCTAAAAAAAAGGTCAAATGTAAAGTGGTTAATAGGATGAACTTCGGCAAGTACATGGGGTCGAGGGTGGGGTGAAGGTCTGAGGCAAAGTGGAAAGTGGGCAAATAAAAGAGAACTCATGAGACCAGTTGAATATATTCGAGTATGTAACCCATCCATTAACATTTTTTTGACCACTCTTGTCACTGCGGAGCTGCATTTTCATTTGTACGGCAGTGCTAATGAAGGGCTGGCAGTGCAAAAGGCAATCGGCTGAAATGTGTAATTTTTATGAAAAAAGAATTATTCTAATAAGCATTATGGATAAATCACCACTCTGAGGCTGCATGTGCAACTAACTCCTTGTTATCGCCTCTCTGTTAATTAAGACTGGTGAACTAAAGAGCCGGGGAACTGGATTTCTCTCCGAATTAAACATGAAAGTGAACTGGGCGGGGGTGAAGCTTTTTCTTTAACACTTCACGGTTCTTTAAGAGGAAACTCATCTGCTCTGTACAGGGGTGCACGAAGGGGGGTAGTGTACCTACACTGTAGGGTCTTCAAACACCTGGATGCAAGATTGTTTTTGTTTTTGTCTTCAACCTTAAATTACTGTTGCCTGAATTAATACGTTCACAGCATCATGTTGTTGAGTTTGTTCTTTGGTTCCTTATTTTGACCTTTTCTCAGCGTTTCCTGTGCTTCTCCATTTGTCGCCCCTGTTTGTCTGTGTTAGTTTCTTTGTGGTCACCTTCTGTTATGTTTAGGTAGTGACTTTCGATACTTTTGTGGCTCTTCCTCCGTCCTCCTGCCCGTGACCCATAAATTCGTTTCTGTGTGATGACTGAGGATACACAAGTGTATCCTTTGCACAGGTATTTTTACCTGCAAACAGCTCGAACATCATAACCATGGTGGGAGGAGGACTTATTGTTGTTTTCAGCTATTTTAAATCAAACTTTCTGCCCTTCACTGTTCTGTGTGTGATTGAAAGCTGGCGCAACGCTTTTTTTCCACTGAGTCATCCTGTGAATTTAATTAAGTGTCCACAGCGATAAAACATGCCACGCACACTGTTACACGTGAAGTAAAATACAGCTCTATCTGGCTATAACGAAACCATTTATGATGAAGCCGTGTCAAATCTTATATTTACAATCACCGGCCCCTTTATTAGGTACACCTCCAGAGCTCACTTAAATCTTTGAGGCATAAATTCAATAAGCTGCTGGAAAAATCCCTCAGAGATTTTGGTCCATATTGATACAATATCATCACACAACTGCTGGATATTGGCTGCACATCCATGATGTGGATGCTTCATTCTGCCACATCCCAAAGGTGTTCTATTGGATTGAGATCTGGTGACTGTGGAGAAAATTTGAGTGCAGTGAACTCGTTGTTATGTTAAAGAAACCAGTTTCTGGTGATTTGAGTTTTGTGACATGGTTATCCTGCTGGAAGCAGCCATAAGGGATGGACGTGGTCAGCAACAACACTCAGGCAGCCTGTGGGGTTTAAATGATGCTCTGTTGATACTTTGAGGCCCATAGTGAGCCAAGAAAACATCCCCCACACCATTACACCACCAGCAGCCTGAAACGCTGATATAAGGCAGGATGGATCCATGCTTTCATGTTGTTTACTCCAAATTCTGACCTCACCATCAGAATGCTGGAACACTTTGAGACCAGGCAATATGTTTCAAGTCTTCTGTTGTCAGTTTTGGTAAACTGTTGCATCAGTTTTCTGTTCATAGCTGTGGCAAATTGTATGGCTTTCTACCCATCAGCTTTGAGGTTAGATAAGGCTGTGTGTTCAGAGATGCTCATCTGCATACCCTGGTTGTAATTAGTGATTATTTGAGTCACGGTTGCCTTCCTGTTACCTCAAAACAGTCTGGCCATTTTCATCTAATCTCTGGCACCCACAAGGCATTTTCTCCAGAGAACTGCTGCTCATTGGATATTGTCTTTTTCAGTCCCACACAACCCTAGAGGTGGTTGCTTGGGCAACAACCATCCAACAACCACACCATATACAAAGCCACTTAAATCACAGTTCTTCCCCATTCTCTTTAACTTCAGCAGGTCTTCTTCACCTTGCCTAAATGCCTTGAAGTGATGCTGTGCAACTGGCTAATTCAGTAATTGAGTTAACAGTTGAACAGGTGCAGGAAAATGACACAGCAAACTGGCACCCTTTAATAGGCTGTTTCAAGTCAAACAAATGGAAAGCAAACAGACCATCTGACAAAAGAGGAGGACACGCACAAACAGTGGCCATTGGTGATGAGACACAGGTAGAAACAATACAACACAGGTGAGAGCAGACTATCACAAAGGGGGAAGAAAACACAAAGTATCCAAAGAACAGGAAGGGATTCACTCATTGCCCATCACTTCTTGTTATTGGCTGTTCTTTCGTCCAGCAGATGGAGACTGACTTCCTGTGGTCACCTGTGCGTAGGTGAGACTGTAGAATCCTGAATCAAAGAAGCAAAACAAAACCAACAGAAAACAAGAACATGATAAAGAAATACTTAAATGCATGCATGAGGCCTCCTCCTACTTTGGTTTATATTCCAGCTGAGGGTATAATTCACGTGTCTTTGGTAAACATTCCCATAAAGGATCCACCTGTGCATCGTTGATTGTAGCTCTCTCTATAAAGCCAGCCTCCTCTCTCCCTCCTTCTGTCCTCCAAATGCATTTTAGGAAATCCTTCAGATGAGTTGGTACAAATTAGTAAAATGAGGAAAAGCTGATGTTTTTTCACCCTACTATTTACCCTCCGGTTCTCCTCCCGTTTTGTTTGTTCCAGCCTTCTGTTCTTTGTGCTTTCCTGGAGATTTAAATTTGCAGTTGGGTCCTCATTATGATAACTCATAACAATCAGATGCTTCCCAGTACCTAGTGCAGTGCTGGCTCCTCTAAGGAGCAGTCATTTACAGATATTATTCTCAAAGGAAACTCTTTGTTTTCTGCATAATCATTATACATTATTAAATAATTTTAGAACCGCTGGTATGAAGCTGGGCTGAGATCTCTGGTGCCGTGTCCAGAAATTAGGTTTAACAAACTCTGAGCTGGACTGAAAAACAAGAAGGCGGAGCATGTTTACTCTGCAAAATCTTATTTTTGTCATACTGATCATGTGTTTCCGCCAACAGAAATTATATTTTAGAAGGAAGACACACACCTAGCTGAAGAAAGTGGAGTTTGACTTCTGTCATTTTTTTTCATTTAGGTTTAAGAAATGCTGATGGTTTGCCTTACATTTCCTCAGTCTCAGAGGTGCCGATTGTGTGCTGAATGGGGGAAGGCGTTAATTAATGGATCTCTGAGATTTTGAGTCACAATGTCAAAGGGTAAATAAAGAGCAGAGCTGCCATTTTAATCCACCATAGAAATACTGTGTGACAATGAACATTCATCTTTGCATGAGTAAAAGACTCTGAGTTGGGGGAAAGACTTACTTAATTACATTATAGCCCACTCATTCATCATTTAGCAGACTTGAATTTCCTTAATGGGTCATTTAAATGTTGGAATCTGACTGGACAGAATATTTCCCATCATACATTTGGATACATTTATTCAATTCGACAAGGACAAAATAGCAGCCTGAAGATGAAAATGTAGATCAAACAGATGAGAGCGAAGTCTACCTCATAGTTAGGTTATATTTTTAATCATCAGTGTCACATTTAAAAATCTTCTACTGCTGCATGATTTAATGTCATTATTTTAAACATAGTAACACATAGTAAACAAGCTTAAGAGCGAACTCAGAGCAGGCTCTCCAAAGCTCATTTCCTGAAACTTTTCATAATCAGATTGTGTGCTTAGAGAAGAGGGCTAAAATGTGCCTTTAAATTCTGCACCGCCTTAGGCAGTGAAGCAGCAAAACAAAGAGTTGGAAGCAAACAGTAAACCTTGAATAGCGCCTGATGTATCCACGAGTGTCCTTCAATCAGTCCTCACACCTGGAGGACCGTACAATGAATGGAAACATTTAGCAGTGATGGCCCTTGAGACGGCTCTCATCCTTTGTTTGTATCAACTCTTGGTACCTCATATCAGAGGCCTTGGTGGTGTTTGGCTTGGCTACGTTTATGAGCCTGACATTTGGCAGCTCTGGACACGATCACAAACTCAAGGCTGACAGATGGCAAGGCAGTCTGAAAGAAGAGCCAACAGCTGGCAAGACTTTACAGTTACTGCACAAAAAACCCCAAACAAACAAAAAAACTCATGGTACATACAATTATATATGTTTTAATTAGAGCCATATGTTTCATTTTAATTAGATTCCAAATAAAATCCTGATTATAGGAATATAAACAGTGAAAACAAATACCACCTTAACTATCATTACGCTTGCCAGGCTCACGCGGCTTACTCTGAGCACTTTCTTCCATCGCAAGCACAGCTAGAGCTTTTAGTGTAACTGGAAAGCATAAAGAAGAGCAGAAGTACTGTATATCTCTTTTCAGGGAAAACGAAGAAGCAACAAAGGGAGAGCTGAGAAGCCAGCAGAGATTTGACTAAAGATAGAAAACAGAACATTAGTGGTTAATCTTCCTAACAGACTCTTGCTGTGAGCTCCAGCCTCTCAGACAAAGCTCTGAATGAGTGCCTAAATATAACCGTTCCTGAGCATGTGGCCAAACTAAGCCACTTTCAACCTGAATCTGTTACAACACACTGTAACTGTAAGGACAGCTGTACGTTCAATAATGCATGTCTGATGATCTTATAGCAAAACTTATGTTTATTGGTGAATGAATAACAGACAACTATAGCAAGCTTAACCTCCTAAGACCTGAACTCTTCCACGGCATGCATTTTTAATTTATCTGTGATATTTGGGCTGATTAGGGTCCGATGAATGTAAAAACAAAGAATTACCAGATTTTTTTTTTTTTTTTTTTACCCATTTTTGCTTCTAAGAAAAATGAGAGCCACAAATGAGGATATTCGTTTAAAATTTTGATAGAATAGTAGCAGTATAATGTCTTTGTAAGTGGATATCAGGCCCTTGTAGAGCAAAATTGAGTATTTGGGTCTAAATAACCAAAAATGTGATGTCCAGATATGTGGACGCCAGGTCCTAGGAGGTTAAATAAAGCCTAAAAAATAAATGTTCTATCGTTTTATTTTCACTGCAGTTGTGTTCAATTGCTTCTTGTTTGTGGGTCTCTCTGCCTTCAGTTTGTGTTCAGTAACTGAAAAATATGCTCTATTTGGCTGCGACCAGGTGACTGACTTGGCCATTGGCTTTGTTCTGCTTTGGGTCATTATTCATTTTCACTGTGAAGCTCTGTTCATTCAGTTTTGCTGTCATGGTCCTGGGCCATGTTGGCCCAGTATTCTTAGTTTTCGTGTGTTTTGTATTTTGTTCTTTATTTATGCCGTGTTTCCTAGGTTCTGTTAAGATGTTCCTTATTTGATTACCCTCTGTGTATCTGTGAGCCCTCGTTTCCCCTCCTTGTGTTTTATTCCATGTTTTCCCCAGCCCGTTATGTCTGTGCTCTCCCCGTGCTCTCTCTCCTCCTGTCTGAACCTCTGTGTACTTCCTGTTTTACTTTGACAGTCTCCCGTCAGTGTTGCGTTTACTCCTGCCGTGTCTTGTTATGATTATCTGTGTCACCTGTGTTCCCCGTGTGCTCCCACTTCCCTCGTTAACCCTCTGTGTATTTATGTCTGCGTCTCCCTCAGTTCTGTGTCGCGTTCTCCCTCATTCGTGGCTGTGTGTTTCTCCGTGCAATATGTTATAGTTTCCAGTTTAGTTTGAATGGTTTTTCTGTCCAGCAATAAAGCTGTGTTTTGAGTTCAATCCTGCCTCCGTGAGCTTGCGTTTGGGTCCTCATCCTGCCTGCACACAGCCGCAACCATGACATTTGCTGAATTTGTCTGAATCTGAGCAGACATACATTCACTTCTATCAGCAGTCACAATATTAATAATCTTTTTTTTAAAAATAAAAATTATATTAATAATCACTAGTGACGCGGTTCTACAATAACGTTGCCTCCACCATGTTTGACAGATGATGTAGTATACTTCAGATAATGAGTTAGGGTTAGTGTACTTGTTCATACTTCTTTCTTCACATCATTTTGGTTCATCTTGGTTTAATCTGAATAGAGCTGTTCAGGCTCTAATCTGGACTTCCTGTTCTTGAATGTCACAAGGTTTGCACCTTGATGTAAACTCATTCTTGAAGATGTCTTAATTTCCTTAACTCAGCAAAGAATTCCACTTCAGTGCTTCTGTGGTCTTTCATGCAATTTGATGTTGCTGAATGTACCACATTGTTTGGCCATTCCAAGAGTTTTGGCAATCTGATAGGTTTATTTATTTTTAGCTTAACCTACACTGACAACTCTTTAAACCTCATATTGAAGGTTCCAGTGAAAATGATAGAGGAGGTTGAAAAACTTTCTCCAACATCACTAACCAGGCAAAAAGAATTAATGTCAGTACAAACTAGGCCACTATTGGATTTTCAAATGGATGAGCTCTTATTTAGTCACAAGCAGGCTCAAAGTTCAGACAAAACAGGAATTTCACACAGAACCACATTTCTATTAAATGCAACCAAAAAATATATTAAGCTAAATGCAAAAGAAATGTGGACTGGACAAACCCAAACAAACCACATCTGCCTGCTTTTAAGAGAGAGAGCATCAGCCATCAATCCCTATTTAAACGATTAGGTTACTGGTGAGTCTCAGAACCCACCCCTCACACCTTACCCACCACAAAGCCAGAAGGAGAACAGACAGCAGGGAGAGTGGACAGGATCACCACAGCCTAACTGTACAGAATTGTATATTATTTAGGGCGATTGTGGCTCAAGAGTTGGGAGTTCGCCTTGTAATTGGAAGGTTGCCGGTTCGAGCCCCGGCTTGGACAGTCTCGGTCGTTGTGTCCTTGGGCGAGACACTTCACCCGTTGCCTACTGGTGGTGGTCAGAGGGCCCGGTGGCGCCAGTGTCCGGCAGCCTCGCCTATGTCAGTGCGCCCCAGTGTCCGGCAGCCTCGCCTATGTCAGTGCGCCCCAGGGTGGCTGTGGCTACAATATAGCTGCACCAATGGGTGGATGACTGGATATGTAAAGCTCTTTAGGGACTAGAAAAGCGCTATATAAATACAGGCCATTTGAACTTTTAAAGATTTGATCTGATCCCATGACGGGAAAGCAGAAGAAAGGTAGTTATCATCAAAACAGAATGCTTCCTGTTTAGTAGGAATATACTGTAACTTGGTGAAGTGTTGATTTTTAACACTATTCACCTCAATCGAATATATTATTGCCAGAGTACATGCTCAACTAAATGGCCCCAAACCAACTGTGCCGAATAAAATATAAATTGTAGACAGCAGGAATAAATAGCAAACAGGAGAAATATATACAATCAATACAGAAATAAGAGAAAAGCACACATTAGAGAACAAGTTGCAAAGTGCTTGGAAGTAGTTTATTTATATTCAACCATTTATATTAAACAGAATTGGTAGGATTCATTTTGTGGAGACAATGCATGTCTGAGTGATCCATATTACAATGCTCCTAGTTTAATTTTATTTTTCAAAAAGCAGTTTAAAAATACTTTACCAGAAAACACCCAATCCTTCCTGCTTACTGTAGGTCCAACTTCGCCTGACAAGTCAGATAGCAAGAAAATAAGCGGCAACAGTGTTGAAAATCACCTGATGTGGTTGTGAAGGCATGAAGCTGACAGACTGGCTGATGAGTGACAGAAAAGATGACATCACCTGCCACTCTGCTGCCTGTTGATGGCGTTCAGTGATAACATGGACATGAGCAAAAGCTCTGTCCTTGCAACACTGCAGAAGACTTACACCAATCACGCTTTCCCTCTGCGTCATGTCCTGAAGGAACTTCAATCACGCTGCTGCTTAAAGGAGGCGAGAACAGAGTCTGCATGTGCTACTTAGACTACACAAAGACAAATACTGTCATACATAATGTATGCATGCTGCATGTGTGAGCATGAATATGAAGCAGCATTACTTTGTATTTTTATTCAAATGCTAATTTCGTTCATGCAGAGAGAGAGGTGATGAGAATTTATTTTTGCACTCTACCAAACATGTGAAGTTAAAAGCTTTTCCAGGTTTTCCTTGCAGAAAAGTGCTTTAGATTGTCATAACAAAAGCCCATCAATCCCCAGTTACCCCTGTACAGGAAGTCTGGGCCAGCTCTTCCTCTAAAGGGTCAGAGTTTCTTTCTGAAAAGTAGTACCCTAACTGGTAGAATCTAATTTAATCTGGTGGTCTATCAGCAATCTGAGTACTTGGTGAACTTTTGGTGGACTGGACAATAGGCCTGCAGGATCTGTAAATTTTATTGGCTAGATTAGAACAACCTCTTAGAAGCATTAAAAAGATCTTAAAAGCTGTTATTGAGTTTAAGTTCCACCTTAGACTCCTGCATTTGGGTCCTATCCCGCTTGCCTCACACAGTGTGTTACAACAGAATATATTTCTGAATCCTCTACTTGATCAACTATCCTGGAGCTAAATAGTCATTTATTTAGACAGTCCCAGATGTGACTGGCGAGGCTGAGGCCTTGGGGGCCTAAAGCTCTTTGACAGTGCACACCACCTGTCACAATCTTTACTAAGCCTGTACCATTTCTCAAGAGCAACTTTAAATACTTTTAGAAACAGCAACTAGTCCAGGACCTCACCCCAGGGCCCAGAAGGTAAGAGAGGCCCAGTCAAAATGACTAAAATCCCTTTCTCTGAATTATCCTGGCTTCCCACATTTACAGTGTTATTGAAAAATTGAAACTTTATAAAGGTTCCACTTTATGTTTAAGTTATGGTTCTCTCTTGTGACCCAAAGCTTAATTTTATTTATGCAGTATACATTTTCTTTATGTATTGACTTCCAGCAGCTAATATCAGTCATTTTTATACTCCACTATTAAAATGGGGACCTTTTGTGAAAAGTTTTTATGCCACAGGGGCATGCTGGGAAATGTATTACTTGCACTTCCTGACTTTGTTTCCTGTCATTTGTGCAAAATGCTCTTGAACCTGCTGATGTCAACTATGCAACAATTTGTTTTTTGGCAAATGTTTTGTAAGATAAGATAAGATAAAGATACGAATAAAGATCAAGCAGTAAAAAACTTTAAGAGAAAAAAGAGAATCGAATGGGATAAACAAAATAACATACTATACAAAATACAAAAAATACTATATACAATAGAATAAGTACTATAGAAATAGAATAAAATACTTTGTTACATAGGGAAAATTGCACTTGGTGCCACTGCACATCAGGGAGATAGGGCGGTAGTCTGTAGTTAGCCGGCCTGGTAGCATTTAAATTATGTCGAGCAAGCAAAGCAAAAAGGTGGTGCTGAAAAGAAGAAGGAGAGAAGAAAGCAGGCTGAGTATACTACTGATCACTTTGCTAAGTGCATGGCCTGAAATATACTTAAAATGGTCTCTGATGAGTGACTAGTTGGTATTTTTTGTAAAGGAGTTATGTTCAAATATGCATTTACACTGTAATGACTGTGTATTATAAAGTTAAAATAGTTTTCTAATTAGTTGAATTCAATTTAGTTTGAGTTAGTTTTGTGCTTTTTTGTATGGACGGCACATGTCAGAGGCAAGATTTAGGAAAATCTGTACGTGTATTTCAACAAAACAAAACAACTTTTTGAAAGCTCACACGCTTGTAAACATCCAGAGTCTCACTAAACAAGTCCAAACAATACACAGTCGAGTTGTAATACAAACTTACAGATAATAAAAATTATATTTCCTCTATATTCACTCTGTTCTCTGTTCACTCTATTCACTCACTCTCTCATTCATCTGGATATTGTTATTGCAGCATTTGATGTGTGGGATAGAAACTGGTTGTCAGTCTGTTTGTCCTTGCTTTAATTGCTCTGTACTGCCTGACGGTAACAGTTCAAACATACAACAGTGAGTGGCCAGACTGAGACGGATCCTTTATGATGTTATTTGCTTTTCAAGGCAGCGGGAACTATGTAGGTCCTCCAGAGTACAGGGGGAGCATCCAATAATTTTCTGGGCTGTGTTGATAATCCCCTGGAGCTCCTTTTTCTGTGCCACTGTGCAACACAAAGACCACACACAGATGCAATATGTTACAATGTTCTTTATGGAGCAGTGTACAAGGACCCCAATGGTCTCTCTGAGATGATGTTCTTCCTGAGGACCCTCAGGAAGTAAAGTCTCTGTGCTTTTTTAACCAACTCTGCTGTGTTTACACCCCAGGTCAGGTCCTCCTTGATGTAAACTCTCAGAGACCAGAAGTCTACGACCCTTTCCACACAATCCCCGCTGATATTTAAAGGACATTTTGTCTTCCTGAAGTTTCTAATCAGTTCTTTTGTCTCAGACGTGTTCAGCAGGTTTCTTGTCTCTGCACCACTGAAACTGCAGCTCCACCTCATCTCAGTCAGTGGGCTCATAGTGTGTGTGTGTGTGTGAGAGAGAGAGTGATGTGTGTGAGATGATGTTTTTGTTCCAGTACAATGTGTCAGTAAGGGCCCAAAAAACACAACTAACCCAGTTAAGCACATGCGTAACAACTCTGTGCTTAACGTCACATCCGGAATTATATAAAGTCACTATTAAGACCCTAAAGTGACTCTAGTGCTTTAAATGTTTGTAAATGATTGCTTAAGTTTATGCCCATCCACCCTGGACACGCCTGATCTCAGACACTAAGCAGGATTGGGCCTGGTTAACACATGAATGGGGGGGCGCTTGGTAAACACCAGTGCCGTGAGCTTTAGCTTTGCAGCAGGCTGGTAAACTCTTCAGGGTGTTCCCTGCTTCTCACCCTAATACTGCCCAGCTTACCCACAACCCACAAGTTAATCTTTGCAGTAAAAACAAGGAAGTCCTGAGTTTTATAAGCCTTGGAGTTGCTTTCAGGGGTTTGCATGCACGTTTCACCTGTTCAGCTGTAGAAGTTGGAAAAACCTTCAGATCCTACACAAAGATGTTAGTACACCAAGGGAAAAGGAACAAAGCATGAGTGAAAAATGAAAGCTTTAAAAGGTCATTACTTGGCTAATAAAATGATAAAAAAAAAAAGATTTCTTCACTAAAGACATATTTGCATGTTTCAGAGGACTGTGGTAGTGACTTCAGCATCAAAAAAGTCCAGAAAGATTATTATACCTTTTAAAGTCTCAAATGGGTTTCTACTCTAAAGATATTTTCCACTTATAAGTTATTAAAGTTATTTAAGATAGCACAGAAATGACATTAAAATATTCTTTCTGTGCTCTTTGACCCATGAGCAGCAACTTCTGCAATGCAGCACCAGAAGAAACGAGTAATCTGAAATGAAGTTAGTGGCAGGAGTGCACTGCAGCGAAGTTTGCAAGAAAGAGCTTAAGTGGACTGGCTAAAATTACATTAAATTAAATAGATAAAGGTTTCCAAGAAAGAAAAACGGCTGCGGCGTCAGTGATAGATGAACACAATAAAGAGTGGATGTTAAATTAACTGTTACCGCACATGGTGCTCTTGATGAGTCATTTACATGAGTGGCACTGAAATTACCTTGGGTTCAGACATCCTCCCACCACCTGTCACAGCGTTAGCATCTGCTGGAAGAGTCTTGCTGAGTGAAAAGAGCAAACTGACTAACATGTCTGAATTTATTAATTAGAAAATATAAATGTTTATCAAAACTGCACAGAAACAATTATAAACAGTATTTTAGCTGCATATTATACAGCAAGAAAGCTAAGCACAAAGGCAGGACTCTTTACCAGCCCGATGCATTAATCGGCTGATGTAGTCAGACAGGATTTTGCAGTAGCAATTTGTCTGGGTTAGCAGGCAAGCTAATGTGGGCTAACATTAGCCAGAACGCTGTACGAGCAGGACTTTTGAGTCCGCTCACAACCAAAAGGTCCTCCAGATGTTGGCCTCTTTAACATATGAGTGACACATGCTTTTCCACATCCATGTACTTCTTTATTTTAGATATACTTGTTTCTGCACTTATCTTAGTCTCCATGACTACCACTAGAATAGCAATGTTATTTAACATTCAACCCCATGAACTGAAACATTTGCTGAAAGTGACTCAGAACTGCTGGTGAATGTCTCTCTTTGGTGTCATTTTGGCTTGTAGGAATATACCCCGCCTATGACAGCAACCCTAAATTTGATAAAAAATAAGAAAAGAAATGGATATTTTAAAGGTTTATTTCCATGGGGTATGAAGAAGGCTCACAGTTTTTAATATTTTTCAAAAATATTTTTTTCACTTTTTATGGTTTTAAAATGATTCCTACATTAGCTGCTGTAACTTTTATTAAGCACAGATTTTCTATTTAATGCTCCCATTTGTCAGGGACATTATTGGCTTTAAGCACCATGGCCATTTGCGTTGTCCATCTATGGTGGCCAACTGACACACAAGTATGTTGGTCACAAGCCAAAAGGTGTTGGTCAAATAATACATTTATTCTATAATCTCTAAAGATTTGGTCCTCTTCTCCACCCACTTAGAAGTAGGTAATGTACCACCAGAAACATGTACACCTGCACCTTCAGCCAGCTTTCCTCTCTATGCTACTGCCTGGATAACAAGCAGCTGCTTGTGAAATCCAAAACTAATGGCACACAGATTTAAATTTAATAAAACAGCAGAGAGAAAATTACATGTGCATAAATCAGAGCTGCAGAATGGAGCTCGAGCAGAAACACTTGCTTAAGGTGTAATATTTCTCCATGCCACCTCAGAAGGAAGCAAACTATTATGTGACCTTTGTAGCTGAAATGTATTGTTGTTGTTTGTGATACTTTTCTCTGTTGTTTAGTAAATGAAATGATTGAATTGAATTGATATACCTTTACTAGTCCCACAAGGGGAAATTTCATAAGGCTGCCGACCTATTGCACACAATGGCGGCGCCATCTTACCCTCCGACCATACATACATTACACAAAACATCACATGGGGAAGACAGGTCAGAGAGGTATAGCAATGGAAAATGCATCACATGAGGAAAGATAAGGAGAAAAAAATAACTCCCTCCAGACTGAGCTCCAACAAGGAGATAAGTTTGAGAACATGAAAAAACTCTTAATACACCAAAGAAACACATGACAAGCAACAGGGGTGGGTAAAGGGTGCAGCATCGGAAGGGAATAAGCGCCGAAGGCGTTTGGAAAGGGAGGGGGGATGAGTGTGTGCATATCAGTGTATATGTATGTGTGTGCGTGTCCAGAGTTCAGCTGAGACAGTGTCCTTCGCCCTGCCAGGCTAAGTAAATAGTCTTCCAGCCAACCCAGGTGGCCGTGCATGGAATGGGAAGGAACAGACTCAACACAGTCGTTATCAGGGTGTTGTTGTTCAGCTCCAGCCTTGAGACCACAGCTGAGGGTGTCCGCATAAGTGATGGTGTTTTTACTTTAGTGCGAACAGCTCATATGAATTTCAAAGCAGTTCTACAGTCCAACACTGGTCTCTCAATCTCCCGTTGGAGAGCCACGAGCTTCGCCATACTTGTGTTCTGTGATGTTGTCATTTCTTGTGCTCAAGGAGCTGATTCTGAGAACTCACGGCAGTGTGCCTCCCCGAGATGTCATCCAATTTGCGCCCAGAGATGTTATTCCGAGCTAGCCCTTCCGAGATGTATCCAGTCTGCAGTCAGAGGTCTTATTCTGAGTATTCACAGCAGCCGTAGCCTCTCCAAGATCTTATCCGTGCTGCACTCAATGAGCCCATTTTGAGAAACTCACGCCTCTCCCATCGTTCCGATCCCAGCGGGCAGCCTTGTGGGGGTTTGAACAGCCGGTTCCGCTTTCTTAATTCTTCGATAAGTCAGGGCCAAGCCAGCTCCAATCAGCCAGAACCCTGTTACCATGGTTCCGAATAGGTAGATATCTTCAGCACTCAGGCTCACCCAAGCCCAAACTTCTCGTTGAGAAAGGGGTGTCAATTGCATTTAGGGACCAGTTGATCCAATCCATAATTCCTCTTTTAGGTTTTAGAGAACAGACTGTGAGAGAGTGTTCCAGGGAAAAGTAATACAAAAAAAACACGAGACTAGACAAGGACATAAGAGGCTAAGCAGGGAAGCTAAGGGATAGGAGGAGGAGAGGAGAAAAGTGCGACCGCCTTCGTCAAGAGCAAGAGCAGAAGAAGATTGAGACTGGGTCTATAGATTTATTTGCACTTGCAGTTTCAGTTGGAGAACGCTTTAGTTGATCAGCTGGTAATTCAGTCCAGTTTGCAACTCAACAATATTTGAAGTACAAATATAAATTGTAGATTACATGAACATTTTGTTCCTTTACATCCAGCATTAACCTGATTAGTGCTTAGTAGCAATTAGCAGATGATAACACTTGACCTTATGTGAGTTGAAACTGACTTTGTGAGCAACCTCAAAGCACTGCTGTGCTCAAATACACATCCGAGCTCTTTTTCTGTTATTTTTGTGCCTGTACAGTGCAGGTTCTTCTTGCCATACTATGGATTAGTACAGTTGTTTATCAGGGCTATTTGCTATGTACCAAAGCAACCTCAGCACAACATATCTAATGGTCTCAGACACATTAGCAGGGCAATGAGTTCCTTCACTGTTGGCAAGATTATTACTTCATGAAGTTGCTAAAATTACAGTAAGAAAGTAGTGTGCAAAGCTTTTAACGGGGTAAACAGTAGCCACAACGAGGAACTGAAACATTTTTGTTCTTTGACAGTTTTGCTTACCTCATAATAGTGTTTGCTCTTTAGTTTCACTGAGAAAATATTTTCTGCCTCCAGGTGACTATTGTTGTAAATTAGGTGCTATATGAATAAAATTGAAGTGCTATTTACTTTGTCAGTATACACTGAAGTTGTTGAGGGAGCATCACCCCCCCCCCCCCCAAAAAAAAAAAAAAAAAATCATCACATATTATGTCTTTTAATATGTAATAATCAGTATATTTATGTATTTTTATGTTTTCATTTTTTGCAGAATATTCGTCTGGTCTGTGTGTGTTTGCATGTTCTCTAATGTTCTCTCTGCATGGGATCTCTCCAGTTACTTATTAACATGGATGTAAGATAAAATTGTGTCATTAAATTGGCCCTAAGTGTGCATGGTTTTCTGTCTCTCTTTACACCCGGTACCATACTAGCGACCTGTCCAGTATGTTCCTTGACCTTTGCCCTAAGTAAACTTGGACAGACTCCAAACTACCCACAAACCTCAACTGGATAAGTGGTTAAGAAAATGGATGGAGTAATGTATCCATGTTTGCTGATAACACGCAACTGCTTAATGTGTTTAATTTACTTAAATAATAAAACAAGTATTAGGCAGCACGGTGGTTAGCACTGTTGCCGCACAGCAAGAAGGTCCTGAGTTCAATTCCAACATCAGGCCGGGGTCTTTCTGTGTGGAGTTTGCATGTTCTCCCCGTGTTTGCGTGGGTTCCCTCCGGGTACTCCGGCTTCCTCCCACCGTCCAAAGACATGCAGCTTGTGGGGATAGGTTAATTGGATAACCCAAATTGTCACTAGGTGTGAATGTGCGAATGAATGTGAGTGCGAATGGTTGTCTGTCCCTGTGTGTTGGCCCTGCGACAGACTGGCGACCTGTCCAGGGTGTACCCTGCCTCTCGCCCTATGACAGCTGGGATAGGCTCCAGCACCCCCCGCGACCCTGAAAAGGAGAAGTGGAAGCGAATGGATGGATGGATGGAATAAAACAAGTATATAAGTTAATAATTAAACCAAAGCATAAAAAACCTAAGCAATCTTGATGTCGAATTAAATTAAAGAGAGCCTAATATCTGTGTTTACTATGATGACTGTGAACAAGCCCCAAATGTAGGACTCTGAAGCAGGCTGAAGTAAACCGAAAGCAAACCTTTGTTCAGGTTGAAACCCATGTAACCTTGTTTCTGCTACTGACAATAAAAACAAATATAAAATATTTTTTCGGTATCATAAGTTGAGGATTTGGGTTGCAATCTCAAAAAAAAAATTTCAAGTTATTTTCTTTGACGTTTCAGTCATTCTGAGATGCCTAACAACAAATTTTGACTTATGGATGTTTTTTGTTTTTTTCCCCCTATGGCAGAAACAATCTTCCATCAAAACCAGAACAGGAATTGAAACTCTTAACAAGGTACAAGAGAAACTTGTAAAACAGGATATAAGAGAACCAAGTTAAACACAGACAAGAAAACTTAATAAACTCAAAATACAAAGAAAGCACAAAGAACCAAACATGAACTGCAAATAACACTAAATTAGAACTCGCAAACAAAATATTAAAGGAGTCATTGGGGAGATAAAAACCCAGTCAAGGACTAAAATCAAATCAAATCAAATTAAGCTTTAATGTCAGTTTGCTGCGCATAGAACCGTAGTGCAGGCAAAATTAAAGAGCATTTCTCCAGGGTCCAACCCCCACATACAAACACACAAACTTCCCAAGACACATAACTGTAAAAAAGCCTCTCACTGGACTTTCATTAAGCAGCAACCACTGGTTAAAGCGCAAATACAATTTACTCGCTGTATGGTAAAAGTGACTGTGTTGCTGATAGAGTGATCACAGAAATGAAAGGCATTAGCAGAATACTAAAATCTAGGCAGCAAAAAACAAAAGTCAAACCCTTTAAATTTGAGAATCTAAACTACAATTAACAGGAAACATTAAAAAACCTAAACTCAGAAAATATCAATTTCTTTGAGTTGCTTTAATTTTGGATTTCTAGCTATTGCATTGGCAACGTAACAGGAAGGCCACGTGAAGAGAACGAACGGTCCAAAGTCAAATCTAAAACACGTTTCTGCACAAAAACAGATCGATTCATAATCAGTACAGTGTGCAGCAACTCTTAAGCATTCCTAAATTCTTAAAAAGCCAACCTTTTTACTCCCTTTGTTCTCAGTGAACGTACAGCACGGTAACACCTGCTGAGTGCTCTTTAGCCCCGTGCCAGTGAGAAGAATAGCTCTGACAAGGTGACTGCTCCACAGAAAAGAATTACAATCAAACCTCTTGAGCCCTGCTCGACAGGCCCGTCCACATGACAAAGGACCAAATGGCAGGCTTTTCATAGAGGAGTTCCACGTTGTCAGTATTGTCATCTTTTATCATTTATTTATTTTATTTCCCAGAGATTTATTCAGTCCAGTGTTAGAGATGCTCAGATTAGGATAGGTCTGAAGAAATCTTTGTGGCAGTATGATGACGTATTCTGCTTTTGATTTTAAATGTATGTTTTACTGGCATTGTTAAAAGCATCTGTAGCTGACCGTGAAAATGCCTTTCATAGCTGTTGTTAAAGACACATGACAAAATTTTAACAGCCACGTTTATTATTGTGTGTGAATGTTACAGTGTGTGAGTGTGTGTGTGAATGGGTGGATGACTGGATATGTAAAGCGCTTTGGGGTCCTTAGGGACTAGTAAAGCGCTATATAAATACAGGCCATTTACCATTTATGATTTAACTCTACCGTTAATATGTGATTTTTAGCAAATGTTATTGTTGATGCGGAAGGATTACAGTCGACACACTTCCACCTTAAAGCGGGCAATCTGGCCCAGCAGTAAACAACTGTAGACTCCCAAGATGGTGCTAATGCTGGTTTTGAGGCTTTTAAAACAGCTGTTAAATGGTGCTTACTTGTCTAGCTTTCAACCTCCCCAAGCACACCGCTCAACAGTAAGAGCCAGTCTTTAAACTGGCTCTTACTGACAGCCTGTTTGCTGTTCAAGGCTCTCAGTGAATCTGTCGTGATCAAACGTAGCCATAAGCATCCCAAATGAACTTGATATACACACTGAACTTTTTACACCAGCGCAAGAGTTACATTTAATAAGCAGCGTGCCAGCTTAATGATGGTTAAAAGCATCCTGTTGCTCATGCATGTGCATGCACTCCACGTAAGACCTAATAGTGATGAGATATATGCTGCTGTATTTACTAAATGTCTATATGACACCAGTATGTATATATGTGAGTATTATCATTAAGTCTAGAATGACTCTGCTTTGGCTACTACTTCAGAGCGTAGTTACTACCTGCTGTGTACTGTTGTTGGCTAAAATCAACATTGACATAACATGTCATGTTAGTACATGGGTGAGCTGCAGACCATATTTGGGCCTTATAATAAATAACGTAGCGTACAAAGTATAAATCATATACATCAATTTAAGTTAACATTACTAATATGTGTAAATATTAAAAACTCGAACCACATTTGACTATTCTGCACTGGGGCAATTATAATCACCTGGTATTTGTATTTCCATTACAATAATACCTTATTTTGTTTTATGAAATTATAGTACTAACATTCTATTATGTTGCTATTTTATACAGTAATTGTAAAGAGAAGGTTAAAATTTCTATAAGCATGTTTAGGCCTTTGAGCCCTATCTATAAAGTTATGCAGGCTACTTTGTGCATTTTATTGATAAATCAAACATATTGCAGACTAAGAGCTTTAACAATCAAAATAACAGCAACAACAATCTAGTTTCAGTTTGACTCGGTAACACAGCCACAGATGGAGCATACAAGTTAGCAAAGACAGAGAAAGCGAACAAATCTGAGGGAAAAGGCTGCAGTTTGCCAAATGACACAAGAACTGAATATCAGTGGCAACAGTTTTTATGGTGCAATTAATACAGATTCGAATTTACTTGAAATCTTGAACGTGTACAGAGGAGATTGGGAAAGAGGTACAGCAGTGAGTGATTACTACATTTGTGAAACACGGTGGAGGCTCTGTCATGGTTTGAGGCTGTGGTGTTGGAGATCTTGTCAAAATTTATGGACATATGACTGCAAATAACCATTCGTTTTTGATCCACCGTCTAATGGAAAGCCTTTGATTTGCTTTATTTTTCAGCATGACAATGATCCAAACAAACTGGAACACTATCTGTTATAGAGTGGACTATCCAGAGGCCGAACATCAACATTACAAAAATACTGTGGGCAGCCAACATCCAAAGAAGACCTTTGAATGTATTCAAGAAGCGTGTAGAACTATTCCCAAAGACTACTTAAAGAAAAGACAAAAAAACTTGCGGGAGAGAATTCAGGCTGAATAAAGGTAGTCCTGCCAAAAACTGATTTTCAAGCTAGTTATAATTGTACAAACTCTGTTTTCTGTATTTCCATTTGCACGTTTCAATAAGTCACTGCACCTATTTCCCATTTTCCTAGTGAAATATGAGGGGTAGCTCAAGACTTTTGCACAGAACACTAAATGACAACCATCCATCCATCTTCTTCTCCTTATCTGGGGCCTGCCCTGGGGGCAGCAGCCCAAACAGAGAAGCCCAGACCTCCCTCTCCCCAGCCACCTCCTCCAGCTTGTCCAGGGGAACACCAAGGCGTTACCAGGCCAGCCGAGAGATATTATCTCTCCAGCGTGTCCTGGGTCTGCCCTGGGGCCTCCTCCCCTTCCCAAATCGCTACCTTATCGTGGAGGGGTTTGTGTGTCCCAGGGATCCCAGGGGCTATGTTATCTGGGGGCTTTTGCCCCCTGGTAGGGTCTCCCATGGCAAATTGGTCCTGGGTGAGGGACCAGACAAACAGCCCCTATGAGAAGACCATCGAGGGAACAGATTACCCTGCCCGGGTTAGGGTTACCAGTACCCCGCCCTGGAGCCAGGCCAGGGGAGGGTGCCCGAGGGCGAGCGTCTGGTGGCCCTACCTTAATCCATGGGGCCCGTGGGGGCACAGCCTGAAAAAGGGACATGGGCCCATCTTGGGTCGGGTGCACTGTGAACCGGGCGGCAGCCAGGAGCGGAGGTCCTGGCAGATCTATCCCAGCAACCAAGACTAAATGACAATTTAAATAATAAATCAATTATATTGTTAGTTACTTTGCACCACATTTAGCTGCTGGTTACAGCCTTCAGTGTAAAGAGATGAATGACGGATGGTTGTGTTTCTGTTGATCACTGTAGTTTCCAGCGTTCAGCTCCTCTAATGAAGCACAAAACATGTAATGTTCCCCCAGTAAACTCTGCAGCTAATGCAAGACCAAGTCTCAATTAATATAGTAAATATATGGTTAATGTGGATAATACGGTTAAAATAAACATTATGTGAGGCGATCTCTTTTCTACTCTCCGCACACATTCAACAAAAACCTAAAATGTTTGATTTTATGTTGAAGAGTAGACGTTAACAAGCTGTAAACATCCGCCCAATCAACTGTACCAGCCTGGCATTGTTTCTGAATGACTTCTTTGAAAATCATCTCAACATGCAGCACAGACCAATTTCCCAGAAGCCACTTCAGCTGTCTCTCTCTTCCTCCTCTTCCCCACATCATACGGTGGTCAGGATTAGCTGACAGGCGCATCCTGACATGCGCTGCATCATGAGTAGCTCTCTAACTGCGACACACCATGAATAATGATTGTGGCATGTATTGATGATGCTAACTTGCATGAGCACCAGAACAGTCGCCTACTGACAATTGCTTCCCCCCCGCAGCCCCTGTTCGTGTGTGTTTTCTTGCGGGAATGCGGTTTAGAATAAAAGCTTCTGTCTGTAGCTTCTCAATGACTTTAAACGGCCAATGCACACACGGACGTCTCCAATCATTTACAAAAACAGCCTCAGAGTCGTTTCTAATGTACTAATGCATGCTAAAAGAACTATTTGGAGGAATGTGCTGCAGATTCTGATCTTAGCTTTGTCATTTGCTACTTGCAGCATTCCACCCTCCCTCTCACCTCTGTCTCTCAAAGTTATAAAGGCAGTGTGCTCCCGTCCCTCTGGTCTGCACAGATAACGAGCAGCTACACTCATCTGCTGACTTTCCTTCACCCAAAGCAACGCTTATCGTGCTTAAACACACCGCTCCTGTGAAACTAATTATTGTTGCGGCTTTCTGCCGCTGTGTCACTGGACCAGCAGCGTGGTCCAGTGACAGTATTTTCAGCCTGGGCTGTTCTCTTCTCTCTTGTCCTTTTGACTTCTCTCTGAGTCCCACACAGGTGACAATTCACATTTTATGATGATCAAATCACTGTGTCGAAGAGTCAGAGTGCCATAAAAATGGATCACATATGCAAGTAATTACCTTTTGTGGGTTGGAGGAAAATCTTCCAAGTGTTTCTCTGCTGTTACAGAAACCGAGCCCAAAGTGACACACCTTCCAACACACTACGAGTGAGAAACTGACGCTTTTTCTTGCAGTTGGTCGTATGTTTGTAATAATATTTCAAATAAAATGAAATAATTAAAAAAAAAAAAAAAGATCAGTCCTTACTGTAAAATATTTGTTGTTAGATCTCCTTGACCTGTCGGCCCCTTGCTGCAGTGTGTGCCGATGAACTGTGTGGTCCTCCAGCTTCTTTCCAGTTGAATGCACAGAGCTTCACATACCTGTGATCATCAGTATACAGTACAATCAGCTGGGAACACCATACCTCATCAATATGTGCAGCAACCTGCTTATTATTCATTGATTTGTTGCTGACATTTGGCTGCTGTTGGACAATAACATCTGGAATTTCACTAGACCCCCACCCACCCTCCTGTTAGGGTTAGCTTTACCCGATGAAGCTTTACCCGATGAACAGATGGTTTCACATCTGACTCTGGAATAATACTATGTTCATGTTCAACTCAGTGACTCCAAGGTGCCCAGATGCTGTGCTGCAAAAACATGCCCAAATCATCACCCCTCCTCCACCATGTGGAGTCTTTGTGTTAGTATGGGGTGTTTATGCTAAACGTGGCACTGTGTATTATGGAGAAACATCTCCATTTTGGTCTCATCTGTCCAAAGGAAAGCTCCAAAAGTCTCGTGGTTTGTTCAGATGCAACCTTGCAAAGCTACACCATGCTGTCATGTTCTTTTCAGAGAGAAGAGGCTTTCTCCAGAAAACCCTTGGAAACACGCCATACTTGTTCAGTGTTTTTCTATGTCTACTGTTATGATTTTTAACATTTAACATGCTAACTGAGGTCTGAGATGTAGCTCTTTGGTTTTTTGCAGTTTCTCTGAGCGTTACACAGCCTGACCTTGAGGTGAAATAATTTTCAAAGGTGTGGGACATCAAGCTTTTTTTGATGATCACTTAATCAAGTATATCTACTTATAAGCTGCTGGTTTCCCTCTTAATTCCAATGGAAGCAGTAAGGGTGCACTTAGCTTTTTAAAGCACTGCATAGACTCGTTTTTCACACGACTGGGTTGTGTTTTCTGGTTTGGCTCAGCACAGTTTTAAATGTTTACCGAAGCTTCCCATTCGCACCTCCACCAGTCTGATATCTGTCATTACTAAGCCATTTTCATCCACAGAGTTGCTGTTTGCTCAATTTATTTTATTTGTCACACAACAACATGTAAACAAACTCTAGGAGATTGGCAGATACCACAAACAGCCTGTTTTCACACTAACAGTCACATATTTTTATCTCCACATCGCCATTTGGTGTGAATATTATCTGAAGGCCCTCAACCAAACCTCTGTAGTACTCTGATTAAAGTATGAATTCAATAAGCCAAACAAACAAAGTTTATAAACTTTAAAAAAAGAGGAATGATTGCATATGTGTCTGCATTTTGTGTCTTTCTCTGTCCTTGTTCACTAGTTATTTTATTTTCCACTTTAAACTGCTATGATGCAAAGTGGTGCTGTTTTTGGACCAGAAACAATGTGGAAGTTAGGCTGAAGTCTGTAATATACTGCCATTATTATTAGTTAACACTAATTTGATTTATTCTGAGATCTGGAGAGCTGCAGTGAATCGAAGCCATACAGTTCACAGACAGAGCCTGTGACTGATCACTGTGCCGCTCTGTTGCTTCTGATTTAAATTTTTGTTATCTACAGTGTGTTTGTGTGCATCTACTTGACTGTAAGCTCATCCATAAAGTTCAAGATAAATGTAAATATTCCTACAAATTGAACCAGTTGCTTTTATTGAGAGGCCAATTACTCCTCCTCGCCATTTGGAGTCTATTTTGGCTTTAGCCAAGTTTAACTTTAAAAGTTTTTGTAGATTGATCAGATTTGTCAATACCCTTTTAGCTAATCAAAGGGTTTACATCCAGTTTCTGAATAAACTGAGTGTAATTATTTTTCTTGCTGCACAAGTGCACCCATTAATTGTCAGTTAAATCTACTTAATGTTTGTGGCATTAGCTACAATTAGTTTTGCAGAGTTAAATCATTACTCCAGCCACAATTTCAACATACTTCACTTTTATTTTCATTTTAAACACTTTGCAGTCTGACGACTGTTTGCAGATGGATATTATCAAAGGACTGCAAGTTCATTTATATGAAGTATCTGTAGGAGACCTGACTAACTTTGATATTTTCATTATAGTGTGCACATGCAGGAACAGTTCATGAGTTTATTTCAAGTAGTGATGGGTATTGATAAGATTTTCACAATTCCGATTCGATTTTCGATTCTCTTATCGATTCTTTTTTTTTTTTTTTTTTAATTTCTTTTTTTTTTTTTTTTTTAAAGTCGATTAGCTTAGAACTTTGTTTTATATCTTCTCTTTGAACAAGATAGAAATTTAGGAGTAACATGGCCTTACAGCAGTGTGATCTTAAGAGATCCAAAAATTGTAAATGTAAAATAATAAAATAAATATTCTTCTGTAGCAACAGAATAACATAAATTATTCTGTAGCAGTTACACAAGAATATCCAGTAATGTCCCTGCCTACAATTAAACACATTCACTTACCGAAAATCATCTGCTGTGGCAAATGGGTGCAAACCTTTGACCACAAACTTAGTCACTGCTCAGTGACATTCGTCTATCCTGGCCTGAAAGGAGACGCTACCGGTAGACTGCAGCGAGAACTGCCAGACTCTGTCTCTCTCATCATGGTCACCTAAATGCACAGTAATGGCAGGTTTTGTAATAAGGCAGATCGCGCTAACATAATATGCACTGTTAGTTGATTATTTACCTGCCGCATTAACGAGAGAGGACGTGCAAACGTTACCGCTGCTGCTGGGTTGAGATTCACGAGTCCGGAGTGGAATTAAAAACACGACATTCACTTAAGGTTATCACGTGTTTTGCACGTTCGTAGTGTTTACTTAAATGAAATATCTACTTTGCAAGTATGGCAAGCTGCCCTGTTGTCTTCCGTTCTCGTAAAGTATAATCAAACTTTTTAGCGTTTGAGCCGCTTAGGCGCCGTGTTTCCTGTCAGGTAAATGACGCTCCGCAACGTGGTGACGTCATTCGGGGCGACTGGAATCGATAAGGAAATCGTTTGCAAAAATGGCAAACAATTCCAAGGAATTGAAACAGTGGGAACCGGTTCTCAACAAGAACCGGTTTTCGATACCCATCCCTAATTTCAAGACGTCACAACATTTTGATACAATTTATGTGAGTAAGTGGAAAGGTACTGAATTTTATCTACATCTAAATATTACATTTCGGCACAGAAAAGAAGAATGATGAATGCTAATGAGAAGTTTGAACTATTTTTTAAAAATGAAAAGTGGATGCAAATGTACAGCTTTGACAGTATCTCACTTTAGAATGACTTTTTTGTGTGTTTCTAAATGTATTAATTTATTTCTTTCCATATTTCTATAAGATGGTGCTTAATTTCTGTTTGTTTACCCTCACCTGCCACTTTGTTAGGTGTACCTGCCCAGCTGTGTGTTAAAGCAAATATTTAAACAGCCAGTCACGTAACAGCAATGCATTTAGGCATGTAGATTAGATGAAAGGTCATTCAATAAAACTGCAAGACCTGTTGAAGTTCAAACTGAGCATCAGCTTTCTGGGGAAGAAAGCTGATTTAAGTGACTTTTGGTGGTGGTGGTGGTGCAAGACATGCTGATCTGATCTACTGAAAATAAGAAAATACTGCCATTCACCAGAGGTCAAAGGAGACTGGTCAGAGTGCTTGGACCTGATAGTAAGTCAACAGTAACTACAACACTCCAAACCTTGAAGTAGAAGGGCCACAGCAGTAGAAGACTGCAGAAAGTGCCGTTCCTATCAGCTAAGAACAGGAAACTGAAGCTGCAATTCACATGTGCTCATCCTACTGTCTGCTGCTACATTCAGATGGTAGGGTAAGAACTTGGCATAAGTAACATGAAAGCATGGATCCATCCTGCCTTGTTTGAATAGCTCAGGCTGATGGTTGGGGTTTCCACCCATGTCCATCCCTTTATGATGAGAGTCTACCCATCTTCTGCTCACAGCTTCCAGTATGATAACATACCATGTCACAGTGACTTGCAACATGGATGAGCAAACAACAAATCCGCACCAGCTGTGTGATGCTGTCGCGTAAATATGACCAAAATCTCTGAGCACCTTGTTGAATCTACTGCACAAAGAATTAAGACAGCTCTGAAGGCTGACAGGGATTCAACCCAGTACTGGCAAGGCGTATCTTGAGAATTTCACAATCTTTCTTTGCAAATGCACACCACACTCATGCAACAATTTGCATGCCTGTTTTCCTATATTATCAATTAAAAAGTAATGGAATCTGCCTGAGTCCTGGCTTCCTGATTAATACCAACATACTTCAATACTTTACAGGTGTGATCTTTTACTGGATAATAAAGCAGGTGAGGAAAACGTGCAATGGTATGTATTTGAAGTTGAAAAAGTGTTTGCTTACCTCAGAATGAGAAGGGTAGAAGCTCAGAGCTGGGAGAGAGCTGCTCTTCCACACCAAACACAACAAAAGCTTACTGAGTCTCTGGAAAGTGCAGATAACTCAAGGCTGGAAAAATCACTTCCTACATGTTTATCCCTACAAACAGCTAAGAGGAGAGGACATGGAAGAGAAAGGATTCATAGGAAGTGTGTCTTAATGTTGGGTAACACGGATCCTAATAACATATTATTTGAACTGGTGAATCATCACCATCAGGCACCATGGTGGGCAATGACTGCATGCATCTGTATTTTGTAGTGATAGTTTGGCTTGCTGAGCGGAGAAGGCTGATTGAAAACTGATGGATAATTTATATTATCGAGGTGAGGTAATTTCCAGGGGGAGTAGTAGTCCCTGTGCTTGGCTGGCCACCATGAATGATTAATACGTAAACATTATTCATAGCTTTCCCTCAATAATTTAGCTGGTTATTAATTCTGCCAACCGCCACACAGGTCGACAGGGGAGCTAAAGAAGAGGAGGATTTTCAGGCTGTGGCAAATGCAGACTTGAGGGACAGGAAAAAAGATATCCTACTGTCCCTTCTTCAGTTCAGACTTACCCACTTTTGTTGTTTTGTTGTTTTTGGCACAGGAGTGTAGCGTGGTGGTTAAACATGCTGTTGACATTTTCAGTCCAGCGGTTTGAACTAATTAGCTGCTAATTAGCTTGCATCTGTGTTGTCCTCTGAGGGACACGTCTCTATGGTTTTTCCAGAAAAAGAGGCTTCAGAATGCAGCTGATCAGAGGTATAAAAGGCTCCTGGCAGAAATATAAGGAGATTGATTTTCCTGGCTAATGAGTGCAAGAAACATGCCCCGTCTCGGGCTGAGAGTTCGATTACACAGCTATTCTTGGTGATTTCAGTGCAATGCACAAGCAAGGAGTTGTGTCATATTACTGGATTCTTTTTTATATAAACTATCATCCTGCACGGTCATGCACATCCTTTTTTTATAGCGCTGGAAGTGTCAATGTGGGAGTGCCTTAAAAGTGTACTCCTTCTAATGGCCAGCAGGGGGCCAGCGCCTCTGGTTATGAACATGAGCCTACACCTCAGTTCATTTATGAACTCACAAAGCTTTTTCCTAATCTTCCTTAGATGCAGTAGAACATTGCACCATGTGCAGTTGGTGGATTGTAATGTAAATTCTCCACAGAGAAGTCTGCATTGTAAGAAACAAACAATAAACAGGCAGACACGTGGATTTCTCATGGACGGTCTCCATCTAATGACGAAATTTACGTTATGCAACTGGCAGATGTGGAAAGGGGGTCCACTGGGCCATGGGGAGGTGGCACTCTTGAAATGAGTGAACAAACACACCTCCAAATACAGTACGAGTAGGATTTTGTCCAAATTGAAATTGTGTCCTTTTATTTTTCTTTTAGAAAATCACTGCCCATGAAATGCCTGCACTATGCTAATGCACACTGATTGGCCTGTTACTGTACTGCACTCCCTTAAGGACACCACCAAATGAGAGAAAATATACCGTTTCAGGCAAACACTGTTCAGCTCGGAAAGTATAATGAAAATATCACTTTTAAGAGATTCTGAAGCTTTTGGATCTGAAAAAGTGAAGCCTATGGGAGGATTCCTTAAAGCTACGTTATTTCTTATTGCCACCAGGGGGCGAAATCTCTGGTTGCAAAAAAAAGCAGCCTAAAGAGAAGTTAAACACCTTCTAATTAATAGTGAATACTGAATCTGTTCTTTTGCATGGACGGTCTGCAACATTACATGCTACCCCAGATCAAAAAGCTGGAAGCAGGTTATATTGCCCACCCACCCACCTACCCAAGTCTGCACAATTACTAGCTTATTAATCACGCTCCGTGAAGGTGCAGCAACTCTTTTGTGTCCTATATGAGGGATACTCCACACAGTTTCCTATGTTTGTACATGGCTTTACACGTGTTTCTGAAATATTTATTTTAGTTAATAATGCCAATATTAAAGAGCAAGAAAGAAGAAATGCTCCATTATTGCGCTACAGTAACACACTCACAATAACTTTGTACATTGGATTCAGTACAACTACTACAGACATTTTGCATTATCTCCTCTATACATAACCTTTACATAGAGGTATTTCCATTCTATTATATGTAGGTAGTTGGTATATATTCTTATTCTTTGTATTTATATAGAGATGTATACATTAAATTTACTGAAAATACCTTTTTTCCCCCAGATAAATAGAAGCATTTTGGTAATGTTGAAAATCATAGAATGAGACTTAAAAATGAAAACGGAGATTCTTTCCAGTAAGTGATAGACATGACCTTCCTTCATAGTCCTATAAAGTGAAGAAGACACTGATTGGACGTTCCTGCTTGTGTCAGAGAAAGGTGAAGGTGTAGCTTGTAACCATATTTCTACCTTACCTCTTAATTAAGAGACCCTTCAGTACTCACAGCTGTGATACTACTCTGGGCCTTCTCACTTCATTATCGAGCTCAGAAAAAAATTCCCTGATGAGCTACTTTGAAGTCGTCTTCAATACAGCATGACGTTCATTTGGTAAATTATTTACCCCATGTAGGGTAAACTAGATGATAACGCAGAGTATGTTATACGGTACGACTGCGTTGTGATTCATAAATCACTACCACACGACCATAAAGGCTGGGCGCTGTTTGCAGTGTGAACGTGCCTGATTGTTGATGTCGGGGTATGGTAGCTTACAACTCCAAACCAACAGCTACGTTCAGCAAAACCAAAGCTCCCTTCAGACTAAAATGTAAGGCTTGTGCTGTATTTTTATGACATGCTGTACAGAGTTGCGCTCACTAAGCATGTAGTCTTTAATAAAAATCAGAAATCATTTGTCTTTTGTGATGCTAAACTTGCTTGAATGGGAATGTTGATGAGAAATTATTGACAGTTTTTGGTCTAAAGGAAAATTTATTTCCAAGGAAAAATTCAAATTAAAATGAGCAAAGTGAGTCTGACTCATTGACATTGGAGTATTAGAGCTCAGTAAAGGAATGGTTCGTATCGTCCTTTCAAGGCCTCTCAGCCACTGAGTATTCAAAGCAAGGATGCTCAGACATGGCACAGACTGCTTTTTTTCTGGGTTTTTTTTTTTTTACTCATATAGCAGACACAGCATAAAAACACATCACATATTAACAAGGTTAAACAATTTGATTTTCACTAAGGCATTGTTTAATAGTCTCATCCTCAGACTACCACAGTTTTCCGAGTCGCTTAAATGCATTTCTCAAAACCTTTCACCCTTTTCTAAGAAGCGTAAACACAACCTAATATCCTCAAAACCTCTGATTCTTCTGGGAAAACAAACAATCAAAATACTTTTATTTGTGCTCAAAAACACTACTGTGCAATCTTTACACACTTCATCAAAAAGGGAAAACACAATATTCACCAAGACTTTTACTCTTTGTATTGTGTGTCTTACAAGACTTAAAGGTTTTAGAAATGTAGTGAAAAAATAAAAGAATGAGGAAATATCTGTAATACTGTAGTATGTGAACTCACCAACCACTTTATTAGGCACACCTGTTTACCTGCTCATTAACACAGGTGAACTGAATCAGAATGGGAAAGAAATGCAACTTGATCGCTTTTGAAGTTGTTGGATGTCGATGCTAGTGTAACAGCAGTCTGGCAAGGAAGGAGCAGATACAGCAGGCGTGTGGTGTGGAGGTTAGCCGGATAACTTGAAGCCAGTCAGTCAATCGAACAACAGACCAGCTCTTATTACGCTGCCTTGATGATGTCAAACAGTGGTTGTCATTAAATTTTTTTAAAGCTAAATGAAAATAAATCTGAGGTTGTCATTTTTGGCAACTTTAATCATATCGACAGCACTCTGGGCGCCCTTTCCTCGTATTGTAAAACACATGTAAAAAACCTCGGTGTCTACATTGATGGTTCTTTTAAACTGAATAAGCAGGTGAGTGCAGTAGTTCAGTCCTGTTTTTTTCAATTAAGACAGCTAGCCAAGGTAAAGCCATACCTCCCGGCTAACGTCTTTGAGCGTGTTATTCACCTTTTTCTTACTTGCAGATTAGACTGCTGCAATTCATTGTATTATGGTCTAGATCAGGCCACCATCCATCGTCTTCAGATGGTTCAAAATGCAGCTGCTCGCCTGCTAACTGGTACCAAATGGAGAGAGCATATAACCCCAGTTTTAGCTTCTTTACACTGGCTTCCTGCCTCCTACAGGATCCAATTTAAACTTTTACTTTTTGTTTTTAAGTCATTTATTGCCCGAGCCCCTCCTTACCCGTCTGAGCTCCTTTCTGCCTATGCTCCAGGAAAAACCACGAGGTCTAGCTCAAAACTAATGCTGTCCATCCCACGGACTAACCTCAAATCCCGTGGTGATAGATCCTTCTCTGTTGCAGGTCCCAGACTTTGGAATAGTCTCCCCTTAAATATTAGATCTGCACAAACACTTGAGCAATTTAAATCATTACTAAAGACACATTTCTATGCCCTGGCTTTTAACACACTATGACCCAAGCATTTTGGTTTTATTTGAATTAGTTTAGTTATTGTTTTAATTATTTTATTGTCCTATTATTGTTTTTTATTGTTATTATTGTATTACATTGTTGCTTTTTAATACAATTTTTATATTGTTAAGCACTTTGTGCACCATCGGCTGTTTGAAATGTGCTATATAAATAAATTTGACCTTGACCTTTATTTGACGTTAGCAACATAAGACCATACAAGCCAGGTCTCCGCGGCTCTACTTGGTCCGTACATACATGTACGGAGATCAGCGGTCGCTGGCATCAGCCCGTTACAATGGTGAGGTCTCTCTGAACAGACACATGAGCAGCATGTAATGGCTGCCACTATACTTACACACCCACTAGGAGACTCCCCTCAACTACTACAACCTTGAAGCAGATGAGCTGCGACTTGTATCGTAACTTGGGTTTGATAAAAAGCTTTTATTCACCTAACTGATTAAAGACATTTGATTTGATTCACAGAAGGAGAAGAAAACAACAAAATGCTGTCCCATGGCCACCGCCTATTTGGTCATTTATCAGACAGTGCCCTGTTTTGACATTTAGGATACAAACACACCTTAAGAACTTGCTCTGGAAAACATTTACTTTCTGTGGGAAAGAGAAAAACTTTGACTCTTGATCATGATTTAAAGCGTAGAATAAATGGACCAGTACTTTGACAGCACTTCACTTTTCTCAGCACTCAGAGGGTGAGTGTGTACAATAGATAGGAAAGAGCACAGAATAAAGCACTGTGTGAATGAGTAGTAAAGTATCTTTGGTAAAAAGCTAGGTTTTTGAGGGGTAAAGAACACTCTAAAGGAAGCACTGGCAGAAATTCTGGGTTCAGTTTCTGGCTCAAGGACACTTTGTCAAATCACATGTTAGCCAGTAGGATACCTGTATGTAGGAAATATCTACAAACTGGGTTATACTGTAAACAATTCCAATCACCACTGGTACTGCACTTTATTTAACCTGCAGGAGATTGAGACAGCTCCAGTAATGCATTTTACTGCCACAGAGGAAATTAATTCATGAGAAGCAGGGAGGAAATTGACTGTTACTGATGATGAGCTCAGAAAGACTGTCTGAAAATGCTGACCCACCCTATGTGGAACACCTAAGCCCTCCAAAAACCTTGGGGAAAGAGCCCGCAGTACCAGCTATTAAAGATCGACCCGAAGGAGCAGTTATCACTTTCTGAAGATTTTCTCATAAGATGCAAAATTACCTGCCTGATCATATGACCTCTTCAGGGGAGCCCCGGCTTCCCAACCAACAAATTGGGAAAGTCTGCAGCCCGATTAAGATGAGTGGTTTATTATTATTATGGCCAGTTAATTTGGTTGCGTTTTGGTGGTTTGGGGAATCTTTAAATCAGTGGAAGGGTTTAAATAGTTTGCTCATTTAGTCAGGCTCCAGTTTATTCAAAACGAATTAGTGCAAGTATAGACTCTCGAGGTGCACAAAAACTACCCTTCTGAGACCCTGGCTTTTTATTAACACGGTTTTCTCTCATTGCTGAAATCTTGTTTCTTGGCTCCATCTTTTTAAAAATCTCTCAAGATATCATTCTCAGTGTAAAGACTCTGCTCATCATACAAACACCAGACCTACAAGGCAGAAGATGGCAAAAAGCAGATCCTGTCATTCAGATAATGAGGCCGATTACATCCAACCTACATCATGCTTAATTTTACAACATATATTCTAAACTCATTCAAGCTGATTTATTAGTCTCTTTGTCTTTGAAAAGCATTTTCTACATAACTCATCTGCAAAGGAGAGTTATGAACCTTCATTTAGACACCACAACCACCCATTTGAAGTGTAACTATCTGTTCAACTTTACCAAAATTTAAGAGGAGGTACTTAGCAGGTGTAAAAATTACATTATTTAACAGCCAGCTGCTTCAAATCAAATGGGCTTGATTAACTGGTCGTCAGCAAGTCTGAGCAGCTCTGTAAAAGCAGAAGCTTTGGCAGTTTGCTGGTCTGGAGCATTCAGGTGTGTTTTCAAACACCCGAATGCTTGTTTGTGCTGCTGGAGAATTTTTAAAATGATGTAATTTGATAAATTTGGCTTGGATTGCAGTGCAGACTGTTTAGTTTTAGTGTCCCTGTCTGTTACTTGGATCTGTGCTTTGAACCAGACAGTTATGAATGCAGCTTGCTATGATGCCGTTGCGGCTACATCTATTATTTTACACCATCAGTGATCTCCGCCACTGCTCACTGAGATCCCTCAGCATGCTTTCCGTCGATCTTCTGATTTTTGAATGAGATTCTGTGAATAGACAGGAGGGGAAAAAAAGTACATCTCTGCAAGAAAAATTCTGATATTTTGGACATGAATATTTTGTGAACTTCTCTAAAACAAACTAGAATGTGCACACAACACAAATAGGGTGCTTTTCATGGTGTGATCATGAATTTGGGAGCTTCTCTTGCTGCTGATCAACACAGGTTTAGTTGCATGTGGGACTTCAGCTGGATGGCATATAAATAACCTGGTTTGAGGTTCAGTCCAGGAATGTGTGGGATTATGGATGGTGGAGGGAATCGCATGTTTTGATAGTGAAGCAGTATAACAGATAAATAAACGTGAACTCTTGGGAGTGTTCTGGAAAGGTAGGCGCTCTGACCAGAAGGTCCATTCTTTTACATGCCTTCAGTAGCTGCCAAAATGTTCCCCTCCTTCCCTTTCTTCTTTTGCTTTCCTTTAAAGCAAACTGGACCAGACTTCAGATCAGTCACAGAGCCAACACATCATTACCAGGAGATGCCTCGCTTCTCTGTGCAAAATGAGCCGCTCTTGCCACACATTTGAAGTTGTCCAAGTTTCCCTAAACAACATTGATTGACTTTTAACTGACTTTGCACCGGGCTTGTTATCAGCCTGGATGTGCTGACTTCAGCTCACATCCTTCATGTAACAACCTAGCTCTCTCCGCTCCTGCATTAGCACTTTAAAGCACGTCAGCTGGCTGCCAGGGCAATTACTGCCACAGATACGATGATTTCACATGAAAACTTTCCCCAATCATGGACAGAAAATGAGGCTGGAATTTTAAAATGAAGGAACTAATGACGGAGCTGGAAAGATTTGTAGGACTGAGGAGGGAAAAAATGCAGAAGAAAAAATACTGAAGACATTAGAACAAAAATATCGGCCAGGATGAATCGGTTATCTGTGCCGTTTTCTTCAACCTTGTACTTTGTGCTGACCTACATTTCCTGTTGGTTTGCCTGGGAGGACTTGGCTTTGTTTTCAGGGTTGCTTCTCTCCGTCTGGACATTTCAAACAAAAAAGGCATTATCTAAACAAAGCCATATGCTGCGCTGAGCCCCCTCTTTCTCCGTCATGTAAGCACTGCTAATTCAGTCGTCAGAGGATGAGAAGAGTGATTACTGACAGCGTTTGCTCTTGTAGCGTTTCATCATATATACAGTGCAAATAATCAAAATAACTGTAAAGTATTAAAGAGCCAGTCTGCACGGTTGTTGCAGTGTTTTTGTTATTGTTTCTACAGCTTGACTCTTATTTTGAAGTACTAACCATGATTTCCCACATAAAAAAGAATTCACTCACAATGTCAAAAAGTATTTGAAATAAAGACACAATTATATCAGATCAAAATACCCAGACAGAAAATCGGCACACACACACACACACACACACACACACACACACACACACACACACACACACATTGATTTTATTTATTTTAAGTGAGACTAATTGTAGGTTTTGTTTACAGGCTGTCTGAAACTTCATGGTTTTTTTGCACCACCACATTCACAGAACAGACCCCAGACAGGTTGCCAGTCTGTTGCAGGGCTAACACAGAGACAGACAACAATTTGCGCTCATATTCACACCTATAGGCAATTTAGAAACACCATTCAACCTAACCCACCGAACTGCAGGTTTTTGAACTGTTTGAGGAAGCCGGAGAACCCGGAAAGAACCCATGCAGGTACATTTCTTCTTCATTCTCCTTTATCCATGTCAAAGAAATGAATTTTAAACACACTTCTTAAAGTGAAAACGATTTTTAAAAATTAATCTGGGTTTGAAGAAACCTGCAGACAAAACGCTAAGGACGGATCTAATGACTGAAGGACATTATGTGACCTGAACAGATCAACAGCGACTTCTAAGATCAGTTTCTAATTTAGAAACTGCTCTCATGTCCCAGTGCACATTAATATTAATTTTTCTCTGGTCACGGAGAAACCTGTAAACTTAAAGTCTGTGCTCTATTTTTCAATCTAAATTAGAACCAAACAATTAGACTCAATGAATGGTAGTTGAACATCCTAATGGAGAAATTAGACTTTTTAATTAATCGTTTTAATCCGTTAAAATGTCCTTGTTGTAAAGACAAAGTTTAAGGGAAGAAAGTTTTATTTTTTAACTTTTAATCAACCTCTGAATTTCAAGAACTTGTCTGTGTGAAGTTTATCCCGCACGTTTAATGACTGGTATCTACATTTAACAAGAAATGAAATGTCAGCACTCGTAGTGACAACAGAGACTAACTGCCTAACAACACAGGGGCTAGCTCACATACTGGTCTTTACCAAGTCTGGTCTTACCTGTTCAGTCGATGTTTGTTAACATCAATCATAAGACTGAAGTTTGGTTGCATCAACCAAACTTAAGTCTAGTTTTAACTGGGTTGATTTAAGTTATTTGACTTGTTATCTTGTTATGATGTCATTTATAAATTCAAGAGGATAAAAGTGAATAAAAAGTTATGTGTGTTAGAGACAGTGACTACACACCTGTAAGCAATCCTGCAATCACTCACCTGCACCTGGAGTTTTCACTCAGTTGTTGCAGTGTCTGCTTGTAGTGCTGCTTGTGCTTTTTGTTTTGGTTCATTGTTTATGGACTCACCATTGTCTCCTTTTGTGCAAATGATTCTCTCATGCTTGCAATCTGTAGAGGGAAACCCTGTGGAGAAAAATCTAGACCTACCTGCCCGCTCTCTGTAAATCCCAACTCTTGTGCGATCAACTGTTTTCTGTGTTAATTGCAATGAACCTGTTAAACATTTTTTCCTGCGTCTAACATTTGTGATCAGATTTTATTTTATTTTTTACAAACCTTAACAACCAGAGTAAAAATATTTGTAGAGTCAAACAGCAAGCACAATCAGGAAGCATTCAGCTGGGAAAGGATTGTTCTAACTTGGGAACTCTTCACTTTTGAAACAATGTAAAGAAAAAGCAGAAAGATCTGAGTTAGGTAAAGGTTTGTTTTTCTTGATTTACCAGTAATAAATTTAAAACTAAAAAAATGAAGCCAACTAGCTGGCATCCCAGAAAATATATCATCCCTCCTTTTAAATAGACATACCAATTCCACATGAAGAAGGCAGCTGATGCCTGAACGGCTGGGCAACTAGTATGTGTGACTTTGAACACTGAGCTATGACAGATTTAGCTAGAGGACACCAGAACACACACTGGATTTCCATTTACAGGATCAATACACAGTTACTAGAAAAGATAAAGGCCAAGGATGCATGCAATCAAAAATCAAAAAACTCATGTAGCTCCTTTTAAAAAAGCTTTAAGACAAAATTTAGACATTTTTTTTTCGTTGTAGCCTTAAAACAATTAGGGAAGGCACCTTTCACAATCTGAACTCCTACAGTCAGAAAGAATGTAATGTTCTGATGTAGCAATAATGTGAACACTAATTAGCACAATCACCAAAAGAGCTGTTTGGGACTCAGAGCTCTTTGAGATGATAACACATCATCCTCAGACCTCATAAAGATTATTAGAAATAAATTCTCACTGGAAGTTCAACTTGTTGTGTGTTCATGGATACCTAAACCAACTTCTTAGCTGAAACTAAACAGCTAAGTCACTTTTTGTTTTTCGCTGCAAGCTGTTTTAGACACACTTCCACTGGCCTTATTTGCATGCTGCCCTTTAAAACCAAGTCGACTTGATTTGATTTGTATTCTGGTTCATTTTTCTTCGTGTTGAATGTAGGATAAACCAACTTCAGTGTAGATTTCTCTCCTCTGAGTGGCCAAAAATCAACAAATGTAGCTTGAGTTGGGACCAAAATCATTAAAGTCATGGTATAACTGTAACTGGTCATAGTTCATAGTAGTTGATCTTCAGGTGACCAAAGAAAAAACCACCCAAACATAATCCCTTTAGAAAAAGATGAGGTTTGCTGATAACTTGGTATGCTTGTGAGAAGTAAAGTAAAAAAAGACCTCTGCATAAATGCCCTCAGCAGATGAGGGTGTCATTGAACGCTTGGCAGCAAGGCCAGCTTTGCATTGTAATTTCACTGAGCCTCTTGAGTCTTCGGCACACCAGAGGAGACAGCTGCCAATTCCGAGTGCCTCGCCTCTCTCCTGTGATGGATGAGCCCGTCTCGTTCTCTCACCTTGGTTGTGTAATTGAGGCTTTAGTTGTATCACAACCACATGCTTGCAGTCATAAACTAAAAAAAAAAAGTCACCTGTTCTGCACTTAAAGCCTTGCAGCACTTCACACAAACAGTTGTTTGGAGGACATTTGATTTACGTTGATAATGTTCACTCACAATGACAATTATACAATTATAACATCATCATCTTTAACACACAGCTGAAGCATTTATTAAAACAGAAAAGTCTCCAGAGTGCACTGCAGTCTCAAAGCCAATTTTTAATTTGGCATCATTCTGCAAATAAAAAACCTTGGCATGTGACCTTGTTATGATATTATAATCAAATTTACTTCCGTTTCTGAGGGAATACTGTAAAGTAATAATCCAACCTCAAAGTCAAATTACTTTAATAGAAATTTATTTTGAAAGTTTTACACGTAATCACTTGAAATGTCCATTAATGTCCATACTTAAGGTATAGATTATAGATCTATGTTGTTTTTTTCTACAAATATCGTTTACTCCAAAATACAAATTCAGATGAATACTGAAGCTGATCCCCCTCATTTAAATCTTCACTATCATTATAAACAGGATTTTGGTAGTGCTTTAACCATCTGTTGGGATCGAGACTAAGCTGAGATGAAGATGTTAATTTATTGGTCTTTCCGTGGTCATAGCCTCACATATAGTCCTAAGCTCTGGGTAGTGACCAAAAGAATTTGATCAAAGGGTGCCTGAGCTCAGCCTTAGTGATAAGCCAAAGAGCTCAGTCAATTAGCAGAAGCACAGAGTAGAGCAGCTGCTGCTCTACATCTAAAACTAGATGGCCTCCTGCATGCATCCTTGGTTAGGCATGTCCAACCAGAAGGAGATCCCAGGGCAGGCCCAGGATATGCTGAAGAGATGCTAAATCTAACCTTTACATTCCAATGAATGCATCAGAGAGCAAGTTGGTGTTCAGTATCTTGCCCAAGGATATTTGGCATGCAGATTGGAGCAGCCAGCAATCGAACCACCAAGCTTTCGATTGGTAGATGACCAATCTCTGGCTTGGGATCAACTCGGTGTCCCTCCAGCAGTGCTAGAGGAGGCGGCCAGGGAGTGGGAGGTCTGGGAAGCTCTTTTTCTTTCAAGCCACATAGAGACTGCATGAGTGATGGACAATAAAAATTTGTGGTAAGGTGACCCCCCCCCCCCCCCCCCCAAAAAAAAAAACCAAACAAAGAACACAAGAAGATAAGTTCATACATAACAAGAAAAAATAAAAAAAATTTGTTCCCAAAAAACAACCACAACAAAAAGCAGTTTCCTGAGCTCTTTTATTTGTAACGTCTTATCACTTTCAAGTTATCCACTTCATGACTCATCATTTATGGAGTCCTCATCCTCCCACAAGTGTCATCAGAACCAACATACTGTGCAGCTGTTGCGGCCTTTCACAGTTTTAAAATAGAACTGTAATGATAACGCCTGTATCAAGCCAATCAGTGTAATGCTTCTGAATGCAACAGCACAGTGCCAATGTGGCTCATCCAAAAATTAATCAACATTTTGTGAGTGGTGCCGGCTTTCATCCGCTGAGGCCAAAATATCTGCAAAGCTTTTACCGAAGAGCCAGCTGATCATTATAAATAGAGCTGAGGGGCGACGATGTTCAGCTTTCCAATGTGGTGCTTGATATGTGGATGCTGTGAACATGATATAAATTACAGTTAGAAATTGTACATTTATAACTCTCCATCTGCCTGTTAATGCATTCGGCACAGGCATAGAGACTCATGCTTGCTGCAGTGCGCACACGATTAAACTGAGTATATGTTGATTCAAATTGAGTTTGAAGGCTCAGAGTATTTGTGCCTGTGTCAAACACATCTCGCCTGATAGCTGAATGCTTAATATTTCATATGTAACACAGTCGGGCGATCTGTGAACTCAAACTGCAATATATATGAACAAACATGCAGTAAGGACCAGAGCGAAACGGTGGAGCTGCTCTGTTGAACACAAGACGTTTGGCTGGATAAGGAGCTGAGGACCACTTGGCACCGTGACTATATTTGTCTCTCTGTCTCCCTTCACTGTGCTCAGGAACGAGTGAGGATGACATGAAGTTTTTATGGTATAGTGCGTGACAGTAGAGCAATGAAAAACCCTTAATGCTCAAGACTGTGTCCCCCCCCTGTTGTTACAGTGGCCAGTTTTGTAACTGCAGAGTACTTGAATGATGGCAGAGCTAACATACAGCAGGTCAGATGAAGGCTTATTTGTGGAAATTAATCCATAATTTAACCTCATAACAGGCGGTGTCACAGTTGTGGGTCAGTTATTGTAAACTCTGAAGTCCATTTAAAGTATAGTTACATTCCTGCAGGCAGTGTTGGGGAGGTTACTTTTAAAATGTATTCCATTACAGATTACAGAATACATGCCCCAAAATGTATTCTGTAACGTATTCCGTTACATTACTCAATGAGAGTAACGTATTCTGAATACTTTGGATTACTTAATATATTATCATGCTGTTTACAACTACGTGAATGTACTATTGCTGTGATTTATTACTGTTACTGAAGGTCCGCGGCTCCGAACCGTAGTAAAGGGACCTCTGGCTAATACGTCGGGTTCCGTGTCGGGCTCGTAGCCGAAAACTAGCTTTACTTTGTTGTCTGGGTCAACTTTGCTAGCGAGACACAGAGAGAGGCGTTGAAAGGCTGCTCCAACGGAACTTATTGTTTCGGGGGAAAACACGAACACGGTGTACAGTCGAGTCTTAATAGCTTACTTACAACTGGGCTCCTCAGGCACTCTTCTTGGCTGCAGTGGTTATTATTATATTTACATGCTTCCAGCTCCCGTTTTTGCTTGATAACAACTCGTACTTTTCCTTTTTCTCCCTCCTCTTGCTCACAGACACATAACGGGTATGGCAGTCCATTCTCCCTGCAGCACGGACTACACTGCCCATGATGCTACATTCTTTAGAGCTATACCTGTAGCATTCTGCCTATTAGCTTAGCACAACAACAACAAAAAGGCCTCTCTCACCCAGGAAACACGCAGAGAGAGAGCGTCACCCTGTAACCATGGCAACCGTAACGCTGCCGCCTGGAACAACAGAACGTAGCTGTCAAACAAAACCCAAACAGTCCTGACCCGCCACAATATGAAACAGGGAAGTACCGCCGTGTAATCTATTTATTTCAACAAAGTAACTGTATTCTAAATACCACCTTTTTAAACGGTAACTGTAACGGAATACAGTTACTCATATTTTGTATTTTAAATACGTAACGGCGGTACATGTATTCCGTTACTCCCCAACACTGCCTGCAGGTAATAATCATATACAACACTGTGCAAAAGACACCATTCTTTTCTTTAGAGTATGCTATGAAAACAGGAAATTGGTGCAGTTTTATTGAAAAGTGAAAACATAAATGGAAATATGGTACAAAAGGCAAACATCGGGTTTATACAATCTAACAAGCTTTAAAGTCAATATTTGGTATGACCACCAACTCTCTTCGGCAGCTTTCTTGTCATTTGTGTTTAAGTAGTCGTGCTTTTCTCTCTGCAGGTTTGAAGGCTATTTTGAGGCACTGTTATCTTTGGTAGAATAAAACATTTTTAAAAAATGATCACGGTTTTTAAAAATGTAACTTCTTTTCACTAAGACACCGATTGTTGTTCTCAAACTTGAGCAGGTGGCGGTGCCCTTGGTGGTGGAGGGAACGCGTGCTTTGATGAGATGATCAGTAATAATGTTTGCAATATTTAATAAGAGAGAACAACATGTATGAGATAGACAGATGGGCAGAAATGAGAAGCGAGTGATGTGAACAGCAGATCTAGTTCTTCTTTGCCACTTAGAATGTATGAAATTTAAGATTTCTGTCTACAGTTTTCACAAACTGGGACGTTTAGACACGTTCATTTTCTATTTGTTAAAGAAAACTCTTTGATTTATCCTTGCTGATGTTCTGTCATCCCACACGGTTTGAATGTTTTATTCTGCTGCCTTATTCAGTCTCTTAAGGGAAGCAGAAGGCCATGTCTCATGGACATCATGATTTATTCGCCAAGTCTGTTTCAGAATGTTTTTGTTTGTGTTAGTGCTCCGAGTTTTAAACTGAAAATGTGAATAAAAACAACCAGATGGAAACACACTTTCTAAAGCATTAAAGAGGAAATCCAGCAACATAATACTGGAGAGAGACTGAAAATAAAAAGGTTATAGCAAAAATCAGTAATTGAGATGCTAAGTCAACATCTGCACTTACATTACATTGCTATTTCCAAATAAGTGTCATGCATGTAATACAACTTATGTGCTGGATGCAGCCTACAACAACAAAAACAAGCTTGGTTTTCTACGCCTCGTGGGTAATGCGTTGTCTCAGAGATGCCAAGCTGACTGTCATGAAAAAGGACAGTTTTTGTTTATGTTTAACACTTGGCATTTCATGACTGTTGTGCCACGAGACCAGCCTGTCCCATGATAACTAAACTGACCTTTATGTGCAACTTTGATAGATTTCCTCTTTAATGCCAGCGTTAAACCAAACTGGCCTGCCAGTAGTTTTATTAGTATTATTACTGCTAATCCCAATATGTGAGTCACATATACAGATAATATACACATTTTAAAGGATAAATATTTACTGTTGTGGTGAATCGGCACACTGATGGTGTCAGGTTGGAGAGGACTGTCCAAACTGGCTTCTGACTGGCACCCAGAGCACATATGAGGCATTTAACGTCTGAATATGTATGTCAAAGGAAAGCATTCACAGCTTTCGTGATGATTAAAGACATCATTGTGTACTGATTAGCTCTAACTCACAATGACTCATAAAGCTCCCACATACGCACATAATTTTGCTTGGTTGTAATTGTTTTTTCCTTTTTTAACACTATTAAATAGACTGCATTCAATTAATAATCTCCTAATAATGGTCCCATTTATGTGACTGAGGTGCTTAGTAATTCTCAAATCAGCATCTTTTTTGTCTAAAACAAAGAAGGAAACATTTGTTTCCTGTCTGACTGTTATCAAATTGGGCTGAAATGACAGCTGTTATTGTACACTGCATTGTCCTATTCTTGTTTCTGTGGCAATTAAAATGCAATGTGTCTGGCTGCACTTATATAGAGTACACACACACACACACACAGGCCTGAATGATAAATTAATAACTACTCTAACTACTCTAAAGGGCTTTATACTGTGGACAGATTACCTCATTCTTAGTCCCTAAACACCAGATTCAGATAAGCAGCATTTCTCAAAGTAGAAGACTTAAGAAGTGTAACATGGGACACATCTGTTTCTGAACATCAGAGTGGACCAAAATATGCATACATGCATTTTCTTCTCCTTACCCTATTCAAGGTCACAGGAGCCTATCCCAGCTGTCATAGGGACACCAAGTCCAGCGTCTGTCGCAGGGTTAACGCAGAGAGACAGACTATTCTTCACTCTCACGTTCACATGTATGCCCAGTCTCAAATCACCAATTAACTGACGTATATGCCTTTGCCCTTTGGGATTAAGCCGGAGTACTCAGGGATCCCATTCTCAAATTCAAACTCCACACTAAGGCTACGTTCACACTGCAGGTCTTAATGCTCAATTCTGATTTTTTGATCAAATCTGATTTTTTTTGTCTGCTTGTTCACACTACAAATAAAATGTGACAGCAAACGCGCTCTAGTGTGAACCCTCAAAGCGGCCCACATGCGCAAAAGAAGACGTCAAACACAACGCACTCTGTTTAGACCCAGACCAAACAATATTATTTGACTGTCTCAGACTTTTCATTTCCCAATTTTGCTTTAAGTTGCTGTTTTAGAGAGGAGCGGTGCTTCAAAGGATAGTTGCAGATTTCTGTCAGAATCTGCAGATTATGCAGTATAAATAACTCCCAACAGTTTCACTAACATTAACACCAGATGGCCAGGAAGCGTTCGCGATGTCTTCTCGGGCGCTTCTCCGGCGCTGATAATTGGCATCTGTCTTGTGTCGGTGACGTAAAAGACGGATTTAATGCGACATGACCATTCAAACAGCAGTCGCTTTCTAAAACATCAGATTTGTATTGGATTCAGTACCACATACGAAAGTGACCCAGATCGGATTTGAAAATATCGGATTTGAAAATATCGGATTTATGCCGTTCACACTGTCATACCATGATCGGATATCGGTCGCATAGGGTCCAAAAAGTCGGATTTGATGCGCTTGTGTGTGCCTGCAGTGTGAACGTAGCCTAAGAGGCCCCGGCCTGCTGGTGGCTTCAAATTCAGTACCGTCCTGCTGTGTGTTATAACAGTGCTTACCTGCTGGGGTGGTGAGGTGAGGCCTGAATAGGCTCTTGCTTCTGGTGTCAAGCGTGACCTGCTCTGGGGACAGTGGCAGATGGGGAGTTTGACTGGGAGGGTGGTACACGTGTCAAACTGTAGCACAGGTGTTTTGAGGCGAGCACAGGGAGAGCAGAAACCTCCCTTGGAGCAGAAAGACAAAAGCTTGCTTGATTTGACTTGATTTTCAGTATGAATACAGAGCATGAACGGTGGAGCCTTTCAATCTTTATGACTTCAGGTTTTAAGCAGAAGCTTTTGGAAAATTCCCCACCAGGCTAAAGAGTTTGTGGTGGTCACATTTTCATAGTGAGGTTGCTTTTTGATCCTTCAATGTTGGGTCTTCCAGAATTCACCAAGCGTGGACAAAGCATGTCTTGTGAAATTAAAATGTGAAGAAAGAGAGCGACAGTGGAATTAAAAAAGTAGACATGGATTTAAGGAAGATCAAGAACACAAGCAACAGCACTTTTATTCTTTGTTGTTACCACAAGTATGTAAAAATAAGACTTGCCAAATGATATGTGATCTAAAAGTTAAAACATTTGCACACCTCTCTATTGCTTTATTGCTAGGTATGCTAATTCCTCTTAAGTGTGTCAAACAGGGGTCCTTATACTTCGTTTTAACTTCACTTTCAGGGGCAAATACAACACCTGGCGATCAAAGATTACTTTTGTGTGGCCAAAAAAGCTGTGCTGGCAGAAAATGAACTGAATGTTCTCTGTCATATGACTCACAACATTACTGTGGGCGTCCATGTTGACAGTTTGATCCACTCACTGTGTGAATTTGTGGTGCCCAACCCCATGAATGCTGCTAGAATTAAGAGCATGATTCTGATCTCATGTAGCTTAGTGTCACCAGTGAAGATCCTCCAACACAAAAATCAGCTTGAAATAAAAGTTGCTTATTTTTCTCTGTGCACAAGTTTGAGGTCTGCAGTCACATTGCAGTGCTCGCAAAGTGAATGGTCAGAAGATGGCCATCTAAGTCTATGTCCACATGTGGGTGGGGATTTTTTAAAAACAGTTTCCCCTTTCATCTTGAAAAATATCTCCATCCACATGAAAGCACAAAAAAGCTGTCAAGAGCATGCCAAAGCAATGGGAGGTGATGTAACTGCATATAACTGCATAGAAATGTTGGCCAGTCCCGTTACAACAATAATGGGATGCTGACAATGGAAAAAAAAAGTGAAACACAATTTTGTTTCTGAAAACCTTTACCCTAGAAAGAGTTTTTCCAAAAACTTAGTTTTCAGTGACCCAGAACTTTTTCTACATGTGAAAAAAAAGGCCAAAATGTAGATATCCGTGTAACTGTCGACAGGCCATAAGCTTCATGGTCAAATCTAGAATTATGACCATGTATAAGTAATGTGAAAAACCAAACTGGGCAAGTTTCTGGATTTCTAGAAGCCTAATCCAGAGAAGACTCTATTTACAGAAGACTTCAAGATGATTTAATTTCATCTGAGTTTAGGCTTGGTGACTACAGACTTAACTGAATTCACCAGCAGGTTTCTTATAAATTATGTAGAGCACCTTTCAAACTACATGGCTAAAGAAAAAGTGGAACGCAACAACAAAATAGTCCAGTTCTAAGACACTCTGACATTTTAAAACTAAGACTGTTATACAATTGAGGGCCGTACATTTTCAGTTCAATTCAATTTTATTTATATAGCGCAGAATAATAACAACAGTTGCCCTAAAGTGCTCTATATTGCCCTTACAATTATACAGAGAAAATCCCAACCCTCAAACTACACCCCATAAGCAAGCACTTGGCGACAGTGGGAAGGAAAAACTCCCTTTTAACAGGAATTAACCTCCAGGAGAACCAGGCTCAGACAGGATGAACCATTTTCTGTAACTGATTGGGAATGATGGGAAGAAGACACAACAAAAAACACACTGTGGAAGAGAGCCAGAGATGACTAATTACTAATAATTAAATATAAAGTGAATGGAATGAAAAAAAGTTTGAAAAACCATAGTTTGGATCAACTTGTTAAGGTGAAAGAATAACTGTAGACGAGTTTAAAAGAAACAAGACTAAATGAATGAGAGGATTTCACTGGTGGATCACATATAGTATTATTCATTTCATTTTTTCATTTGAAGTGTTTTAAAGAAAAAAAAGATTATTTGCACTTAGTTTCTTATTAATAGTTTTTTTGTATGTTCCAGTCATTCAAGAGAAAGTGAACTTTTCAGGGTAAGTTAGCTTGCAGCAGTGCTCACCAGTCAGTGTAAATAATTCACTATAATCTGTCTTATAGTAGCACAACATTAATCTGACATTGTTTTTGCCTCTTTGCAGATGAAAAATAAATATGCCATCTGTGTATAGAAGCTCTATTAACCACAGTTCAACCTTTCTGTGTGCTTTTCTAACGAAAGCACGAGCCATATGCCACGCTTCATCGACTCTGTTTAGTAGCTGTTGTCGTAGAGGATCAAAGCATTCGCCATTGCGCATTTCCAGTGAGATTTCAGTGCCGTGCAACTCTCAGCTCAGCTAAGGGATTAGTCCAGCTTTGACTTTAAAGGGGTGGGGGTGAATTTTAGCCTACAGGGGGTGGCATGTTTCTATTTATGGCATGAACTGCATAAACTCGAGCTTGGTGTCTTCCAGGCATTCACTGGCTTCTTGGCCCTGTTTTGAAAGAAATACTGCAGTATAATTATGTCTAATTATACTGCAGTTATATTTTCTTTACTTCCAAGGCATGTGTTTGTTTCATGCATTCAGCATTATGATTGGAAAAAAAATCTAGAGAATACTGATAAATGTGCTTTTCACATGCAAAGCATTTTTCCTGTGAGGTTCCCCAAACTATTTTTAGCTCTGTGAGAACTAATAAGAGAAGATGTTTCATTTCCAGGCGTATCCATTCTTTACCCTCTATAATTAATGGGAGCCGTGCTGTGTTTCAGTCTTAACTGTCATGTTGTGAGAGAAGCAGGTGTCGTTGAGATCATCAGGGCTCAGGTCCTGGCATCATATCCTCCAATCATATTCTCCAATTGGTCGATCAGCTAAATGCAGATCGACCAATTACACACCAACTGAGCACACGGGGTCAGTGAGGGGAGGGGTGGAGTAAAAGAGGTTATAGATGAGGGGGAAAAGAGACATCTGAACATGGCAGTTTTGACAGGATTGCACATTTTCAAATGATAGCTGAAAAAAATGTAGTTAAGCAACTAATAGTCCATCTTTCACAGTCGCGATTATCAGTCTACGATGAAAACAAATCTTTATTCATGTCATGAAGCAGTATTTAAATGACATAAATGTTCTCCAGTAAAACTATTTATATATTTTCCCATCTCTAATATTAATATTGATAATAAACATACTTATTTGAATGAAATCTGAACCTTGCTTTAATCAGTTTAGGTAAAAGTCTTTTTCACGGGAAACGTGCACTGTAATTTTAATCTTCTATGATAACATTAAACCTACAAGCTGTATGTAAAAGATGGGAATAATCATTGTCAGTTCACCACTCAATGTTAGTATTATGGCCAATGTTAAACCTGTCCTGTCCAGCAGTTGTAGCTCCTCTTGTTATTGTTTATGTTTTATTTATTTATTGCAGTGGAGGTGGAGGTGTTCTGAACCTCAGAACTGTTGATTTACTACAGTTAAAGGAGTAGTCTGATATGGATGAGAACCTATCTATGTATCTATCTAAGTATAGTTCTTATTGCTGTAACCTCAAAAAATAGTGGTGGAAGTGTTTTCAGTGGTGCACCATGTTCAATATTGCCGAGATTCTCGCTGTGCCTCGCATTGCTGCAGCACAACGATGTTGTGAATGTCTGACTTAAGATCGTTAAGTATTCTGTTAGATTCTTAGTTAGATTCTTAGTTCACTTATTATTATTTATTGACATATATCCCCTTAGGTTTTTTAGTCTTTAGTTCTTGGTTCCAGCTTTTATTTGTACTAGTTTGAGCACTCAGTGTCTCCTTTCATTACTTTGTCTCGTGTTAAGTTTGGCATTTCTTTTTATTTTAATGTTTCATTTTTTTCCCATTCTAGTTTTACTTGTCTGTTGTTTATCTTAATTGTGTTCAGCTGTGTTTAGTTTCCCTCTGGTGTTCCCTTTGTATTCCCTGTGTGGTGTCTTTAGTTTGCTCCTAGAATTCTTAGTTGCTTGTGGAGGCGAAACAATATGTTCAAATCTATCAAATCAAAAAACACTGTTCTGTATTTTTGCCTTGAAAAAGACTCGTTCACATTTGGGTCCTCCACTTCCATATACTCACATCTTCATGAGGGATTGAACTGTGGCCTCTTTGTGAATTATTGTGATTTAATAATCCCTTGCAGAAATCCCACGAGGTCTACAAGAAATGTAACCGATTGGACTTATCAGTCACAATCCAAACAGTGTTATTCTCACAGGCCAAAGACAGAAAATCTCCATCATTATTAAGGAATCAAATTTCATCGGGTGACTGGTTCGGTGGCAATTTTTCCTGTGTGGCTTTACAGTTATGTTTTTTCCCCTCACAACCCAGAGGTTTGCTGGACCAAGTATTGGGGCAAAACACTGTGTTTTTGTATTTGTAATTCATACATCAGAAGCTGTGCAGTGAACTACATTTTTCAGACACAGTATTGAGAGATATTTGCAGACATCAAAGTTAAAGTAACTAACATTGCAAAGGCTGAAAAGTGTAGTTCTTGTTTGCATCATTGTTTGGTTGCTTTTGTCAGCCGCCAGGATTTTTAGTCCGTGTATTTGGCTGAATCTTCCTGTGCTGCGTCACATATTCAGATTAGATCATGGAGTGCTAAGTAAAATAGTTATGCTAACAAGCTTGATTAGAAAGTTGCATCCATGGACTGTGCGAGTCCATACTAGAATTACACTCTCCAAAACCAGAGCACTGACTAATTATAAAAAGCTCTAGCACACAGCAAGCCACGTTATTTTTCGTTTTCATTGAAAATGCTCCAAAAGCACCACAAACACAGTCAAGAGGTCCTTTTTAGTTGCATTAGTGGAGATGAAACGCAGCAGATAGCTCCTCCTGTGTCAGCATTAGACTGTCAGTGAATAAGGTCACACACCTAACTTTAAACCTTAATAATACCCAACAAAGTTAATATAGATATCTAAACTGCTTTTTGGAGAATGCTTTAAACATGTTATTTTCATGACAGAAAAAAGGTATTTTAACTCGAGCAGTGATTCAACCTCAACTTACCTTTAGAGCAGTGTTTCCCAACCACTGGGCCGCGGTACATAGGTGTGCCGTGAGAAATGATCAGGTGTGCTGTCGAAGATTATCTTGTTCCACCTGATTGGTACTCTAAGCGATCGGCGTGAGTAACGGGCAACAAATACATTCTCTTCCACTAGAGGGCAGTACAACTACCTGCTCTAATTAAATGGGTTGCCAACTGCCAGTAAAACAGAAGAAGAAGTAAAGGAGAAAAAGTAGTGAATCGGAAAATTCCGACCCAGATGAAGGGCCTAGCATGAGGAGGGGTCAGAAGAAAGCAAAAAAGGTATGCTGGGGACAAACCGAGCCAATTCAGCTATATCGGGAGCGCAAGGAAAATGATCACTATTATTTTATGTCATTTTTGTTTGGTGGTATGCTGTGTGATTTTTCTAATGTGAAATATGTGCTGTGGCTCCAAATGGCTGGGAAACACTGCTTTAGAGGAACTGCAAAATCATCCACTTAATGTTATGCAGGTCTCCTGCATTACATTAATTATCATTGGGAGTCTGAAGGTAAATGCTTTGGGCTTTTTGCCATCTCTGAATGTAAACTTTAGGAAGTTGATATCTGTTAAAAAATAATAATAATAATAATAATAATAAAAGAAAAACATACTCAATCGCCCAGAACCAGCAGAACATCGTGCGTCGTGTTGTAATCATTAATGTTCAGTGGTGTGGATCACCGATGTATATTGGTCGTGTCCAAGTCTAAAAGGATCAAATATTTTTCTCTCTTTTGCACAATGTTCATTAGACACGGAGGGGACTGGGGAAGGCCTACCACCTCCAGGGGCTCAGGATGTCCAATATTTACTACATGGCGTTTATTTTGTTATCATTTAATCAATTGCGGAATCAATTTATGCAAATCTAGAGCACATTATTATTTGGTATATATGACAAGAATGATTGATTGTGGATTTTTTTTTCTACAAAGGTGGCTTGAAAGTATGACACTGATCAATACCTTTTCAGTCTAGTAAAATTATAATTTCAAGGCTTGAAAGAAAGTCAATGCAGGACTTCTCAAGGTGGACAAACCCTGGATTTCAGCTGACAATTTTAGTTTAAGAAATGCATAACATGTTAAAAAAATACTTCTACGCATGCATGACTCTGGAATACTTTCTTTTGACTTTATGCTATGACATTTTCGTTCACCTGCCAATACAGAAACACAAACACTTAAGTCCAGCGTGGCTTCACTCTGCAAGCCGTCTGTGCACTAAACGACAAACAGAATAATTCTTTACATTACTTTAACACTTGTGTTAATAAAGTATCCATTTACTCAGTATTGTCGGACCTACGTTTACGTTTATTCTGCACATTCACCCAACCAGTGAAGTAGCAGGCTGCTGGTCATTATTAACGATTTCCTGGGGGAAGCACCGTTTCACACAAGTTCACGTACATCATTTAAATACAAACACTGACATTAATATTCAAATATTAAACCGGGAAGGGGGTGTGCTTTTTCACAGCCCTGTACTTGTACTAATTTGAGCCATTTGACAGGCTAATAATTTTTGACAAGCTGATCCAGCAATCTAGACTTCGTGTATGCATGTCTCTGTGTTATCTTTTGCTTTTTCCTTACAGTCGCCCTGCTGGATGATTTTCTTTTTATTTATTTGGACTTTAAATTTTATTGGACTTTGCCTGAGCTTTCCTTGAGTCTCCAGCCACTTTTAGTTGTCCTGTCATCCTGTTAGTTTTATTAAAGTTCACTTTTTGATTGTTCAGTCTGCTGCTTCTGTGTTTCCACCTGGGTCCTGACTTTGAACTCCTCACAACACTCACAACAGTACAGTTCCATTTATATTCAAGTCTTACCTCTAGTGAAGCATGCAAATAACCAACTTGAGTCTTAGAGAAATCAATGACAGCACACCAGGTCTGCTTGGCTGTCACTCAGATAGCAGCTGCAGGAAAATCAAACACATTTTATTCTGTTTATTATATTGTTTTTTACTCCCTCTGTATTTGTTCAACATGCATCAGAGGAAATGTGTGTCCATCATTACCAGGTAAATATACTCTGAAATAATATTTCTTCCAGTCTGTTTGTGTAGGTTCCCGGTCAAACAGGTCACGGTAATCTAAGGATTTTTCAAGTCAAGTCAAAAAAACTCTAGTGCGAGTTGCCCGTGAAGAGGGTTGTTGACCCACAATTTATCATGTGCCTCATCACATGAGCCAAGGTGTGAAAAAGGGTTTGGGTCACTATCAGCAGAGGTTTAAGGTGAAACTATTCTGAACCCTTGTCTCACCCTATCATGTGGCCCACTGAGATCAACTGACACAAGAGTGAGTGAGCGTAAAGGCATCTGGGAAGAGATCTCGAAAATGGATTATAGGTGGCAGACGGTGTCGTAAGCCACCCCCTCTGTTCAAAGATGGCCGCTCACAGTGGACATAGATGGCTTCTTTCACTCTTCTTAGTCCATGTTAGTCCAATTAGGGTAACCACATCTTTTAAGAGCTTTTTTTTACATTTGTGTGTGACAGGTCGAAGGACTACGGTTGAAGGACTACTGCATATAAAACTGTTCAGTTAATACTAATTCATATCAGTTGATATAAGGACAAACATAATGTAAATATGGTAGGAAAATGGTTAAGAGTTTATTATTTTTCATGTTATATCAATGGCTTTCATGTTATTTAAGAGAACTGCAATCTATACATCACTGATCGGCTAGTAAGCCTTTTCTGGGATCGATTAGTAGTGTCGCTATTCTCCACTAGGGGGCTTTCGCGCGTTCTCCTCACTGCAATAAACGACTGCATGAGAGACGCAAGTCATAAATAATCACTCTTGTGATTCTTTCCCCCCTGTTTTCTGGGGTGTAACATGTGCATTCCTTTTCTTTACCTTCTGCCTTTGAGTAATCAGGACCCTGCAACACCGAAAAAAACATTCTCTCTAAGTTTGTGTTCCAGAAGGTGAAGTCAGACAGGTACTGGTCTGTGTGTGGGCTTCTGGTGAATTTCAGTGTAAAGGTTTCCCTGCTCCTCAATGTGCACGGCACAGTCCAACAATGGTTAGCTATTATCCTTTGTACTATCCCTGGTGAACTTCTTGGGTTTTGATTTTGACCCAGGTGTCATCAACGTATCTGTACCAGTGGCTAGGTACTGGCCCTTTAAAAGATCCAAGAGCCTTTCTTTCCACTTCCTCCATGTAAAGCCTGGCTAGTGGTTGAGACTGGGCAACCCATGGCTCATCTATGTTTTTTTTTCTGTAGAAATCCTCGTTGCATTTAGAATATGTGGTGTTAAGGCAGAGGTCGAACAGTGTGCAAATCTGAGTTTTGCAAAGCTGGTTCTGTTTTCTAAAGAACTGTCTTGCTGTAGTTGTTTTCTGACCGTCTCCGCTGCCTCTAGTGTGGTTCACTCTTTAGTTACATAACTACAACTAAGTCCTGCAATTATGCAGTTGCTTATTCTGCACTCAATAAATAAATGCTTAACAAAATGCTGCTTAATATTTAATTGAATCATTGTGCATTATTAAAACACAGTGAAACATTTAGGCCATTCTTGGTGATTTTCCTAATAAAGTGTGTTGATTTAGCAGCAATATCTCCATGTGTGTTCATATCATGGTTTTAACCTGGCTTATAAGTGGCTCACATAGCAGCAGTAACAGACAGGCGAACGTTTGCAAAAACAGAAAAAGACCCAAAAAGGGGAGCAGGAAGGCAGTGTAGTCATTATAAATGATTTTAAAGAGCGATGATAATGAATAATGTAAAATTAATTTCATGCCAGTCTTTAATATTTGCATCTTTAAACACATAATTATCCTTGTTGTGATGCAGCCCTAAATAAGCATAATTACTCTGGATATAAAGCTACTAATTAATTTCAAATCCAACTGTAATGTAAGGGTTAATCGGTTGGCATACATAAGGGAACCCACGCAGTCTCGTCTGTCTGCAGATGAATAGCCGACATATTGCAGAGGATTTGTCTGACTCCTCTTTCGCAGCAGTGTACTGTACCCCTCTACCTGCCTTTCTGCATTTTCAGCTCTCCCTGGTGAAGTGTTTCCTGCTTCATTGCTTCAACTGAGCATCAAAAGCATCTGTTTTAGATTTAATTTTTTTAAATTTGCATTTTGTGTCGTGTTGTCCTTAGCAAGGAATTGACTGTAGAGATCAACCATCTCCGCCATCTAGAAAATGTGCAAAAAAGATGGGGTGTTTGCTAAAATAAAACACTTTTTCTACTGATTTAAGAGCTATGTGCAGGGTATAGATGGCACAAAAGGTAAGAAACTACTATTTCCTGTTACGATTCTAAATATAAGGTCAGGAAATTTTATTGCTGTGGTATTTGGATCTTAAAATGGATGAATTACAATGAATTGTGAGGTTTTGTGGTTTCTAACAATGTATATTCAGGACAGATGCCATTAAATCGTTAAGACCTATAAATTTTACTTTTATCTGTTTCAGTGATCTCTGTTTTAGACTGGGAGATTAACTCATAAAAAGCCCACCAGTCACTCATTTTTGCCATTGATCACGATGTGCTGATGTTATCAGAAAAAGGAGTAAACTAGCAACTTCCAGGGAAAAGATACAAAAAGACAAAAGTAGAGGAGTGCTGTTTATGATAACGACCCTCTATTACATAGCCTCACCTAACTACATCAGCGAACCAATTCCTGTTCTGCTTTGGCATGTTTGGCAGGATCACACAGTCGCTGCAGATTTGTAGGCTGAACATCCGTGATATAAATCTCGTGTTCCACCACATCCCAAAGCTGCTCTATTGTATCGAGATCTGGGTACTGTGGAGGCCAATTGAATACAATGAACTTGTTGTCAAGGACAAGACACCAGTTTGTAAGTAATTTGAGCTCTGGGACATGGTGTGTTTTCTTCTTTGAAGCAGCCCGTCATCATAAGAGTATGGACATGATCAGCAACTATACCCAGGTAGGCTGTGTTTAAATGATGCTAAATTAGCACTAAGGGTTTCAGAGTGTCCCATGAAAATATTTCCTGCACATGATTAAAACACCATCAGCCTGAACTTTTAGTACAAAGCTGGATGGATCCATGATTTCATGTTGTTTATACCAAATTCCAACCCTACCATCCAAATGCTGCTACAGAAAACGAGGCTCATTGGTCAGTATTTCTCCAAACATTTGGACAGTTTTGTAAATTGTAGTATCAGTTGCATGTCCTTAGCTGAGGATGTCTTGACCATATCTGTGTAACTGAGTCATAATTCACATATTTTTTTTACACACACAAAATATGTTCTAAACACATGTGTTTTACTAGCTATTCTAAACCGGGCGGCACGGTGGCAAGGTGGTTAGCTCACACGTTGCCACCCTGCTTCACAGCAAGAAGGTCTTGTGTTCAATTCCACTATCAGGCCAGGGTTTTTCTGTGTGGAGTTTGCATGTTCTCCCCGTGTTTGTGTGGGTTCTCCCCGGGTGCTCCAGCTTTCTTCCACAGTCCAAAGACATGCAGTTAGTGGGGTTAGGTTCACTGGAAACAGTAAATTGCCCATAGGTGTGAATGTGAGTGTGATTGGTTGTCTCTGTGACCTCTCCAGAGTGTACCCTGCCTCTTGCCCTAAGACACCTGGGATAGGCGACCACCCGCGACCATGAAAAGGACAAGTGGAAGCGAATGGATGGATGGTGTTCTAAACCCCCAACTGTTCCTGGTATACATGACTTTTAGGACCTCTAGGCCTGTAGTTATCTTCATTATCAGTTAGAGCCCCTCCTCATCCTTTTCTTCTTCTTTGGTGCAACCCTATGAATTTGGGGTACCGCTTTGGCCTCTCCCCTTTTCTACAATTCCCCTGTGGGAGAGGTCGGTGTTATTTCCTTTCCAACATTTATTATATCTTTATCCACCCTGATGTTTCTTATTGTGTGTTTTAGTTCATTATTGTCATAATTACACCTGTCTTTACATGTATGTGTGTGCTGCGCATGTGTATAGGCACTGTTAATGCTAGCATGAACAGATTAGTCTTGCTAGCTTGGAAGTTGTAGTGGGTTAAGCTAAATCTCGTCCCAACTGTTTATATTTGGTTATAGGAGCTGGAGCGGGCAAGTTATTAAGTTGGAGGTCATATTTTTACCTTCCATTGTCAGACACAACACAAGAACACACCGGTTACATCTGCATGCCTGAATGCACTGAGTTGCTGTGATGTGACTGGCTGATTAGATATTCGTTTTAATGAGCAGTTGAACAGATGTATCTAATGAAGTCAACAGTGAGTGTATATATCCATCGTGAACTATAACACTATATGTGTATATTGTATATTTAGATCAGCTCTGTCAGGACCAGGACTGGACTATAAGACAAACCCGGACTTCATTTTTGTGTCTAAATTGAAGGCTTCTGTGGACAAGAGTGTTAAAGCTTAGAAGTGCTTTTCCATTGCTTTAATCTGCAATGTCAGAGTGATAAATGGCTCAACTAAAAGTCAGTATAAGTAGGAAAATCGGATCAGTTCTGAAGGGCATCTTGACCCTTCAGCAACTTAGTATTTTACAATTGTGGAGTGGAGAGTGGAGGGGCTTTCAGTCTGCTGGCATGGAGAGTGTGTTGGCAACAGACCTGATGAGTGTCCTCCCCTTCACTCGTGGTGTAATAATTTAGAAAATCACTGATCGGTCAAGTGTTTGCCCCTGAGCTCGAGAACAGTACTGGAAATGACGAGATGATGCACGGCATTTTGGCTCACTGCCACATTTTTGCTGTTGGAGGTTTAATTTTATTTTAGACACTCTGTCCTTTAGCACAGTGCTAAAGCCTCATCCAATCATCTTTCCAAATCAGGATGACCTGTCAGGCAGTGTTTATGTGCCAGGACCAGCTGGAGCGATTATGTTGGAAGAACTGGATGTTTTTCCTCCCCCAAATCTCCTCACATCACTGCTGTTTTCTCCTTGGGATTGGTGTGATGACAGCAGGAAAGTGCTGGCTCAGATCAGCCTTGCATTAAAACAATGCAGCGAGCTTTGATGGGACCGTGTCGCTGAGGGTACCAGGGAGGCAATGAAATATAATTCAGATATTCAGTCTTTATACTTTTGTATATTGTGCAATAATTTACAACCGCTTTGTTTTCATTATTTGAATTGGTTTTTAGTGCTGAGCCGATGAATTCTGGATCTTTTTAAAATGTATTTTATTACATGAATTATGACCAGGATGCTGCTAAGTATGTTGGTCTCATTGCTCTGTGATGCTGTGTTGCCAACAAAAGTATATTTACATTATACTTTTGTTGGCAACACTGAGAAGGTGAGTTAGAACATAAATGTTTAGTGAGGCAATAAATCAGCTCAGCGGTAGCACCGTTTCCTCGGACTTTATTGTTACTGGAATTCTTTTTGCAGCTAAAGGAGTCGCCTCCTGCTGGTCATGTGAAATAATGCAGGGTGAACTGCAATAGTTCTACTAAGTCTATATTATATGGAATTTGCAGATAGTTACTACATCTTCTACTTATTTTTTGTCATTTTTGACAACCAGTTATCACAGTATTTGCATTTCAACATTATTTCAGTGTTTTCTTTTAGAGTATTTAGTTATTTCAGTATTAACTTTTACGCTTCTCAACTGAATGTTTATGACTGGCCTGTGCTCCACCAGATAAAATCACATCCAGTGAGTGTGGAAACTCAGTAGTAATTCACTCCACGTGAAAAATTTGAGAATTTAAGCCCAATGATTCTATTGAATGGACGAGAGCAAGGACGAGAGAAGGATGGAAGGTAGATGGGCAAGTGTCACAGTATCTAGATGATCTTTTGAGCTGTGGCCTGCAGTCAGTCTTGGGTAACAGAGTAACAGCTTGAGGCTATGTTGTCACATCTGCGGTTATAGTCATTTTCTCCCAACATGAACAAGTCCTATTGTGGACCGAGGATTGACTTTAAATGTCCTGGCTTCTGTGGGCAGGTTTTCCTACATTTTTTAGCAAGCTCGATCTATGTTGTAAACTGCTTTTAAACCCAGCGAGAGGCAACACATGTTTGGATTTTACAAATAAACCTGACTGGCTAATTAAAATTACATTCTCAAGGAAGAGTCTCCACTTTATTCAGTTCACTGTGATCAGTGGCGCCTGCCACATGAACTGGAGACCTCAAGAGCTGTGTCTCCTTTAAAGGTGGGTGCACCCCACTAGTGATTACAGAACCAAGGTGTAGTATTTACTGTTACTGTTGTTTGTAAATATTACTGCTGATAGTTCATATAAGTGTCTTCAGTGTAGGTGGTGAGATGGTAGTGCTAAAAAGGAGACCTGTGATTAGAAAAGCTGCTCTTTTAAACGCCAGAAGGATCTTGGTTTATTTCCTGTCAGCTGCACACGCTGCTTCAGGGAATAACTTCAACCATATAAAGTGTTTGCTTCAAAAGTGGTATAATTAGCATTATTTCATGAGAGGCTGTGCTTCCCTAATGTACTTTATGCATCATATGTGGATCTAATAGACCATAAAAAGGATGGTTGTAGCTCCTATGAGGTCACTTATTGGCTGTGGTTCAGGGTCACTGACCAAACAGAGTTGGTGGGCCAATCCCTGTCTGCCCTAGTCCACATGTCAGAGAGTCCTTGGACAAGACATTGAACTCCACATTGCCCCTGATGCATCAGCTAGAGTTTTAGTGTGCGTGACCATCAGAAAGTTTCTGCAACTTTGTTTTTGTTTATTTATATATTCATGTGATATGCAGAAGTTGCAGTAAGCTGCAGCAGAGGGAGATATTTTATTTTTGTTATCATTAATCTCAGGATTTCTTCCACTTGGTGTCTTTTGCCCCCACTTGCCCCCAACCACTTAGGCAGATGGGAGGGGCAGGCATCAGCCTTGACACGTTTGGGGTGCTAACTTCCTGTTAAAATGCAGTTCTTTTTTCCCACTGTTTCCCAGTGCTTGCTTATAATGGTCATCTGATCGTTGGGGCTTTTTCAACATTATTTTATTTTTATATCGAGGCGACTGTTGTTGTGATTTGGTGGGTGTATGAATAAAACTGAAAAGAATTGAAATTGATGAGTGCAGAAATGCAATAAAACACCATTTACCTTATCAGATTACACTGATGTTACAATAGAGCAGCTCCCTCATGGCGGACTCCATCTGTGTGATAAAGGTTTCGTTGTCACAAAACTGTTCTTGTGCCGAGAGAGAGATCTGACTGAGAAACCAAGGGCTCGCTCATTTACAGTACTGACTTGTCAAGGTAGGCACACTAAAGCTAATTCTGCTTTAGCCTCCTTTTTGATGCTGCGGTAATTTACAGAATGAGTGTAGGAGACATCTTTGGGTTGATACCTTATGTATGCCGCTAGAAGTCACTTTGAGTTTTCTGGTATGGTGAATGTATAAAGATAGACACATGTAATCAGCAACAGGTGTGTTGTTGATCGGAAGAAGGCAAACAGTTTGCGACTGCTGCGCTGTTATGTCAAATTGTGGAAATAAAGAATCTAAAAGACAAGATGAGTAAGACTGGAGTTATTGGACTGTATCACGTTTAATAAATTCATGCATACCAGTGACATCGCATCACCCCCGTCAACGAACACCTCAGTGGCTTCAAGTGTAGGCTTATCCTCTACAATGATCATGATGCGTGCACGAGTGGCTGAGAAACTAAGCTGATTAGTAAAATGTTTATTAAGATCATAATTCAAAAGAGCACAATAGTTGTTTTCCTGTGGACCCCTACAGAGCTCTTTTTGACACCAAAACAGTGTCAATACCTTAGGAAGAATGCATTTTTAATGCTTTTCCACACTGGTTTCACTTTTCAAACCTGTAACATCCATCTTGTATATGCAGTCCCAAACCATGGGCTTATTTACTTGTTTACTTAGAAACACACACACAACTATAATCACAGATACTTAGAAAAGTGCCATTAGTCAACATTAGTCAAAATAGGCAAACAAATTTATTAAAACGACATTTGAATAATTCAATAAAGCAACATCATTTTTCTTTACATTTTGAACTCGATGCCTGTCTGACGGCGTTCGTTGCTCAGCTCTGTGCTGCTCAGCTCTGTGTAATTGGACTAACAACTCCTATAAACCTAAACTGGAAATTTAATGAGAAACAATTCATCATGCAATACAGCTGGCCTGTCACAAAAGGTAATTTATTGACCACAGCGGTGTTGTATCTGATTCTTTTAGGAAACATATTGCTTGCCTTGTAAGAATAATGATACCTGCTTCCCTTTTCTGTGAAACTGGCAGATAGGCCTCATGGTGTTTTTTGTTGTGAAATAAATGTATTCAGTAATGTATTGTGGTGGAAATTAGACTCACTGAATAGTCTGCCTGAGCCAGCAAAAATATTTATGGTGTCAAACGTATAGTGCTACTCAGTGAAGTGGCAGGAATATTTCAAGAGGGCAGAGCCATCGTGATTGTGTTTTTGTTCATTTGCATCACTATATATGCAGGACTTGGACAAAATAATTGGTATCTCACAATATTATCCACAGCAAGAATCATACAATATAAGCAATACTTTTTTTTATTGCCTTGATTACCCCAGGACTGATTGTCTTATTCTTTTCTAATTGAAAACAGCTGCGTTAAAATTACTGCTGATAATTTCCCATAGTGCTTTCAATGTGCTGCCATTCATCTTCTCATCAGAAAAGCACCCCGTCCTTCTGTGCTGAACAACCCATATCTTATTTATCTTAGCCATGGAAAAGATGCTGTAAGCTCATTTTGATTGTTATTAAAAAAATAAAAACGTTCTTGTCATTCTATCATAAAAGGCTGGCTTCAGAGGTTAGTTATTCAGTTTTCTTCCTATATATGTGAGAATCTGAGTGATACTGTTGGTCAATGAGTTGGTCTACCACTTAAGGTGAGACTGAAGTATCCCACAGTTATTGAATGGGCTTCCAATTAAATCTCGCATAGACATTCAAGCGTGGATGTGCAGTCAGTATGAGCAAGGCCAGTGAAATGTAAAAAACATTAATTAAAACATACCATAGCGAAAGGAATCCTTCTCCTTGCCTCTTAAGGTTTTTGTCCATAAATCAAATCAAGAAAGACTAAACTTAACTGTCACTCTTACATGTTTCAGATCATCAAACAAATTTTAATGTTAGACAGAGATAACTTGAGAAAGATAACCCAAAATGTGGTCTTTAATTTACGATTTCATTTATTAATGGAAAAAATCTATCCAAACTTACCTGCCCCTGTGTGAAAAAGAAATTTCCTCCAATATTATTGGAAAGCTGAGTTCAGGTTCATGAGCACAAGCAGGGCTGGTTATTGCAAGACTTTCTGAATCAAGAAATCACTTAAATAGACCTGTCTGACAAAGTGAGGTAGGCTAAAAGCAACACATGCCACGATCTAAAGAAACAGATGAGAAACAAGACTATTGACAGCTATCAGTCTGGAAAGGGTTACAGAGCCATTTCTAAGGCTTTGGGACCCCACTAAACCACAGTGACAGCCATTATCCACAAACTTGGAACAGCGATGAACTTTCTCAGTAGTGGTCGTCTTACTAAAATTACAGGAGGTCACAAAACTCAGAACAGCAAGATCTGCAGGCCTCATTTGCCTATTTTTGTCATCTTTGTCTAATATTAAAATATGTCTGATGATTTAATAATAATGTATACTTTATTGATCCCGTGGGGAAATTGCTCTCTCTGCATTTGAGCCATTCACTCAGTGAAGCAGTGGGCAGCCACTAAGTGGGCACCCGGGGAGCAGTGTGTAGGGATGGTACCTTGCTCAGGGGTACCTGAGGGTAGCCGTTCAGTGGATTCGAACCCCAGACCTTCCGACCATGGGGCGACCACGCCACCTACTGAGCATTTTTCCACAACCATCTTGGTATTTTGATAGCACATGTGTTTTGACCATATGTGACGCCATGTCCACACTAATACGTTTTCGTTTGAAAACGCATCTTTTTGGCCTTCCGTCCACTATGAGACGGCGTTTTTGGTCAAAGAAAACTGAGCTTTTTGAAAACGCTCTCTAAAGTGGATACATTTGAAAATGCCGTTTTCGCATTGCAGTGTGGACCAACGAACCCGGAGCCTTTTCAAAAAAGATGACATATTTTAGTCATGTGTTGCAGTCATGTGACCAATTAAACTAAGGTTACGGAGGGCATTATACGGCAGTTGTTTTGTTTGCTCTCAATTTTGACAGGCCTATTAAAAGTAAATAAATGGCAGACAGAAATCGTCTTATGTTTCACCCATGCACAATACAGGAATGTAGCGTTTTCGATCTTTTCAGTGTGGATGAACAACTGTTCGGAAACACTTGAAAACGATAGTGTGGATGCGTAGCGTTTTTAGACGAAAACGCTGTTTTTCACATTTATCCGGATTAGTGTAGATGTAGCCTGAGTCACTAGATAATATCTTATCCATCACAAACTGTTAGCCAATAAGCATAAGTAGGATAATCCTGCTTTCCTCCTCTTCGAAATGGACTTAATATAGTATTCGGTACAATCAGAAATTAGTAACTGAGCCTGTACATTGGTATTGCCTTCTGATAGAAGAACCAGACCAATACCATCTGTCCTTTAAATTACTTCTGTCTTGCGATTACACTTGGATATTCTCTTTGGAAGCTAGCTTAACTACAATCTCGTGAATCTGTCATTTTTGTGGGCGTGGTCTATTACTAAATGCAGGATCTTTGCAGTCTGAGAAGGAGTAGCATTTCTTTGCCTACCACTTGTGTCTAGACCTGTGGTCTTCGGCAGCAGACTGATGGGAGACCAGCATGCTGGACCAGCTACTCTTTGCTCAGCTTTAAATCAGTCACGTACTCTGTATTTCCAGATACACACAAATGCATGTGGAAATGGAGGCAGCAGCAGAGCATAAATGAGCAAACAAGCACGCTGTGATTTGTCATCTTAACAGATAATTTGTCTTTTGCAGCTCATTTTGGCTGCATGTGTTACGTAGAGCTGTCAGAGTGTAGCGTGAAATGGCTCTTGTTAACTCGTTTAGCATTTTAGCAAGGAAATCCTTCTCAGAGATGGTGAGAGTGAAAGTCTTCTGATAAAGTGGACATATAGATGATGCAGTTTTAAGATTTGTTTAAGCCAAATAGTTTTAACCATCTTATATTCTCGTCACTGCTGGAAATGTAAAAGCTGTGTTCTGCATTGATATTCAAGTCAAAAAGATAAGCCATCTGAGGTTTCTAAAGTGAAGAAACTATTGAATTTTTTATCCACATGTCCAAAGCCTTTAAAATAAATATTACAGATTCTGATCATACAGACCTCAAGCAAACTAAAGCCTTTACTATGAAGCAGGGTTTGGGGCTTGGTGTGTTAACTCCAGGGTTAACTTTAAGTTTTAAGTGGTTCACTTTTTTACCATTGTATACTGCCATATTAAGCTATGTTGCATACTTATGCTGGCAATAAAGAGATCAGCTGATATGAAACCACGTGATCAATCAGGTCTTTGGAAAATAGCCTCATTACTCCTGGACGATCCCCCAGATCTGAGCATATCGATAGTAAGAGGGTTGAAAAATCTTTTCTTGATAAGCATCAAAAAGAAGCACAGACACATAGAAGGGACATTATTACTGCCTTTTTCTCCTGTTGGCTGCAAACAATTAAAAAATAATAATTAGTGCACAACTATGGTATACTATGTGATCCTAAAATAAGACAATTGTTGACTTTCTTTTTTTCTTTTTTTTATAAAGCTCTGACTTGTATTATGAGTATGATAATACAAGTAAGAGCTTTGGTCTGGGAGAGAGTCCTGTAACTCTCTGTCTGCAAAATACAGTATATAAAGACCAATGCTGGGCAATTAATTATATAGTTACTTCTTCAAAAAAGTTACTGAGTTTTGCAAACAACGAGGTTTTTTGCAGCTGTTTACCTGAAAATGCTGCCAAGGCGTTTTGTGCCACTCCAAAAAATAATTTCTATCCACTATGTGCCCCTAGAGACAAAGCACGTACAAACTCCAAAACACTTGCAAACTCCAAAACACTTGCAAACTCCAAAACACTTGCAAACTCCAAAACACATGCAAACTCCAAAACACTTGCAAACTCCAAAACACTTGCAAACTCCAAAACACATGCAAACTCCAAAGCACATGCAAATTCCAAAACACAACGGAAGTGTTCCAGGACGCTAGGGGCAGTGTTGAGCTTTTGTTACCTAGTAACTACACAAGCCAGGATGTACCAATGACCGGATTTGGGGTCTGCAGCGCATTTTAAGGCCGATTACGTCACAGCGACACGACAAATGCTGTCCTAATTCAAAGGCTGCTCGAAATGCGGCCCTCAAATGCATCCTTAATTTCCCTGAATTTTAAGGATGGGTCGGTGTAGCCTTCATGGCCCAACATATCCCAGATTTCATAGCGCGGCTGTGGTGTGGATAATTTTGCCGAAAAAAACGGCGGAAGCGGAGCCGCCGAAGAGGAAACTTTCAGAAGTAAGTACTGAATATTATGTCACTTATTTATGCGCAAATGTTTTTTTATAATGAAGAACATTAAAACATTACTGTTGGCCACATGTCGGGAAAGTTTGTGACATTAGCGATGTTTGTACTAACTTGGTTTTAAAGCCTTTACTCCAAAATATACGCCGTTCAATAGTTGACTTTAATCTTACAGAGAATGTGATGATTTTATGGATAATTAAAGTCAGTCATATATCCACAAACACAACAGGCTGAAAGTCAGTGATGCTGCTCGGTTTGCAGTCCTGAATATCACGGCACAAGCAGGATGCACTGTTAATGTTAGCTATGTTATATTGCTGCCTCTGTTCGGTGGTGTAGAGCCAAACGGACTTTAACGTGTGTTTGAACAAGCTGACGGTTCACTCGTTAAGCTGAAAGAAAGGTGCTTTAATCACAGGAGTCACACATGTGTCCACTGTACCATCTGGGAACTCTTCTTGTTTCGTAATAACACAGTCCTCCTTCTTTTGTGCTGTTTTGTAGCAGTGTATACACCTGAGGCTGTCACCTGTCTGTCTGTCCTGCACTCTCTCTCTTTTTCTTTCTCTCTGATTGTGTAATAAAAGTATGAACATGTATTTATAAGTTACACTTGTGTTTGAATCCTGCAGCTTATCACGCATTTGATTTCCATGTGTGACAACTGCAAGTGTCCAGAGTGAGGACAGACTGAGGGACTCACTGCTGCACATCATCTGTGAGGCTTTGCACCCCTGATGATCCACCAGGACAAACTCAGCAGTGTGTGAGGAAGAGGAGGAGGAAGAGCCAGCAGCAGCTGACAGATGGAGAGAATTGACAGACTGTTCCCTGTTTGTGAAGGACTGCTAGGAAAGTTTAACATAACTAATTGTCTGTCCTGAATCAGTCTTATTAGGTAATGTTCAAATAATTTTATCATTCCAGTGTTTGCAGTGTGGGAGAAAGTACTCAGGGCCTTCAAGTTACACACTATGAAAGGAAGAAACAAGTTTAATATTCAGAAACCTAAAGTATGTATCAGCAGCTGAATGGACCTAAAAATAAATGTTTGTTTCAGTTCTATGAAGCTTTGAGTATTTTGGATTAGTAGCAGTGCTGTGTTTGTTGCATCATATTGCTGTAATTGTTTATATGCTTTATATATTCTGAGGTAAGTTGATCTATAGTGTTACATCATATTCTGATGATGTTATGTGTTTGTAGACTTTCTGCCCAGTTTGACCCATTTAGCAGAAGTCAGCCTGTTTAAGGCTCTGATATCTATTCTGTATGACTTAAAGCAGTTATGACATGGTCTGATTTTCTCACCCAATAAAGGAATATTCAATATATCAGTCTACTCTTCATTTTATCAGAAACAGTTATCACAGCTCATATAATTTCTTTTTACACACGTATGTAAGCAATGAGCCAAATTTAGTAATGCCAACATACTGAAGGAACAACATTTCTCTCTTATATATGATACACCTATATATGCACTGTCAAAGATACTTGTCTTTGAGTGAAAATTTAAGGTGATAAGACCTATAAATAACTGCAGCTTGAATCTGTACTGAGGCTCAGTATTTGACACAGAGTTCATGTTCACTGCTGTAATAGCTAATAATGATTAATATAATAACTATAATATTGGCCATATTATATTTACATTACCAAAGTGATATGACTTTAGTCTCATGAACAACATTAGCTAATTGTTATTTCTACTAACTATGTACTAATCTTAAATGACTGTTCAGTACAGAAATGAAGCCCAAAAATCATGTTTTACTGTCCTGTGGTCTCAACCTCAGATACTTATCAAATCACACAAAGCTCTTGTAGAAACAAACAAACAAATGAACAAAATATGTTTTCCTTCATTTCTGTCAAACAAAGTTGTATGACACGTTTCCAGCGGTTAGTATCATGGTTGCTAGGCAACCTGGGAAGCGCGACATAGACTAGACCGTCCCATACAGACAAACTTGCCGTTTATTTTGCAAATCGAGCTCAACACAGCCCCTAGCGTCCTGGAGCACTTCCGTTGTGTTTTGGAATTTGCATGTGTTTTGGAGTTTGCAAGTGTTTTGGAGTTTGCATGTGTTTTGGAGTTTGCAAGTGTTTTGGAGTTTGCAAGTGTTTTGGAGTTTGCATGTGTTTTGGAGTTTGCATGTGTTTTGGAATTTGCATGTGTTTGGAGTTTGCATGTGTTTTGGAGTTTGCAAGTGTTTTGGAGTTTGCATGTGTTTTGGAGTTTGCAAGTGTTTTGGAGTTTGTACGTGCTTTGTCTCTAGGGGCCACCGTAACTATGAGATAAAGGAGAACAACAGCCTGATACCTGCAGGCCTGACAACAGGAGATGTATCACTCCTGTAACACCTGTAACATTCAGCAGTCGCCTCATTGTTCTGACACACACAACAAAACTATTAACTACACTACACACTAACTACACAAGATTTGCGCTAAACGTTGCAAATCTCTCACATCTCAAAACCGCCGTCACTCCTAAAACTTCCTCCCGTTTCTTAACAACTAAATGCCATGTTTTGATTGGTCGACATGGTACATTTTTCGACCAATGGGAAAGGGTGGGGTATTTTGGTTTCATCTTTGCTCACAGGTGGAGAGCGCTTTCCAGCGTTTTCCTTATAAAACGCCGTTTTTACCGTTTCTTCCCGCAGTAAATAAACAACGATAGTATTCAGGAAGAAAACCAAACATTGTATATATTTTTATCATAACTCTGGTTTTACGTGGCCTACCAACACAATTTAAAAACTGGTATAAAGTCCACACTTTTTCCGTCAGTTGTTCCGTCTGTCCTGCTCACATCTCCAATGGTTGTACACGTTGCCATTAACGTGGCTTCAATCAGCCACGTCGCTTTGCTAGCTAAAACACAGGCGTCGGCACGTAAGGACGCTGTCATAGCCTGTCAACGACGTTGATTAGCTGCGTATATATGAATGTGAATCGCGTGATTGGCTGGACTATGGGATAAGGTGGCATCGTTCTAATCCCATACGGGAGCAGCCAGTCACTTACTGACTAACACTGCAAAACAGAATTGTTAACGTATTTACTTTAATTTCAATTCAGGTTAGAATTTTTTTTGTGCGCAACGCAGATTTTTTCTGCGCAGAGACCTTGCCAGCAGTGCGCAATTGCGCACGCGCGCAGCTTAGAGGGGACATTGATTGGAGGCATGTACAGTTTTAGTTTTACCTCCATGGAGCAATATTAGATAGAAAAAGCCTTGAAAATAAAGCTGATTTTGGCATCAGTTATTGCCTTTGTCCAGGTGGAGTTATCAGCTACAAAGTGTGTTTTGAACCACATTTACTGCTAAACGTCAGGCTGTTTGCTTTATACTGGCTTCCCCTGCCACTAATTTTGCTGTAGCAAACATCTTTTTCTCCAGTCTGTCACATTCATAAGTGATTAATTTCTTGATTTTTAAGATCTGACGGAAGCACCACCTGTTGTTGTTTTGACAAATCTCTCTCATATGGTGGTGTAGTAAGTGTGCTTAGATTTGTTTAACTGGCAAATATTAAGCTTCAAACTTGGCAAAATAAACGTTCAACAAAATTATTTCCTCATCTCACTTTATCATTTTCTGTTTTCTGTTTAATCAACTAACTAGCTTAAACACTAGTTATCTAGCTAGCTAGTTTACTACTCCTGTGTCTGAAACAGATTTTAACATGTGATTAGAGGTGCTACTATAATTTCATGTCTTTAACAATGCAGGTTCCCTACTCTAGTACTGATTTTCCAGTACAGAAATGTACTGGGACAGAAATATTAATACACACACACACACACACACAGACACACACACACCCTTCTGTCTCTGTCCCCTTCAGGTCCTCCACGTTCTGAAGCACTATCGAGCCTCTAGTGATGAAGCTGCACAATGAGCTGAGAATTTAGAAAAAAAGAGCAGTGAAAGCAAGCGAACTGGAGAGGCCCCCTGATGAAAACCCAGTGACAACAGCTGTAATCACAAGAGCTCAGGAATTTGTTTTGTCAGCAGAAAAGAAAGCTTCAGCGGGGGAAGTGTTTTTTCAAAATGAGGCTTATATGGCGGCTCCTGCCTCTGCGGACGTGAATTTGAATGTGCATGAAGGTGAGAAACACTGCTATGAATGGTAGTATGCACATGGTACCTGGATGTGGGGTGGGGTGGGTTGTTGTCTCATCACATGAGGCCACAGAGGGCGAATCTAATCTCTCCTCTTCACCTCCCTTCAAATCCTCCCATTTCCCTCCTCCTCCTCTTGCTTATAGCAATTTTGGCACAATTGGTGGCAATCATTCACACCCGATGGAACATACTGATGGATGTAGGTTGACCTTTTGGGCTCCCTGGTGATCTCACACACAGGGAAAGAGAAAACAGAGAGAGTGGAGTCTTATCTTCTTTAGTAATACATCTGTAAGGTTTAAATAACTGTGGCTGGCTTTGATGCAGCTATAAAGATTAACTTAAGCAGTAAATAAATGCCTGGTGAGGCCATATAATTTCTCAGTGTGAACCAAATTTCGTAACACTCCATGCAGTAGCTGAACTAACAGTGGACCTGGATGTGAACTAACCCTTCCATCCCCAGAGTGCCACCGCCAGCATGGCTAAAATTGGCCATATTCAAAGAGGATTTGCATCAACAACACATGTAACCTTGAGCAGCACAGAAGCCTTGCCATTCCATTATCAGACACATGACTCGGGGACACAAGGAAAGGTAGTAGCATACAAATAGGTTAACCTAATTATGAAAGTCACAGCTTTTTTTTTTTTATAGGTCATATTCTCTACAGCACATAATGACTCATGCTCTCTGAGTCACATACAGACCAACAGCCGATAATGGCGGCTTTCATTCTTTCCAGCCCACCTCTGTCAGTCGCAGGGTACGGGGAAGGAGCTTACAGAGGAGTGCAAAAGGCAGGACTTCATAGCTATGGATTATTCTCACTAATGGTTAAGACCTTCTGCAGTGGCAGCAGCCAAGCGCATTGCAGGGACTCTGCATTTTGTATTCATGAGATGAGCAAAACACAGAATAGAACGTATGAGGGTAAGAATGAGAGAGGGGAAAAAAGCGAGAAGACTGAGCAGGAAGGACTCGCCGCCCCCAATTCATGCTTCAAAGAGCTTCCAATTGTCATAGAAAGTGAAGCTATCAGCCTTGTGTGCGGTGCGCAGATCAATGAACCAGTAGATCAGTGAAGAGCTGTCGAATCTTATTTATAAGAAACGGCAGGGTGTAAGTGAAAGTACAGCTTGGGGCTTTGTGCCAATCAATAGTCTCTAAACAAAAGCTGCATTTGTGTTTGGGAAATGACGACTTAAATCAAACATACTTGCGCTTGACTTTAAAGTCATTTGAATTTAAGTTTTCCTGTCGGCTTTGATTGCTTCAGGTTATTTACACTGAGGTAGGGGAAGCATTTGAGCATGACTGGCAGAATTAATTCTAGCAATAAAAATCTTTTACTCAATTTGTTTTTAGTTGTTGTGGAGGAGGTAAGTTCACATTAAATGGAATAATTTGGTAAAGAGAGAAACGTGAGGCACAAGATGGGCTCCAGGAAGCTTTGAGGTGCAACTCATTTGAAAGCTTTGGTACTCCTGTACTTAAAGTTGGGTTTAACAAGTTATTATTTAACTGACTAGGTACATGTCTTAGCTTATTTGACACTTAAAGCACCAACATCAGCCAGTGAAATACAGTTTAAACAGCATCTACACATAATGGAGGAAAGTCACAACAGATGTTTTGCCCGGTCAGAGCAATGTCAGATGCAAATAACTCAACATAAGGTGAGTAAAGACATTACACATGCAAGAGATGAGTATCCCTTCAGTCAATTTGCATCACATAATGATGATACTGATAAATAAATTTTATCTGCAGTTCCCTATAAAAACCATCTGTGTCGTCTAAATAAGCCAGGCTTTGTGAATCACCTGCAATCAATCAACAATCTCCAGCAAAAACGTAATTAACTGAAATATTCACCAACAACTAACGGCAACCACCTACAGACCACAATAACCAAAAGAAACCAACAAATAAAAACTGCCACCAAAGACAACCACCTACAAATGACCACCTTCCAACAACAAGGATGAAAGAAAAAACAGCAAATGTATCTACCTACCAATATTTATCCCCATCACCCCTCCCAAAAAAACCAAACAAACAAATTGCAACCGCCCACAATCACAAAGGACAATGAGCACTGAACCACAAACAATCATCAACAAACAAAAAACTGCACCAGCAAAAGTCACTTCTTACAACAGAAAACAAAACAAACAAAACAAAACACTCTCAACAGCCTACAAACAAGTGTAAGATTTAGAAGTAAATTCATGTTATCACATATTGATTTATGTAAATTCACTATAAAAAACAGTTAATTAGCTATTTGCATTTTGTGTATTTGCATGTGTGTGTGTTTACATAATTATTTATATTTAAATGTTAGCATGCTCATCTTTGAAGCAGTTACCTTGTTCTAATTTGACAAAAAACAACAACAAAACAAATAAAAACAAGAATATAATTACATTGTACATGTAAAATGACAATAAACCTTCTGGTTTCTGATTGGTTAATTTAGTCACATGTGAACCAGAATAAGGAAGTTGTGTGGTCAGGCTGAGAAAGTCCCAAACTTGCTGTTTTTTTTTTTCTCTTGCTAACAGGGATCCAGTAAAAAAAACAATCCCCACATTACACAACCAATGGCAACCAGCAGAGGACCCTTCACACGGAGCAGCACTGACCAAATTAATGTGAGTACTCAAAAGCCTCTGGCAGTGTATTTTGCACCATGAATGAGTTAGTGTGACTATAACATGTAGCATAGTTGTGTGTTAGCTTTCTAGAAATGTAAAGTCTTTTTTTGTAGTAAACCAAAGACCACTGTTTTATTTTCTGATAAACCTCCATTTCAAATACTTAAACCACGGGTCTCATATGTAAAACTGTCAGTTTTGATCATAAGCACTGTATGACTAGGGTGACCAGCCATCCTTTTTTTGTACTTGCTGACATGTAAAAGCCTAAAAAAAGACATTTTTATTTCACCATTCATTGACCGAGTGTCCTCTTTTTTTGGAAGTCTACATATGGTCACCCTATGTATGTATAAAAACCCTACACAGTTTCCTTGCAGTTTTTTTTGCCCCTCTTTGTTTCCTGCAGCAGTTACACTGTTTTGCTTGGTATGTCAACCTGCTAACCCACAGATAAAATTACTACTGGGCTTCAATTTCCTCTTCATGCGTCCTTATCTCATCTTTAAAAAGTTATCTTTCTCCTACATCAACACCAACACAGCCTTCTGCATATTTTTTTCTCTAAATGCCTGGTAAAAGTTAAATAACTGCCCCTCCTTGAAGGACAGCCTTAGATTCCACGGGTGGTGCTGCCCTAGAGCCTTTAGATGAGAATCTGCAGGTTGATGAGAAAACAGGCTCCAGCGCTGTGCAAAGTAAATGAATTTCGCCCCAGCAAATGTCATGTGTGTGAGATCAGAGAGGGGGCCAACCAGGTTGAAAGCTAAATATATGTGTGTTTATTATGGGGTGGAGGTTGGTGGAAAGAAAATGGTATTTATCATAAAACGCCAGGACTGTTTCCTTCTTGTGGCAGAGAATAATCCTGCCCCGAGCTGCAACTGACAAACAACACGCAGCAGAACACACAGAGTCATGTACTGCTTCACTCTTTCTCACACACACACACACAAACACAGCATGTTTTCATCATCCCGAGGCTATGAGAGGCAAATGCTGTTGCAATGGCTTCCATTGGTCTGCACAGTGAGAGATGGCTGGTCGCTTTAGCAAACTGTCCGCTTGACACTAAAGAAACATAAATGTAGCTAATGCAGCTGCACTGTTCCAATGCAACTATAAAATATCTTCTCTTCTGTGTACTAATTAATTTCATTTCTTGCTGCGTGGCCTGCAGGGGTAAACAGGTTTATTCCTTTGAATTCACTGTGCCTGTGGGTGCATTAGAAAGGCTCAGATCAATAAGAGTCTTGTTATCTACAAGCTATTTTTTTTTAAAATTATTATTAGGAATATTGCATTACTCACCGTCTTCCTGCAGGAGCCTCTGAACCCAACCCACCTCCACTGGCAGTACTGAGCATTAGCCAAAGGTTTAATAGAAGAAGTGAGATGTAGATGTGTTTATTAAATCATCAATGCAGAGGGAAGAACCATTTGCCACAAAAACGTTTATCACTGCGGTTAAAATCCTTTAAAGTTCATCACTGAGAGGATTCTGTTGTGTCTTCTAGGGAAGTTATCACAGTGGGTGAAAAGCTTATGTTAATGCTAATATGGTCAGGCTGTGATTAAGCAACAGAAGCCCCGCCCACATGCAGCTTAAACCTTCTGTTTGCCTAAGTTTGCATAATGCTATAGTTACAGTAGGTTGGAGATCATGGTAGGACCAAAGTTAGTGCAGTTGTGCACAGTGAACTCGTACAGTTTAATATGAAATTCATATTAAACTGAAGTTCTGATTAATTGCTTAAATTTAGAATATAGACAAATTCCTCCATAAACAGTGTTGCAAGATGGCGTTTTAAGTGCAAAATGACATGGGTGCTCGGCAACTGTGCTTCTATATAGCTGACTGAGTTGAATCCAGTATTACAGAGGCAGTTCGAAGATGAGCTGGGCTTATCATCGTAGACCGATTCAGACTGATTGCAGTATGTTGCCAATCTGTCCCTGTTTCAGTTACATGGCAGTTATTGGAAAAACACTTCCCTTGCCTGTTTGTCTGAGAGTGACTGCAATCAATAAAACTTGACTGCAATTGTTTGGAGACAGGCTGCCTCCCAGCAGACAACCTGTGCAGCTGGCTTGCAATCTAAAGTGGTTGCTCAGAGGTGTAGAAGGTGTAGTGCGCTCAGCCTATGGGGAACTAGTTCACCACAACTACTCAGTGCAAAAAAGACTTGATGCAATCACTGGGGAGCATCTTTTTTCCTAGACAGATGGAGGTTGCTGCGCTAATGTTACTCATGTGTTACTGAGCCATAAAGGGAGAGGAGTGGAAACAGAGGATGAACTGGTGGAGTTCATTGGTTACGAATGCTATTTTGGACTGAAAGTCATGCAAAGCTACTTTACTCGAAGAGTAATATGGAAATAATGTGGTTTCCTTTCCTGGATCAGCCAAAAGAGTTGAAATGTTTTCTTCTTTTTTGTAATGAACTAGAATACATGAAGAATATTTGTAGAAGGTTGTATTTATAAATCTATTTATTGTTTTGTAATATCTTTGTAGAGATTCCTCAGAGACAGTTTATTCCTAAGCCTTTAGTGCCAACTTATTCACCTTCAACTGAGGGAATAAACAAATTACCTGTGCACACATATAAAAAATATATATATTTCTTTTATTTATTTATTTCAAATTTTCTTCAAAAGTTTGTTTGTTTGGACACTCCTGAGCCAGAGGACGGTGGTTAAAGTAAAATAAATTACATGGAAGACGGGCAGGCATTTTGGTCTTCTCACTGTATCTTGTACAACGGGCACTGTGTGATATAGTCCCAAAAGGTTGATTCTGTTCATCTGGACGTAGCGTTTGTGACTTCTTCAGTCTTTAGTCTGTGTGATATAGTGTGACATATTATTGTAATTGCATAAGACATCTCCAGCCCAGCTTATTGGATTTAAAAGAGGATGGTTCATTAAACATGTTTGCTTTTACACTATAGAATTGTAAAGGAGCGTTTCTTTATAGGCCCTTTAACAGTGGATTTACTGGTAGAGCTTCATGCTTACAGTATTGTTATATGTGTACAAATTAATTACAGTGGGTTCAACATCATATAATGTGAATAAGCTCCTGAGTGAGTTCATAGTAAGAGACAAAACCTTGAAAGAGAATCTATGTTTAAGATGATTTGAAGCCATCCTGATGATAGATCTGCTGTCAGTGTGTCCACTGTGAGCGCTGAAGGCTCAGCATATCAGAGGCTTCATGTATGTGGATGCTTAAGATGTGCTTTAGGCTTGTGGAGGATGAAGGATGTCCACTGAATGTTGACAATATTGGTTGTCTTATTAAATGCAATGCAGGGCCAAGACTATCTGTCATCTTTTTATCCCACAGGGGAAACAACAGTAAAACTTTTTTTTTCCTTTTGGGGATTAAAGACTGAAAGGGAACAACAATAGGACTTAGCATGAGTGCAGGGAACACGGCCACACTGCCCACCAAATTTAACACCCACTCCAACCAACCAACTGGGAAGAGAAAAACACAATCAGTAATCAGTCAAATCACAATAAGCTGGTTTCAGTGGTTTAATGGCAGCTTGGCCCAAGAATCCAGGTGAGTAACAGTAACAATAGCAAAACATTACACGTAAGTATTACAAGTTAATTTAAGGCATTATAAATAAACAAATAAAGGTTCACAACTCTGCATTAAGAAGAGGCGGTGCCATATATACACAGCCTCTAAATCAAAATAATGGAAAATCACACAAAATAAATAGCCACGCTAAAGAGTTCAATTTGATCCACCACCTGAGTCAACACTACAGATGATGAAGGCTAAGCCAACACTTGTCTTACACAAAACCCTACTGGAGGAATGGCTGAACAGCACTGACTGTGGGCTGGTGAAGCTGTGCATGCAAAGCACCAGGCAAGAGAGCGTCAGGCAAGACAACGGGTCTTCAGAGAGGAAAGGCCACAAGTGTAATGGCCAGGTTGGATAAATGCAACCACGAGCTGGAAGGCATTGATGAAACACCAGGAGCAAAGTATAGAAGTGAAATTTCCATATTAGCTCACAGTAATAGGCTGCATAAGAGTAAGCAAAATACATCCAAAATCAGCTTACCTCAAAATAAAAGGGGTGCTGTATCGTTACCGAAAGTTACAAAGCATCTGCTTCATAGATGGGCTGACACACTGCAAACGGGAGTGTGGATAGGGAAATATAATACTAACATCACTGTAAAATACATGGAGGACAGGACATATAACTACCTTTGAGTTGGGAAAGACAAAGGACTTAATGAGCAAAAACTTTCACTGTTCAGATCTTTGTACAAATTAGCTTTTCTTGCAACGCAGAAATCAAGATAACACTATGAGAAACATAATATACATCCTAGTAAATATTAATGACACAATGTATAATATAATATGGTAAAAAGGTCAGTTGGGGATCAACTAATCAAATGTGGTATAAAAAAAATAGAGGAAAAATAAATATTTTATCTTTAAGCTGTGTATCATTTAGGTATCTTATGACATCTAGTCAACAGAAAATCAGTTTTTCTTGCTGAAATTTGGTTGTTTTCATTTTTTAAAAACCTTTTTAAACATCACAACTAGCTGCCCACATTAACCCCAGAAAATGATGTAGATGTGTGGTACTTGGTTGGTACTGTAACGTGGTAAATAAACTTCAGTTGCCAGTTCTCATAAATGTAATAATATACTACCTTTTATCTCATGTATATATTTATTTTCCCCACAAAGTAATGTGAATTTGCTCTACAATAGTAGCCCCAGGTAACTGTGAGTACTCTGTGGGGTATGTAGCCCTGGCTGGGAACCACTGTTATACTAACATTTTAATAAACACAATCTAAATCTCCTGCAGTCAGAAGTGTTGAGCTGACAAATCAGCTCCTGGACCACAAGAAAAATAATCTGTGCGGAAATATATATAAAAGAATTTAGAGTCCAGGTCATAAAGAGGTTTGTTTGGAAACCGTCGCAGGCTTAATGTCTCAGATCATAAAGGCATTAAATAAGCAGGGGAGTTTTTTCCCCTGTAGATACAGAAATAATGTGTTGCCTTGAAGGGTTTCATAAGTGATCAAGAAATAATTTTTGAGATGAAAAACATTCGGCTGAATTTATGTTAGATGAACGAAGCGTTTGCTGCGCTCGCCTAGAGGTGTGTCCTTGGTGATGATTCAGGGTAACTGTGACTCAGCTGGGTCATCTGTGAAGACCACAACCAAAAGCTTGGGCAAACTGTGATTTCAAAAAACCTTTACCAGCTGAAGGTTAATTAGTATTTTCATATCCGCAGACGTTGAACGGCTGCATGTTGCATATTAACAGTCACGTCATTGTTGGTCCAGATCTGCTAGGCAGTAAAAGAATGCATTGCTTGTGTGAAGTTAGATTTCTTTTTTCTTTTGCATCGCTTTATTTTGCATACACAAGTCCCTCTCGATTCAGAGAGGAAAATACGTAAAACAACACAAAGACAACAATATAAAGATATTGTCGTTTGTTGTGTTTGAAGAAATGGGCTATCACAATTAACTGACATAAAGTTCTACTTAAAACCCAAATTCAAGGCAGAAACATAGCTAGTCACAAACATTTGACTTGGACTCCATATTGGAGGCTCAAGTGATTTCTCTGAGTGCCACTTGAAGCTTCTTTATTTTTGCTTTCCTGTAACTGCAAAACAAATGTGCTGGAACTACATCATGAATCTAAGCTTTTTGATGCCTATTGTGTACATATGAAACTTGTACGCTGGCATATTCTTTTGGTCGTGCAATTTGCAACCCTGGTGCTGAACATCGTTATCACAGAGATGATATGTGTTTATGTGATCCAAATATATTCACTTATTTTTTCCTCTTGGACACGCCTAGAGACCAGTCTGCAAGATCCTTTCAACCAGCGCTTAGTAGGGAAAAATGGCTATTCCCTGATCGATTGGCAAGTGGTTGCCGGAGGTTGTTGGCAATCAGTTTGGTCCTAAAAAGGTTCCTGATACTGCACCAAAAACCTCTGTTTGACTACTTTGCATGTCTTCCATGAAACAGAGCAATCACATAGAGGTTTTTGGTGTAGCATCCTCTTTGCAACTTAGATGACGTAGCAACAGCAAGCAACCTCCGGCATCCACTGGACTACGAGTTGGGGAGTACATGTTTTTTCCTAATGCCCGGAGGTTGCCAGGGTGTCACCAGCTACCTAAGTGAGGCCTTAAACATGAGTGTTTGTCAGACATCTGTTATATTATGTAAAATATAACTCATCCATAAATCATATTAACAAGCAGACACAGAAACAACAAACTATAACTATACTTCTTGGTTTTAATCTCCTGGTTTCTGTGTGAAGTTTGGATATTGTCCCCTTGGCGATACCAATCAGATGAGGCAAATAAATAGATTAAGTGTATAGAATAAAGAGCATTATGAATGTATAGTTTATGGACTACTTGAGTCCATAAACTCATCAGGAAAGGGAAGGTCTGAGGTGATGCATCAAAAGAGCAGAACGGTCATTTCTATACAATCGGGCTACCTTTTGCAACCCAGGGAAACACCCCCTGCTGGCCATTAGAAAGAACTCAGGTTTAGGTCGGCTTTGCGTGGACTTCACTTTGCAGAACTGGAAAAAGGATTGAACCAGGTCTGCTTTAGCTGCTGTTATAGCCACCTGTGGAGAGCATCTCACAAGAAGTTTAGTTTAATTATCAGTGACTATGCACAAGACAATTAATCACACAGATGAGATGCGTTGTACAAAATTTAACCATGAGCTAATTTCCATCTGCAGTGCTTGGACAGGTAGAAGAATGAAGAGCGACAGCACTTGTTGCACCTGTGACACTGATCCTCATTTAGAAGTCTGGAACGGACCAGATGAAGGAGGAAACACTGGCTGTGTGATATGAAGGTAGAAATTGCTATTATCCTGTGGAGCCTGAGTCAGTCCTTCCCTCACGAGTCTTTTTTTCAGGGATTGCTGCAGGGCCTCGTATCCCCTCTGTCTTTTCTTGTCGCTTTCTATTTCCTTCATTGTCTTCACTCTGCGTCTCGCTCCTTTCCTCCCTCCCTCCGCCTTGCCTGCTTTTGTGCTGGGGCTGCTTATTATCTCAGACCCGTGGAGTCAAATCAAGCTCTATCCTAACTCCCCCCTCCCCTCTCCTCCATTTACTGCATGGGTGTGAAAATCAATAACACACCTTTTTCAGACCTCACCCATTTAATTTGACATTTGATACAGTCGTGGGTTATTTGCAGAGGGGATATAAATGAATTCTTTCACGCTCCCGCTCCCCACCTTCTGTTCTGCTGTGTCCCCCCTCTTTTCTCTGGAAGTAGAGACATTGTGAGCTTACGTAAGCCTGTCTGCATCATATAGTAAAGCCCACAGGACCACATTAACAGCAACTGGTGATTCTGTCAAGTGTTTTCTCGAACTGCAGTCTGGATGCCCATTTCAGGTCATAAGAATAATATCTTGCATGATTAGTCACGTGTGTCCCTCTTTAGATATGGATGCAATGGGAAATTTGCACAGGGCTAGATCCAGTTACAGTGTCCCTGTTAGCTAAGATTAAGCCACCACCATTTTGTAATCTGGCTGGCGCGGGTTACAATGGTGTCAGAATATGTAAACCTGGATTTGTGATTCTTACTCTTTCACAGAGAAGGGGACCAAGGATGTGTTAGTGACAACACAGTGATAAACATGATAAGGTTCACAGTTTCCCATTTTTCCTGCTTGTAGCACATCAACTTTGAGGACAAAATCTTAACTTGCTGTCCTATACATCCCACTAAGGTGCCACGATGAAGAGAGATGAGCACTGTCACTTCGCCTGACAGTGGTAATAATGTTATGGCTGATTGGTGTATGATATACAGTATATGCAAATTTGACAAAGGCATTTTCCGTCTGTTTTGTTACATCACAAAAATTCAGGTTACAGGGAGGTTGAGGCTAAGGTTATTTTCCTTGCTTATGGGAGAGATTTTCATGCTATGAGATAAGAAGGGAGTCCAAATTAATAGAGCTGAGAGTGAACAAAGTTTCAGGAGCTCAGGCCCGACATGACCGTTACAGTTCCTGATCAGAGAGTATCAGACTGACAAACACTTTTTTTAAATTTATTTTTATTGATTAGCATTCAAATATCTCAGTGAAGACAGAATAAAGATTACCACAAAGCAAGAAAGCATGAGACAAGGCTAATCAAAAGGTATTGGCTGAAGCATTTGCTTATTACGCCAGCCCTTTTAACAAAAGATCTTTTTGTATGCAGCTCCTGTACACAGGGCTCGAAGCAAATAATAAAACAAAGCAAAAACAAAACAAACAAGCAAACAAACAAAAAAACTTTCCACCTTAGATAAGTAACTACATCAAAGCAAAAGAATCAAGAGTTGTTGTTGTTTTTGCTCTTTTCATTCTTGATATATATATTTTTCTAATACTCTATTTTTAAACATGTTTTTAAACAAGGAAAATGAACTACACCTTTTTAAATCACTGTCATAACTATTGCACAGGTTAACTCCTCTAACAGAAACACATCTCTGCTTTATATTTGTCCTTATCTTGTTTTTTTTAAAGAAATCTGTTCCCCTTAAGTCATATTGACTCTCTCTGACTTTGAACAGCTTCTGAGTACTGGGGCAAAGCAAGTTATTTTGTGCTTTATACATTATCTGTGCCATTTTATATTCAACTAAATCATAAAATTTCAGGGTATTCAGATTAATAAACAGAATGTTAGTTGGTTCTATATAGTTTGATTGGTTTATAATTCTTATAGCTCTTTTTTTGTAACTTGAAAATAGGAAGAGTATTTGTTTTATATGCATTACCCCATATCTCCAGACAATAAGTCATATATGGAAGCAACAGAGTACAATAAAGTGTGTATAATGATTTTTTGTTCAGGACATGCTTTGTTTTATAGAGAATAGCAATGGTTTTTGACATTTTTGTTTTCACATGGTTTATATGAGACTTCCAACTCAGCTTATCATCAATTATCACTCCAAGAAATTTATTTTCGTACACTCACTTGTGCGGTCATTACAAAAAATGCAACAGTAAGACTGTAATGTCCATGTGGGCCTTTTGCCTTGTTGTTGTCCATGAGTCAACGAGGAGAAGATTACAATCTGTATCTGTCATCTGCGTTACTTTTGTGGAGACTGAACTTTTACCCTCAAGCCTTTGAAGATGCAAAGGGTCCAAAATGAGGTTTTGTGCTTTTAAAACAGATGCCGAAGGTCATGAAGGATGGCAGTAATCTTATGATAATGCTTAATATTCTCCAGTATGCTGTGTTTGTACACGTAACACCACCTCCTGTAGTGTCCTGAACAATGTTCCCTCTAATTTTTCATGTGTCTGAGCGAACACACAAACTCCCTGAGCGATCTCGTGGACCACTGTGAGCGACAGCAGACGTGTGCACTGTGGTCACGCCAGCATCGAATCCATCCAAGTTACATGGTTTATTAAAATAATCAAATTACAGCATTTATGTTAGACTACTTTTAATTAACTGCTTAAACCACTTACAATGAAAATGTAAAAAATTCTAGTCATTGACCTGTGTAGTATGTTAACACTATTGGAAGTGAAAATAACTTGAACTCCAATTTTGAAAACACAACTTTCTTTCTTTTCTTTCTTTTTTTTTTTTTTATAAAGCTCTGACTTGTATTGTGAGTCTGTGGTCTGGGAGAGAGTCCTGTAACTCGGCGTTTTCCTTATAAAACACCGTTTTTACCGTTTCTTCCCGCAGTAAATATAAACAACGATAGTATTCAGGAAGAAAACCAAACATTGCAAATATTTTTATCATAACTCTGGTTTTACGTGCATGTAAAACCTATCAACACAATTTAAAAACTAGTATAAAGTCCAATTTTTCCGTCAATTGTTCCGTCTGTCCTGCTCACATCTCCAATGGTTGTACACGTTGTCATTGACGTGGCTTCACTCCACATCAGCCACGCCGCTTTGCTAGCTAAAACACGGGCGTCGGCACGTAAGGACGCTGTCATAGCCTGTCAACGACGTTGATTAGCTGCGTATATACGAATGTGAATCATTGGCTGGACTATGGGATAAAGTGGCATCGTTCTAATCCCATACGGGAGCAGCCAGTCACTTTCTGACTAACACTGCAAAACAGAATTGTTAACATATTTACTTTAACTTCAATTCAGGTTAGTTTTTTTTTTTTTTTGTGCGCAACGCAGATTTTTTGTGCGCGGAGACCGTGCCAGCAGTGCGCAATAGCGCACGCGCGCAGCTTAGAGGGAACATTAGTCCTGAACTACCATTGAGGGGGGAAATATTTTGAGAATGGTTAATGACAACAATGTTGTTGTACCTCACAAAAAACATCTGTAGTTTTTGTTACCACAAATCACAGGCAGCAAGAGAAGATATAAACAGAAATGTAAGAAAACGTGAAAATAACAGATGAAAACACATATAAATTCTCTTTTAAAAGGATGAAATCCAATTTTAAGAGAGGAACAATATACGAGGAACAAATAACATACATATATTAAGTTAAAAAAAAACCTGGGGACAATAGAGCTGCAATAGAGCAGTGGATGATAAATATATACTCAGATTCAGCAAGTTGCTGGAAACTATGTGATGAATAATTAAGGCAGTGCTGAAGGAAAAAAGAGCATCTAACTAACAAAGTGTACCAAAACAACCAAAAAACATTTTGGCTGTAAACATTCAGTCCTTTGTAAAGAACAATATTAAAACCATCTTTCCACACAGGAAGACAGTGCCAGTCTGTAACAGCTGCAAATCTGTATGGGCAAAATTAACAACCTTGGACTGTAGGGACGAAAGACACTCGAGAGAAACTCAAGAAATCTCCTTTTCATTTTTTTCAGCCTTGAAAGTGATTTGAAAAAGTGCATTTTGACAGTTTTCCATCTAATTTAAACCATAAAAAAGAGAGAGAATATAAAACAACAAATCAGTGACGTTATTGAACCTGTTCCAAAAATTCTCGACTGATTAAGTAAAACAAATTCTACATTAGCTCCAAAGATAATAGTCATATGTGGTCTCTTCTGCCAACGTGCCATGCTTGGTCACTTTAAAAAATGTGAAATGATACATTTTTATAATCATATACACAAAGAACAGTGAATTCTGGGGAGAAAGAGATTATTCCTTTTGCCATACATCATACTGATGATCATTTAGAATTTGTCTTACGCCTAAAGATGGGTTATTCTACCTAGCAACCACTGATCACTACTGATAACATGTGCTCTCCAGCCAGCTGCCAGCTTGTGGGCAGTTGATGTGAAATTAATTGCTAAAGCCAGAGTAGTCACGCATGCCGAGAGACCAGTCATGTAACCTTCAGGTAATCACCGGAAAAAATCCATATTCCCTCAAATAGTTAATGAGCAGCTAGCAGATTGCTGCAGTCGCCTGCAAGCTCTTGCCAAGAAGTTTTGATCTGGCTTGATGGAAAGATTTCGCTCCCACTTTACGGTTGTGAAGGAAATCAATTCATCAGTTTTAAATAATTGCTTATACATTTTTGATAGCCATTTGAGGGTACAGATATTTAAAAATGTTGTAATCCAAGTAGGTCTTTTTAGATTCTGTTGGTTGGGATTTAATTTTTCCTGCATGATTAATTTCATTTGCTGATTCAAGAATTATCATTGCTGATTCTATATTGTGATACAAGTTCTGCAAACTAAATAAACTTTCCATCTTGTAGTACATATTCTAGATTTTTATCCCTTTTTCATGTCACAATGAAAATGTATTTTTTTTCCTGACAAATATCTGGATTGTTTCAAATTGGTGTTAGTTTAAATGGGATAAGTGAAGACTTAATTATTTTTAAGAATTACTACCAGGATGTCAGAGAGGTGTTAATGTTAAGGCTTTTAAAGCAGTTATGATGCTTAATACTGAAGCTTATGAAAGGCAAAATAGAGACTTTTACCTTTTCACAGAATGTTTGTTCTAAGTTTGTTCAGGGGCTGTCCAATAAAATTGGTTTAATCCATTTAGAAAAATATAGCAATCTATTGGATAACGACCAGTGATAAAAATTTGGTGGTTCTAGACCACCATTGTGTTTTGCTTTTTGTAGTTTTTAAACTTTTCTGTGATGGTTTGTTTTCCATAAACATTTTGGAAGGTTGGAGTCTAGTGATTTAAACCAAATAAGAGAGGGTTTCTTAGGGTTCTCTTTCAATTCTACTAAAGTCTGAAGCCTTGGTCACACATGCTTCTTCCTTGACCGGCAGGCAAGTAGGAGCTGGCGGTTACTTATTGTTGCTAGGGGAAATTGGTCCCAAACAAGCTTTGGATTGCTTTGGTTGCTAGGAAAATGCCACCCCCACCCAAAGTTTGCATGGAAGACGCTGACATGTCTGCAGATGTTCCCCAGCTACTTGCTGCGTGGCAGTGAAACCTACTGCCTTTCAAGAGGCACAACTTCCAGTTTGAGTCACACTCTTCACAGTTTCACTCCCCATTCAACCGTCAACCAGTCGGATAATAAACACTTTTCCCTAGCGACCTGTGGTAGCCAGGGGGTTATTAATCGCCAGTCTCTAGGCCTAATTGTCACATCTCAAGTAGATATAAACATATTTCTGTCGTCTTGTGTTACTCTACTACAAATACCAAAATTTTAACTGTTTGATAAAAGATTTTATGAAAAGTAAATTTCAAGTTTCTGTAAAGGAATTTCCAGTGACTTTATGAAGGTCTAGTCATAGATAATAGAGACATTTAGCATTTTATATCCACATGTAACAGAACAATATTGTTCTTGGATGAAATGAGGTTTGTGATACACATAAGTGTCTGTAGCTCCAGTCACACTTCACTGTTCTACTGAAAGGATACTTCACACTGGAGGAGAGAACTGGTAGTAAAGTGATTTTTATAAGCCTTTTTCTTTAAAAAACCTCTTTCTTTGTTTTCTTTTTTATCACGACTCTTCAGTCAGGGAAAAAATTGTCAAAGGCATTTTTAAACATTACAAAACATCTTAGAAAAATGGGTTTCAAGAGCTGGAAATTGAATTCTCAAGTCTGCTGAAAGGATGCTGGATGTTGAAGTGCAACTTGGCAATTGCACATGCATGCATGTAGAGGCTGTCAGTGAGTGTACGGGAATCCCTAACAGCGGTTGAACAACACTCTCCATCACCCCTGATGTGAGCAGGAAAAACCTACTGCAGGCTTCCCATCTGTTCAGCTCCAGTGTAATGGCAGAGATCCATCTCTCTCTCTCACACACACACACACACACACACACACACACACACACACACACACACACACACACACACACACACACACACACACACACACACACACACACACACACACGCAGACCTCATTCACAAAGTCGGTCAGATTCACCCTCGTCCCCCAGGAGCCGAACATAAAGGAGTCGTAGTGTTAGCGAAGCTCCTCTGAAGTCTAGTTTTTACATGCTGTGTCATTTAGAGCCATTATCCAGCCGTGCCTCCGCGGTCTTCAGTGTTTTCCTGTCTGTCTAAATTAAACTTTAAAGCCATCTAGTGTAGCTTTAAATGAAAAAATTTCCCAATGTCCGAAATGATCACCATGATGTTTTAGGAACTTTTTGGCATGAGAGAGAATGGGTCATTTTTCAATGACTCCAGGATATGTTTGCAGAAATGCGTCCACATCTCTTCAGTGATGCAGTTTAAAATCTGCAGTTGGGAGTAAAAGGTTTGCTGGTGTCGTGAATCAGGCGCATGGCTTTATCCGGTAGAGTTTGTATCATGTGTGATCAAGCAGATTTTAGGTAGAGTGTACTATTTATTCATTTTTTCGTTCTTATTACATGTTTTGCTCTTTGATTGGGTTTTGGCAGGTGGTTATTATATTCTTTTTCAGCTGCTCTTTGGTTAGGTTAAGGCACCAAAACACCTTTCGAAAAAAAAATTCTCCTCCTTCTCGTAGAATATACACTATTAAAATATTAATGACATGCAACAAAGAAAATGAAAGAGACACTTTTAGGCGGTGTACATTTATCATGTTTTCAGATGGCAACTCCCTGGCCACCTGGCAAAAATGCAAATTTCATGACTGGTTGGTGAGGTGTTGCTAGAGGTTGTTTGCTGTTCCCAAGTGAAATTGGTAGCAACCTCAAAAACTTCCTTGTGATTACTTTGGTTGCTAGTGTATTGCCATGATCAACCATAGTTTGCATGGAAGATGCCATCATGTCTGTAAACACTCATCAGTTACTTGCTGAGCAGTAGTGAAAGTGTAAAGAGTGTAAAGTAAAAGACAGAGCTTTTACTCTGAAGGCAAACAGCCTCTGTGTACGGTTCCTGTTTCATATTTTTTTTTAAAGTTTTGCTACAGCTTGGTGGTTAATGAGTATTCACAGATAAATCCTCATTAATCAGTGAAAATCTTTTTATTTCTCTTTTTGTTGGTTAGCATCCACAGTTTTTAAGATATATTTTTCATATTTCGTGGGATGAAAGACACCAACAACAGCTCATGGTGATTTAATTTTTGTGCAAATCAGGTCAAAGTCAAAGTCACGCCAAATGTGAAAATCGATTACCCACATTTTTTTTTAATGGACAGCCTTCAAACTTCATATAACATACTAGGCCTTTGGGGACATTGAGTACCGTAGGTTGGCTGAGCATTTGACCTTGATCCTTATAGTTAGCACTCAAAGTCATAGTTGACATTGGAAAAATTTTCAAGAAATCATATCGAGTAATATAACAGATAAATGGACAAAAAGAGATTGCTACAACACACTTTTCATTTTTTTAAACGATGCCCACCGACATCACAATGGTGCCATTACAGGCTGGTAATTTCATATTGTAATAATAACAGGCTGACGTCAGTATGTTGTGAAATTAACATAAAACATCAAACTTTTCGTATAGTCCTTGCTTTTCGGTGGAGTTGTGCTCTCTGTGCTGTTGATTTGTTATTGCTATAAATCTGGGCACTTTCGAATGGCCACCCAAGAGGATTGAAAAGAGGGAACAAAGAGAGACTGCAGTTCCTGTAGTGGCCACTTTAGGCTGGGTCCAAGAGTCAGTCAGTATCCATAGATTTCTATGTTAAAATGCCCTTTGAAGAGCTTTGCAGAGTTAAAAAGCACTGAAGCTACACCTTCTGAAACATCTTTCAAGTGTCTTCCATGCAAAATACGAATGGCCAAATGAATTGTGGTGCAGCACTATATACCACACCAACAACCACTTGCCATCTGGTTAAGGAATCCACATTTTGCCCTACCAGCCTATGCATGCCAGGGGGTCACTGGCTGATCTCTAGGCCTTAAAAGGAAAAATCGAGGCAGACTTCTCTTTATTGAACACATAATCTTCTTCTTCTCTTTCTGAACCGGGTTCCTGCTTTACCTACACTGCAACAATACACCGCATTAACTCTGTCTGTGTTGTCAAGGGAGAGAGAAGTGAGTCATCTTTATAAGGAATGCACCCATTCACTTTATACAAGCTATTACTAAAATAATGAGATGCCAAAGAAGGAAGATGGTTTTAGAGTTAATAGCCTCAAAGCAACGCAGTAACTTGCCCTTTCTGCTGACCTTTTGTTTTTTAACTTCTTCACTCTTACGTAATACAGAAACACATCAGGAGTTGCTTCCTGATCTGCTCGTATATAAATAAAAGTTGGAAAGTGCAGTTTCACATTTATGAGGACACCATATTGCTGGACATCACCGCTCAACTTACTGTATGGAAGAGCAGATATGTTTAACTTGTCAATAATGTCATGTATATTATTAAATTACATGCACTGCTCACTAAAGATCAAAGAATTCAAGTAGCTGAGTTTTGTTTGACACAGTCCAGCAGGTTAAGTAATACGATGCATTCAGGAACCTTATAATCCCGATTCCAAAAAAGTTAGGACGCTGTGTAAATAAATACAGAATGCAATGATTTGCAGATCTCATGATCCTGTATTTTATTCATTATATCACAAAAAGGACAGAAATATTTTAAACTGAGACATTTGACCATTTTCATGAAAAACAGTAGCTCTATAGTTTCTGTGTTTTTCCAGGACAGTTGAAGGAACATTATACAACTAATTAGGAAAACTGGCAGCAGGTCAGTAACACGACTGGTTATAAAAAGATCATCTTGGAGTTTCTCAGAAACAAAGCTGGGCAGAGGTTCAACAATGTGCAAAAAATAGCATCTACAAGTTGTCGAACAATTTCAGGCTATTGTTTCTGTAACATTTCTGAATAAAAATCCTGATTTCCAGTAAGAAATTCTAACACTGCTTTGTGTATAATACAGCCAATGTCTCACTGGGTACAGGTACAAGACAGACTTTGTTTAAAAGGGGGAAAAAAAGCAATGAACTGAATTTATTGGGCGAACTGCCTCAGAGACTGATGCAAATGCCTGACATCCATCACGCAGACGCCTCTATGTGGCGGATGTGTTAGAAAAATTGCATCGCAATTAAAGAGATGATAGAAAAGAAGCTGTGTGATATATAATGCTGAGAAGAAAGAGCGTGAGGCACATTTAATAGCACGTGGCTGTGGTTGAGATAGTGGAGTGCTTATTGCAGTGCTGCACACGAATTTCACATATACAGCACATTACTGCTTATTCAAAGCATACGTTTTAGATTTTACAACATTTAAGTCATTCCAGTACATAAAAATCGACATCCTGGATAGCTGAACCTATCCAGCATCCATTTTTTTGTTAAGCTTATTTTTCTTCCTGCTGTTTAGTCATATCTGTACTGACAGCTGCACTAGGACGTAAGAGAAATTTGTCAGACTGGATATTTCCTTTAACACATGCAAATTTCACACCTGGAAATAAAGTATTCATCATTAAAAGTTTCTTCAAAACAATGAAAACAAACAAACTCGTGTCCTCAGTTTCAGAACAGGTACTCCTAGTACTTTGCTGCACTGGAGAAAGATAACATCTAATATGTTAAAAACACATTTAACATGCAGAGAGGCAGTTTACAATCACGTCCCATTCCCACTGACATTGGACTGTCCAGTTTGGATGTTTGACGTATTTATGACGGCCACATCGTTCTGTTTCTGTGTCATAAAAGAAGCCACGATTCAAACACCTCCACCATGTCCTCACAAAGGGAACAGTGTGTTATTTGTTTTCATACTTTGAGGGAGCAGCAGGAAGTGAATTATAAGAGATAAACACCATTCGTATTGTTTTGCTTCAGTCAAGTTACGTGTGACAGTTTTTGGTAGAAATGGAAATCTTTAGAAACCAACACCACCAGTGCGGTGAGCTGGAGGCTCCATCCTCGCTGTCTTTGTGCACATGTACATGTTTAGCAGTTTTCCTCCTGTGGTGCTCACTAAGTTTTCTTTGTCTTCTGCTTTGAATTGTGTGCTGACCTTCATAGGAAAACACAACCTAATGTGTTATATTTTGCACTCACGGGCCACTTTATTAGTTACACCTTGCTGGTGCCGTGGTTGAACCCCCTTTAATCTGTATTACTGTCTTAATTCTTTGTGTCACAGATTGAAGAAGGTGCTGCTGGTGACCAGGGTCTAAGACTATTTCTAAATGTTTAAGAGATCATGACAAAGCCCTCTTTCTCCTTAGAAACCACTGTTTATATGATTATAGAAATATAATATCAAAAACAACAAAGGCGTTTATATCCGGTTCTTTCATTCTTGGTCACAGAGATTCAACAAAGTGCTGGAAACATTCCTCTTAGATTTTGATCCATATTGACATCCTAGCATCACACAGTGGCTGCAGATTTGTAGGCTGAAACTCATTACACCAGATCCCAAAGGTGCTCTATTGTATTGATTAAATATAGTGAACTCAGTTTCATGTTTATTCAACCAGTTTGAGGTCATTTGAGCTTTTTGACATGGCACAGTATCCTGCTGGAAGCAGCATTGAGAAGATCATAACTGCGATCATAAAGGGGTGGACATGATCAGCAACAATACTCAGGTAGGCTGTGACACTTAAATCTGACCCAATGAGTCGTCTTTTGTCCAATTTTCATGAACCCGTGTGAATTGTAGCCTTAGTTTTCTGTTTTTACCCGATAGGAGTGGAACCTAATTTGGTCTTCTGCTGTTGCTGTAACCCATCTTCTTCAAGGTTGGCCATGCTGTGCATTCAGAGAGCTCCTCTGCATATCTTGATTGTAATTTTAGTTACCATTGCCTTCCTTACTGTCTCAAGCAGTCTAATCATTCTTCTCTGACATCAAAAAGACATTTTCTCCCAGAGAACTGAATATTTTTTCTCTCTTTTTCTTTTTGAGAAGATTCTTTTAAACCCTAGAGATGGTTCTATAGGAAATTCCCGGTAGATACTGCACCATCCTCCTTTTAGACCTTTAAAATTGACTTTATTTTAGAAATTAGTATCATATAGATGCAAATAAGATGTAAAAACAAGCATCTTAGGTCATAAATTCATCCAAAAAGTTTTTAATAAGGTCACAGATGAAGAAGATTGCCCTTTAGAATGACTGTAGGTTTAAGGCACTTACTGCATAGGCTTGATTTTTCAAACCTGTGACCTACATCCATCTTTTCTGTGTACTTACTGTGCTGTCTGAACACATACATTGTATCTATTACTGCTGTAGCAGTGCTTGAAGGATGGATTCCCATTTTAAATCAGTGTTTGTGTATAGGATCAAACAAATAGATGCGATCTGTTCATTAGTAAGCTTTAGAGGTATCATTAGCTGTTTCGAACAGAGCAAGGCTATCTGTCTTTCCTTTGCTTACAGCCATTATGCCATATTAAACTGACTTCAGCTCAGTGCATCAAAAGCAGATATGACACTGGGATCGGTCTTTTCACCCAGCTGTCAAGAAGAAAGCAAATAAGCAAAGTCTGCACCGTAGTAAATGGTTAATTTAAGGGTGTTATGTGTTTCTGAAACTGAAAGGATGCCGAGAACCCTTTTGAGAGTTGGGGGAAAAGGGTTCAGCACCACGGACAGCTCCACTCTCACAACCATTTAACTCCTGATAAGTTTTTCTGATGGTACAAACTCTACCCACACTAACACAGCGGTTCTTCAAACACCACTAACATCCACTGAAATATTGTTACTTCTGATAACTCTGCTTTAACTGAAATCAAAAGCCAGTAACGTGCATTTGTTTGGATATGTCAACATGGTTACATCTGCTGCTTTTGGCTCATTGAGACTTGTTGTCCTTATTATATCCAGATTGACTGATTTTATATTTTACTGTACTCAGGAAACCTCAGTACAGTAAAATGTGCAATATGTGTGTGCAGACATTTAAAATGAGCTGACTGACTACATCTGTTACACTATCTTGCTCAAACTGGGCGACAAACAGCTGTGTGCTTTTAACTCATCATGCTTAAGGGCTCCCAAGGCAAACACTGTATTTCTAAAGCAATAGCATTGCTGTGAAATGTTGTTGAGGAGGCTTTTTGAGATTGTTATCATACTGTAGAATAAACTTAGGATAATTTAACGACAAGAGTCTTTGAAAAATGCAAAGAACCTAAAACCTTTATACGTTATTGTGATGCAGCTAACAAAAACTGCAAAAGGAAAGCCACTGATCTGTTTAACAGTCAGTAGAAGCCTTGTGCCTTTTTTGGATGAGGATAAAGAAAACTTTGCTCCGACTGTCAAAGAAACAAATCCAGGATTATTTTCCCCCTATAATGATGCAGAGAATTGCATTAATAATAACTCCATGATAAATGAAAGACAAACTCACTGGTGAATCGACTGGAATCAGATCTGTTTCTCCAGACATCAGAAGCATTTTTCTCACAGGATCTAAATAGAAATGAGTCTTTATTGATCCCCGGGGAGAAATCAGACCTCTAATAGGATATGGAAAAGAACTGCAGCATGGATGTTTATACTTTATTTTTGAATTTGATTAGTTCAGTTTGTTTTCGTGTTTATGAAAGTTAGGACAGAGGAGGGTTTAGGGTAGCTTAAAAGTACCTTTTGGAAACATATAGGTGTCAATATGGATTCAGGAGTCTTAAATCTGAAGTCTGAAAATGTTCTTTCCCGTTGCAGGATAGACCACAGTTAGACATTTTACATCATGTCTCCAAACATACATGCAAAACTGAAATAAAAAAATTACTTGGAGACATTTCCATGTTCTTAAGAAAATATCTGGATGTGGATATCCTGCTGAATGCATGGACTGAAACTATGCATGGCGCAGAGGGAATTTTCAGTCCATTCTGGGGCTGCTCTTGTTTCAATTTGTTTATTAATTTTTAATAACTTAGCCAAAATCTGTACACATGCATGGAAATTTTAGCATATTACAGAAGTACTGAAATCACTTTGTTACTTTTAAACTACCCTTAAAATCCTGTCAGTTCATAAAGGGTCATCAGGTGCAGATGTTTTAACCGTACCCAGGATCACAGCTACGTTTTCTGAGGGTGCGTTCAGTTACTGAGGTCCTGCGATCAGTTACAACTGTGTCAACATGCAAAAACACACTTGAAACCATTTTATTCTCATAGTTAATACAGTTCATAACTCTTGTGTGTGCATGTAATGCAGAGGTATGTAGTTTTTGTGATTTTATCTTTTAGGGTAAGCACATTGAGTTTACATGTAAAACGACATTAATGCCCGATATCGGCCCGATACCGATACTGGTATCGGGTATCGGGCCGATACTGTAAAATGTGTGTGTACTCATACTCGTAAAAGTTAACCAATACCATGATTCGATACCAACTTATTTCATTAATCAGAGGGTGGCTTGTCATTTCTGTTGTAGTTTTTTAGATTGGCCACTAGGGAGCCAATTATTATTTTATTTATTATTTATTTAATAATAATTATTTTGTTTGTTTGTTTACAATATGGACACTCTGCAATAATTTAAAAGTTTATTTTATTCGCAAACCTAATTTGTATTTATTTTATTCCAAACAGAAGTGTTTATTTATTATTCTGAAAGCTCGAGACAGTGCCAATAGTTCAGTGATATTTTGTAAAATTACAATGTGGAGACTCTGCAATAATTTAACAGAAGTGCTTACTTTTCACTTGAAATTTTTTTGTGGTAATTTTTATTAAGATTTTATTTTTTATAAAATCTTATATAATAATAATTATAATAATAATAATATTAATTAATAATAATAATTATTATTAATAATAATAATAATAATAATAAAACCTGTCTTCCAATTAATTTTTGGTGTGTGTGTGGTAGAAGTATTGTTTTTTGTACTCTGTATCGGCAAGTACTCAGATCCAAGTATCGGTATCGTATCGGTTTGAAAAAATTGCTATCGTTGCATCCCTAGTATACACAGCAAAGTTACCTCGGCTTTGAAAATGTCATCACTTTGCAATCCTCCTCTGTGTTCACTGTAAAATATTTCCTACAAAAAAAACCTAGAGTATACAAAACAATAAAAGACTTTTATCTAGAAATTCTGAAGTCTATTGCCTGAAAACAGTGAGATAACAGCATTTACATCTACTGCATTGGCTAAAAATGAAAAGCTGTGCTTTTACATCTGGGTTGTATTCCAAACTCTAGGATCACATTGCCTTTTTAAAAAGTCATCCCAGACCTCACATTGTCCTCCTCTTCCTGTTCTTTGAGCAGACATTCATTCTTGACCTTGAGGAAAAACAGACAGGCAGTATTTACTCGATCAGTCTGCAAATCATTTTTTGATTAATCAATGAACCATTTTGTGTATAAAATGTCAAAGCAGTTAAAAAGGAAAATGCCTGCAAAACCCATTACTCATAGATTTTCATTAGCGATAGATGCCGTCATACATCTTGTTTTATCCAAACAGTGGCACAAATGTTCAGTTCAATGTAACAAAACATCAATTATTTTGATTTGAGAGGTTGAATGAGATTCAAGAAAATGACTGGGATGATTATTTAATCATGATTAAGTATATTGGTTTAGTTGAATTATCTTTTGAGGCTTAATGGTCTGCTTTTAAACTCGCCGCTCTTCATCTGGACCTGGCTCAGCTATCTGTTGCTTGTGAGTCAGATGTATAATCTTTTAAAATGTCATAAATACTGGTTTGGTTTTCTGTGGCAAGGTTGGCTCTATTTGGCTCCAGTATTACAGCATTATCTTGTGATGACACGCAATAATAGGCTCATCTTGTAAAGATACAGTCCTTTTTTAATCATACATTTCTGTCAATGATGAATGTAAGAAAGAAAAAGATAAGAAAAGATGTTGTGTTTTGTTGTTGTTGTTGTTGTTGTTGGGGGGGGGGGGGCGGTAGATTTGCTGGAAAGCGATCAGTCTTTCTCACATTCACATTCACAAAATCAACTTCCAGGCAATACTTCCAAAGGGAGCCTTGCACATAATTACTCATTTTTCAGTCGAGTCTTTACCTGCGGCATCTACAAACCTCAAAATCAGCAGAACCTGAACTGAAAGTAGCCTCAGTGTCTCCTAAAGTTCCTGCTTTAGCCGAACCGCTGGATTTTATTTAATCTTGGAGGATGGCGACAAAACTTCCAAATTAGTTTGCTTAAACTGCATACCCGGGACTCCACCGCCAGCGGTGCTACTGAAAGTCTGTGTTATTTGGTCAAAGTGACAAAACTTTTAGCTCCTCGCTCCTGCAGCTTGAAGGAGTACTGCAAACTTGAGTGAGACAGGCTGGCGGTGTTCAAACGTTTCCCTCATTTACATTTATTTTAATGTATTTCTTAAGCTTTAAAAAACAATTATTTATTTGTTTATCTGTTGCTGTAGCGGTTTTGTACATGTGCATAAGTAATGTCACATGGTAGCAACCGTTAAAGGGACAGTCTGACTACCTTAAGCGACCCAGCATGAGTTTTTTGCTTTTTGTTTTTTAAGTTAAGAGGCAGTTCACAGAAAACAAACCCCGCAAATGAATTTGAGCTTGCTCATTAGAATGTTATTAATTGCCGAAATTGGCGCAGCTTATCTTAAATTGCGCCCTAAAGGCTGTGTGCAGAGTGACTGAGAGGACACACCGGGGTTTTAATTAAGTTGATCTCCCCGTGCGAGACGATCTATCCGGGATGATATCCGACAGCGAGGAGCGGGAGAGAAAAACGCTGTCAGACATCCATCTTCGCAGCCACTCGCAGCGGTTCTGGAAGTTTTGGTGTTAAAGGAGCTGCGGGGACTTTCTCCGCCGCTCGGTGCTGCTGAGCGGGCTGACTGACTGACTGACGCCCCTCCTGCCTGTCTGCCCGGGTCGGGTAAAAAGGCGCATGTGTGTTCTTGCTGTGATGTGAGTTGAGCCGCATCCAGACGCACTGACCGCCGCTGGCTGATGCCCACCCTCTCAACAACACCACCACCACCACCACCTCCACCCCTCGTCCTCCCTCCCTCCTCTTCTTGGTGGTGTGCGCAAAATCTCCAGCGCCGGACGGACGGACGCAGTTTGACGGCACAAACCAGCGGCACTGCGGGGGGAATATCCAAGAAAAAAAAAGCCACCCAAAGCAGACATGGATATTTAACCGGCATTTGATTTCATCTCCCTTTTTTAATCTCTTTGTTTTTTGTTTTTTGTTTTCCCTTGTGATGTTGGCTTTGCACCGGGGGTGTTAATTAAACCTGCTCGATGTCTTTAATCAGTTTATAACCTGAACAAAATGAGGATTTCTTCTCGCGATTTGATTCTGTTGATGTTCTCGGGTTTTTGGGGACTGGCAATGGGTGCTTTCCCGAGCAGCGTTCAGATCGGTAAGTGTGAGCGTTTTATGGTAGATCCAAGCACAAAATAAAACCAGTCAATGAATCTGTGGACGTCCTGCCTGCTGCCTCTGACCTGCCGTTTAGCACCCCGGCACTGGTCAAAGTGGGGATTGCGGATTTCCCCCCCACAGCCCTATTTTATTCTTTTAATTGTCTTTAAAACATGACCATAAAGACGGGGTCCTGTGCTCTGTCGATGCTGTGCATGCTTCACACACACAAACGCATTCACACACACACGCACACAGACTCACACACCTAATGCGCTTTGCATGTGTGTGTATCCCGGTGCACTCCACCACTGCAGCAGATCAGAGCAGCAAAGTCTGTGTGTATTCCCCATGCGGGCTGCCTGTGCATTGACTGCTGTTAACACTCTCGCAGATCCCGCTCCTATAACAAACCGCTGCCACGGGTCCCAAATGCCTTGCAGCTGCACCGTTCCCCCCAAATCTTTTTCCATCAGTTTCACTCTCTCTTTTTCAGCGTCTCTGTGTTTTAAATTAACTACGTTTCTCACTGAGGGATTCACGGTTTTCATTACACTCGCTGGCAGATTTATTGGTTAGATTTAAAAGCAGGGTGCTAGGGGGGGAGAAAAAGGAGCCCAACTGTGACCTCCATTTGTTAATCATTGGTTAATCATCACATCCTCAACAAACAGTCATCAGAGAATCAAAAAATCTGGTATCCAGGTTTATATTCCAACTGTTTCAAGCGTCATTCTGAAATCTAATATTTGCTTACACTGACTTTTTTTTTTTTTTGCTGGGTTTTACCCTCAGCTGCACCCCGGCTTGTAGATGGAGTTGAGGCACATCAGATACAAGTCAGGCTGATGAAAAATGACAAGCTGTTCAAATGATTCTCCTTGTCCTTTTATATCAATGTGATACTCCAATCCCCGGGCCACCCAGAGAGGGCAGAGGTCAGGGTCAGTTACAGAGCAGGCACCCCTGGAACTGAGGGCTCTCGAGCTGCGTTGTTTGGGGTTTAAACCTCCGTCTGTGGAACTGCTGTGCCGTCGTGTGAAACATTTAATTTGTTGCTGACGTAAGTGAAACTGGCGTGTGTGTGGGGGGGTTATTTTACTCATAATTTCCCAGCAATTATAATCGGGCTCTTGGTATTTCTTTAAATTAACTTATTCTCATTATCGCTTGACAAACATCATTGCTGCCAGTTATTTAAAAAACTGTTGATGTAATCCCTGTGTCATCATATTTCTCAGTTTCAGGCCTAGTTGTCCTCTGGGAGTGTAAAAATCCACACCCGCCAGACTACATTTAGCAATTTTTGAACCGCATCAGCCTTCAGAGAGGGCAAACATCTCCCCCGATCAACACTTGTCAGTTTCAAATAATCGTCACCGACGAATCAACACTTATTAGCAGCAGGAAATTTGCTTTGTACACACGCAGGCGACACTGAAACAAGTGGACAAATAGAGTCACGGCCAACATGCTCCACAGTTGCCAACAGATGCAGAGACGTCCTCAGAATTATAAATCCTATTCATCCTTCATTTTCTGACCTGTATTCGTTTTTCAAGGTCTGTCAGCATCCTGTCTTATCATACACTGCATGGCAGCGGCGCATCTTTGATAGGAAGAAATCTGAACCTTATAGATCTTACTCCAAACTAATCTTTATGATGATTAAGCTTCTGGGTTTGAACCTGGCTGGTGTCCTTCTGTGTATACTTTGCGTTTTCTCCATGTTCCCGCTTTTGCTCCGGTTTCCTCCCACAGTCCGAAGACATGCGTGTTAGGTTAACTGGTGATTCTAAATTGACTGTAGGTGTGAATGCTTGTCTGTCTCTCTGCATTAGCCCTGCGATAGACTGCAGTCCTTTCCAAAGTGTTCCCAGCCTGTTGCCCTGTGGCAGCTGGGATAGATGGTTAATAAAGTGGATGAATGGATGACAAAATTTAGATTCTGTGCATTCGAAGCATGCAAATCTAAATCCGCTACAAAAGCGAGCCATGATTTTGAGAAATAATTCTCCATGCAATAATAGAAGTTACTATCTCACATTAAGGCTCCAGCTGCACCTGCTACTGGAACATTTCATGTGTATCTGGATGTCTTTTGGGTAAGGAGTAGCACACATTAATGCCGGTGTGAATGCACACAGAACGTGCTGTAACCAGGTCAGCCAAACCACAACACTTTAAAAGCCTAACCAGGGACATGGACTGCACACTAGCTGTGGCTAAAAGTCAAGTATGTATTGCACTGATGGTGTTTTACTTGAATGGAGCAGTGTTAACATGAATCACCCCTGTAAACTGAGCTATTCAGGAACATATATATATATATCAGGATCTGCCCCCTGACAGGTCTACGCCAAGTATGAATTCAAACTGTAAAGGTTGAATAATCTTTTCAGATTAAAGCCCACTTAAAGCTCACCTAAATCTAATTATTTTAGGCGATGGTTGACAAGCTATTACTCCTGTTATTGATTATTCACAATAAGGAATGTAAGCCTAATTAGCAAGACTGTAGGAAGAGGAGATGACACCAGCTGTTTCCTTTTTGAGAGTATTCTATATAGAAATTTAGAAAAAGATAACATGGAATACTTACACGAGCACACTAAGTAGCTTGGATTAAATTCAAAGACGTGATCAGAAGTCATCCAGGTGGTAATGGGGTCACAAACAAACAGGCACGTTGCAGCCACTTGGGTCTTGTTTTCGGTGAACTATATGTCAGGAAACCTCAAAGTCTGAGGCCCCTGAAGTGTTTGGATCTCATTTTGTGTTGAATCCAGATGAAGGGAATGTCAGAAGTCTAAATAAGCTGGATTTAGGTCAGTGCTTAATTTTATTCTTTTCTATTCAGCAACGGCTGGAAAAGGGATAAATTTCAAGTTAGGAATAAACATAAAACCCATCACAATGGAAATCAGATTAAAATGAAAAGGGGACTTAGATGACTGGTCTGCACAGAGTGGTAAAATATTCTAAAGTTTACCTTTTAAAGAGGTCAGCCATAAAAAGAACACACTGGCATTTTGCTCTAAATGACATTTAGAGTGTCTCATCCTAAGAAATATAGCCTTGAGTCAGATTTTGAAATGTGAAACAAACTGCTTCTAACCTAAAAACACTACTGACATTTGCACAGCCGCGAACGGCTTAGTGGAGATCTTTGTATATGAATGAGGCTGTAATACAAGAGGACACGAAACAAAAATCTTATCTCTGATGCCAAACTGATTTATGACACTGGCGCCGCTCTTGCATAGAAAACTGAATGAAAATCCGAGTTGATACAAAAGGATATTTTGTGAATATTATCACCTTCTCTGCTTGCATTAATATGAGACAAAGACGACCTTGCATGTTAAACACACTGAATCCTTGCCACAAAGCCTAGTGGTACATCAGAGGATCTAAATTTTTTTAGCCTTTGCAGGAAGTTGAAGACATTATCTACCAGAGCGATACTGCCCTTTTATTACATTTTACACATTGTGGAGTCAGTTGTGGGAACCTCTTTTATGATAGAGATTTCTCTTTGAAACAAACATCTGTGAAGAGCTAATAAAATTTGGCTTAAATCTTTTGAACCTTTTATGTGAGGTTGTTATCACGAGAAAAAACACTATTATCTGTTTGTTCTGGTGCGTTATATCACCTGTTTTAAACCCTAAACAAGCTAGCATAGGTCTAATTGTAAAGTTGGTCAGCTACTTATGTGTAGACTGGAAAGACCGTAGGATTAGTTTTGAAAGCTCAGCACCTACGTGACAGGCTGGCGCAGTCATGGGTATACATTTGTGGTTTGCAGAGGATAAATCTGTCTTTCTAGACCAGGGGTGGGGAACTCCAGGATACAAGGGCCAGTGTCCTGCAGGTTTTAGATATCCATCTGGGTCAACACACCTGAATCACATGATTAGTTCATTGCCAGTCATCTGGAGAACTTTAAGACACGTTGAGGAAGTAATTTAGCCATTTCAATCAGCTGTGTTAGATCAAGGACACATCTAAAACCTGCAGGAGGCCTGGAGTTCCCCCACCCCTGTTCTAGACATTTCCTTTACCTCCAATCAAGGTTTTGCTCAAGGACTCTTGGACTTGCGGATGCTTCAATGTGATGTGTGCATGCTTGCTTAAAAAATTACAAACTAGTTACTTTTTATAATATTCTCATCTGCAAATATTCAGCATGTCAAATAAATCACTGATCAACACGTTCAGCTGCCTCGGCAGTGAGTTTCTCTTCCTGCAGGCAGACTCCGGCACAGACTTGTGCTTCATCTGGCAGCGATAGTTCTTGCGGTGCTCTCCGTCGTTGGTGAGCTTGGCGTAGCAGCACATGGAGAAGTTCTCCACCTGCTGCATATCAAAACTGTGGAGTTGGAGTCCAGCTGCAGTTTTTAAAATTAAAATATGCTCAAATAAGTCTGCAGATATACCTGCAGATGGACCTTGTGTCCAAACATAGCTGTCCTGAGCATGCTAGTATGCAGACTCTTTATCTCTGTATCTCAGAGCCTTTTTCAGTATCATCATCCTGTTGAGTGTCAGAAACGAAAACCACTGTATGGGTTGTTTCCAAAAGCCCCTGAGCTCATGAGAATCCTGCAGGTAGCCCTCAGCTAGTGATCTAAAGATTGAAAACTCTCCCAACAGTTTTGTGGTTTCTTTGAAATCTTATTAACTACAGTGGAGATGGGGCTGAGATAGCAACAAGTTGTACCCCATATGGGCAATATGCCTGGGTGCTGACTTGGATTAAATATATTGTCTTTTGTGTTTCTGTGCTGCAGTCAGCAATAACTAATCTGTCTAGAATAGGTTTAAACCTGACGGCGAGATACAGTGAACACGCTCTTCATCGAGCCCTCATGTCTCCTCTTTCTCTTCAGGCGGTCTGTTCATCAGAAACACTGATCAGGAGTACACCGCCTTTCGTTTGGCAATCTTCCTGCACAACACCAGCCCGAACGCCTCGGAAGCCCCGTTCAACCTGGTGCCTCACGTGGACAACATCGAGACGGCCAACAGCTTCGCCGTCACCAACGCCTGTAAGTTCGTCACATGGCTCCAGGTTGTGCATTTTTTGGGGGGTTTCTCTGGAAAATGGCAACAAGCGAACAACACTATGGCATTAGGTATATTGTAAATAGTGTTTAATGATGTTTTATTTCAACTGGAGTTTTAAGTTCCCAGTCGTCCTGGAACTGTACTCACCAAGTTAAAGCAGTAGGTTCACAGCATTTTTAGAAGTGTTACTTTTCATTGCCGTGACCTATTTATATAGGTAGAAATGCATGTTTTACGTTAATAACAAGGGTAATTAAATGCTCAGAAAACAAAGTGAATGGTGAAATAGATAAAAACAGTTTTCAGACCAGCTTCGGAGTTCGAATTTAAGTATAGCACAGTTGGGTACACACAGATTTCATCTGAAGTAAGAGGGTATTTATTTATATTTTAGCTGGACTTAGCACAGTACTCACCATGTAAAACAAAAGCTATCTTAATGGATAGAGATATAGTGCAATATAGTGAAAGTATCATTTTAAAGATGGGTATTTACTTGATAAACCCTCTGTGTTTGCTTGTGCTGGAAGATGTTCTATAAATAGTAATGAGGTTAAATTATAGTGATATAAAGAGTGTCATCCCCAAAATGACACATTTTTTGGGTTGCGTGTGTCTCTCCAAACAGCTCAGTGCGTGCGTGTGAGGATGTGGCGGCACAGCTGTCTGTGAGTGTCTGCTGGTTCACATCTGATCTAAGCAAAGCCACACATGCCAAAGGGGACAGAAGCTTTACACACAAACAATAATCACTCACACACTCCCATGGTTAGATCTCCTAACAGTAGTAGGCAGTGATTTTTAGTGATGATCCCTGGGGTAGCATCTTCTTTTTTCCCCTTTTCTCACTCTCTCCTCAGCCCGAGTGTGTGTGTGTGTGTGTGTCTGCAGGGATGGTGGGGGTTCCCGCAAAGACCATAAAACACTTCAGCCTGACGTCTCCTACTATCCGTGGTGTGATCTGGTGTTGAAAAAAATCAATGACTAAATTAAGCAGACAATGAAGTGCTTTTATGTTTGTTTTGGTAATGGAGGGGGTGAATCGTATCCATCTGTGTGTGAGTGTGATGACCAGAGAAGGCTCCGAAATTCTGTGATCAGATAAAGAGAGTTAAATGTTTTGAAACACCCTGAGGTATTTTGTCTTACATTTTAATTTTGCATGATAATTTCAAGCTCCCGTTTCCCCTAAGCTTCTAAATTCCACGGTTTTTAATTTTCACATTTGGGTGAACTGGCCCCTGAAAATGACTCCAAATCAGTTAAAAGTGGTCTCTGTTTTCGATATACGCACTGATACATAGTCTGTTCTCACTAAATATCATTTACAAAAGGTTTCTGAGACAACTATGGATGTTTTTGTTTTTTTGCAATGGGATTAGATAACATTATGACAAAATAGCAGTAATACAATGTACTTTTAGCAGTGGGGATGGACAGATTGACAGATGAGGTCAGGCAGGAGTGTCTGCACTATGATGTTCACAGATGACATCTGCAGTGAGAGTAGGGAGCAGTCTGGAGCATGCTCTGGAATGAAAGTCAGTAGAAGTGAGACAGAATACATGTGTGTGAATGAGAGGGAGACCTGTGCGAAGATGCATGCATAATGATGGTGTATTAGTTAAAAATCCGGTGTCAACAATCCAAAGCAATGGACAGTGGTCCATTGCTTCTTCACATTAGAGGTGAAGAAGAGATTGAAGGCAGTGTGGAGTGGGTGGAGACAAGTATCTGGGGTCATTTGTGACAGAAGGACAGCAGCAGGTGTGAAAGTGAAGGTTTACAAGATGGCAGTGAGAGCTGCCGTGATGTGTGGTTTGGAGATGGTGACGTTGACAAAAAGGCAGGAGGCTCTGCTGCAGATGTTCAGATTTTCACTGGGACGAGATTAGAAATGAGTACATCAGAGGGACAGCTCAGGTTGAATGGTCTGGAGACGAAGTAAAGAGGTGGGATTGTAGGTATGTTGGAGGAAAAGAGGAAGACCACAAAGAAGATTCGTGGATGTAGTGAAGGAGGACATGCAGAGGGTTGGTGCAACAGAAGAGGATGCTAAGGATGAGTGAGATGGAGTTGGATAATCTCCTGCTGTGAAAGAAGAATTGGACTGTACTAAAGCAAAAAAAGTGTAGAAATTTTGCTACATGGTACTATTTTAGCTCACTGGGTTGCGGCGGTAACCATAAGCCACAGGGCTAAGTGCTCAGGTTTGAGTCGGACCAGATGTTCTTTGCTGTGCATCTTCCTCCACTCTCAATCCCCCTCTTCTCTGTGTGGCATCTAATTAAAGTGGAAACCCCCTAATAATAACAACAACAATAGTAATGTATTAAAAAGGAATCTTGACAGACTCGTATTAGTGCTAAACATTAAGCCACTCTTAATTTTATGCCTGAGAAAAGACAATATTTACCCACAGTGACATTTCGAGTTTTTATGTATTATATAATTTGCCAGTAGAGGGACTGAGAGAGGACGCACATTAACTGTAAAATGCAAACTTTATAACAACTGTTAACTGTTTTCAACAGCACAGACATCAATAAACCAAATAAAGATAAACTACGTGCAACACTCTTAACTGCACGTCTATAAAATAACACTCCTGAACAGCATGCTGGGTGATGCAAGAAATAATTTTAATAATATTGCTGTGTTATACTGTAAAAGTGGTCTGAACCAGCTGGTCTTTAACCTGCTGGTTCCCTTGTACAAAGTACAAAGCGCTTCCAACAGTTAGAAGACAAACAAGGTGAGTTACCTGCACCTGCTGTGCGTGACATGTGCAAAGGTGATCTTCATACAATGTCCTGAGAGCCTGAAAACATCCGTAGGTTTATCTGTTCTGTACTTCGCTCGTCCTGCTCCACAAATAAACGAGAAGCTCTGCTTTCCTTCTGTAACATTATATTTTTCAGTTCTCTGTGGAGGATCACCGAAGCCATGCTGACAGAGCATTAAGCTCAAATACATTTAAAACTAAAACCAATGCATCCACAAGATTTTGCCTATTAATGAGCTGAAATTACAGAAGATGAAGCTGTATTGATCTCTGTGGGGAAACGAGCTATGCGAGCAGCGGACAGAATACTGCAAATTAAAATGAAGAGAAGTAGGCACAAGAACTGAATAAGCAAAATAAGCGAATGGAGGTTTGCAGCAGACAATACTGTAATATTTTAAAGCAGTTTGTAGGGATACATAAATATTTTGATAATGTTGTGGGTTTGGTTTAAAAATACTTAAAAAATACTTAAATATATACACTGTTTAAGTTCAGGATCTAAAGTGAGTAATTTTATTAAATAATACATTCAAGTGAAGGAACCTTGTGGATGTGTGAAAAATGTCAGTATTTGGACAAAAGAAGCTGCTCTGAGATAAAAGAGACCAATATTTGTAGAATGTGACATCTTCATTTCAGAAATTCATCCACAGTTTCTTGTATTATTTTACACCATCTTTTGTATCCACTCAGTCAATGACTGCAGTGTGAAGAGAAGCAACTCTTTGAATGAGAATGCAGGAAGAGAAGATTCTTGGACGTATAAAAAAGGCACGGACGGGAGTAAAGTGTATGAAACTATGGGATTTTCACCTTCACTTTAATGGCTGCACAGTCACAGGAAGTCGGTCTGCAGTCCATTGATTGGCCAAGCCGAATCAGAGCAGAATTACATGAACCAATCAATGGCTCTGATAGCTCAGGGGCAGCGGGGAATCTGAGATCGAACCACATTGCCAGTTTTCACCTCCCGTTTTACATTTCTCAGTGTCTTTATTCCTTTTTTCTTCTCAGCCCCTTTTTTTTCTCCATTACCAAAGGAGATAATGGTTATGAATAGGCAGTGTGACCATGTGGCGTTTAAGGGCATAGCGTACGTTTGGGAAGAGGAGATGAGAGACTGAGCTAATTTGTGAAGAGAGATTAGTCCATTCAGTGGCTCGCTGTGCTGCTGTCAGGAAGGCTGATGGGGATAATTGGTGGGAAGCCGAGGACAAATGTTGTTGTATGTTCCCATTGTCATTGATGATCATTCGGTAGACCCAGACGCTCTGATAAATTCTCCTGCATTTGTTTGATTTACAGTTTAACCTCCTTATTATTCACAGTGGGGTTACTAGTGTTAGTGACAGCCACTAAAAAATATATCTTTTAATCATTTATACAGCAAAAAAACGGTAATGTATCAATAGCAAGTTAATTGCATCACTGCCGTATAATTATCTTTAACAAATGAAACAAATGGTCAAGACATTTGTTAGACTCTGTGTTGTGGCAGTGGTATCCACAGTCTCCAGCAGCATGAGGATTTATTTGCAGAGCTCAACTCTGTGGAGGAAAGCTGGACCTCTGCCAGCAAATGAGCCTTTGTAGATTACTTGTCAAATACATTCCAGGAAATTTACTAATACGTTTCTCCATGAAACAATAACTAGCTCCTTACAAATACACTCGCTGGCCACATTGCTCAGATGTTTTGGTCCATATTGACTTTCTAGCCTCACACAGTTGCTTCAGATTTGTCAGCTGCACATCCATAATGCAACTCATCCCAAAGGTGCTCTGTTAGACTGAGATCTGATGACTGTGGAATCCATTTGAGTTCAGTGAATCCATTGTAATGTTCAAGAATTGGGTTGGTTTTAGATTTGTGACATAGCTGCTTCCGGCAGGATACACTATCAGATGATGTCATGAAGGGATGGGCGTGGTCAGCAACAATGCTCTGTAGTAGGCTGTGGTGTTTAAACGATGCTCAACTGACACCAAGGTGCCCAGCGTGTTCCAAGACAATATCCTCCACCACAACGACCAACCTAAAACATTGATATAAGGCAGGATGAGTCCCTGCTTTCATGTTGTTTCCACAAAAATTCTGATCCTACTATCTGAGTGTTGCAACAGAAACCAAGACTCATCACACTCAGTGTTGGTCAGGTTGCTTGAAAACAGCAGAAGTTACTAATAGTTACTAATTACTGATCACTTCTCAGTAATCCTGTTACTTTGCTGATTACTTTCAAAAGTAATTAGTTACTCTATTACTTAGTTACTTTTTAAAAACACGATACACAACCTGAATACGTAATAAAGCAATAGACCTTTCAGCCCAATTCTATTTTTTCTGCATAATCAATCATATAAAATGTAATCAAATGAAAAAGTCTCTTTTTAAAACTTGTTTTAAATGTTTAACTTTATGAACATTGCATTAAGCAAAAATTTAATTATATCCAACAGTCTTTGACTTGAATAAGTGTGTTTAACATTTAAACCTATTTTCTGCATATTCCAGTATATAGAATAAAATAATTTTTTGTGTTTACACTTACTCTTTAAAATAGATGCAAGTAAAACACAACAAAAAATAAATATCAAATAAATAAAATCAAAGATTCAGCGGCACTAAGTCCTGTCGCTCTTCAATCTATTTTTACCTGTTTAGCCGAAGTGAGGCCCGTTGGAGGTTTACCCGATGCTGCAGCGGTCATGTCAGTGGGAGGATCCGGGGGTTTCTCTGTGAATTTTACATTCCCGTGGCAGCGTGCTGGGCGCTTGCTCAGATTTGAAGTTTAAGTTTTCGCTGTAGAAAGACGTTTTCTTCCCACGCGGAGTGTACAGAAGATGCTTATGTTTTTGTCACTTTTTACAGAATCAAACTCAAAGTGATGTCAGTACTTCCACGCTTTAAACGCTGCATGGTCGTACTCTCTCCCACACTCCATATTATCCATTGTTGATCTACACACGTCTGTTGCTGCCACAGATGTTGCACACTCGTACGTCATTGTCATGAGACACTCTCACAAGCAAAATCACGGTTTAATAACGCAGTAACGCAGTGTACCTACAGGAGAGTAACAGTAATTCCTTTTTTTGCAACAGAAATCCCTTACTTTAATTGTTACTTGAAAAAGTAATCAGATTACAGTAATACGTTACTTGTAACACTTTACTGCCCATCTCTGATCAGACCACTCTCTTATTGTCCAGTTTTGAGCCTGTATGAATTATAGCCATTGTGGTCTTCTGCTGCTTTAACCCATCTGCTTCAAGGTTTGACACTTTTCTATGAAGGGCATCTTTTCTATGGTAATCTGTACAAACACTGAAAAAATATCTCTGTCTATCTATCTATAAAAAAAAAACTATAGCGACCTTTCTGGATGGGCCTGAGCCTCAATGAGCCGCCTATAACCTGGTGAGTTTTTGGTAAACCACCTTTAAGTGTGAAAAATCCTATTGTTAAATGTGTGGGAAGGATGGAAGCACAATGCCAAAGCAACAGACTGCCTGATTTATTATAAAGCACTGGGCCAGCATGATCATTTCATGGCTCCCTGCCTTGTTGTCACAGTGCCACCCCTGGTCATGTGTTAAAGTTCAGGACAGTCAGTTGCTCCGTTAGCGTCCCGAGTCCTTGAACCTGAATGGCGTCTAAGCCATTTGTCCCTCTCACACTGAAAGTCAGTAAGAACGTCCAGGTGTTTCTGACAGCAGTCTCTGCACATCATTAGTAAGAATAGATGGAAAACAAAGGCAATGTGACAAATGCAGTTCTTAAGAGGTTGGGCTAGTCCATCTGCTTCCAGCACAACAGAGTAGGTTAGAGAAATACGTCACCGAGGAGATTTAGCATCAGAAGTGCTTTGCAGGATTATTTATTAAGCACAGATTCTCCAAAAGGAAGGGGAATGAAATGAGGAACAGACGTGAAAGCAAAAGTCTTTTTTGTTGCTGACAAGCTGAGAGTGCACTGGAAGAACACCCGGGATTTTATGTAAGGTGACTGTAAGAGCCAATTAAAAGTTAATTTTATTGGTACTTGTAAAATGATTGGAGGAGAGATATGCATGTTTGATGTTGGGAGTGTGATTTCTAGTTGGTTTCAAAGTGTTTTTTTTGTTAAAGGCATAGAATATAGAAGTGCAACATTCTAATGCGCTTTTTAGTATTTTGGGCTTCCGGCACACTGTAATTCCGTAGTTGGGGAGTCGGATAAGCTGGAAGCAACACAGTTTTTTTGACCGAGTCTTGCCATGTAAATGAAAAGTTCCAATAAACATCTTTAACGCAAGAAAAGTACCTGGACTTGCTCGCGTTCAAATGCATGTTGCCGGACTGACTCCTAAAGGTGGTACAGAAGAGTGAAATAGAGACGGAGTGCCGCCACTACAGTGACAGTTCAGGTTTGGAATCTTTTATGATTTATTAATATCACAAATTCACTAAAAGCATCCGGTAATGGATCTCACAGTTTAAACTGAGCCAATTATTTATGTTACACAGACTGTACACAAAGATGAACATATTGTGTCAGCCCCAAATCTGCATTCTTTCTTATGGTCAGCAGGGGGCTCTGTGTTTCAAAAATACGTCTATAAAGAAGTCGCTAGCTTTCTCTGTGACCTCAGTAAAGACTTTGCTGATGGGTTTATGAACTGATAGACAATACCCTGGCAACCAAAGCAGTTTTGCAAAAAAACACTAACAGCTGGCCGCAGAATATACATTTTTGCCTAACGAGGACAGACTGCAAGCAGTTGCTGACCAGTCTCTAGTGCTTGAGCCTGACCAGTTTTTAGATGGAGCTAAATCAGGGTCAAAAGTTTTCTTTATTTGAAAAGTGATTCCAAACGGAAATTTGTTTGATATTTACGTTTGATATTTAAAATAAATAAATAAATAAATAATTTCCCCCTGTTAAGGACAGGCCTTCATTAGAGTTTCAGAAAAACAGAAGAAATCAGTTAAGCATTTGCACTGGATGTACACACAAGCCCTCAGTTTTTCAGAGCCTTGATACAGTAACTGTGGCAATGTTTACAATAGCTTGAAAGAAAGCAGTATGTGTCCTGCATGGTGCTTTGTGTTTTATTTAGTTTCATTTTGTTTAGTTTCGGTCACACTGCCTCTTCAACTGTTAATACACCTCTTCACAATACAGAAGTCAATGTAATGCCAAGGAGTCCTGACTGAGTATTTGGAGTGAGACGGGAGATATTAGGAATTTCTGTGCTTTGTCAGATTGGATCTACTTTGAGTAGTTTATAGATTTTAAAATATTTAAATTTGTGAGTATAATATTATTAGAAAAATATTTAAATGCTTAGGCCCTGTTGGAAGTTGCTTCATGGAATTAGCAAAATATTGCATAAGTGGCTGTGTGTCTTACTTTAGTGTGTTTTAGTTTAAAACATGAACCTCCCAACACTCGTATGTATTCCTTTAATAACTTCACGTGCAGATTGTTGGATAGAAGAGTTGGGTGAACTGAGGGGAAAAGGTGAGATTTTTTTTTATGTCGTAGACAGCAGAGTGATTGGGTTTGGATGGAAAAAGGATATTGAATAAATTAACCCCCCAGCAGTGGAGGGCACTATGTAATTGAGGTGCCCAGTTAGAGTGAAAGTGAGTATTAGATCCCTACGTGTGCATTATCAGCTTCAAATTAAATCTAGACTCTCACAAGTTCATGTAGAAAAAATGAAAATGAATCAATATGCCTCTGAGCAGCTGCGGAGTCTTCGGCGGTGTGTGCTACCTTTTTATCTGCACTTCATTCGTGCGGCCGATCTTTGTTATGCGTTCCGTGGTAACCTCTTAACCATCAAGCAAGACAAAGGCTTTCAAAGGCGTGTGTGTGGGCGGAAGGGGTTAATATGACCTCCTACATGCTGCCCCTGCCTTTGCCTTCATTGAAACACTGACATCCTAATCTGCATCAAGTCATTTGTATTCAGCATGGTGCTCTGAGTCACTCCAGATCCAGATAGCAAGCAGCCTCTTCCTCTTATATGCGCTCAAGCTGCGCAGTAGAACCTACATTTTCTCTGCTGCTAACACCTGAACACTTGCTTTCCTTGGCTGTCTTTAAGCATGAAAAAGCTGTTCCATTTGTGTTTTAGGCATGCCTGTACACAATCTGAGTGTGCAGCATGTTAGTCCTATTTATGTCCGTTATCTCTCCGTCCATGGGCTCTGTTCAGAGGGGCTCTTCTGCACTGTGGTGCTGCCCTTTAAATGGCTGCCTGTGCCCCTCATTTGTCTGAGGATACTTCCGCATGGGTGAAAATATACAGACCTTTCAGCGGTGAACGCTTGTGTGTATGTGTGTGTATTATGGCTGGTGGAGGAAGAAAGGATGTAGAGGAAAAGGGGGGAGGGAGGCTGCTAATGAGAGATTAATGTGGTGAAGTAGGGAGGAAGATGGAGGTTGAAGAGATGAGATGTAGGGGGTTTAAGAAAAGGAGGAGGTGATAGTGAGGAGGGATTTTCACAAGAAGTCTGCTTCTGTAGATCAGAAAGTGAGCTTTATAAAGTAAAATGACTTCATTGAGCTGTGTTAACATTTAATGTTAGCCTTGTGCTGCTAAATTTAGCCGATGGGCATTATGATGAAAAGTTCCCCGCTGCTCTCTCCGTTCTTGTTGGTGGCAATTTGCAAGGACAACTGATGGAAGAGTTGAGTGAAGGACTTGTTAAATAAACAAATAGGTTGGGATATTATGTGCTTATAAATTATCAGCGTGAAACAATAGCTTAGACCTAGAGCTTGAATTATGCTTCGGGGGAAACTTACACCACAACCTATGATTTTAACCCTCTTAACCTCTTAACCCTACGATCTTTAACCCCACTCTTCCTCTCAACCTGACCTGTACCTCCTGAAAATGTAACTACACATTGGGTCGATACACCCTGCAAAGACTCTGGCATGGAGGGTTACGGCGTGGGGTTAAGACAGGTTTCTGGCTACGTCGTAAGTTACAACATAGATTTCCTACTGAAGGATAATTCAGGCATGAGTCACAGAGACCAGTCCCCCCTGCCAACCTGCGGCCACCAGGGAAAAATATATATTGCCTGTTGCAAAGAGGATTCTTTGGTTGCTCTCATGTTGCTTCAGTCCCCTGTAGTTTGCATTGAAGACACTGATTTGTCTGCAAACACTTGTAAACTTGTATTTCCTAGAGACCAGTGGTTACTTAGGAGTCGCTGACTGGTCTGAGCTTCAAGAGCTACTCCTCATAGGCTTTCAAGGGGTAACGAGTTAGTATTTGAATTCAGGTGCATTCAGTCCCATTGTCACACGACTACCTTTGCAAACATTTGTGAACGAATGGGTCTTTCTAAAGCACCAAATGTATTCAAGTGCTGTAATCCCATAGTTGTAACACGCCAGTTCGTGAACGTTTTGCCATCCTTGATATTTCACGATCAACTTTAAGTGATGTTATTGCAGGCTGGAAGTGGTTATAGTTATAGAGCAGGGTCACCAAGTGCTGGCATTAACATCAGCACATCATCTGTGCACCGGGAGCTTCATGAGGTGTAATGTGTAGATTGGCCTGCACAGTAATCCAGTAATTTGTTGGGAAACGTTTTTGGTTGACGAAGTGTGTTTATGTGGCTGCACATTCAATGTGTGTGCTCTTTCTTTAATACAAGTCACTCCTGATTGGGTTACACTTCTCACATGCCTACCAAACAGGAACTGATGCACCTTAAAGCCCAGAAACCACAGCACAACACAGCACAGTTTGCAATGGAACTACATTTGCTAATTTGCTAATACATTTGGAATCTCGATAAATGTCTGTAGACGACTCTTCATAATTTCATTGTACATGTACAATGACAATACAGGGCTATTCTATTCTATTCTATTCTATTCTATTCTATTCTACTGTAGCGAAACAATACAAAAAGGAAGAACTTAAGTTAATTATTTACCTAGTTGGATTCTCAAAGGGACATACCATTTAAATAAGTTAATTAAAATTAAAAATGTTAACACAGTCGGTGATATTCATCCAGGTACCCAACCCAAGTTGGGTTGCAACTGGAGAAATTGCACAACCTGTGTAACCCCATCAGCCCGTCAAAATACTGCAATTTACATTTTGCAAAAGCTTTTTTAAGACACAACAACTTTGCGCATGTGAATGAATTTCATACAGCAGCTGATTTAATCACATGAAATGATGAACACACGAATGCAGACAAACACAATCAACATTCTTGCTTACATAGTTAAGATAATGCAGTGATTACATCAAAACCCTGGTGTCTTTAAATGAAACCAGCTTAAAGTGCCAACTTTTATTCACACAGTTTAAAATGTAATTTCTCTGCAGGTTTCTCCTGATTCAGTTTTGCTCTGACCCCATCTTATTTTCTCCACCTCCCTGCACCCCCCCCCCCTCCAAATCTGTGTGCTAGTTATATAAGCGCCCCCCTGAGGTGTGTTTTTGAGTCTGTGCGCTCGTTTGTTAGCAGAGGTCGCACAGGTTGAGTTAGAACTCTGAGGAGACAACGTGCACTGAACAGCAGTTAACGGTCAATGTGATCCTTCAGATGCTGTTTGATTCATGGAATCGATAGTTGGCCTGAAGTGTTTTAAACACTGAGGAAAGAAACCGCAGAGCGAGCATCAAATGTGTCTTTACAGGCAAATTAGCATTAGTACAAAGGTCTAAAAGGAGCTTTCAGACACTTAAAATGTTGAAGCTTGTAACAGCTCATATTTCATGCATTCAACAACTTGAGTTGAGTCATGGGGTGTGTGTGTGTGATTATGCAGGACAAGCAGAATTTTATAAAACTTGGAGGAGCAAAGGAAACAAAATCTGAACTGAATTCCTTTCTTTAAAAGTGCAAGGGCATTAGCCTTTACTGCACTATTATCCTTCTAGCTTTTAAAATGTAATCATCTGAGTGCAAAAAGAAATGTGTTTCTTATTTTTCTTCATAAAGTTGGTCTGTAGACGACTAAAGAAATCTTTATCAACTCTTCGAAATTGACCTATTACGCTTTTCCTTCATTTCTGCCATTTTATATTAGACTGATGTTAAATCACATCCCCTCGTCTACTCCCTGAGCACACTTCTTAAGCACAAGCGCTCCCTCCTCCTCCCTCTCGTCCTCTGTTTTCATGCCTATTATCTTTCAGTCCCATCAGTCGCACAAACAGACACCACCGTCTATCTGAACCATCAAACAAGCACGCCCATCGTCAGGGTTTACTGCATTTAGTGTGTAGACATATTGCACAGATGTACTAGAGCAGACACATGAGACATTTCAGAAATGAAGAATGTAAACGCTAGCATCCCGGAAGGAGCTTCAGCTTGACACTGTACTTTTTGTGGCATTAGTTAGCAAATGAACGAATCCGGCATGATGATCCGGCACCCTTTTTTTCCGTGTTTTCTATAAGATGTATGCTTTTACAGTGATGGACACTAATGTTAAACAAGGCCAAAGTTTCAAATAATGAGCTGAACAACAGTGTGCAAGTTATCCATGCAGACTGCTCTGAACATTTCCTCTATTTCTTGTTCTGTATGACGTCAGTGAGAGTGCATATCCTTAAATATGCTCATCTCAGGCACACCAAGTCCCGCCCCATGTGCTGTTCAAACTTTCAGCTTGAGAGGGGCAACCAATCAGAAGAATGTTAGCATAAAGGGGGAGGAGCATATGTGCAAGTAATCAGGTGTTACAGTTTCTACAATATTATATCCTCTCATATCCTAGGGATAAAAAAATTGTCATCAGACAGTGGCTGTGAGGCTCTGAGCAGACATTCAATTTTTTATGACAGCTTCATATTATCATGCATCAACAACATATTCACCCTTCAGGCAGATTTCAAAGAATTATAAAAGGTATGACTAGTTGTCTGTGGTGCCTTCAACTCTCTCTCTATTATCATCACTTAGGCCCAGTTAACTGTGAATCAAGCAAAGCTGCTCAAATACAATCCAATAATAAAAATATAAAGATGAAAATGAGCACAAGAGGTCATCTTAAAAGCACCAAAAACATCTCGAAATGAAAATGAGGGCGGCACTCTGAGATTGTGGCTATATCTCATATTGGGTCATGTACTGACTAGGTCACACTGATGTTTGCTGCACACTGTGAAACTGTCTGTGCTGCTGTGTTTACATGTATGAAGCATCCACATTTTACAATTTGTGGCTTCTTTCCAGCAACATCGAAATCTGAAACAGTTTTGTGTTAAATTAAAATCGGTTTTATTGAGTAAACACATTTGCTCTTAGTAGCTTTTAAGAAATTCGTTAAAGACTCCAGTCTAAAGAGGTTGGATGCGAGTTGTTGGTGAACGCATGCAAGCGAGAGCCAGTGATTCTGTTGCAAATGCAGAGATGAGAATATGCTAAAGTTTGCTGCTTTTGAAGGTAATGACAACCTGTTTTATGACTTTGGAAAAAGCTGCTGATGCTGAGCCTTTTTTCTCAAGAGAACACCCCTAAGGTGAGCTCACATCAACTAATATAAGCAACAGTACTGATCATATCAGAACAAATACAAAAAAAAGCCCCAGAGGGCAGAGAATTGAATAAAGGTGTATTTTACTGCTTATGATCTGAATTTTTATTTTGATGGAGAAATATTTTATTATTCCCTCTTTAAAGGATTACTTCGTGTCACTTTAATGTTCACTTAGTTCTTATTTAACTGTTATCGGAGGATAATCTCTATGAAAGAGGCTCAAGATAATAATTTGTGTCAGGCCCTCTGTGTTTGAAATGCGTCAGATGAATTGCTCTGCTATTTGCTCAGTGAAAAACAACTAAAGTGTGTCATCGGTTCACACTGGACAGTGAAAACGTAGCTAATGCAATGCAGAGAGCTACCTGAGTTTAATTAGTTATGATGGCCTATATCATCTGATGGGCATTATTGAACATTTAGAAGCCATCGGGGGTTGTGAAGCAGCCTCACCACCTTCGTTCTCAATTAAAAAGCTATTTTGGGATGTGAGGATGCTCTGATGGATTTTCTCCAAATTAGGACAGGAAGTCATGCCAGTTGCTTTGTGTTAATCATTTCAAGATTTCGGCTCAAATCTTTTGCATCTTTGAGATCTCATTTGATTTTTAATGCATTGCAACAAGGAGAAGCAATGCCACAGTAAACACAAGTTGGTAAACTTTATCACACAAGTAACAAAAAGAGAAATGCACTGGGTTTACAAAGTCAACAAGCTTCTGTTTGTTCACCTCGGGAGGATAAAGTTTCTTTCATGGGTTAGCACTTAGGCTTCATATGCATTACATGTGCGTGTAGAAAAAAAGAAGTATCGGGAACAAAACAGCAGCACAAACAAACAATTTCTGTAGAGCTAGTAAAAATAATCCATTCTGTTATTTCTCTAACAGTTTAGTACAAAGCAATAGATGAACCGACCCACTAACGATGCTATCTTAGAAGCAGAACTAAAATATTACAAAAACTTTTCTACTTAATGAGCTACAGCTTTTTGTGAGCACCCCATGTGAAAGCAGATAATCTGATTAGATTTAGAGCATTTGATACGTACGGTTACATATTAATAATGGAACAGTGATTACTGTAATACAACAAATTAACACCAGATTTTATGAAGCAAAGCATAAAAAAACGTGTTAATTGATGCAATGGAAAATGGATTTAATTAGTAACAGAGTAACTCAACAATTCATAGCAGAGAGCTCAATAGGTTCCTCACATAGCACAGATGACCCGGTTGGATATACTGCGTATATTCAAATTTGTTGATAATACACTTGTAATATTCCACAATGACTTTCTTTTGACAATAAGTGTGGCTTTTTAAAAAAATGAAATATTGATATTGTGTAGGGTGTGGCATGGTGGTGCAGGGGTTAGCCAGGTTTATGAAACAGGTTTAATAATGGAAAATATCTGGCTCTTCATGTTAAAATTCCAGTCACTGCTAACCAGTTATCCTGGCCCCCCCTGACCAGTCGCTGTTATTTGCTCTGCAGTCAGTCTCTCAGCCCATCATTAGACAGACCGCAGCATCTTGGACTCCAGCTGGCAACGGTAGACGTTTTCTGTTGTGGAGATCCACAATGCTGCACCGAGCCACTGAGGCTGCAGAGCCAAACAAGGACCATTATACTGTCTATCAGTACATATCTAACTGCTCTCCAAAGTGTTGGAGTTTGAGTCTGACCTCACTGAGGATGCTGATTGGTGCTCGGTCGTTAGCATTACAAAGCAGGACTACTTATATATGCAGAAGAACGTTTTTTTTATATGGAGCAATTTATTAATGCTTTTAAGAACATGTCCATGCCTACACGTGTGTCGTAATCAATGCATCTGTCCACTTATGAAAACAAACAAATAAAATTATTACAGAAAAAAATGTCAGCGCATAACCCCCTTTTAGTACATTTAGCTCACGTAGGAAATCTTGTAATAAGTGCTTAAGATTACCGACTAATTATTGTCCTGTATGTCCTGTTTCCCTCCCTGCACAACCAGTTGTAGTACATGGCTGCCCTTCCTTGAGTCTGGTTCTTCCTATTTAAAGGGTGTTTCTCCTTCCCACAGTCGCCATGTGCTTGCTCATAGGGGGTCATATGATTGTTGGGGTTTTCTCTGTATTATATTGTACATTAAAAAAAACAAACTAAAAAAAAAAACTTGAGGCCACCGTCGTTGTGATTTGCTGCTATATAAATAAAATTGAAATCTTTCAATCTGTAATTATCTCATAAAGGTGATGTACTCAGTTTCACAACAGTAGCAAAGATGGATTAACTGACCACATTTAACACAAGACCAAACACAGGAGCAACATATAAAATGTGTATTCTCTTTAATAAACTCTGTGTAGTGCCTTTTAATTAGGCAGTTTTTTGGTCAGTATTACATTAATTCCACATATACTGTTGCTAAGGGAAGTTTTTTCTACCTTTAAATAAAAGGTAGAGGTAAACGTTGAACAATTTAAACACTTGTCACAAAAGTGTAAAAAAGCACAGAAGAATAAATTCGCATAATACGGCTCAAAGGCCTCCGTGCAGAACTCGTTCAGTCCATGTCGACCTTCACAGAACCGTATCAGTCAAGTGCTAATATCAACATTGTTCATGCAACATTAACGCTAATGAAAGCCTAACGGATTGAAGTGAATTTCTTTGCGAGACAGAGACGCCCAGAATATTTTAAGAGAGCGACAGAGACAGAGAGGGTTGTGGGAGGGAAATAGCAGCAGGTCTGCTGTCAGATCACAGTGAATAAGTCGTGTGATTTCACAGATGGGTTTTAACAGGAACACACTCTGGCCAGGGGAGTTGTTCTCACATGCCGGAGGATGCTGTTACAGCTCACACACACAATTATACGTACTACACATTTTAAAAAATGACAGGAAGTAACTGCAGCACTTGAACTTGCCAGAGATTCCTTATGGTATGTAGATCATGCAGACGGAATATAAAGGATAAGGCATGTGTTTATAGTAAAAACCAGAGTGGTTTAAATAAACAGGAAAGAAAATCATGGCTCTGGAATCAAACATCAACCTAACAGGATCTGAGGCTTTCACCACACAATGAATCATCATCCACACAATGATATCATTTACATTTTTGGTCTATTTATACTTTTTTTAAAAAAAATAATAATAATAATTAAAAAGAAAAACAATGACCAAAAGTAAATAAATAGAAGTAAATCAGTGAGAACCCCAAAAAACAAAGAAGCTACAATATAGACAATGTTGTATAGTAATTAGCTTTCTGATGAGTAATGTTGTAATAAATTTATAAGATTACAGAAATCTTTCAGTCTGTTTGGGCCTCATAAAGCCAACATAAAGGGATAAAATCTCATAAAAGTAAAATCAATGAGAACCAAAAAGGTGCTGTAAGTATAGCCCATTTTTTTGGCTTCTATATTTGAAAGTATGTGAGATGTGGCTACGGAGGGTACTGAGTTGGTCATGATTAATGAAAGTAAATATTGTTTTTTAACTGAATTTTTTTCAATTTTCATTTACGTTTCTGTAAAGACAATTTTTTTTAATGAAATTGCTTATATGGTGTGTGTTTACTTCAACCACTGAAGCTCTTTTCTAAATTGTTCTTCTTTAGTCATAATTCATAGTTTAGTCAACCCACATTTTTATTGATATACACAATCAAGACAGTCAAATCTTGTCATTAAGGATATGGGGAGGTCGTCAAATGTCATATATATATATATATATATATATATATATATATATATATGCGCTATGATCATTATACTGTAGTAAGATGTGATATGTGAGTATGGAGGCTTTTGAGTTTGTCATGAGTAATTAAAGTACAGAAATGTAATTAGCTTTTCATCGAGTAATCTGTAAAGTGTAATCGATTAGCAACTTTCCTAGCAACGACTTTCCCAGCACCGACTGATATTATCCTGCAGCTAAATCCTGGTGTACAGCAGCAGTTCATATGATTTGACAATCTTCATTAACAGAGTTGAATGGATTCACAGCCTCTGTTCTGCTGTGGACACAGCAACGAGAAATTAATAACATGTCCAGTAGTTAAATGAGTGGGCGTGTCCAAACAATTAGCAGGTCTGGTTTAATGGTTATTAGATGTCCGGTGTGAATAGAGGTGGAGAAACCCATCAAGGACGCTGCTCATTAGCTGCTGTTTTAATTAGTTGGAGGTCAAACACGTGCACGTGTGTTATATTGAAGTCAGATCAAACTTTAAAATAAATGTGCTGTCTGTTCATTTGTGTTGTGTTGAACAGCTGCAGTAAGTCAACATGTTTCCATAGCAGTGTTAAATTATTCTACTCAAATATTTGCACCTTTGCAGTCAGCTGTCACACATTCCTATCGAGCTTGTAGCTCTCTGTTCACACATTCACTTTACTGCCGGGCAGTGTTTGTATATAATCACTGCAAAGGGAGAGTGACACTCAGATTCTTCCTTTTTGAACGCAACCCTGCTGAAAAAGCAGACACTGCTCCTCAGAAATGAATGCAGTTCAATTAATCAGCTGTTTTCATAATAAGATAATTAAACATGCCCATCTGGATTTTGTGAAATAAGCTAAGGATGTTTACTTTTATTTCAACATTCTCTTTTTGTTATTAAAATATAACTAAAAGTCATTTTACACACACACACACACACACACACACACACACACACACACACACACACACACACATATATACTAGGGGTGCAACGATACACAAAATTCACGGTTCGGTTCGGTTCGATACTTTGGTGTCACGGTTCGATATTTTTTCGATACAAAAAAAATGTTCATGCCTTTTTATTAATTTGTCATTTATTAAATTTTCACGGCACATTCTGCACCATTCTTTTGTGGTTCGGACTCCTCCTGACATTTCTTTGGAGGTGGAGGAACACCAAAGTAATTGCTTAAAGGAGCTTCTTCGACATCTTTAAGAGTTCTAAACAAATGTCTGTCCTCCTCCAGAAAATCTTATGTATGCAAACACGCGTTGCAACTTCTTATCTTGTGCGCATTTATTTTGACAGCGAACGCACACCTGCGGACCACTTATGTGCAGCCCTGGTTATTTAGCTCGTCATATTGCAGCCACAGAAATTCTTTTGTCCATGAAACCATAAAGCTGCACTTTCTTTTTGCCTTATAGTCTGATTTGTCATAACTTTTCCGTTTTGTGGTAAGCTTTTCTTTGGCTGTCACTTCTTCACGCTGACCTGTCTTATTTGGCTCAGCAGAACGAAAATATATATCCTGCTGCTTTTACACACGCACTCACATAACGCTCAGCGATTCTCTGCGCGATTAACCTCTCACATGTTTAAGCTGCGGGAGATTTCACTTGTCATGTTTGCATAGTAAGCTAACGATCGATAAGATGATGTCAGAGGAATTGGTGCGCAAATTATCGTCACTCACCAATCAGTACTGTCGCTCTCTATACACAGTTCACGCGATTGCAAAGTGAAAGCAAAAAACAAGCGCAAATTCAAACATGATTTCAATATGTCACATATTGACAGTGGCTCACCGATGCCAATGACATAATTACCCAGCTACATTTCCGAAAGAATGCAAAAGCATTGACATATATTTTTCCTTCCTACGATAGGCCGACAGGCAGGGCAGGGCAGCCCGACTGGAAAAATCGCTAGCCCCGGGACATCGGGCTAGCGATTTTGCGAGCCCTGTATCTGATTGAGGAATCACTCATCTTTGGAAAAGAGAGTTTATTACAGAGAAATGGCTCTTTCCAAAATAAAAGCTATACTATACGCTTCTTCTGGGATATATTCTCAGCAGCATATTAAACATATCAGGTCCCCATAAGGAGAATCATGTGCTAACGGCTGTCTAAATGACTTGGGTAAAGTTTGTAGCATGCCTGCTTGTTGTTTTTGTCTGCTTCCACTTGTCTCCGCACTAGGATGATGTCGACATAAATGTGCAGTCATATTCGTTGTGTTCCCACTAGTGCTGTCAGCGTAAATCTGAAATGACGTTAACGCCACAACACGGCAAATCTCCGCTAACGAGCTACCGCGGATTGCCCCTTGCATGGGGGTGGACGGCCAACACATTAACGGGCTAACTGCGCTAACACACTAGTTCCCACCCATGTAATTGAGCATTGCGTGGCACATCCAACATACTGTTTTACTTTAGTCCATGACACGCTTACCTTCAGGGTCATACTTCACATGAAAACCAAAATAGTTCCAAACGCCAGATCTGAATGAGGGTGGGGGAGGTCCAATTTGCCATGTTGCAAGGAGAGCTTAACTTCTGTCTTGCTAGCTTGCCCTGCGCTCAGTGAATCTGCACTACTCCGCCTAGGCTGCACTGTCGAGCGCAGATCCAATGAGCGCTCAACACAGACAGCACCATCAGAAGGAAAGTTGATAAAATAAATTAAAAATGCTGTATTGTTCGATACATATGTGTACCGAACCGAAAGCACTGTATCGAACGGTTCAATATCGATACGAGTATCGTTGCACCCCTAATATATACATATGCATATCTGTGTGTGAATTACAAGTACTCATTAACAAGTAGTGAGAAATAAACACAACGAGTCTCCCATCTTGCAGATTAACTGTAGCTCTGTCATCTTGAACTGCAGCTGTCTCTCGTAGTTTATCTTCTCCTCTGCATGCTTGGCGAGCTTGGTGTAGTTGCACTGTTGCCCTTCCAGCTTGCAGTGACAGTCCTGTTGTGAAATGCAGTCGGTGGAGGTTATTTTTGGGGAAGAAACGCAATGATATCAGGGACTTCCACTGTGTAGCAAACTGACCAGCAAGCAGGTCGGTAAGGAAATAAAATGATGTGAAGGGCTGGGGCTAGATTGAGTCTCTCCATCTCTGATGATTAAACAATAAATAAATGAAATTAAACTAAAATAACTCATCATCTGTACTTAGATGACTGTTAATGTACCTTAGCAGTCTCCACTTATTTCATAATGTGAGAGTAGTAAACTGATACCATTTTGAAACTTCAGCTTGATGTCTTTTTTTAGCTAAACATTAGCATATTTGGATGAGAAAGTGAGGTAACACTGTCAAGCTTGGTTTGGAAGCTGAATTCATAAATTGTACAGAAAAACTCAATACTACCCAGAGAGGGAGCTTGGCAGAGGGTTTTCGCTCTTGGAGTGCTTCTTTTTAGTGCGATCGTTTTAATGAAAAAGCTCCATAAAAGACCAATACCTTAAACACAATGGAGAGGTCTAGTTTTGCACTACAGTAAACTGTGTTGAGTCATTCGAGGTCATGGCACCCCTAATTCAGTGTCCATGGATCAATTAGACAAAAACCTCCTGTTCTGCGCAGATGTTACAACAGGGGGTAACTATCCATAGAAACCCAGACCAGGCTCCAAACATGCTTTTTATCCTGTCATGGTGAAGTCTATGGACTGACTGACTCACTTTGGGATCCAGACTCAAGTGGCCACCAAAGGAACTGCAGTTTTAAGATTTCTATCTTGGCTCCATTTTAACCCCAAGAGACTGCTGCTTCATTTTAACCAGTTCATTCAACTCAGTCTGACATGAGTATAATCTGCAGTTATGGTTCCATAGGCAGACTTATTGTCAGTGATGAGACCCGCCTCTGTAGTTACCTCATTCACACTCAATCTGTTTTTATCTGTCACTCTCACACTCGATACACAGAACACACATGCATGATGACCTTTCACCTTGTGTTAGTACTGCTCTGCCTAATGATGACGCTATTTTTAGAGCACATGATTAGCAGTTATCAATTGTCTGAGAGCTGTTCACCCTCTCTGGGTCACTGTGTTTGTGTTGTGCGAGAGAGTGACGTGTTGTGTGTCCTCGACAAAGCTGCTATTGGATGGCTTCACCATTTGAACACTCTCCAGCAGGCTAGCAGAAAAGAGCCCCTGATTGCAACACGACCGGCCAATTACTGCCCTTTTATCGCACCAGATACAGCCCCCCATTGGTCAGCGGACAGAGGGAGGGAGTGGATGAGCTAATTAGGAGAAGCTGGACATTTTTACTGCTTTGTAAGGCAGCTCAATAATACTGCACGAAATCACTCGAATGACATGGTTGATGGGTGTGATCGAGTTCAGAATGGCCACAGTTCTGTTGGTGAGAGAAAAAAGGAAGGAAAGAGGTGGCTGCTTTTACCGAAAAAGTTGTTATGGATAAATAAGAAGTATATGTACTTCTACATAGATACTATGTGGTTGTAAAGACAGTACACAAGGAGCCAACAACCAAATCTGCACAACAGACTTAATGCCAAATGTCATTTAATGCCATAGTGGCATCACCTGTTGTTTTGTGAAGTGTCCTTTGAACATTTGGGGTCATTGTGTTTCGAAACTGGAAGCAAAACGGAGAAGATTGCACGCTCATATGGTAGAAATGTGTCAGTCACAACGTAGACATGACAAAACGTATCGTGTTTTACGAAATGTGCGACAATGACTCATAAAATGAACATGATGTATTATGACTCAGTCATATAGGAGTAAAAATAGGACCGCAACCTCCATACAGCAGCAGCTCTGCACTGGCTTCACATTTCAGACACAAAGGCCACATCCATCGTTTACATGGTGTACACTTTACAGATTTTTACAAATACAACTTGAATAAAAACATTGTTTGTAAACACATTAACTAAAGCACCTGTGTCTAATGTGTCTAGTGTCTAGTGTCTGGCTTTGGGCTGGGTAAAATGGCACCAATGGGTGGAAAGCATATGCTGGAACTTTAACAATAGCTGGTAAGTTTTTCCTCTAAGCCAGGGGTGTCAAACTCAAATACACAGTGGGCCAAAATTCAAAACTGGAACAAAGTCGCGGGCTAACATTAATATTTATTGGAAAAAAAATCTTCCTCCAGATATAAGAACGAATCTTTTCTTATGGACTCAAACACATTTTGCTGAAAAACCGAATATGGAACAAGCAAAGCTTAATACTAAACAATATATATATTAGCTGTATAATACCAGTAGGCCAGCTCTAATCATAATTTGGTATGGCTTCGTGGGCCAAATGTAATTAGGCTATGGGCCAAATTTGGCCTGCGGGCCAGAGTTTGACACCTATGCTCTAAGCTATACCTGTGGTGAGAAAGTACTTAAACCAAGTTGAGGGTCGAGGAATGTTGGTGTTCCCGATCTAATACTGGAAAGCTAAATTCAGGCTTAAGTCATGTGATTAAATGTATTGTCTTTTTCCATGACTAACCACTACAGGAGAGTCTGGCCCAACGTTTTACCAAACTAATTCAAAATGTAGCAGCGCAGGTGGAAATATATTCTATTATAGACCAGAGCCACAAACCCTGGTCTCCTTCTGTGCAGGGTGAGGAAGTCACACTTCCTCAAACACACATTCGGTGAAGGAAATAATTACTATCATTCACGAGATAAAGTTTGTGAACCATATGTAATTATAAGCATTTCCAAACTGATTAATCAACAAATATGGTCTGATTTTTGTCTGTAGTCAAACCCAGAATTAACACACTAAACTCTTATAACTGTATACATTTTTATTGAGGATATTGAGGTAGTGGCTCTCAGGGCTAGAGAGTAAAGTGAAAATAAGTGAATTAATTATCAGAGGTCTTGTTTTGAGCACCTTGGCGTTTAAAAATATATTTTTGTCCTCCAGCTTCATGCCTCTTGGCTTGCACCAACCAGGCTGTCTAAAGGCGGCCAGATTTTGCCAGTAGCTGTCCTTTTTTTTTTCCAGATCCTTGAAAACTGGCCATTCCTCTGTGGAGGGTGTTCGCTTGCTTTTTCAATGCTCAACTGTAAGCTTTTACTCACTTTGTTCTATAAAATGATTGAAAACTATAAACTCTGTATGCTTTTCTTGTTTTAATCTGTCAAGTTGACTTTTTCAAGCGTCACAACACATTTTTGAGTACTACATGGAGAAATTAGGCTGAAGAAAATGTCCCTTTAACTGTATAAGCATATATTATAGGGAACAGAATAAGGTGTGTATTAGGGCTGGGCGATATATCGAGTTTTTAAAAAATATCGATATATTTTCATACGAGATATAAGATGTGACAATATCCTTTATATCGATATAGTCTATGTTACGTTATAATTATACTTGTGGAGCCACAAGTTTGCCTCTCTTTCGTCCACTTTTGTCTCTGCGCAACGTTACTCGGCCTCGCCTCTCCTTCACTGAACACAACTCCCCCTCCTCCCCCATAGCTTCACCTGCAGGCAGCGACAAGATGGACACGGCGTCAACGTGTTAGCGAGCTAACCGCGCTAACGAGCTAACCACGCTAACGCCATGCAGCCCAGAGACGCTGCACAGCCTAAAATCCTTTCATTTTCACAAAAGTTGACAGCGCGCCTTATGTATGAATTCTGGTTGTGCTTACCTACCGCGAACCGATTTTAGGTGGTACACGGCGCTCAGCAATCTCTCAAAAAATGTTTTAGTACGACTTTGGTAAGCTACGGAGCTGCAGCGCTTGATGGATTGTCGGAGCATTACGGCTACCGAGGAGCCTCGCGGAGTGATACGTACTGTGCTTCAACGTAATATTACCGTATTGTGTGTATAAGGGTCATAAAGAGGATTTCAAACTCAAGGCTGTTAGTCACGCAGTAGAAGTTGGGAACAGAGCAGCTGTGAAATCTGTCTTTGTTACTATGCTCTGCGTCTTTTAGTTTACATTTTGACTGCACAATTATGAGCTTTTTGTTATGCACAAAAACAACATTGTTTTCTTTTATTTATGGAGCATGATTATTTAATAAATGCTGATAATTTATTTTTGAGTAATTTCTTCATGTAAATTATGCTGTATGTAAATAAAAATGCCTGTGTGACATCTGGGACACAGTGTGACTAAGAACTCTCTTTTTGTTCTTAACTTACGGCTTTAAAACAATATCGAGATATATATCTTATATCGCCACCCAGCTAAAAAATATCGAGATATGAATTTTAGGTCATATCGCCCAGCCCTAGTGTGTATCTATTATACTCTCTATAATGTGCAGCACTATCATTTGCAGCATTATCAGGATCTGTATAGAAAGCTGTGGGGTTTTTTCAGTTTACAGTTTACTGCCAGGATAAATTCCTACATTGATAAATTCCTGCAGCATTAATTAGATTTTCTTGCAGGCTTTTTTCTCACAACACATATGCTCGCATTCAGACGGCGGACATAAGGGCTTATTTTTGGAGACAGCTTGCACTGGATTTGGAGAGCGAGGAGGTTTGTTTATGCGATGCCCTTGACATTTCCTGGCTTCTCACATCAGCACGGTCAGAGAATCAAAACTCATATTATTGAACCATTTTCCTAACAGCCTCCCACTACATTCAGTGGCCTGCTGCACCCTGGCCCTGATAATGAATTGTCCTTGAATCCTGACTCCTGACTTAAACCTCTTCTTCTCTTTTAAGAGCAAATCCGCTGACTTGCCCGCTCCGGTGGGAACAGACTTCTCGATGATGCACATTAATGGTCCAGAGAGAAAAGACATTCCCCTCAGATGCTGTATAAGTCGGACCAATGATATGTTTGATTCTGTGGCAGAATCAAAGAAGGAGAAAGAAGGAGGAAGGTTAAAGGGAAGGGTGGAGGGAGGGAGTGAGAGATGAGGAAGGAGAAGGAGTGGGCGGAGAAAGCAAAAGCATGTTTGACTTCGATTTGTCATTATCAGAGATAAGAAGGAAAATGCAAATGACTGCAGATGGGAAAGAGGGAAAGAGGATCCTTTAAGAACCGAGTGGAGGCAAATATTTTCTGCACTGAGGGTTTACATGACATGTGGGTCAGATGAGTTAAAAAAAAAAAACACTTACATGCGAAGATATCGGTTCCCTATAGTACTAAACTACATAATATTCCCAGCAGTTGCTGTTTGGATCTTCCTTTATTGTCAGCTGTCAGGAGTAACAAGGCAAGAAATAATTTTATTATGCAACAGAGTTCCTAAAATTTCAAGAAGCCTGTGTCAAAAGATGCCACTGCAGTGTAGACGTATGAATTTGGATTTCTTTTATGAGCACTTTAACAGGCTGAGTCTCCCACTTTCAGAGTGAAGGTGGGTGGTAAATTGGAAAAAAACCCTGAAATGCTTCTTCTTCTGTTTAAATAAGAAATAACCCGTCATTGCTAATATTATATATTCTTACATATATATGTGACAGCTGCAATTCACCAAGCATGCCAATACATCTTAAATAGCACAGGCATACAGTAATAACTGTGGCATTTGAAACAGTAGTTTTGATTTCTACTTATTACAAAGACAAATTATTACCTCTCCCAATGCAGATATGTTTTTGGTAGTGTGTTCTTGTTATTCTGTCTGTAAACGCAACACTGATAAAACATCATAGCGGTGTAGCGTCTGCCAAGGCCTTCAAGGTCAACTTTATTGGTCGAAAATTGACAAAAAGCCTTAACTTAGAAATTATGACTCTTACAAGTGTGGTTTTCGTTGTCAGTATTGAAAGTACTGTATAAAAGCTGTATATGTATAAAGAATCTGACTGCTCCGTCAAGGTCATTGAGCCCGTTCTAATTCTGACAGCGTAATATACCGACGATTTGTCATGTCCTGAGGCGTCCCTCAGGAACGTGAAAGGAAACCTTCCGCGTTCCTATGATATGCGCCGGGTTGTGGATGGAATCCAATAGATTGACGCTCCCGGTGGTAATACACGTTCCAGCCGTGTATTACAGCCCTAACTCTAACCTTAATCCTAACCCTAACCATTAGCTTATCCCTAACGTTAACCACCACCTTAATGGTGTTAGATAGTGTTTTCCAAAGGGATTAAAGTAAAATAAACGTACATGTGTAGATTGATTCCAAACGGTTCCCATGTTTCCTCATTTTTCCGACCTCGTAATATAGGGACGTGTTGGGTGGCCGAAAGCGTAACATACCGAAGATTTGTCACCTAGCGTAAAATATTACACCTTGGTGAGGGAGAACATGTTGGGTCGTTAGATTGATCTGAAGATCAAAGTGATAATAATACTACATAGAGCTATTTAAAACTGTGTTTCTAACTGTTGTTGTTTGTACCGAGAGCCTCCGACTTCTTTTTCAAGGTCAAATAAGGTCATGGCTTGTCTTTGATCTTTGAAACTGTGTCAAAATTGTATTGCCTTTGTTTGTATTTGCAACATTAGTAACATGGGGATTCTGAACCTCACAATATAGTTTGAAACCAAATATTATTTCACATTTGACCTCTGACCTCACTTTTACATTTCACATCTGCATTTCTTTCAAGTTGAACATATGTTATATCTTTAAAGAAATAATTGTCAGGAGAATGAGTAAATGATATATATACACTGTAGCATAATGTTATATAATGAGCTCAGGTTATTCACGGCCATTTATTTACAAATCAACACCTATTATGCATTACCTACTCCTACATAATGTTTGTGTAATCAAAGTACATCTGTCATGCTAGCCTTATCTATTTTTTCTGCACTACAAACTACATTATAAGAACAAAAATCAAAATGAATATATAGAAAATATTATCCTATTCCCCTAAAAGTAAATACTGCCCAAAGATTTAGATGCCTTGGCAGAGGTTTGTTTCCACTTATGAATCACACAAAGCAAATCACACTGATGATGTATACGTCTCAGGTGTCAAATACGATAGACTTTCCATTACAGGGTTATCCAATTCAAGGTCATTAAGGGTTGGAGTCTATCCTAGCTGGCACAGAGTGCACCCCAGGCACGCTGTGAGTCCATCACAGGCCAAATACACTATATATACTAAATATAATTAAAAAGATAAATCTCACATTTGTCATTGTCAGTGAATTTTAATTCTCATTAGTTTGTGCAACACATCCAACCAGTGAGAAGAAAACTTTTAACTTTTTGTGCACCACATGTTAAAGTAACGTGTAAATTATGAGCAGGAAGATCTAATATGTCACTGATATTCTGTTTCTGGGAAAATACAAACAATTAAGTGCAGGTATGAAATGTGGTTCCTGTACTGGGCAGGTATCATCTAGCCTGACACACCAGATGGTTTGTTAAAAAGAATGACATGAGAATTCATCCATGAAAACTGATTGGAAAAGGGCAGACAAGTGATTGGATGAACCATCTGTATCTTTCACAGTCTATCATGTGCCAGTCTGGGAACCTGCCAGCCGCTGTACAAGTTAAGTCACTTGATAAGTGAGCCAATCTCTCCAGTTTCAAACGCCAATTTTAAAAACCTAATTTGTAGTCAAACAACATCACTACCTTGCTTGCATTTCAATGTGTTCCTCTCACATGCAGAAACCAGAAAACCTGTTCTACCTAAAACCTTGAAGGATAAGTTTTTGTACAGATTAATGTCAGGATTCAATAAACATGTTGACGTTTTCACATAAAATCACCTACGAAAGCCTGTTTCGGAGCAGTCATTGACGTTTCCAAACAAACAGATGTTCCATGGTGCCGTCCCACCAAAACACGCCTGTAGATCCCAGTAGTTCCTGTTAAGGTTACTTAACTGGATTAGCTCATGAAAATCCAGCTGGCACTCAAAGCAATTAAAAACTAAAAGAGAACAAAGCGGTAATAGAGGATGCAAATAGAATATTTTGTTCTGATTCTTTAATATGTGTTAGCATGTACTTTCCATTTTTCCACCTGTTCAGCTCTCAGATTTATTTACTTACTGGGTTTTTATGCGGCTGCTTATATTCATTGCCCAGCATGTTTACTCCTTCAGTACGTCATGAGCTTCACATTTTTTCCCTGAGTTCTTTTGCCCCATTTTTCTCTCTAACCACACACACACACACACACACACACACACACACACACACACACACACACACACATCTACCCATCACCCATGTCACCCTATGAATCCAGACCTCCTCCCAGCATTATTTCTTGTCTCCATGGGGAGCTGAGGGTGGGGTAATGAGGCAGACAGGCCAGATGATGCTCCTCCATGTGAAGAAGATCCAAAGTTTCTTAAACCTGCATTACACAAGGACTCATATCTAACAGAAATGGATGAAAACACAAGATAAAAGCTGTGTAAAGATGTGTGAGATGTTCAGGTATACATCCACATATTTAAAGTGATTTTTGACATCTTTTTTGACAAGACTTCATAAAAGATGTTGGGTTTTTTTTTTTACGACATATGACTTCCCCGTCTTCAGTGAATCCATTTTAAAAGCAACTGGATCACAAATACAGTGAACATGGTTGCAGTAATTTTTGCCATGCTGCTGTCTCCAACATTTGTTTTCCATAGTGTGACTCTATCTTGTAGCACAGTGTGTCCTCTACACTGTCCATATCTAAAATAGTTCATGTCTGTTAAAGTATGTCTGTGAAATATATCAACAACTAAATGCAGTAAACCCTGATGATGAGTGTCCTTGTTTGACGGTTCACATAGACAGTTGTGTCTGTTTGGGTGACTGATGGGACTAAAAGATAATAGGCACAAAAACAGAGCTAGGGTGGAGTGGGAGGGAGAGTTTGTGCTTAAGATGTGTGCTCGGGGATTAGACGAGATAGGGACGAAAGATTTTCTGATGAGATCTGACATCAGCCTAATATTAAATGTAAACACGCACACCTGCACACTCAGTCCGTCTTATTGACTTGGATACGGAGCACTGGGGATAGAGCTGTGTTGCTCCTGCTCAAACCTACAGACTCTGTCTTGGTCCAAATCCAATCCTGTGTCCTACTCTTTTCTTTCAGTTTGTGTTTACTCCAACCCCCCAAGAAAAATAAAGAAACTTTAATGATGTCTACAGGGAAAATTGTTGTTGCAGTAGCAAAGAAAAAACAGGATACAGTACAGTTTGTATGAATTAAACTAAAAAACAAAAGTAAACTTCTGGAGAAAATTCAATGGTTTTGCCAACTATCCTGACCATCTTGCAACTGGGGTTGGTTGACTCAGGTGCACAAACTGTCAGAAAAGCATTGAGCTAAGACCGTTTAGGTGCACAGCAAGTAAGTGAACAAAAGAGCTGAATAACTAAAAAAACAGCAGCCAGCAGTTTAATTAATGACATCCACACTGACAGTGAGCTCGCCTGCCGACGCTCACAGCACTCTTTGTCTTAATTTCAGTGACATTTTGCAGATGCGTCCCAACTCCTGGTTGAAAACGGTACCTCTACTGAGGTCATTTGTTCGTGCTGGAGATGAAGAAATGCTATTCTGCAAAAAAAGAAGAAATATAAAACCCTGCATCCCTCTCAAATTATTGGACAAAGCTGCAGTGCAGTAGACAGGGAGTCCAGGGAGCCACCAAAGGAAAGTGTATTGTAATCTATGCGACATGAACATGCTTTATTGTTCTCACTAGCCGGGTTCGCCTCATTTGGTAGTGCCGTCAGGATGTCCTTCCGCCTCTGTCCTTTCATGAGATTAATTCTTTCAGACATTTATTGTTACTTCAAACAATATTGAGGGGCATGAGAATAAAACAAACTTTTATGAAGCTCCATTATGATCTCTTCCGTGCTCATTTGTATCCCTGCTGAGCAGCTCCGCTGTGAGGGGAAGCTGGGAGGTTTTCTCCAAACTACACAAAGCTTTGATCTCAATTTTCGGATACTTTAGCAAACTCACACTGCAGCCAATAAGAGAAGAACATCAAGTCAAATAGTTTTAAAGTAATACTTTTGACTTTGAGAAAAATTGGAAACAGCAGCGCTGAAACATTTTTTTATGAAACATTTCTATTGTTAAAAAGTGGGGCCTTCCTCTTGATCCACTTTCTCAGAAATGTTGACATAATCACTGAACAAATGAGAGAACTGGAAAACTGTGCAAGGAAATCTTGTCACGTGAGCCTCTGATCACTGATTTTGAAATATCTGTGTCCAACTGTAGGAGGTCAGAAAGAGAAATTAAACTTAGCTAAACTATAGTGACAAATGAACGCAGTGTGACACCTCAGACGGTCATAGCACAGCTGCAGATATATCACACATTAATTATTACTGTAGGTTAGTCCAGGTTCTCTGTTCTGACCTGGGCTCCTGCTCGTCTGTATATCACTTTGTACTTTGTGTCTTTTATTGTGTACAATAAAGCCACACACAAGGTGAAGTAAGGCTTCCATTGAATCAGATGTCAACATTTTTCTGAATCACTGAATATTACTCTTTTTTTTTTTTTTACTCATTTGGGCGATACATGGTGATGCACTACAACATGGATTTGTTGGAAGACAGGCTGCATGCATGTGTTTTTGCTCAAGTCAAACTCTTTCAGTCAGGATGTAAATTTATTTTCATAAACAAAATGTAGAGGAACGTAATAACTGTGTTTGTCATTTTTTGGAAAGAAAACCTTTATATTGGTGCAATAAAGCCAACGAGACCAATAAGGCAGTCAATTTGGAGCAATTTGAGGTTGCACTTAATGTACAGGGCACAACATTGCCTAAACTCTCCAATAGGTCAGCATGTAAAGGGGTTTGCAATGATAGTGCTAATGATATTATTTTAGTGTTTAGAAATGCTAGAAATATGTAAGAAATTCTTCTAGTAGTTGAGATGTTCCAATCTAAATCAGTGATAGTCAATCTGTGCACCAAATCTTGCAATCTAACAAGGAGGCGTCAAGATACTGAGACTTCAGCTGACTTTAGATGTAATGTTAAACATATTTACCATCTTGGTTTACCATTTCTTTTAATTATCTAATTTTTTACTGTGTTATTTTTTTCTAAACAAGTGGTGTGTTGTAGTGCACAAGGCTGAACGCACTCATGGTCTGCAAAAAGAGCACGGGAGTAGCAATCAAATGAAAAGATAAATCCTAGCGGTGATGGTGGTGATAACACTTGTTACCAGCCATAATGAGGTCAGAGTCACCACTGTCTGGCTCAGATGGAGATTTATACAGAAACGAAGAGGTCCAGCTGTCTTCCAAAGCTCATAGCCTGGCAATAAAGGCAGATCTGCTCGAGAAGCTGGGAGCTTAAAGGGTGACAGCCATGATAAAGAATTCCTGTGATGCTGATGCAGACTGCAGCAAACATTCGGGGTAATTTCACATTGTGGAGAAAAATGACTCTTTGGACCGTTAAATGAGGTACAATGACCATACTTGCACTCGGCACCTACTGTTTTGATGATTGGACAACTAATGCCTAACTCTACTTTCACATTGTGAACCATTTAAGTAATGTGTCAATCTCGTCCGCCCAACTGTGGGTGGTAGGACATGCATGATTGCATCCATGTTGGAGTCTGCAGATACACAGGAGAATCACACACTTTTTATTGCTTTGGTATTTCATTTCATGGAAGTTTTTCATGAGTTGACCAAACTGTAGATTTTGGTCAGATTAATGTAGATTTGCCGACTTGGTGTTGACCAACCAGTCAAGTTTCCATTTACATCCTAGAGATGGGTAATGAGTGATGCTAAAATTTCATGGATGGACAAATAATGTAAGTGTCATTAAGTCCAGTATCCAAGAAAAGGTGTGTAGATGGTCTATATTTAATAATGGCTAAAAATTGAATGTTTAACAATCATTATTATGTCCAATGTTGACCTTTTAGATATAAAATGTCAATCATTTCATCACAGTTCTCCTATTAGACATTTGTGTGCAACTTTGTTCTCATGTATTAATTCTTAAAAATATGGCCCAAGATTGTCTTTTTTTTTTTTTTTTACTTTACATTGACCTTTAAGCACCCAATTCTAATCAGTTCCAAGGTTTATACCAGATGCAATGAAGTTCACGCCACATTTTCCTGAGATAAAACATTCAAAAGAATTAAGAGACTGTAAGAGTATTGGTTACTTTGATCCTTCATCACCAAATTCCAGTAAGTTCATCCATAAGTCCAAGTTTTTACGAAGTTTAAAGAAACTGACTTGTGTTATGCAATAGATTGTTTAAATGCAAGGTTATTATTCTTTCTCTGTTTTGTTTTTTTTTACCGATTGACAGGAAATAACACCTCACATAATTAGGAGGTGTGTTCAGGAAACCAGTTTGGACTTGTTAGGTTTATATTGTTGGATTGTCATTTATGCTTAGAAATATATACTCATATAGAGTTATATAATCGATTGCATATTGATAGGATGTCTGATCCTTAGCAGTCTGCAAAGACTCTGTGTGCCTTCCAGAGCACTCTGGCATACACACACATCCTAAGGTCATGAGAGAGGTCGTACCTTCTCTTACTGATTTATGGTATAGGAGGACACCTACTCTGTATCTGTTTAAGTATAAGAGCCCTTTGTATAGGTGGACCGCTGGACTCCTGGCACCAGCTTTGGGGAGTCTTCATAGGGTCATATCTTGACACACACACACACACACACACACACACACACACACACACACACACACACACACACACACACACACACACACACACGTATGCACAGACTGGTACTCTTTGTTCACATGTAAGGCTGAGTAAGACGTCATATGTCAATGAACCTATGCATATTCATGTAGCCACAATAAAGAGCAGTGCTTCGAGGGAGCTAACTGAGATTGACTGGGGTTCGACGGCGGGAACAACGCTCGTCTCAGGCATCTCCCTCGTGCACAAGATCACACAAAGAGTTCTGCCTGGTGTCCAATGCTTTTTGCCATTGTAGTAGAATTGTCTCTGATTGTTCCAGCGAGGGGTTTGTGCTAGACAGACCCATTAGTACTGGTTTGAGCTTTGTGAGATGGTGCATTATCTTGTTGGAAGCAACCGATGGGTACGCTGTTATCATAAGGAGATAGACACGGTCAGCAGCAATACTCAGGTAGGTTGTGGGGTTTAAATGATTCTGAGTTGGTACTAAGTAGCCCAAAGTGTGCCAAGAAAATATCCCGATACCATATCAGAGCGTGATTCTTTGTAAACTCTAGAGATGTTTGTGTGGGAAAATCCCAGCAGATGAGCCCGGCCTTTGTAGCACCAAAACCACACCATGTTCAAAGTCACTCAAATCATATTTTTTTCACCTAATTTTAATGCTCAGTTTGAACTTCAGCAGGCTTTCTTGGCCATGTCTACATGACTGAATGCCCCGAGCTGGTCCCATGTCATTAACTTGTTGGGTATTTGCATTAACAAATAGTTGAGGAGGTGTACCTAATGAAAAGGCTGGGTATGCTGAAGCATATTGAATTGATGATAGGATGGTCATCTGTCAGTCCTTTTCATTTCTTAACTGAGTGCAAAGAACGATCCACGGTAGTTTTGACAAAATATTTGTCGCTGAATAACTAAAAAAATAAATAAATAAAACCAGTCAGATGTTTGCTGGTTGTTCACAAGTTAAACTAATAGCAAATGTTTGAAACTCATTTTTTTCCAGGCAAATCAAATTGTAGAAACATAGTTTAAGTAACTTAGACACATCGTTAGTGCTCTTGTCTCAGCTCTACTTCTTCCCATTCACATTGAGGATCAGACTCATAGACTGCTCTGTCTGATGTTACGCAGCTATTACTCAGGGAAATAATGAAGTGTGAGCAAATTTGCATTATTCATTAATATTTTGATCATCTGAAGGTGAACCCGAGGGCCACACCTGGAGCCAAGTGAACTAAGTGGTAATAAATAATGCACATTTTAAATAAATAGCTTCCTATGCAGGCTGCTAGAAGGCAGAAGGTAATCCACACTTTGAGGAAAGATGGATTTAGAAATACCTAAAGGGGCTGTCGTTGAACAAAATGTCACCTGGGAAGCAAGGAAAGCTTTGATGAGATAATTTCTTTCTCATCACATAAAAAGAAAGAAGAAAACAAAAATATTCAGGAATTAAAAAAACCCATCAAATCCCTAGAAGAAGCCTACGTGTCCCACCAAGATCAGGAAACATTGAACAAAATACGCAAAACTAAACTAAAATTAAATGAGATAATTGATAAAAAAAAACAAAAAAAAACCCCACAGAATTCTTAGTACAAAAACTCCATCCATCCATCCATTCGCTTCCGCTTATCCTTTTTCAGGGTCGCGGGGGGCGCTGGAGCCTATCCCAGCTGTCATAGGGCAAGCAAAAACTACGCTTACAAAATTATGAACATGGTAATAAATCCGGTCAATTTCTAGCAAGCTAAAAATAAATAAAGAAAAAACAACTATATGTGCTGTTCAAGATTCATCTGGGAGCACAATATATGACCCAAAACAAATAAACAACATTTTCAGGGATTTCTATAAAACGTTGTATTCACCACAAATAAACACGTCTAAAAGGAAATTAATCTGTTTTTGGACAACATTACTCTTCCAAAATTATTAGACACTCAAGCAATGGCACTGGATTCACCACTGACACCAGGTGAACTCCAGGAAGCCCTGATAAACATGCCCAATAATAACGCTCCAGGTCCAGACGGCTTTCCTGCAGAATTCTACAAAGAATTCTGGATGATTCTAGCACCAGTTTTCTACAGAACGTTGTTGGAAATCAAAGAAAAGGGCAGACTTCCATCAAATATGAATTCTGCAAACATTAATCTCCTGCTAAAACCAGGCAAAGACCCTGTATATCCCTCAAGCTATCGTCCAATATCCCTTATAATGTAGACCTTAAAATAATCTGCAAAGCTCTCTCAAAGAGACGAGAGAAAATAACCCCCCTCTTAATTCATCCTGACCAAACTGGTTTCATAAAAGGTAGGCACTCATCAACAAATAGACGTAGATTACTTAATTTGATAGACTACTCATACAGTAAAAACCTTGAAACTACAATATTTTCTTTAGATGCAGAAAAAGCATTTCACAGAGTTAACTGGAAATTTCTGTTTGCAACTTTACACAAATTTGGTTTTGGAACCTCTTTCATTAACTGGTTAAAAATATTATGTAATTCCCCAACAGCTTGTGTCAAAACAAATGACCAAAAATCCTCCAGCTTCTGTCTCCTGAGGGGCACCAGGCAGGGATGCCCACTCTCCCCTTCACTGTTTGCAATTTTTATTGAATCACTAGCAGCAGCAATTAGACAGAATTCAGTAATTAAGGGCATAAAATGCAAGAACGTGGAACATAAAATTAGCCTTTATGCAGATGATGTGTTACTCTTTCTCCAAAACTCACAAACCAATATCTCTGGGGTGATTGAATTGATAAACTCTTTTGCAAGAATATCAGATTACTGATTACTCAATTAACTGGTCAAAATCTACAGTCCTCCCGATTAATTGCTCCTTCCATAATTCCTCTTCTACACCACTGCAATCGGGAAATATAAAATATTTAGGTATTAATGTTTCTCCCAAGCTTGCAGATCTGACTAAATTAAACCATACCCCACTTTTAGAGAAGGTAGAAGGAGATCTGGCTAGATGGAAATGTTTACCCATAAAAATGATGGTCTTACCAAAAATAAATTATTTATTCTCAATGATCCCAACTAAACCGCCACAAGATTGGTTCAGATCTCTAGATTCATATATGTCTAAATTCCTTTGGAAAAATAAACCCCCACGTATAAGCTTAAAAACACTACAAAAGACAAAGGATAAAGGAGGATTAGAACTACCTAACTTTCAGCACTACTTCTTAGCCAACAGGCTTCAGTTTATCTCAGGATGGCTAAAACATACCCTCTTAGATGAACCTTGGCTAGATGTAGAACAAGCACTTTGCAATAATCTAGAGATTTCAGACCTACCATTTATCAGCTCAAATATCCAACGACATGAATGCTTCAAAAGCGTCAGCATGAGCTCTTCTCTGACAGCATGGTGGGAGTTTCTAAAATTGACGGAGTCTTCATTAATCCCATGCAAACGTACACCTATCTGGAACAACCCTGACATATTACATAACAATAATATGATAAACTTTCCAGATTGGAGTGGTAAAGGAATCAAATATTTAGAACATATATTAGAAGGAACACAATTTATTCCATTTGACAGACTAGTTACACAATATGGCATCAATAAGAAAAGATTTTTAGAATATCAACAAATTAAATCCATAGTACACTACATATGAGCGGGCGGAGGGAGGTTTGGAGTCTTCACACACCCCCGTTCTCTGCAGCCTGCTGGAGCGGGGGGTCTGGGAGGAGGAGTTGGCCGTCCGATTGGGGTCTGGAATGTGGGGCCTCCCTGCTGCTGCCGAGTCGGGGCAGTCTGCTTTTCTCCACCCCAGGGAAAAGGGTAACACTACCTGGGTCTGGGTGCAGTTCCCCCCTCCAGGGGCAAGGGTACCTAGACCTGGGGTATAGAGTACGCTTGGGAAGTGTGATTGTGTGTACAGCGTCTCTTTATGTCTGTCTCCACGTGGGGTGAGTATTGAGTAATTGCATATGAGAGCATGAGGGTGGGAATGGATGTTTGTATCTGTGTGTGCCTGTATCTGTATCTGTGTCTATATGTCAGGTCGGGTATCAGACGCCACCTCTCTAGGGACATCTCAGGCCCTCCAAGGTATGGAGGCCTATCTCCCCCCACCACTCCCCCTGCCAGTGGCAGACGCCCTCAGACATCGGTGCGTTGGTGGTTCTTTGTGTCCGGGGATGGGCGTCCAGGTACACACCGGCTCACTCGTTGGTGGCTGCTTGTCGGGGCCTGTAGCCTGGGGCTCGCTCGGGCCACTTCAGGGGTGGGGTGCCCTCAGCCTCTCGGCCTGGGGCTCGGTCACTCAGGCACAACTGGCTGCCGTCAGAGCTCACGGGCACGTCACTGCAACCCCCCCTGGCTTCTGCTCCACAGCTGCTGAGTGACCCCTCATCTGGGACTCTCCTCAGCTCTTTCTGGGATAGTGGTGCGGCTGCCCCTCTTTTGGTCTTCCTTGGTCTCTTGTGTTCTGAGGACCTCTGGATGTCTGGAGTTTTGATCTCCTCCATACCTGCTTCATGCCCTGGTGGACGGGGCTGTGGCTCCCCACACCCTCTAGCAGATCATTACATGAAGGAACCTTTTAAAAACAAGCACGTCCATGCTCACAGGTGTACACACGGGGATTCACACACACAAACGACAACCTTTTTGGCTCCTACCTCAAAGCACACTGTGCGCTGTCGATCTTACATGCTGCACAATAATGTTTAATATTTAGTATTTACTGTTATATTCCCATAAATCGTCGTAATGTTGTTTATTATGTTTATTATGTTGCTCTTTTTTTTTTCTTGTTTTCTCTTTTTTCTTTCTCAAGGTGATTTCCAGGTGATTGATATATGTATTTTTTGTCCGCTTATTTTGTTGTTTTTTGTTTTTTGCCCTTTATCCTCGTCCCTCTTCCCTGCTGTTTTTCTTTCCCTCTTTCTTTCTCCCCTTTTTTTTCCCCAGTCAAGTCTGTCCCGTATTTAGCAAGTGAAAATAAAATAAAATAAACAAATTAAAGGTGAATGAAATAGACCATTACGGCAAGGCTGGGATGGTCTGTTTGGTAAAGTAAATCTGTTGGGCATCTTTCTTCACCTTTAGACAATAATTCTGATGGCAAAAATAAATAAATAAATAAATAAATAAAAGAACAAAATGTCACGATGACATTTTGTCATTTTGCTTTAAAAAGCAAAATGACTTTTTAAAACCATAAAAATGCTTTATTTTACCTCTGACGCTGACAGTTTTCACTAGCAGATGTTGATAATAGTATAAATTAAACTTGTAAAGGTAGAACTTTCCATTACAGCCAACAATAGGAACCAAATAAAACAACCTTTAATTTGTTTTTCGTACAATAGAGCCTTTTTCAGAGGGGATGAAATGTCAAATGTTAGGCACTAAGATAAGCGAAAGGCAGAGGGGTTTTTGTTCTGCTGCCCACCAAAGTGCATAACAGCCAGCCTTTCAGTCATTTTTCAGCCTTTTCTGTGCAGCTGCAAAACGTAGGTGGCATGCAAAGGAGGTTCATGTGTTGCTTTAAAGTGATTGCAGTGATGGTGCCACAAATAGGAATCATCCAAAAACTTTGATTATTCGACCATTTTCATCCTCTTTCTCTGATTTCTGTCCTTTTTTTTGTTGCATTAATTTGCACCACCAGGGGTGGCAAACACTACGTCAGTCACTTTTGCATAAACACCTATTGTTCCTATGCTTATTAACAAGACAAGCGACTTCATGATCACCAACTTCCAATTCTGTGGAAGCAGATTATTTTGTGGAGTCTGGGTTCTTTCTCAAACAAAATACCACAGTAGTACTTTATGAGTCTCGCCCCAGTTGTATGAATTTCTCTGTTTGGACCAGCGGGGAGACTTCTTTAAAGCGGAAAGCAATTAAACACACAGGCTGAACCAATTCACTGTGGCTTTGCTGAAGTGTAGCAGTAGCAGAAGGAGGAGAGACACCAAAGCACCACCATGTCATCTCTTCTCCACAGCGAGAAAGGAACCACATTAGTAGCAGAACAAATACAGAGCGGAGAAAGGACCGGGCTGCTGGGAAAACAAGTTTTCACATTCATCTGGCAGCAGAAAAGTATGGAGAAAAAGAAGTAGACAAAGGGCAGAAAACACAGGGGATAACAGATGGAGGTACAATATCTGGTTTGGAACTCAGCCCACTTTTCCCATGAGGATTGAAGGTGACATTTCACTTGGTGCCCCTTCCACAGGCATCAAGTAAACCGTTCTGTAAGACAGGGCAGTTGAAAGTGCATATCTACAGTACACTGCCAACTTTATTATGGTGCAGTATGGTGAGCCCAACAACATCCTTTAGCCTGTTTGTCTGCAGTGCTGCCGTGCACAGTTATAAACGCCTCTGCAGCAGATCAAAGCAATAGCATTTTTTTCAAAACTTTTAAATCTAGGCCAGTTGAATCCCACTAATGTTGTATTAGACACTGGAGCCACAAGCTATGGTATTAGGGAATCGTAGACCAAATGAGTACAGTCTCTTTAGCAGTTGGTATTCATATAGGGAAATGTGTTCTTGTGTTCAGGTGTAAACTAAATCTCTACTATCCAACCTGTCATGGTTAAAAGCTTCATTTGGGGATTTGAGGAGACACACAAATGGTGCTTTTCTCCTCTACCGGATCACTCAAAGTCCTTCTATGGTATCTATCTATTTCTATGTAAGTGTTTTCTCTCTAACATTCAAACACATTTATAATGGGATTCGTTCAAAGCACCAACCTTCCGATTATAGATGACCTGCTCTACCTCCTGGATGGTGAATTTTTGTGTATGAGTTTGTAACTTGTCTTCACCGAGGACACAGTTCAACCCCGTGTGTTTAAGACTTAAACATTCAGTGTTCTGACATCCCAAACTTCAAACTGACTCAACTGCCCTTAAACTGCCATGAAAATACTTGATCAATGGGCTACCGTCTCTTTAGCATTTAATTCTCATATTTGAAATTTGACAGTTTGCGGTGAAAGACTTCTTGTGTCCAGGTGTAAGCTAGAGCTGTAATATCCCTGCCATGGGTGTAGTTCTCATGTGAACATTGAGGGCGGCTAAGGGTTAAGGAAATGCTGATGAGCAGCCACTCCATGTCCTCTTTATCTTCCGCCCCTGGGCCACTTAGTCTTTCCTGTGTATTTAAGAAGGTAACTTTCAGGTAACAGAGCTGGAACATTCACACTGTGCTGACATCCTAAATTATTTTTCTGACGGCTCTAAAAATGCTGCGTGCTGCTGTGAGCTAACTCAGCCGTAAGCCTGTAAACAAAGTAAGAAGAAGATTATCAAGCTCAGGGATCAAACATTTAAATTCCTTTGAACACTGTGGATGTCTGTGGGTGTTAGGGGAATATAGTGAATTAAAAGTGCACAAGTAGCATCCTCGCTTTAACACTGCAAAAATCATTACCATGTTACAACACAGGCCAGCATTTTCAAGGTGAGAGCGTTTGATTGTGCAGCGTGAATACAATTCATGTCGCGTGGTGAGGCGTGTAAAAGCAACACAAGCTCTGTATTATTCACGATCACAGATTTAATATTGCATGGTGTTTAACTTTACAGTCGCTGCATATTTCAAAACGGTAACGGAGAAAGTGTGAGGGAGCTGCGCGTGAGAGCACTTGGCAGTTGCCAGTTTAAGCCCCAGGAAGGATTGGGAAAAAGGGGAATGTCTCTCTCTCAACAATTACTCATAAGAACCTGGTAACAGCACCGTGCTTCTGTGTGTATGTGATAGATTGGGCGTCCACGCTCCTGTGAGTGCCCAGATGGTTGTTTGCCAGTGATGCAGTTTTTAGCTTTAACCTTCAATCCTTCATCGCACACATACACGTACAGTAAACACACGACACGCACACGTGCACATATGCACGCTCCCCGTTGGGTCTTTCACTGCTCCCCAGTGGTGCAACCCAACACTGAGGCATCATGTTCAGGCATGACTCTTTTCTCATTAACCCTCCCATCTGGTTACAAGTTGTGGCGGTGTTTAAATGGAGGCATGCTTTTCAAGCTCAGTCACTCAATCACCACTTCCTCTCCTCAGTCTCTCTCCCCTCATTCATGTCGTTTTCTTGCTTTCTCTCTCCTGTGGTGTGACGTCACAGTCACTTGCTCTCACTCTCTAAGCATCTCCCATAACCTCCGAAGTATTCTCATCTCAAAGGTACAGACAGATTATTCAAGGTCATTGTTAATCTGACCATGGTCCAGTCCCCTGTTACACTGCTGACATTGTCACTGGCATAAGTAAATAAAGTTAAATGCAAGGTTGCTGTTGTTATCCCTCCATCTCTCTGTGCAGTGCCAACAGTCTTTAAAAAATTTTAAAAAATTCCCATCAGCCTCGGCAGTAACACAGTTTTATAATTGTGTACATTAGCAGTGTTAGCATACTAACACTCTGGCAGCGACCAATGACAAACAAACCAATTGCTAAATCGCAGCATGTTACAGGCTTAAGATGGCCTTTGGGGGGGTTGAGTCTGCACGGCACTGAACATTTTTACTGGTTACAGTAAAGGCAGTGAGTTTGTTCCATCTTTGATAGAAATCCATTTATTTTCCTTTTATTTCCTATTATTTAAAGAAAAGGTACATCATGCCTGATTAAATGAAACCCCAGTTAACAATGCTGGTTAAAATATGCTATAGGAGTTTTTTTCTTTTCGCCACAAGTGTGGCAATTACAGCCGTTCAGTCAAAAAAGTCTAAAATGTAAATTAAAAAAAAACAGTGCAATGGTTTGATGTGTCATAAACAGTGTTGGTCAAGTTACTTAAAAAAAGTAATCAGTAACTAATTACTGATTACTTCCCCCAAAAAGTAATCCTGTTACTTTACTGATTACTTATTGTCAAAAGTAATTAATTACTTAGTTACTTTTTAAAAACACGATTTACAACCTGAATAGGTGATAAAGCGATAGATCTTTCTGCCTAATTCTACTTTTTCTACATAATCCATCATACAAAATGTAATCAAATGGAAAAGTCTCTTTTTAAAACTTGTTTTATTAGTTTTAATCTTTTAACTTTATGCATCAAGCAAAAATTTAATTATATGCACCATTCTCTGACTGGAAGAAATTAGTTTAATATTTAAACCTATTTTCTGCACATTCCAGCACATAAAATAATTTTTTTGTGTGTGTGTTTACACTCACTCTTTCAAATAGATGCAAGTAAAACACAGCAGAAAATAAATAAAGTCAAAGACTAGCGGTCCTTTTGCTCTATTTTCACCTGTAAAGCAGGAGTAGGTTAGGCGGAGGTTTATCTTGGTGCAGGTGTGCCGCAGTAGTCAGTGGAAGAATCCGCGAGTTTCTCTGTGAATTTACCATTACGTCATAGCGCACTCGGCGTTTGCTTGGAAGTTTAGGGTTTTTTTTCTCTGTAAAAAGAAGTTTTCTTCCCACGCACAAAGGACACTAATGTTTTTGACACTTTTTATGGACTCAAACTCAAATTAAGGTCAGTACTTCCACGCTTTAAATGCTGCATGCTCATACTCTCTCCCACACTCGATATATTATCCATTGTTGCTCTGCATACAGCTGTTGTCACGAACGTCGCACTTGCTTACGTCACTGTCATGAGACATTCTCGCAAAAAAAATCACGGTTTTAGTAACGCAGTAACGCAGCGTTCCTACAGGAAAGTAACGGTAATCTAATTACCATTTTTGCAATAGTAATCCCTTACTTTACTCGTTACTTGAAAAAAGTAATCGGATTACAGTAACGCATTACAAGTAACGCGTTACTGCCCATCTCTGGTCATAAACGTATATTTTATTCGCAACTGAACATAAAAACACATATCAAGTGTTCAAACTGAGACATTTAATACTTCAGTAAAAATGTTTTAAATTTGATGGCAGCAGAGCTAAAAAAGAAACAGCTGGAGGAACATTTTGCTACTAATTATGTTAATAGGCAGCAGGTCAATAACATGCTTGGGAATAAAAAGAGAACATCTTTTCTATAAATTGTGGAATAGTTTCAGAAAAATGTTCCTCAATGTAATATTGCAAAGACTGAAGATTTCATCATGTACGGTTCATAATATCATTGCAAGATTCAGCGAATCTGGAGAAACAGGCGCAACGGGACAAGGTCATAAATCAGTACTGGCCTGTGATAGTTAGCCGCTCAGGTGACACTAAATTAAGAGCAAACATGATTCTGTTATTCAAATTAGTACATAGGGTCAGAAAACACTGTTTGTGAACACAGTTCATCGTGCCATCCACAAATGCAGGTTGAAGCTCTGTCATGCAAAGAAGAAATCAGATGTGAACATGATCCAAGAATTCTGCTGTCGCATCTGCCCCAACACTCATTTAAATTGGACTGTGGAAAATCAGAAAACTGTTCCGTGGAGACAATCCGGCTTGCTATCAGCACTCAGTTGAAAAGCCTATGTGTCTGATAGTATGAAGACGTATTAGTGCCTATGGAACTGGCAGCTTGCATATCTGAACCTTTTGCATGGCTTTGTTGTAGAAGAGTCCAGGTTCTGAACTGAGCTGCCTGCAATCCAGACCTGTCACAGTTGAGCAGCTACAATGTTCTGTCAGACTAGAATTGGACAACATACGTTCCCAGACGTCTACAGACTGTTGTTAAAAGAAGAGGGGATTCTATGCAGTGGTAAACACAGCCATATCCCAGCTTTTCAGAACTGTACTAAATTGTACATTTTCTCAGTTTAAACATTTGATATGTTTTTTGTGTTTTACCCTGCAAAAGAAGGTAAATAAAAGAATTGGGGCACTATGTTTAAGCAAAGGCTCATATAGTTGCTAGGTGGACTGCAGACTTGTGCAGTACACATAGATGTCAGTTTTCATGCACAAAACCTACACATGCAAAGCAGTTCTGAAGGTAAAGTATGGTAGTTAAAGGTGCCATCTAGGGACCCCAGATGTGAGTGAATAAGCTGTCAGCTTGATATACATGGAGACACTGCAGGTGCTGGGTTACAGAGAAAACAATGGGTGCAAGTGTTCTAACGTGTAGCAGATGCTGCTGCTGTGTGTTGCCCTTTAGTCTTGTAGAGGTTGGACTTCGTTGGTCAGTAAATGACTTGGATCGATGATGATGGTTTTAGATAAATTTTGGTTTGGTGAAGCTAATGACCTTCTCATCAGCTTCACCTGTATTGGGTGAAGCTGATGATGGCTTATTGATAATATTCCCATGAGTATTCCGACACATTTCCCATCTCCCAATACATCAAATACTGACATTTTTCCAAAGCTATAGTCATCTCACATATAATGTGAGGGCCATTTTTAAACATGCAGTTTTAATGTTATGAAAGGGCATATTTAGACTTAAACTGATATATTAAGCTCAGCAGAAACTAAAATTAATCAGTGAGCGAAAACAAAATAACAAATAAAACAAAAGCTCCTAAACAGGATAAACAGGATTCAGATGCACATATTAAACATGGCCAAAGTTACAAATATTGAGGTCAAAGTCTTTTTTTTTTTTTTGGTTTTGCCTTTTACTACTCTTTCTACTAGCTCAGAGTCTTTCACTCTTCATGATGTCATTGGCAGCAGATATCCCAAACATGGCCACCCCAGGCACACAGTACTGGGTATGAGCGCAGCAACCCTTTCCACCTGCTGTTCAAACCTTCTGTTTAGGAGGGACATCCAATCAGATCAAGGATGGTAAAGAAAGGAAGAGGACAACAAGCTTATTCAGATTTTTTTCTGACAGTGGATGAACTGACAGCTGCACCGAGGCCACCAATTGCGCTACTTGAGTAAAGTGCAGGAATAATAATATCGAGCTAGAAATTAGCATAATAGGTACCCAAGAGTGGTGGTGATATAGCTGCTTAGTGCTAATTTGCATCTAACATTTCGAGTGAAGATGCCTTTTGTATTTCCTGCATTTTCCTTCCATTTATGGTCTCGTCTAAGCTCACATCTAATCTCTCATACATTATCACAGGCATTTAGGCTGTATGTCATATATGTGTGTGTGTGTGAGAGAGAGAGAGAGAGAATTGCTGGCAAGCCTGAAGGTCATTGCTGCTTGATGTCTTTTGACCTTAGTGTTCACCACCACCGAAGGGAGAAAGCATCTCATTACTACATTAATCGCTTTTGTGCACGTTCACCTTTAAAAATGTGTTTTGTTTTAGTTTTCTTGTGTTAGTAAGTCTGCACAGATGTGTCGTTTCTGCAGCGCTGCTCTCTGAGATATTTAGTATTTCTCTGTTTTAGTCTTTTTTTTTTTTTTGGATCGTTGTCCAAAGTCAGCTCTCTCTCAGAGGCACTGAGTGAACATTTGATACCAGTTCTGACAGTTTGTTTGACATAAGCTAATACAAAAATAACAAATGCGAAAAGAATAGATTGCATTGTGTACTACAAGCATACATTTAATGGGCTGCAATGTGAGTCTTCTGGGCCATTATTGTTGCCACTGAATGATGACCTTGTTACTGGAATGTATTGGATTTCTCGTTTTATTGCATAGCTTGTTATTAGCTCTGAGTCCATAGGCACCCTCTGTAGATTTATCATCAGCGGCATATACAGAATTTACAGAGGCGCCCTGCATTTTCTCCGCTTCCCCCCCCTCGCTTAGATAAAATGCAGCAGAGAAGCAGAAGCTCCTCCTGGCATTCCCTGGTAATCCAAACTGACGCTTACCTTTAAGTTGTAAATAACTGCCTGCCCTCCTACTTCCCCCCTCTCCCGCGCCTTTGCTGGATAACTCTGCAAGTATATTGTGTGCTTTTTGATATTTTCTGCATGTCTGAGCTGCTTTCAGCGCTTTCTAAAAATAGGACAAATCTCTACAGTGGTTAGTGCAAGGTAGCGGCAGGACAAAACGTGTCAGCTGTGTGCCAGCAGTGGTGGGACCGGATCCCGTAGCAATGTACATGAAATTTTTTTTTTCTCCTAATATATCACATTATTTTTTAGACAATTTCCCAAATAATCCTCATAATAACACTGTCAGCTGTCTAAATATTGAGCACGCTTGTGCAATAATCAAGTCAAACAACCGTGCGATATATCTGACCTTTGTTAAGTTTTCAAAGTTCACTCGTTGGTGACAAACTGTCAGATCAGTTCATTTCTTTGGTAATTCTCCGAGGCTGAAGTTAGCGATGCTCTTGTATTGAAAGGTTATATTCTGACCCTTTTAGAGCTGCAGGGCATCTGTGTTAATAATAAAGTGGTATATTTTTAAAGGTGCCTTAATTAATTTTAATTATTTTTGACTGCTTAGGGGCAGCAGAGCAGGATGGAAACTCAAAATTTGACATTTTATCACCTTCTAAAGTTGTTGAATGCGTTACATAACAGCTGCCTCCTTTCACATCCAGGAGACTAGAGAGCCACATTTCTCACCAGAGATGGGCAGTAACGCGTTACTGTAATCTGATTACTTTTTTCAGGTAACGAGTAAAGTAAGGGATTACTATTGCAAAAACGGTAATTAGATTACCGTTACTTTCCCGTAGGAACGCTGCGTTACTGCGTTACTAAAACCGTGATTTTGTTTTTGTGAGAATGTCTCATGACAGTGACGTAAGCGAGTGCGACGTTGGTGACAACAGCTGTGTGCAGATCAACAATGGATAATATATCGAGTGCGGGAGAGAGTATAAGCGTGCAGTGTTTAAAGCGTGGAAGTACTGACCTAACTTTGAGTTTGATTCCATAAAAAGTGACAAAAACATTAGTGTCCATTGTGCGTGGGAAGAAAACTTCTTTTTACAGCGCAAAAAAACCTCTAAACTTCCAAGCAAGCACTGAGTGCGCTATGACGTAATGGGAAACTCACAGAGAAACCCGCGGAACTGACCGCCGCGGCACACCTGCACCAGGGTAAACCTCCGCCTCTGCTACTCCTGCTTTACAGGTGAAAATAGAGCAACAGGACCGCTAGTCTTTGATGTTATTTATTTTCTGCTGTGTTTTACTTGCATCTATTTGAAAAAGTGAGTGTAAACACAAAAAATATATATTAAACAAATTTCTTCCAGTCAGAGAATGTTGCATATAATTAAATTTTTGCTTGATGCATAAAGTTAAAAGGCTAAAACTAATAAAACAAGTTTTAAAAAGAGACTTTTCCATTTGATTACATTTTGTATGATGGATTATGTAGAAAAAGTAGAATTGGGCTTAAAGATCTATCGCTTTATCACCTATTCAGGTTGTAAATCGTGTTTTTAAAAAGTACCTAAGTAACTAAGTAACTAATTACTTTTGAAAATAAGTAATCAGTAAAGTAACGGGATTACTTTTTTGGGGAAGTAATCGGTAATTGATTACTTTTTTCAAGTAACTTGACCAACACTGTTTCTCATTGCTTTATGAAAGTACACTTTATTTCCACAAGTCTTCACTCACCCGTCCAGATCATTAAAATCAAGTATTCCAATCACTTCCATGGCCACAGGTGTATAAAATCAAGCACCTAGGAATACAGACTGCTTCTACAAATGTTTGTGAAAGGAGGCGGCGCTCCAAGCAGCTCCGTGATTGGATGCTACCTGTGCAACACCTCCAGTAGTGGATTGCAACTGGGAATGACAGCAACTCATAAAGTTGAAGGCCATATAAAATCACAGTGGGGTCAGTGGTCTCTGGAGTGAACTCAACACGATAGAACACCTTTGAGATGAATTAGAGACTCCAGGCCTTCTTGTCCAACCTCACAAATGTGGTTCTGGAAAAATGGTCAAAAATTCCCATGAACACACTCATAAAACTTGTGGAAACCCTTTCCAGAAGAGTTGAAGCTGTTGTAGCTGCAAAGGGTGGGTGGGCATCATATTAAACACCATTAATTCAGGAAGGGATGTCACATAAATTAAAATATCCATGTGAAGGAAGACGAATGAATGACTTTGGCAATAGTAAGTAAGCAAGTAAGTAAAATGTATTTATATAACGCTTTTCACAGATAAAAATCACAAAGTGCTTCACAATAAAACCAGAAATATTAATGAAATCATAATATAAAAAAACAATGAAATACTTAATTAAAGGCCCATTTGTATAAAAATGTCTTCAGCTGCTTCTTAAAGAAGTGTCTGGAATCAAGGCATGAGGTTTCAACAGGTCAGAGATATACTGGGGAGCTTCACCAAGAAGGGCTCTAAAAGTTACAAATCAAATTTTAAAATGAACCCTAAAATTGGCAACCAATGAAGAGAAGCCAAAACTGAATATTAGAGAGACTTACAGTGTAAGTCAGTCTAATATTCACTAAGTTCTAGTTCAGTATCCATGAATTCCTCAGAAAGATGCCTGGCTTTGTCAACATGCACTTAAGCTGAGCATGCAAGTTGCTGATCCATGCACCACTACTTATTTTTGGACGCTAAGAGATAACAAGACAAGGTGTGGAAGTAGTAAGTGACTGCTAGTCACAAGTTTGTCAACCAGGAGATCGCAGTTCAAGTCCTGTTTTGGTTTCTGTGGTCTTTACCCGTGACAGCTGTACTAGGGGAAACACATTAAGTGCAAAGTTTGGATTTTTGGGGGATGTGGCAGCTTTCCTTGACAGGTGAGACACACAGTCAGCTCTAGCCTCCACCTGACTGATAGACTTTAGCTCCACTAATCTGACTCACTGACACCTGCACTATATGTCTGGTGTTAGCTTCTTTTGTACATTTTAAAGCAATTATCCGAGCGCTACAATGAGCTCAAAGGGGTTAGCAAGCTGCAAGTTGGTGATGGTTTTCTGTAACGTCAGCACTCCAAATGTTAAAATAAAGATATGTGATTTTAATCTCACAAAAACATCCCTGCAGATGTTAACAAAATCTCTCCAGGGACTCTACAATACATCTAGAGAGCCCATAACATTCTGTCCATTTATGTTTTCACTGCTTTACCACTGCAGTGGCCTTAAAGGAAAAAAGCTTTTTTTAAAAAGAAGATTGAGTCACAAACAAACAAAAGAGTTTCACCCCCTCTGGGATAAGAATATTATGGTCCTGTCATCCTGATGGTGGAGGTCATGAACTATGAAAAGGGGAGGAGATTTCAAGGCTATCCTGAATTAGTTCTTCAGGCATGTTTCATGAAAGCAAAGTTTTAATCAATGGAGGGGAAAAAGCATCTTTAGTTTGTAGGAGTCCTTGAGATCTGCCTCATCACAACAGGCTAGAAGGTAGGACATTGGATTAGTTGGTGATGAAAATCCCACTCATCGCTATGATTCTTCACAAAAAGGAGCCACCTGAGTGGATCCACATGAGTGAGATTGTCATGAATGGACGTGTAATACGTGATGTAATTGAAATATAGAGAGTGAGGAGTAAGGTTGAATCATGTAGGGTGGAGGAGTGTATAGCTGCAGTGGTGGAAGGAGGTAACGAGTGCATCTTGATCCTAGGCTGTTGTGGCTACTGCGATATCACTCTACTTCCTGCCCTCTTCTTATATCCTGTCCTCTCTCTGCCCTAAACCTTGTAATCCTCTTGTCTCTCCTTTTTCTGACTCATAGCTTTGATTTGCCTCTCCTCTGATACAGACACACACACACTGAGTCATGAATATTCATTTGTTTGCCCAAATCCTGTTCTTGCACTGTTTACTTTGATGCTCTGGAGACAGAGCTCGAGGAAGCCCCAGTATTTGGATGTGTGTGCGTGCACGTGTACGCATGCGTGTTCCCAGTGTGTCCCATGCATCTCTGAGGATGAGCGGATCTGACAGCATCGGCCGAAAAAGAACCGCTGTCCTCAGACCGAGAATCTCCGCGCTCTTGCGAGTGTATATGTGCACGCGTGCGTGTGCGGGCACGGTTGTCTTCCTGTGTTTATGTGTGTACGAGTGTGGGTGGACACGCCGTCTCAGAAATCAGTGAAGCAGTGTGCTTCCTCTTTTTTAATGCCCTTTCCCATGATGTCTCAGTGTGTGTGCGCACATGTGTGCACTTCTGTGACCTAAAACAGATCCTGTTAGCGATAATATTCATCTGTGGGTAGCCGGTCGGAGCCCACGGCGCAGCTCTGAGCTGGGCCTCAGGCTCACAGCAAACCAGCAGCCACCTGACTGAGCTCAGCGGAGCGAGGCCTCGTGGTGCAGCTCTGCCCCCAGGCCCATGCAGTGCTTTCTGTCAATCCAGTGAGTCATAAACTATTAGCTAACATGCTAACACGGTCTCACAAACTCACAAAGACCCTGCGTGGCTCAAGTTCGCATTATATTTGCACACACAGACATTTTCTGCTATTATACGAAATATTTAACATTTCTATATAATAGGAGATTAAATAAGTATCATATAAAAGACTCTCCAGTGAGAATTGGCAGCAGAAATATTACATAGACAGTCCCTGCTGCTAATGCACATGGTCATACATTAACGGGCTGGCGCAGTTATTCACACATGTACACAAAAACACACACACATACCACATGGTGTCATTTGTTGTGTCTAGCTGTGTTTGAGAAGTGTTCTGTATCACACTCAGCTACTTTTCCTCGTTGATGACACTGTCAGCACATATGGTGACATTTCTGCATGTGCAGGTGTTCATCTGTGACGTAGCCCCTGCTGCATTCAAGGGTTGTGGCAAATGTTGAACACTGAAAGATTTGTTGTGTCCATTTGCTGTCTAATGACCTGGCTGTTCTGGGTTTTTGAACACAGGGAGAGCTCCTTTATTGAGTTTGCATGTTCCTCCGTGGTTGTGTGGACATCCTCTCCACAAGCGTGCTGATTTACTTCCTGGTTAAATAAAGCTGTCTATTATCCGTTGCTATGTAACGGTTCCCTTGCTCTTATTCTGAAAATTCAGTCACTGCTAAACAGGCAGCCTCCTTGACATCTGGACTTCTTTAAGTTGCTTGAAGACATTTCACCTCTCATCCAAGAAGCTTCTTCAGTTCTAAGGTCGAATGGTGGAGAGTCCCAGATTTAAGCCCTGTGGGAGTTTCCCCCCAAGAGGGACAATTCACCCCCTAATTACACGATCCTCTACCTAATCACACGAGCCAAGGTTTGAAAACGGGTGTAGGCCACTATCAGCTTTCCAAGCTCCTTAGACTACAATGACCTGGATGACTGAAAACCTTCACAGACTCCTTGACATCAATCCGCTGATTCTGTAGACAGGATCTTTGTGAGGTGGAGGGAGTGGAGGCCACTCTATCCAGATCCTGGTGGAGAACTGGTTCATGCTTTTGTCTAAGGTTCTGCGGGATCATCTGCAGGATGAAAGACTCACTGGAGAAGCAGCTGATTATGTTGCTTATATTGTTTTGTTAGATTTTTGTAGGATTAGGATCCAAAATGCAATACACAAGAAGCAGACTGCAATCACTTTCTGCCCGACGATCACTTTTTGGCACAACACCTGGAGCTAAGGGGGCAAAACAATCGCATGAGTGCTGCTGTTTGACTGAGGAAGTATAAAGTAAGGTAAGCCAATCACATGACCACTTTAAGATGACAAAGCAACAAGGTGATAGATGCCAGTCTTTAAATTGTGTTGATAGGCCGCGTAAAACCAGAGTCATGATAAACAATATATACACGGTGTTTTTTCCTCAATATCTTTGTCACATTTACTGTCTAAGGACAGCGCAGCGAGCACTCTCTGCTTATGAGCAAAAAAACCCCTGCCCTTTCGTGTTGGTGGAAAAATGCACCATGTCGACCAATCAAAAAATGATATGGCAACGTGACATTTGGTTGTTTAGGAAGAGGGGGAAGTTTTAGGAGTGAGAGAGAGAGAGAGAGACAGCAGAAAGAGAGAGAGAGAGAGAGAGAGAATTTTGTGATGTGAGACATTTGTGATGTTTAGTGTGTTTGGAGTGTGCCGTTAATGTGTTGTCTTGTGTAGTGTTGTGGATGGTTTTGTGTTGTGTGTCAGAACAATGAGGCGACTGCTGAATGAAAACAGGAGTGATACACCTCCTGCTGTCAGACCTGCAGGTATCAGGCTGTGATGTTCTCCTTTATAGTGGACAGAAAAATCTGGAGTGGCACAAATAATTTGTGTGGCATCTTATTGAATGCAGAACAGCTCATTGTTCTGTAAATAGTTTGAAATGGTTATTTAAAAAAGGGTAAAAGGTAAATGGCTGCAAATAACTTTGTTGTTTGCAAAACTTGTGCAAATAATTTTAAAATTGTCAATTTATATTTGCATTTAAAGCTATGAAATATGATTCATTAAACATGTTTGTGGTTGTTACAGTAAAAAATATAACTTTTTCTACTTGGATTTTATGTTTTTTGTCTGACTTTAGATCAATTGTGTTAACACAGTATGTCAAAATGAAAACATAACTGTAAATTCAGACACGTGAGGTTGTGCTGAAAAGGATGAGACCAAACAAGGCAAAGTAAATAGTTTTTAAAGGTGAAATGTAGAGGAAACATCAAAAGTAGTTAAAATGGCCAATTATACCCTGGACCCCAGAGCGTTACATTTTTTTAAAGTAACACAATAGTTACTTTTAAAGTAATTAATTACTTTTAGAATCTTGTAACTCAGTTACTAACTTAGTTACTTTTTTGAAGAAGTAACTAGTGACTATAATTAATTACTTTTTCAAAGTAACTTGCCCAACACTGGAGACAAGTCATGAGAGACGCACACTAATAAACAGCGGCTTGATATCACGAGTACCGGGGAAGGCGTGTTTTTATATTTCCTTCAAAAGTAGAAACTTATCAATGTAATATTTTAGTAATTAAAGACAAAGTTTGTGCACAGTGCACACATGCAGACATATGAGCGTGCACAACACTCTCTCTACCACCAGCATAATCTGGATCTGTGGGAATCACTGGTGTAGGCTTGCTTTACTTTTACATCAGTGACACAGAAGCACTGAAGTAAAGATAAATGTGTTTGGAACATACTTAGCACATGAGTAGTTATATTACATACTACATTATGACAGCATGCACATGTTAAATGAATAAGGTCAGCTGTCAATAACTGAACAAAGGGTCATGCATTATCAAACTTATTAGAATTGATTATCAAAGAAACACGACAATAATGATCGAACTACATGGTAATCCCAACCTGTTCTTCATCTTTGATCGTATGTTTGTGATACCACTGCGTATGTAGAGCCCCCCCTCCCGTGCACTGGACTGTACAGCAGCTGTGTGGTGACACAGGTGATGTCTGTACTAGACGAACCGCTTGAGTATAATGGCCAAATTTCCCGTGGAGCGAAGAAATGCCTGACAGCTGCTGTAACTCAGTCGGTACAATTATAAAGCAGCAGCAGCACCGCTGATCAAGAGAGGAGCCATACTGCAGCTTATTGGTCTTCTCGCTGACACGCTCCCATGTGGGCAGTTATGCATGTCTCACTGAGTGTTCACTGGACTGTGTGGCTTCCAGCTTCGAGTGAGCGTTGGACCTATTTAGGCTAATAGGCGTTATATTTAAAACCACAATCATTTTGAAGCTTGTGAAGAAACAAGAAGGTAGGGTGGACGTCTTCGGGTGAGAAGGCTGTAAATAAGGAACACCTTGCCTCGTGCAGTCATTTTCTCTGTAGGAGGTTATGAGACAGGAAAAGAAGAACTAATGAAATGTATAAATCAAGAGGGGTTAAATTGGTCCAGGGCTGTCTGCGGCTGAGCCAGAAACAATTACTCTTTAAAGTCACCTGGGAACGTCCAGCCTCACTACATTCATCTTCAACACGGATAAATATTTTTAGTGACAGCTATCTTAATAATTTAAAAAATGACTTTTTTTCCCCCCCCCCCTTCTTCTCTTTTTCCCCATACCATTAGGGCTAATAACTCTAGGCAAATTACAGCGGTAGAGTAGATAAAGTGTTGAACCTTTCAATAAGGTTTCTCTTTTTACTGTGAAATCAGATGGCATGGCTTTACTGGTAACAAGTTAGAGAGGAAAAGAGACCAAAAACCGTCATGAGACCTCTTTTTCTTACATGAATGTGATTGTAAATTCGTCTATTCTGCTTAGACAACATATATCACACGTTGGTTTTCATTAAATATTTAACAAGACATTGACTGCGTGAGATTAAGTAGGTAAGTGCTACGATACAAGGCCAGACATGCCATCACCAGTCCAGCCAATCTAGCTATACGTTAGAGTCAGCCGACCGTGGCTCAGGGGGTTGGGAAGCTCATCTTGGAAGGTTGGCGGTTCGATGAAACTGATCGGAGAAGGGAGAGCTGGGATGCAAAAACATCTGGAAACTGTTTTATTGGGAAAACTGTAAAAGTTAGTGTGGAAAAAAATCTCACACGTGAATATTATTAGGTCAGCTTTCAAGTTGAAAGTGTTAGACTGTGCAGGGAAAAAAAAAAAACAATTTCTCGCTTTTAAACAAAAGCTTCTTGTACTCTGATAAAAGGGACACTTTCACATTATGTTGGAACTAGAAATACTTTTTTTGTAGTTTGTAAAGGGTTAATGAGAAGAAACCTCCAGTAGCAGTGTGCCTCAAACAGAAAGGGAAAAGGGCAGCTCTCAACCCTATTTCATAAAAAGTTGTTTCCACACAACAAAACCACACTTTCTTTTAATTTTAAGGGGACACATTTCAGTGTTTTCTCAGTTTCAAAGACAAATAAAATCTGCAGGAAATATCACCAGTTAAACTGGGGTTCTTATACTTCTAACTCAATCCTGTTATTTTTAGAGTTCACTGTGTTTACATTTAAAAAAAAATTTAAATTCACATTTTAAGTCAGAGATGAGTTCAGAACTTAAACGATAGTGGTTTGGATGAAATAAACAATGAAATAAACCCTTTCTCAACCTTAAATGTGGTAAATGTTTTGCTTCCAACACATTTGAGTTGTTATTGGCAGCTCCTAGAAGGTGGCCAGGACATAGGGAGGTCTGCCCTTACAATTTGGACCCGGATAATTTGCAGAAAATGGAGGAAAGTTCAGCTCCAGTTTCTAGGTTGGAATGAAAATGGGTGCATTTTGAATCTATAGTTATATAATTTTGATTACATGTGGTACTGTAGGCTTTAGATTGCCTTTGCAGGAAACGACGCAGGCTCCAATTTAGCATCACTGCTCGTCATTTTATTTCATTAACGTTATCGTCACCATTTCCACTCGTACAGCTGAGTCAGAGTTGTATTAAGTTATTGCAAATGTAAATCCAACATTTCCTACTGCTTCTAATTCCCATTAAAGTCACTGAACCAGGGAAGCGGAGGGTGGCTTTTAATGTGAGGCAGCCACTTGGTGATTTTTTTTTCTCACCAGGTTAGCACCAATGGAGAGGAGTGGGGAAACGCTAATTGTGCACATAAAGCTCATTTTAATAGAGTTTGTTTTTAATCGAGCTTTAAGGAACAGATTTGCTGCAGCTGAAGGTTGCAGTACAGTGTGTATTCATGAGGGAGAGTCCAACTTAAGATATTCATTCGTGTCTTAGTGACACCAGCTCAGGGCTCAGTATATAATAGTCAGTTTTTCACACTTTGTCAATATTTGGCAGCCATCTGTCTGTCAAACTCTCCTCTGGTGAGGAGTTGTTGTTGTTTTTTTAATGCCTGGACTGTATAATTAATTTACATCTGCAGGAAATTAAAGATTCACAGTGTTCAACACAATCCTTTCTCTTATCCATGATTACTTATCTTTAATGTTTTTAAAAGTGGAAGCAAATGGAGGAAAACTGGAGGCTGACAAACTTGTAGCTAAAAGCAAAATAGCGTCAGCCGCAGTCCGAAGGGTTTAAAATCCTTAGTCAGAATCAATCGGACCAATCCGAAGCTTTGGTTAAAAACCGTTCAGAGGAAAAATCCTACCATATAAATACTGAGTACTGCCAGACTGCCTTCTAACTGTGCATGAGTGCCGTCTTGATTTCAGAGGGAGTTATAAAAGGACGTGCTGCTTGAATTATTTGGGCTATGATGATCTGAGAGGATCATAAACAAACCAAAGGGAGATTAAACTTACATGGGAGCTAAATTGCAGCTAAAAAGTAAAAGTGGAATCACATCTTTTCTTGGTTTGAGCAACTTTGCCTTTAAACATATCCACTTCTCACAGTTTCTCAAAGTACTTTACAGGTTGGTTGTTCCAAGCATCTTGGAGAACTTGTCATATTTCTTCTTTTTTTAAACTTCATCTGTCTTTTTTTTCCCTCCCTATAATCCCAGACTGCCTTCATGATGCTGAGGTCAGGGCGCTGTGGGAGCTTCACCATCTGTTGCACAACTCCTTGTTGTTCTTGTGGCTCAAGCTATTACTTTATGACTCAGGCATTATGTGATGGGGTCGTTGGTATGCCACCGAGTAAATTTGGGACTGAACAGATGCAAGTGTTAAGTGGTATTGTGTAATGAATAAGAATTTAAACTAAAGTGCTTAAACAGTTTGTTCTATGTTTCATAGGATAAATAACATTATTTTTGTGTGTGGGAGGATGAGTGAAATCAGGAGCTGTAAAACTCAATTTTCTTTAACTTTGCTACATTAAATTTTTTTCACCACTCACCATCGGAGGTGAAGTGGTTAATGCTATTGCCTCACAGGAAGTACCGTGTTCGAACCTCCTGGTCTGTGGTCCTTCTTTGCGGAGTTCTCCTTGTGACTCTGTTGGTTTCTTCTGGCTTTCTAAACACACGCTTGTTGGATCAGTTGGATCAGATTTTAAATTGGCAGTAGGCTGTCCATCTGAGAGAGTGAGGTGGTCTGTCTCTCTGTGTTAGCCCTATAATTATACTTGACCTGTAGCTGATACCCTGCAGCTGTTAAAGTCTTCATCCCAATCAAGTTGGATCAGTGGTTAAGGACAAGGATGGATGGTTTGGCCGTGCTGTACTCCCATTCCTCCCAGACTACTTTGTCCAGAGATCATGTGATCGTTTCTACTCAGTCCAAGAATTTTTGGAAGGAATCTCTGTCATTTTTTTCCCCAGAAACAAATGAAGGAATCTGTCTGATTCCAGGAACCCAGTTACCTGGAATCAGATGCGGCAATTTTCTTTGCATCTTAAGACGTATGTGTCTGATACTGTTCATTACTCATGAAAGTAATGAATCAAAGAAATATTTCAGGTCTTATATATGGAGAATAAAAAACGCCTTTGATGAAATTCCTGCAAATGTTTTATTTCACTGATATTCTTCCATAGGAGCACCTTGATTGGCTATTATCCATCATCTTCCTGTAACTCTCCCTCTCTTGCTCTCCATCTCTGCCTCTCTTTCCCCCCCAGTTAGCTCATGTTTTATTGATGCTAAGTGGTAAAGGATTTACGAGGAGTTTAGTTCACTCATCCCTCGGTGCTTGCATTATTCACACTTTGGAGCGTTTTGTGCCTCTTGTCAATCCCTCCGAGGATCTCTGCTTCATTACTAACTGTTATATTTGTTGTTTTTAAAGAAAAAAAATGTAATGTAGAAATTTAACATGCTGGTATATAGTGTATGCAGTTGCTGTGCTGATGCACTTTATATTTCTGACTCACCACTGTAGTTGTATTTTACCCATCTGTTTTCCCACAGGGGGCAACAACATAGGACGTAGGAGTCCACTGGCAGGAGTATGCGCTTAATGTAATTGTTCAGCTGTAGTTCAGATTGTGATTGCATTTTTCTGCATGTCACCAATGCACGCTAACTCTTTGCCAGTATGTAGAGCTTACAGCTTCAGATCTGATGGATTGGATGCAGTTTATTCGATTACGTTTGTTTCCTGCAAGGTTGTAATGATGCTCTCTGAATAAATTCCACACAGACATCCATAAATATGTTTAGCTGGTTGTTTACTTGCTGTTCTCTGGGTTTGTTTTGTTTGAATTTCAGCGGTTTGTCCTTTTTGATAGGGCCAAAAAAACAGAAGTTTTTTTTTTTTTTTCACAGGATAATGAGAAGGTTTGAAGGTATTTCATATTAAAAAAGCTCTGGTTGACACGCACCATAGTTGCTTCCTTTAATTCTCTTAGCATTCAATCCCAGGCTGCCTGGTTTTATGACAGGGTGAAAGGAAAATGAGAGAGTGCACCGAGGGGGTAGAAGGAAGAGGAGTGTGTAAATGATGTGCAGAGCTTCATCTCCCCTCCTACCCAGCACCACAGCCACCACCACCACTCTTTAACCCAGGGCATGGTGGGAGACAAAGTCAAGCAGAGAGTGCGTGCATGCATGTGTTCCTGCGTGCATTTAAGCATGTGAGTGTGCCATGAGACGTGGTCTGTCAGTGGGATGCACAGCGCTGATGTCAAAGGAAAGTCGTGCACGCACGCATACATACACGCATGCAACGTGCAGTTGAATGCACGCAGGCGCACCTTATTAAAGCTGACACACGTGCGCGCACACACAGGAAATGAAAGGAGGCAGCAGTGTGCTTTTGAGGTGGCAAGTTCAACTGTACTGCATTTTTGTCATTCTCTGTTACATGCGAGAGTTGCTGTGTTTCTGAGAAATGCTAAGAATGTACATGTAAGGTTTATTCACATTTATGCAAGAAAAACCATGTGAAAGTTTCCCTCTGACGCTGTGTTATGTCATCTTTAGTGCTTTGCTATTAAGTGCTGAAAGACTATCCTGCATTTTTCTGCAGCATACAACATTGTGTAATGGTAATCAGGGCAAAAACAAAGCCACGGCTGATGGGATTGCTGGTCATGGTGCTGAATTTAAGTTCAGCATGATCTAAAATCTGAATTACTCACCACGTGCTAAGTGGAGGGGAGACTTAATATAACTGCAGTAATTCATGTCTAATTAAGGGTTTAACTGTTGAGGGTCAGCTGCAGTATTCACTTTGACTTGTTAGCTGGCATAAAAGTTACTTGTTCCGCCACGGCATTGAACCCTTAAATAAATGTAATGCGGGCTTTAATGAAGTCACTGTATTGTGTCTGACAGTATTTGTGTTAGGAGAGGTGTTGAACTGTGTGAGACGGATTGCGCGCTGCTGTGATTCCTTTCAAAATGGCTGCCTGCCCAGCGTGAGCGCTGTGTACGGTCGTTCATATAGTGATGGTTTCTTTTCATCTGGACCGCTCAGACATAGCCTGTATTGATTTTTTTCTTTTTACCTCGTTGAAACTATTACAGACACAAAGGCGTTTCTTTCTGTCCCCTTTCATAAAAGACCTCCGCTCATGGTGCTGCTGGCTTCTTGGTGAGATGATGAAGATGTCTTCCTACAATCGAACATGTTTAAGAGATGATGATCCCTTGGAGAATTACTTGAAACGCTGCTGTTGCAAAATAATGTTTTGATTGCTCGTAACTTTGGAAAGTTGGTGTTAGTGTCACTTTGGTCAACTCCTGATGGTGAAAAATCAGAAAGGTGGGAGAAAAATCAGTGGAAAGTGTTGTAAATGTTTCTAAAATGACACTAAATGCACACAAAACTGTAGCATAATCACAGTAATTAAATTTTTTTCACTCACTGTTTGTCACCTCAGTAATAAGTTATTATTTTTCTCTGGCGCTCCTCCACAGGAAAGAGTGCTGCTCGCCGAGCCTTGTTCTTCTGGAGGTTTCTTCCTCTTAAGTTTTCCCCTTTCCACTGTCGTCAAGTGATTTTTGGTTTTTTTTTATGTTTTCTCTGTATTATATTCTTTACCTCACAACATAAAGCTCCTGTTTGGTCCCTCCATCCTTCTATTTTCTTCCGCTTATCCGGGGCCAGGTCGCGGGGGCAGCAGCCCAAGCAGAGAAGCCCAGACCTCCCTCTCCCCAGCTACCTCCTCCAGCTTATCCGGGAGGAACACCAAGGCATTCCCAGGCCAGCCAAGAGATATAATCTCTCCAGCGTGTCCTGGGTTTGCCCCGGGGCCTCCTCCCGGTGGGACATGCCCGGAAAACCTTACCCAAGAGGCGCCCAGGAGACATCCTTGTCAGATGCCCGATTCACCTCAACTGGCTCCTTTCGATGTGGAGGAGCAGCGGCTCTACTCGGAGCCCCTCCCGAATGGCCGAACTTCTCACCCTATCTCTAAGGGAGAGGCCAGCCACCCTTCGGAGGAAGCTCATTTCTGCCGCTTGTATTCGCGATCGTGTTCTTTCGGTCACTACCCACAGCTCATGACCATAGGTGAGGGTAGGGGCGTAGATCGACCGGTAAATTGAGAGCTTCGGTTTTATGCTCACCTCTCTCTTTACCACAACAGGCCGGTACAGCGTACGCATCAACCAGCCAGAAAAGGGTGGAGTGCCCACTCCGGGTCAGGGACGAGACCCTGCCCCAAGTGGAGGAGTTTAAATATCTCGGGGTCTTGTTTACGAGTGATGGGAGAAGGGAGGGGGAGATCGACAGATGGATTGGTGCAGCGGTTCCTGTTTGGTGTTAAATACAATTCAATTGAAATAAATTAAAACAATCAATCCCATGAGAAGACAATGAGCATAGAGCATTTGACATCTTCCCCCTAAAACTTTACTCAGTTTAGACAAAACCTCTCATGCACCGTGCTTCTTCTGTCAGTATTCATATGAAAATAAAATCTGTACCAATCCACAGCCTAAAAATGCACTATTTTCCCCTTTTTACCCCTTTATCACCAAAGTATCATTCAGCCCACTTATTTAGTAATTTTGGCTGTAAAATTACAGAATTCTCACCTTCCAGGAACCATTTGAATCCTCTTTCTGGCCCCAAATGGTTCAGGGGTTATGGGAATGTGAAGCAGACATGGTTCAGACAGCAGTACCTTGTGATTGCTTTGTGGCATTGTTATACACTAAGTATCCCTATAAAGCTTTTCTTCTCTTCTTTCCGAGACTGTTTGAATTTTGTCCCTAGCACAAATGGTAACTGAGTTACGGTCATTTAAAGAGCGCCTGTGAAATGGGTCCACTGCTGGTTAAAAAAAAGGATGAAGTAATGTTTGGTAAAAACTGCATCTGTACCCCAGTGTTAAGGATATAGATTGCAACTAAAGAAAGGTCAGTATAGATTTAACAATGATTTAGTCACACATTTACAAACACCTTATTACTTATTAACTAATGCATATTAAAATAACATTAAAACAAATTGTTACCTACAAATGTCATTGACGCCGTATGTAAAAATACATGCAGAATTGTCACTCATTGGTCAGAAATGTGGGGGAAAATGCGCCTTTTCATTAATATTCAGTAAATT